>NC_133822.1:0-600000 GCF_047830755.1 Zonotrichia albicollis | reverse complement strand
CCTCCCAGGGGAATGGCTGCCCCATGGATCAATTCCTGATCCTCCCAGGGGATTGGATATCCCATGGATCAATTCCTGATCCTCCCAGGGGAATGGCTGCCCCATGGATCAATTCCTGATCCTCCCAGGGGATTGGCTGCCCCATGGATTGATTCCCACTTCTCCCAAAGGCGGGAGATGCTGCTGAGCCCCTCTCCTGGTGCATGCTGGTGTGTTCCCTGCCCATGGATGCCCAGGAATTCCTGCGCATGGATGCTGGGCAATCCCTGCCCATGGGTGCCCAGCAATCCCTGCCCATGGGTGCCCAGGAATTCCTGCCCATGGATGCCGGGCAATCCCTGCCCATGGATGCCCCATCAATCCCTGCCCATGGATGCCGGGCAATCCCTGCCCATGGATGCCCCAGCAATCCCTGCCCATGGATGCCCAGGAATCCCTGCCCATTGGTGCCCAGGAATCCCTGCCCATGGATGCCGGGCAATCCCTGCCCATGGGTGCCCAGGAATCCCTGCCCATGGATGCCAGGCAATCCCTGCCCATGGGTGCCCAGGAATCCCTGCCCATGGATGCTGGGCAATCCCTGCCCATGGATGCCCAGGAATCCCTGCCCATGGGTGCCTGGCAATCCCTGCCATGGGTGCCTGGCAATCCCTGCCCATGGATGCCCAGGAATCCCTGCCCATGGGTGCCCAGGAATTCCTGCCCATGGATGGCCAGGAATCCCTGCCCATGGGTGCCCAGGAATCTCTGCCCATGGATGCCGGGCAATCCCTGCCCATGGATGCCCCATCAATCCCTGCCCATGGGTGCCCAGCAATCCCTGTCCCAGCGCAGATCCAAGGGCACAGCTGGTGCAGGAGGGAGGTGAAGCCGTGTGGGCCGGTCCCGGTGGGATGCAGGAGCTGCAGGATCCGGGCAGGATCCGGGTGGGATGCGGGATCCGGGCGGGATCCGGGTGGGATGCGGGATCCGGGCAGGATCCGCGGCATCGGCCCCACTAGATGGAGCTGCTGCCTCGCCCAGGCAGCGGCCGCGGCTCCCGAGCCGCTGGAATTTCCCTGGGCATGGGCAGCAGCCACATTTCTTGGAAAGCCGGCCTGGTCCCTGCGCAGGGTCGGGTCCTTCTCGCTGCTCCGGTCCGGTCCTGCCGGGATCGGGATCGTGTCCGAGCAACCTGGCCTTGCCTGGGTGCTCCTGGGGAATGCAGGAATGGGATGGCAGATTCTGGGGAATGCAGGAATGGGATGGCAGATTCTGGGGAATGCAGGAATGGGATCAAACCTGGCAGATCCTTGGAAAAGCAGGAATGGGATCAAAGCTGGCAGATCCTGGGGAATGCAGGAATGGGATCAAACCTGGCAGATCCTTGGAAAAGCAGGAATGGGATCAAAGCTGGCAGATCCTGGGGAATGCAGGAATGGGATCAAACCTGGCAGATCCTTGGAAAAGCAGGAATGGGATCAAAGCTGGCAGATCCTGGAGAATGCAGGAATGGGATCAAAGCTGGCAGATCCTTGGAAAAGCAGGAATGGGATCAAAGCTGGCAGATCCTGGGGGATGCAGGAATGGGATCAAGCCTGGCAGATCCTTGGAAAAGCAGGAATGGGATCAAAGCTGGCAGATCCTGGAGGGATGCAGGAATGGGATCAAGCCTTTGCAGACCCTGGGGGTCTCTTGGATGCCAAGGGTTGAATGGAGCAGTGATGGAAAAATCTCTGGAGCTGCCAGGACAGCCGGGAGCTCCTGTAGCTGCTCAGAGCTGATCCCTGTGGATCGTGTCCGCTGGGCTGAGGTTGGGAATGGCTCCTGTGCTTGCTCCAGGGCTCAGATGTGACTGGGACAGGAGCAGGGCTCCCCAAAACCCACCCAAACCAGGGAGGGCATTCCCTGTGGGAGCAGTGCAGGGAGCTCAGAGGGGCTGCGGGGGTCCGGCATTGAGAGCCCATCCCTCGGGATGAGGCCGTGGCGGTGACAAATGGCACCTGGGCAGGTGTCCCGTGGGCACGGCAGGGCCGCGTGCCGGCGCTGGAACGCCGGGAAGCGCCGCTGGCAGCGGCTGCCGCCGGAGCGGTGCCAGGAGCGGTGCCAGGAGCGGTGCCAGCGCCGTCAGTCACGCTCCGCTCAGCTGCTGGAGGGGGCGGCTGGATGCTCCCGGCGCTTCCACGATGCCGGGATGCTGTGGGATAGCAGCAGGGGGGCCCCCATTCTCTGGAGAGGGGTGTCGGGGTGGCTTTGGCATCAGCAGCATCGCCCCCCATGCCCAGGAGCGCTGGGGGTCCGGCTTTCCCCTGGCAATGGTGGGCACTGACCCCCGGTGCTGTGGGGTGGGTTGGGGGGCAGAGTTTGCAGGATGCCCCCAATTCCCCGGCTCTGCGGGGTCCCCGGGAGCCCCCAAAGGCAGCCAACACCGCGTCCTGCTTTTCGGGGAGGAGACTGGCATTTCTCCGCCTGTTGGGTCGCTCCTGCTCTTCGCACGGGGCTCTGGAATTTGGCCTTTGGCAGCCGCAGCGCCCCCGCATTTCGGTGTCACTTTAGGGGCTTTTTGTTCTTTTTCCCCGCGCTCGGAATCGTAAGCGACAGGGCAAAGGAGGGCAGATGGCAGCGCGGGGCCCGCAGCTGGGCAGCGTGCGGCTCCCCGGGGCTCGGCCCGTGCCGGTGCCGGTACCGGTACCGGGTTCGGGCACAGAGCGGGCGGGCAGGGATGGCGCCGCAGCCGCCTCCGTGCTCGGCACAGCGGGGCTCGTTCGCAGCGGCAGAGCTGACGCAGGAGCTGCTGGAAGGGGCTGCGAGGGGAGGGGGAGGAGGAGGAGGAGGAGGAAGATCCCAACCTGCCTTTGCACCGTTGATGAGCCGCGGCAAACGGGCTCCGGCTGGTCTTGGCTGCGGCTGCCGGTGCTGGGGGCACAGGGCTGGGCTGGGGGGCAGGGGAGGCTCGGCCAGCCCGCGGCTGTGGGGCTGGTGAGGGGAAAACAGAGGAAGGGAAATGTCAAAGGGGCTGAGGCTCGCTCCCGAAATCCCTGCATCAGCTGCTCTGGGAGCAGCGGGATTTGGGACACGCTGCTGCGGAGCCGGAGCCGTGCCTGCGCTGGGCTGGGCTGGGAGCCATCCTCTGCAGGGGGGGCTGCGGCAGCCCCCGGGCCGTGTCCCGCCCCTCTGCTGCCCTGCCTCGCTCCTGAGCCCGGCCCGGCTCCTCTGATCATGCCGGGCTTTGTTCCCCTTGCTGGGAGCTCTGCTCGCGGCCAAATCATCCCCGAGCTCGGGGCATGTGCCAGAGCGGAGCCTGGGCGCTGCTCCTGGGCTGAGTGCTAGACCCTGCCAGAACCCCTCCAAAGGACATTTTTGGGTGGGGGGACACTCGAGCCTCTCCTGGTGCTGGGCTCTGGCTCCCCAAGTGCCACCGTCCTTGTTGGGGTGCAGGAGGTCACCCTCAGCTTTGGGGATGCTCCCCGTCCATCCCAAGAGTGGGTGCTGTCCCGGGACAGGGATGCTGTCCTAGGAGCACAGCAGTGAGCAGCTTTGGGAGTGGGGACGTGTCCCCATGGTCCCCAGGCACGGGGCGCCTTGTCCTCCCCAGCTCCCAGGGAAACCAGCCCGAAAGGTGGAATCCCATCACCCCAGTGTCACATCCCAGCACCCCAGGGTCCCATCCCATCACCCCAATGTCACATCCCAGCACCCCAGTGTCACGTCACAGTGCTCCAAGGGCGCATCCCAGTGCTCCAAGGGTACATCCCAGCACCCCAATGTCACATCCCAGCACCCCAATGTCACATCCCAGCACCCCAGTGTCACATCCTAGTGCTCCAAGGGTACATCCCAGCACCCCAGGGTCACATTCCAGCACCCCAAAGTCCCCAGATCGCAGCCCTGTGGCTGCTCTGTGTCTGTCCCTGGCTGTTCCCATGCATTGGGATCAGCATTTGGGATCAGCTGTGCCTTTAGGGCACAGCCAGGGTTTGTAGGGGTGAGGTCGTGCTGCCAGAGCCCTGGAATGGCGAAATTCCCAATTCTCAGAGGAAGAGCTGCTTCCCCTCTGCTGCTTCCTCCTCCTCCTCCTCCTCGGGTTGGTCCTGGCTCTGGGTCTGTGCCATCCCTGCCCAGGGCACCCAGACTGGGAGGTTTTGTGTCCTCTACTGGTCCCAGTTCTCCCTCCCTGTGTGCCCCCAGTACTGGGGACAAGCAAAGCCCGGGGTGGAAAACTGGAGGCTTTGTTTGGCTCAGCTCTTGCAGTGAGGAAAAACATCTTCCCTGATAAATGTGGACAGGGGAGGGCTGCGGGCTCCCTGCCCTGGAGCGGTGCTGGGACGGGGGTGGCCGGGGTGGCCGGTGCCACAGGGACATTGCCGAGCTGCCCTCGCTGCTCCCAGCCCGGGGGACGTGGGAAGCGCAGCCGGAGCGTGCTGGCTCTGCAAGAAACAGCTGCAGAGCTTTAAAAAAATAATCCCTCCAATCCCGTTATCAAAGGGCCTCTCGCAGGCAGGAGAAGCCACAATAAATATTGGATAAGGGAAGTGGCTGCAGCGGGCTGCCAGCGTGGGGGAGACAAAAGCCCCGGCCCGGGGCGGTGCTGAGTCGCTGTGTTCTGTCACCGTTCTGTCACCGTGTCACCCCCTGTGACCCTCCTGCCCTCCCTGCGGCTCCAGCAGAGGAGGGAGCGGCTGCCCAAGCAGGGTGGGCACCTGGGCGTGCCCCTTGTGCCACCCTGCATGTCCTGCCTGGGATTGGCATCCCACGGGAGCCCTGGCCCCAGGTGCCATGTCCTGCTGTGCCCCGTGTTGTGCTGTGCCCCGTGTACCGTGTCCCTTGTCCTGTGCCCCGTGTCGTGTTGTGCCCCGTGTCCTGTGTCCCATGTCATGCTGTGCCCCGTGTACCGTGTCCCTTGTCCTGTGCCCCACGTCCTGCTGTGTCCCTTGTCCTCCAGCATCCCATATCCTGCTGCACTCCATGTCCTGCAGGGACCCTCTGTAACTGGGTCAGGGCCCTGCAGGGACTCTGGAGGTCCCTCTTGGCTCCTGCTGCCACCCAGCTCTGTCCTGCCTGGGAGACACGATGTCCCTGCTCCAGGTGCCGTGTCCTGCTGCATCCTGTGTCCTACATCTGTGTCCTGCTGCATGTCCTGCTGCATCCCATCATCTGCTCCATCCTTGTCCTGCTGCCTCCTGTATCCTACATCCATGTCCTGCTACATCTGTGTCCTGCTGCATCCTGTGTCCTACATCTGTGTCCTGCTACATCCCATCATCTGCTACATCCATGTCCTGCTGCATCTTATGCCCTGCTACATCCCATATCCTGCTACATCCTGTATCCTGCTGCATCCTGTGTCCTGCTATATCCATCTCCTGCATCCTGTGTCCTGCTGCATCCCATATCCCTCATCCTGTATTCTGGTTTATCCTGTGTCCTGCTGCATCCCATATTCTGCTACACCCGTGTCCTGCTGCATCCCAAACCCTGTGTCCTGTGTCTTGCTACATCCATGTCCTGCTGCATCCCATGTCCTGCTTCATCCTGTATCCTGCTGCATCCATGTGCTGTTACATCCTGTGTTGTGCTGAATCCCATGTCCTACACCCTGCGTCCTGCTTCATCCTGTGTCCTGCTACATCTGTGTGCTGCTGCATCCCATGTTCTGCATCCTGTGTCCTGCTGCATCCCATGTCCTACTTCATCCTGTATCCTGCTTCATCCCATATTCTGCTACATCCCTTGTGCTGCTACATCCATGTCCTGCTGCATCCATGTCCTACATCCTGTGTCCCGCTACATCCATCCATGTCCTGCTGCATCCCATGTCCTACATCCCATGTCCTGCTGCATCCATGTTCTGCTGCATCCCATGTCCTACATCCTGTGTCCTGCTACATCCATGTCCTGCTGCATCCATGTCCTACATCCTGTGTCCTGCTACATCCATGTACTGCTACATCCATGTCCTGCTGCATTCCGTATCCTACATCCCGTGTCCTGCTGCATCCATGTCCTACATCCATGTCCTGCTGCATCCCATGTCTTACATCCCTTGTCCTGCTACATCCATGTCCTGCTACATCCCGTGTCCTGCTGCATCCCATGTCCTACATCCCGTGTCCTGCTGCATCCATGTACTGCTACATCCATGTCCTGCTGCATCCGTGTGCTGCTGCCTGCCTCCTGCACCCCGTTTCAGCCGGCTCACCCCTGTGCAGGCTCCCCTGAGCCCGCTCCTGCCCATCCCGCACGGATCGGATCGGATCGGACCGGACCGGGCCGCCCCTCCGGGAGCCGCGGGAGCCGCGGGAGCCGCTGGCCGGCTGCTGCCTCCTGCTGCCAGGGAACAAATGAGATGTGACCGCGGCTCCCGCGGCTGCCGCGGCTCCCGGGGAAGCATGTGCTGGATGTGTAATGGAGCGCGGGATGTGCCCCCGGAGCTGACCCGCAGCGCCCTGCCCTGGCTGCGGCGGCTCCGCTTCGCATCCTGCTTTTCCCGAGTCTTGGGCGGCAGGAAGGAGAGAGGCCGCTCCCTCCTCGCCCCTGCATGCCCTGGAGCGTGAGATTGGATTACTCCACTTGGCAGGCGCACGGCTTTGGGCTGCTCCTGCCGAGGAAACATGCAGGAGCTGCGAGCCGGGAGAGGCCGGGACGTTCCCGAGGGCTTTGCCGTGCCCCGTGGTGTCTGCTCGGATCAGAATTCCTTAAATCCTGCCCTGCCTCCGGCCCAGCACGCTGGGAGGGGCGGGTGTGATTGCTGGGCAGAGAGGGCTGGAGCGGGCTCAGCTCCTGCGTCCCTCCATGGGGAGTAATGTGTGGGGTTCCCACTGGGAAAAGCAGCAGTGGGAGCCTTTTGGACCGGGGGGACTGGGCTGTGCTGGGAGCAGGCAGGGGAAGGCTCCTGTCCTGCCACTGGGAATGTCCAGCAGCTCCATTCAGCCCGGCTGGAGAACTGGGAATGCTAAACCCGTGTGTCCTGAGCCCCACTGGGATCCTCCTGGCCCCTCTGCCTGGAGCCAGGCTGGGAGAGCTGGGGGTGCCCAGCCTGGACAGGAGAAGGATCCAGGGAGAGCTGAGAGCCCCTGGCAGGGCCTGCAGGGGGACTGGGGACAAGGCCTGCAGGGACAGCACCCAGGGAATGGCTCCCACTGCCAGAGGGCAGCCATGGGTGGCATCTTGGCAATGAGCAATTCCTGCCTGGGCTGGCATTGCCAGAGCAGCTGGGGCTGCCCCTGATCCCTGCAGTGCCCAAGGCCAGGCTGGGCACTGGGGCTGGAGCAGCCTGGCACGGTGGGAGCTGTCCCTGCCATGGCAGGGGTGGCACTGCAGGGGCCCACCCAGCCCATTCCAGGATTCCCTGACTTTATGATCCTGATTAGTGTGCTCCCACCACGGGCTATCCTTGCTCTCTCCTCGCCGAGCGTCATCCCCTGTCCAGTGTCCAGCTGCTGCTCCTGCCCCTCTGGAATGGAACCCAGGGGCTGAGCCCTGGCACAGCGCACACACGGCTGGCAGTGCCCTGGTGTGCCACGTGTCACCATGCCAGGAGCCACTGGTGACAGCCAGGCTGGGGCTGGGGCTGCTCCTGTGCTGGGGATGGCAGCCAGGGTGGCAGGGCCGGTGTCGCGGTGGCACCTGGCCCTCGGTGTCCCCACGCTCAGCTCTGTCTCTGTCCCCAGGTGATGCAGGTGCTCAATGCCGACGCCATCGTGGTGAAGCTCAACTCCGGGGACCACAAAACCATTCACCTGTCCAGCATCCGGCCCCCGCGGCTCGAGGGGGACAGCGCCCAGGTGACACCGCGGGGACGGGGACAGGGAGGGGACAGCGCCGGGGGACAGGGAGGGGACAGTGCCTGGGGACACCGCGGGGACAGGGAGGGGACAGCACCGGGGGACACTGCGGGGACAGGGAGGGGATGGGAGCAGGATGGGAAGGGGCCGGGCAGGGGGCAGGGTCGGCTCTGTATGGAGTCCCCTCCCATGAGGCTCCTGCTCCCCCTGGGATGCCCGTGCCCCCTTTCCCTTCCTGCTGGAGCCCATCCCGTGGGATGCCCGAGGCCTGGGAAGGGCTGGAGCGTGCACTGGTGGCTGCAGGGAGACGGCTCCGTCCCTCTCCTGCCTCAGTTTCCCCCATGTTCCGAGGGCGCTGCCAGCTGCTGGGATGTTCCTTAGGGATACCTGTGCCTGTGGCCTCACGCCCTCGTGTCCCCATCCGTGGGGCAGGCACGGGAGGCTGCACAGCTGCTCCTGAGGGGGTGAATGCTCTGTTTCCCTTCCCCTGGGCTGTGGGGCTGGCTGGGCTCCCCAGAGCAGCAGCTGCCGTGTCCTGGGCTCCAAGGGACACCAGGGCTGGCTCGTGACTGGTAGCTTGGGATCGATGGGTTCCTGGCAGGCTCTGGAACGTTGGGAAAGGCTGGAAAAGTCACATTGTTCCCGCACAGCTTGGTCCCTGCTCTCTGTGTTTGAGCTCTCTCAGGCCGGCGCTGCTGGAGCCGGATCCGAGCGCGCGGCAGGGACATGAAAGCGCCGGGATGAGCTGGGGTTGGGCACGGGGAGTGTCCTTGGCCCTGCCCGGAGCTCCAGAGCTGGGCTGGGGAGCAGGACATGGCCCTGGTCTGTGTGCAGCACACACTGAGAGCCCTTGGCCCTGTTCTGACCTGGGCTGGGAAACGGGACATGACCCTGGTGTGTGCAGCACACAATGAGTGCCCTTGGCCCTGCCCGGAGCTCTGGGGCTGTGCAGGATGAGGGATCAGTCCCTGTGTCACACACACAGTGTCCCTGACTGTGCCCAGAGCTGTGCATGATCAGGGATCAGTCCCTGTGTCACACACAGAGTGTCCCTGACTGTGCTTGAAGCTCTGGGGCTGTGCAGGATGAGGGATCTGTCCCTGTATCACACACAGAGTCTCCCTGACTGTGCCCAGAGCTGTGCAGGATGAGGGATCTGTCCCTGTGTCACACAGCGTGTCCCTGACTGTGCCCAGAGCTCAGTGCTGTGCTGGAAACTGGGATGAGGGATCAATCCCTGTGTCCAGAGTCTCCCTCATCCCCTCACAGCTCCGGAGCTGTTGCAGGAGTTGGGATGAGGGATTGATTCCTGTGTCACGCAGAGGCTCCTTGACCCTGCTCACAGCTTTGGAGCTGTTCCAGAAACTGGAATGAGGGCTTGATCCCTCTTCACAGACTCTCCATCCCACTCGGAGCTCTGGAGCTGCTCTGGGAGCCAGGATGTGGCTCCGATCCCTGTGTCCCTTTCTGGGGCAGCTCTGGGGGTGCAGAACTGGGCATTTCCTGCCCTCTCTGGGTGATGCCAGTCCAGCAGGGGCTCCTCAGGGCAGGGATTTATCCCCACATTGCTGCTGTTCCCTCTGTTACTGCATTCCCTCCGTGGCTGATACACTCAGAGCTGTGGGATCACGGAGCTCCCGAGACCCTCAGAGCGCCTGCCTTGTTCCTGGCACATCCCTCCTCTTCCTCCTCCTCCTCCTCCTTCAGAGCCTCTGGAGATGCTGGGAAGGCTCCTGGGAAGGCTCCTGCCCGTGCACACGACGGGGCCGAGCCAGGATTGCTCCAGACCCACCTTTTCCAGGCTGTTTTCCATCCTGGAGCGCCACGAGCCAGCCTGGGGCCGTGCCGGTGGGCGACGGCTCCCGAGGTGACCCCGCGTTGCTGTGGGAACGGGAATTTGGAAATTCCTGCCTCCCTGCACGCCGCCTTGCTCTGGCCACCACGCGGAGTTATGGATGCCTTCCCAGACTGCCTCTTCCTGCTGCTCCTCTGGCATGGGCTGGCACGGCCGGGAGCTGCGGGATCCCCTCGGAGCAGCCACAGTCTCCAAGGAGACTGCAGAGAGGCAGCGCCCGCTGTGCCACTGGATGGATCCGCTGGGAATCCTCAGGGATCGGCCCTGGAACCGCGGGGCTCCTCCTGAATCCCTGCAGGGTGGGGTCTGTGCCCTGGTCTGGGGTGTCCCTGTGCATCCCTGGCATCCTGGGTGGGGTCTGTGCCCTGCTCTGGGGTGTCCCTGTGCATCCCTGGCATCCTGAGGTCACATCCTGACACCTCAATGCCCCAGAACTCCAAGGTCACATCCCGGCACTTCAGGGTCACATCCCAGTGCTCGAAGGGCACATCCCAGCACCCTGAGGTCATATCCCAGCACTCCAAGGTCACCTCCCAGCACCCCGAGGTCCCCAGATTGCAGCCCTGTAGCTGCTCTGTGTCCGTAACGGGCTGTTGCCATGGATTGGGATTTGCATTTGGGATCAGCTGTGCCTTTAGGGCACATCCAGTGTTTGTGAGGGAAGGAAGTGTGGGATTTCCAATCCTCAGAGGAAGAGCTGCTTCCTTCTGCCTCCTCTGCTTCCTCTTCCTCGGGCTGGTCCAGGTTCTGTGTCTGTGTCAGCCCTGCCCAGGGCATCCAGACTGGGAGGTTTTGTGTCCTGTGCTGGTCCCAGTTCTGCCCCACCGGGGTCTCCCCAAGGTCCCTCTGGCCTGGGATGCTCCTGTTAAATCCAATTATTTCTCCCTGGGTTTCATCCTTCCGTGGCTCTGTCATGTTTCCGTCCCTGGCGCTGTCATTAATTACCTGGCAGTGCAATTAATGATGGGTTTGCTTCTCCCTTCCACACCAGCAGTTAAAATGATGGAAAAAACATCCAAGAATTCTGCAAGGGACCAAACCCACCCTCGCTGGGGCTCAGGGTGGGGACCCCCATCCCAGCTGCCATTCTAGAGGTGGATCTGGAGCTCAGGGAGTGTGGACACATCTGTTTATGGATCAGATATCAGCATGGACATCTCTCCGTGGAATGTGTCAGGAATTACAGCAAGTCCATGGGAGTATTTATAACATCTGAGCATTTATTGAAAATGCACCAGTGGAGGGGTTTGGGCTGTGCTCCCAGGGACAGGGACAGTGGAGAGGGAGCAGCCTCAGGGTGGAATCAGCAGGAGTTTCCCCATAGAAAGGGGGATCAGGCCTTGGCAGGGGAAATTGGAGTCTCCATCCCTGGAGGTGTCCAAGGAATTCCTGGATGTGGCACTCAGGGCTCTGGGCTGGGGACAAGGTGGGAATTGAGCACAGCTTGGACTCGGTGGCCTTGGAGGGCTTTCCCAGCCTCAGCGATGCTGGCATCCATATAAATTCTAGGGACATACATGCCTTTATTTAATATAAAATATAAAATGTATAAAACGCAGTTCAGGGCTGATTGCAGGCTCCCCTGGAAGGCTTTTCCCCCCTTTGAGGGCTCTCCCAGCCTCTCCTCCGTGCCGGAGCAGGAGCCCCGGGATATCGCAGCTCCGTCGGGAATCCCATCCCGACCCGCCGAGCGCTAATTGCTGCTCCCACGGCTCCGGCTGGAGGAGATGGGAAGTGACAGACGGAAAACGGAGTGTGATGGGATCCTGCAGCCTTTCATCTCCAGCCTTTCATCTCCCAGCGCTGGATGGATCCCGGCAGCGACGGCCGGGAGCGTCCCCAGCGCTCGGCTCTGTCTGGGAACGTCACGGGTCGGCGTGGAGATGGATCTCCTGCTGCTCCAGGGGCTATGGGGTGGGGGAACAGCTGGAAAACCTCACCTGGATGGGTGGAGTCTTCCTCAAGATAGCTGGAAACTCACTGGGATGGCTGGAAACTCACTGGGATGGCTGGAAAATCACTGGGATGGCTGGAAAGACTCACTGGGATGACTGGAAACTCACTGGGATGGCTGGAAACCGTTACTGGAATGGCTGGAAACTCACTAGGATGGCTGGAAACTCACTAGGATGGCTGGGAAGACTCATTAGAAGGGCTGGAAACCCTTACTGGAATGGCTGGAAACTCACTGGCATGGCTGGAAACTCACTAGGATGGCTGGGAAGACTCATTAGAAGGGCTGGAAACCCTTACTGGAATGGCTGGAAACTCACTGGAATGGCCGGAAACTCACTGGGATGGCTGGAAACTCACTGGGATAACTGGAATTTCTCTCTGGAAAGTTTGGAATGTCTCCCTGAGATGGCTGGAACGTCTCCCTGGGATGGTTGGACTCTCCCTGGGATGGTTGGACTCTCCCTGGGATGTCTGGAACCTCTCTCTGATGTGGCTGGAACCTCTCTGGGAAGGCTGGAACCTCTCTCTGGGAAGGCTGGAATCTCCCTGGGATGGCTGTAACCCCTCCCTGGGATGCAGCCCCCATCATCTGGGCTGTGAACACAGGGTGCTCCAGTCCCTGGGACGCTCCAGGTGCCTGTGGATGCAGGGATGCCCTTCCTGAGGTGCAGCTGAACCCTGTGGTGGGGTTTGGGATCCATCCGTTTTGGGGATGGATCCATGCTGTTCCCTGGAGCACTTTGCTGGCCGTGGATCCATGCAGAGGCGGAGCTGAGCCGTGCCTGTAAGTTCCATGGGATGGAGGAAGAGCCAGTTCCCATGAAGGGCAATGAGGGCTCAGACCTGCTGGATCCAGCTGTGGTGGTTCTGCCTCAGAGCTCCCCTGGGTGTCGGTGCCACCACGGTTCCCAGAGGATATTTGGATATTTGGGATATTTCCATTCCGTTTTCCAGTCTCCAGCTCGTTCCCTTGGACAGCCACGCTCCAGGCCCCGTCAGCCGCCCCGGCGGAATTTTCTGGATTGCGGCAGTTGCAGCACAAATCTGCTCCATTCCCCAATTTATCTAAATTGATCTCTTAATTGGGAATTCTCCGGAGGAGGGGGAGCCGAGCACATGGATCCTGATTCAACGGGAGGAGCAGGGAGCAGGCGGGCTGCTGGGGGTGGGCTGGGAGCCGGGGGGCTGCAACTGGGGCAGTGCCCCCGGCTGGAGCAGGGACCTGGAGGCTGCTCCAGGCTTTGGGAGCTTTTGGGAGCTTTTGGGAGATTTTGGGAGCAGAGATATCCCAGCTCCTTTCCCGGCTGCTGCAGGAGTCCCTGGTCTCACCTGCCCAGCCGAGATCAGGCTGGCACTGCAGGCGTGGGGTTTCTCCAGGGATTGTCAGAATGGCACTGGGACACTTCCAGACGTCTTTCCCAGGGATGCAGAGCTGAGGCTCTCTGGTTTTCCGTGTTTCCCCTGGATGGCAGCTCGTTCCTGTCCCTCTGCCCCACACCAGTGCTGGGCAGGGACCCCAGGCCCCCTCTGGCCGGGATTTGGGATGGGGGATCCTGGTGCTCTGCTTGCTCTGGAGCAATGGGAGCCTCCCAGAGCTGCCGCCACCCCGGCAGGGAAAAGCTGGCAGCACAGGAAAGCTGGAAATGGCTTCAGAAAGAGGGAGAACAGATGGATTTGGGATTGGATATTTTTTTCCCAGCTCTCGGAGGAGCTGCATGCAGGTTTCTTGGCTTTCTGCTGTGATTCCAAAGGCAGGGAAAAGCTGCTGGATCATCCAGGCCCTGCTCCCGTGGGATCCTGACCACCAGGGATCAGCATCCCAGCTGGAATGTGGGATGTTCCAGGGTGCTCCTGGGGGTGGTGCCACGTGGGATTCCCATGGCTGTGTCTGGCTCTTGGGGCACTCTGTGTCCTGCAGATCCCAGTGACTCCAGGGCTCTGGGGTTCCAGTTGCTCTCAGAGGTACCAGGGTTTGACTCCTGGATTCAGGATTTTTGTGTCCCTCATTCCCTTGGGAGGGGTGGTGGATGTGGCTGCTCACCCTGCCACATTCCAGCAGATTTCAGGGAGTATTTTACCCACACCCGTCAAAGCCCTCTGCTCCTTTCCCTGTGCCTGGCTGGCTCCTGGGGTATTTCTGTGGGGTTGGAAGAGCTCTGCACCAGCGACCTGCCTGGAGCTCTGCCAGCCCTGCTGGAGGCAGGAAGGGCAGGGAATGACCTTGGGGCCAAGGGCAGCCCGGCCCAGCCCCCGGAGCTCGGCTTTTGAGGCCGTTCCAGTTGGATTTATAACCCTGCGGGAGGACTGGGAAAGGAGCTGGGAAAGATCCCATCCCACCCATTTTTAGCAATGCCAGCTGCTGCATCCCTGGAAAAGAGCTGCTGCTCCCGGCTCTGCGCCACCCTGGATGCCCATGGAGAGCCTGGGGCCGGTCCCGCTCGGTGGGTGCCGCTCGACAGATGGTCTGCAGGTGTCCGCCGGGAGCTTTTCCAGGGAGCAGCCAGCTGGATTTGGGGAAGAGGGCGGCTGCACGGCTTGGCAGCGCCTTGCCGGGAGCTGGGAACGTTGCTGGGCCTGCAGGGGCTGCGCTGGCACCCTCGGGAGCGCGGGCGATGCCACAGCCCTGCCAGGCGAGGGCTGGGAGGAGGGGCTGGCACAGGCAGCGATTGCCAGGCGGGAATGGCTGGGTGGGCTCTGCCAAACCCTCTGCAGGGAGGGAGGCGCCGGCACAAAGCCCTGGGGCTGCAGTGCCGAGGCTGTGGGTGCCACAGGAACAGGCTGGACACTGGGGATGGAGCGCCTGGCACAGTGGGAGGGGTGGCACTGCAGGGTCCCTTAGACCCCTTCCCACCCACAGCATTCCGTGATCCTTCTGGTAGCGAGCCTGGAGGAGCTGGGGATCCCCAGCTCAGCTGAGCGCCCCCATGTCCCCGCCTTGCTGTCCTTGTCCCTGTGGGTGCCATGGGGACAGTCCTGGGAGCTGTTCCCTGTCCCTGTGGGTGCCATGAGGACAGTCCAGAGCTGTTCCCTGTCCCTGTGGGTGCCATGAGGACAGTCCCAGAGCCATTCCCTGTCCCTGTGGGTGCCATGGGGACAGTCCCAGAGCCATTCCCTGTCCCTGTGGGTGCCATGAGGACAGTCCCAGAGCCATTCCCTGTCGGTGCCATGGGGACAGTCCCAGAGCCATTCCCTGTCCCTGTGGGTGCCATGAGGACAGTCCTGGGTGTGAATTCCTGTCCCTGTGGGTGCCATGGGGACAGTCCCAGAGCCGTTCCCTGTCCCTGTGGGTGCCATGAGGACAGTCCCAGAGCCATTCCCTGTCCCTGTGGTGCCATGAGGACAGTCCCAGAGCCGTTCCCTGTCCCTGTGGGTGCCATGAGGACAGTCCCAGAGGCATTCCCTGTCCCTGTGGTGCCATGAGGACAGTCCCAGAGGCATTCCCTGTCCCTGTGGGTGCCATGAGGACAGTCCCAGAGCCATTCCCTGTCCCTGTGGTGCCATGAGGACAGTCCAGAGCCATTCCCTGTCCCTGTGGGTGCCATGGGGACAGTCCCAGAGGCATTCCCTGTCCCTGTGGGTGCCATGAGGACAGTCCCAGAGCCATTCCCTGTCCCTGTGGGTGCCATGGGGACAGTCCCAGAGCCATTCCCTGTCCCTGTGGGTGCCATGGGGACAGTCCCAGAGCCGTTCCCTGTCCCTGTGGGTGCCATGAGGACAGTCCCAGAGCCGTTCCCTGTCCCTGTGGGTGCCATGAGGACAGTCCCAGAGCCTTCCCTGTCCATGTGGGTGCCATGAGGACAGTCCCAGAGGCATTCCCTGTCCCTGTGGGTGCCATGAGGACAGTCCCAGAGCCTTCCCTGTCCATGTGGGTGCCATGAGGACAGTCCCAGTGCCATTCCCGGGATGCAGGGTTGAATCCAGGGCCGCGGCCCCACTGGGAATGCCGGGCGGGATGCAGGCGGAGCAGGTCGCGGCTGCGATTTGTGGCGCAGGGTTTGTACTACACAAATTGCTCCGCACTCAACGAGCATGAAAGATTAACGAGGAACAAAGCCATGAACTCATCCGGGCCCACTCCCGCTAAATTACAGCTACAGGGATCATGGCAGCTCATCCAGGCTTGTGTAACCGAACTGATTTGCCGGCGTGGCCGGTGCGGAGCCGCCGCGGCTCCGAGTGCTCCGCACGCGACTTTAATGGATTCTAAATATTGGCAGAGCCGGGGAGAGGAGGCGCGGGGGCACCGGAGTTCCCGGATCAATATTTAATGGGAGCTGCAGTCGCTTCCAGGGAGAAGACGAGTGCAGTCAGCATGTTCTGGGAACCTGGAATGTGCCCTCCGGGCAGCAAGTGCTGCGCCGGGAAAAACTGATTTGCTTGCATCTGCGGCTGCCGAGCCTCCTGCCGCTCCCAAAGTCATTCCTGCTGGAAAGGCAGCCCTTCGGTGTTTAACCCGCGCCTCTGGATTGCGGCACGGCGGCTCCTGGCAGCGCAGGGTGTTGAATTCCGGCTGGGGGGGTCCGGGGGAGGGCTGCGCTTTGTTTGCCTCCGGAGCGTTTTCCTTGCAAATGTCCAAATTTGCGGAGCCGGCTCCCAGGGGAGCTGCCAGCGCCAGGTACAAGGCCTGCTCGGGGTCGGATTCATTTGCGAGCTGGCACGGTTGGGTTCCTGTATGGATTACAGCTGCTGGCATCCCAGGAAATTGCTCATGGCTCAGAGAGCAGCAGCTCGGCAGCGCAACGGGAGCAGGCAGGAGCCCGGAGCGCTGGAGCGGCAGCAGCGGCAGCAGGAGCCGGGCTGGTGCTGGAGCAGCCGGCCGGCCGGGGAGCGGGGCAGGAGCTTGCCAGCAATTACGGAGCAGCTTTTGCATGAGGCAGCAGCTCCGGGAGGCCCCGGGGCCGCGCTGCTCCGAGCAGGCCGCGCTCGGCCCATCTGCTGCCGCCGAGCCTGGGATCTGCCGTGTGGCACGAATAATCCCCGGAGAGCCAGTGAGATCCTTCCCCAGCCGCTCCCCGCTAAGTGCTGCAATTCCTCTGTTGTAATTCCTGCCTGGTGTTGTGACACGGATGCTTGGAGGGAGATCCAGGCACCTGCCAGCTCGCATTCCCGGGGATGCTGCTCCAGCCTGGCGCGCTCCGGGAGCCGCTCCAGAGGCTTGGTCCGTGCCCAGCCCCGGCTGTTTGCCGCTCGGCTGCATGAGCGTGAAAACGCTGCTGGGAGAGAGGAGCTTTGACCTTCTGAGCTCCTCGGGAGCTGCTGGAATTCCTCAGCGCATGGGAAATTGCACTGAATTGGAGCAGCGCCTCGGTCCTGGCACAGAGCTGAGCTCTGCAATTAATGCTCCGGCCCTTGTGCCTCGGGAATCGATCCCTGATTTTAGCGTGGGATGAGCCTCTGCACTGGCTCCCTTCCCATCTCCCGGCTCCGGGTGGGAAGCAGGCACAGCTCCGGCATTGCCCCGGATCCTGCCCGGTCGCCAGCCCGAGGGGACCCTGGGGACAGAGCTGGGCCACACGGTGCCATCACCCAGTGGGGCAGGGAGGGGACAGCAGCAGCTCCATCCACACAGGACAGGACAGGGAAGCTCCAGCCCAAAGGCCTGGCCCAGGCTCACATCCCACCCCCAATTCCTGGCTCAGGGTGGTCCCAGGGGGTCCCAGCGGGGCCAGGGCTCCGTGTGTATCCCAGGGCCCCCATCCCTCTGTGCTCAGGAGCGGGAGCCTCCCCAGCACTGGGGGGTTGGAGCCGTGGGAGCAGTGGAACACCCCCATTGCTGCACCTCTGCCGGCGCCGCTCCCAGAGTTGGAATCATGAATATTCCCCCTCCATTAGCACCGGCTGCATTCAGTGCCAGACGTTTGGAGATGTGAGGGGTGGATGGGATGGAGGGGGGATGGATTGGGAACGTCCCTCACTGGGGGGCGCCTGCAGCCCCCCCCATCCCTTACCCCCCAGCTCGAGTTCCTGGGGCTCTGGTGGCCCCAGCCATTCTTGGTGACACTGGCAGCGCCTCAGAACCGCCCAAAATTCCCACTACAAGGAGCAAAGCCGTGGGGACCCTTGGAAAAGGATTTCCATGGAGGAGCTGCCCTGGATCTGCAGGGCTTGGTGGTGAGGAGGAGGTGGGCCCTGCTGGCACAGGGGTGGCGTGGCCTGGCACGGCCCCAGTGTCACCGTGGCTGTGCTGGAGGTGACCTGGGCTGTGCCAGGGACTGGGGCTGGGCCGTGGGTCCTGTGTGTGCCAGGGATAATGGATCCATCCTGCCTGTGCTGTGAGTGATGGATCCATCCTGCCTGTGCCAGGGATCCTGCCTGTGCCATGGCTGACAGATCCATCCTGTCTGTGCCAGGAATCCTGTCTGTGTCATGGATAATGGATCCATCCTGCCTGTGCCAGGGATCCTGTGTGTGCCAGGGATAATGGATCCACCCTGCCTGTGCCAGGAATCCTGCCTGTGCCATGGATAATGGATCCATCCTGCCTGTGCTGTGAGTGATGGATCCATCCTGCCTGTGCCAGGGATCGTGCCTGTGCCATGGCTGACAGATCCATCCTGTGTGTGCCAGGGATAATGGATCCATCCTGCCTATGCCAGGGATCCTGCCTGTGCCATGGCTGACAGATCCATCCTGCCTGTGCCAGGGATAATGGATCCATCCTGTCTGTGCGATGGATAATGGATCCATCCTCTCTGTGCCGTGAGTGATGGATCCATCCTGCCTGTGCCAGGGATCCTGTCTGTGCCAGGGATAATGGATCCATCCTGCCTGTGCCGTGGCTGACAGATCCATCCTGTCTGTGCCAGTGATAGTGAATCCACCCTGCCTGTGCCAGGAATCCTGTGTGTGCCAGGGATAATGGATCCATCCTGTCTGTGCCAGGGATAATGGATCCATCCTGCCTGTGCCAGGGATCATGCCTGTGCCATGGCTGACAGATCCATCCTGCCTGTGCCAGGGATAATGGATCCATCCTGCCTGTGCCAGGGATAATGGATCCATCCTGCCTGTGCTGTGAGTGATGGAGCCATCCTGCCTGTGCCAGGGATCAGCCTGTGCTTGTGCCGTGGCTGACAGATCCGTGCTGCCTTTTCCCCGGACCCGCCGGCAAAGCGCAGCCCCCTGGGTTTGGCGAGGGGGTCTCAGAGTGTGCTGCGTGGGTGACAGTGACGGTGACAATGACACTGACAGTGACAGCTCGGGCTGTCCTCTGTCCCAGGCCCCGCAGAGGGGAGGCAGCTCCATCCTTCCAAGCTCTTCCCTCGCTCCCGGCCCTGCTGTCCTACTTTTCTCCAGCTGCTTTTCCTCCTTCCCTCTGTCACGTGCGGGTGGGCTTGGAGCGCTCGGTGCAGCTCCGGCTCTGGGCTGGGCTCTGGGCTGGGCTCTGGGCTGCTCCCGCGTTCCAGCACTCCCCAGCGCTGCCCTGACCCTGCTCAGGGTCCCGGTGGGGCCCTGTGGGAGGAGGATCCACGGCAGTGAAAGGACCGGGAGCGGGGACAAAAGGGGCCGGGAGTGAGGCCAGTCCCCTCCCACGCGACCCCAGATCCAGGGCAGGCAGGGCTGGAGGGGACAGCCCCGCTGTGCATCCCTCAGGGGCTGCAGTTATCCTCTGAGACACGGGATAACAACGGGGACAGTGTGGAGGCTCTTCCCGGAGCCCTGAAATGGCCGTGCCTGGCAGCAGCTGCTGCCTCTGTCCTCGTCCCTGTCCCCGTTGCCGTCCCCTCGGTGATGGTTTTGGGAAGCAGAGGCATCTGCCGGTGTCACAGTGTCCCACAGCCAGACCCTGGGTCGGGATCATCCCTGTTCCAGCAATGCTGACCCCGTTTTCCCTCTCTGTGGGAGCGGAGCAGCCAAAACCCTGCTGGATTCCCAAATCCACGTGGCCCTCAGAGCCACATCCCCTTGGTGCCTGCAAAGGCACATCCCGAGGCTGCTCCAGCCGGATTCTGGGCCGAGGGCAGCCGGGAACCAGCATCTCCCACTGTGGCAGGGATGGGGATGCATCTCCCAATTCCAGGTACCTGGTTTGAGATGCTTGGAATGCAGCACCCCAATTCCTGGTGCCCAGGATGGGATGTCTGGGATGCAGTGCTCTGTCCCAGGTGCCAAATTTGGGGTGTCTGGAATACAGCACTGTCATGGTTTGAGACATGGTCAAACCACCACAAGCACCCCTCAATTCCAGGTGCCCAGTTTGGGGTGTCTGGGATGCAGCACCCCAATTCCAGGTACTCAGTCTGGGATGCAGTGCCCTGTTCCAGGTGCCCAGTTTGGGGTGTCCAGGATGTATTGCCCCAGTTCCAGGGCACAGTTTGGGATGCTTGGAATGCAGCACCCTAATTCCAGGTGCCCTGGGATTAGGGTGCTCTGTCCCAGGTGCCAAATTTGGGGTGTCTAGGATGCAGTGCCCAGTTCCAGGTGCCCAGGATGGGATGTCTGGGATGCAGTGCCCTGTTCCAGGTGTCCAGGATGGGATGTCTGGGGTGCAGTGCTCTGTCCCAGGTGCCAAATTTGGGGTGTCCAGGATGCACCCCTAAATTCCAGGTGCCCAGTTTGGGGTGTCTGGAATACAGCACCCCAATTCCAGGTACTCAGTCTGGAATGCAGTGCCCTGTTCCAGGTACCCAGTTTGGGGTGTCTGGGATGCAGTGCCCTGTACCAGGTGCCCACTTTGGGATGTCCAGGATGCCTCCCCCAATTCCAAGGGCCCGGTTTGGCATGCCTGGAATGCCGTGCCCCAGCTGCAGGTGCTGCTGCTGAGGATCTGCATTCCAGCAGCCAAAGGGTATTGAGCATAAATCCAGCTCTGTGATTTCCACCTTTTTGTGGGCAGTTTGTTCCTGAGGGTGGACGAATTCCAGTGGCTGGGACAAGCGCCCTGCAGCAGCAGAGCCGTGTCTCCTGTTTATCCAGGAGATCCTGGGTGCCCGGAGCAGGGATGCTGCTGCTGGCACAGCTCTCGCAGGGATCTCAGCCTCCCTGGGAGGGAGCAGCTCTTCCAGAGCTCCCGGGCAGCTCGGGCTGGTTTAACACCAAATTCCAGCGCTGCCGTGGGGAAATGAGGGAGGGAAAAGCACGAGTGATCTGTGGAAGGAGAGGATATTTTGGGATGGCTCAATTTCCTCATCAGCCCCGGAGAGGGGCACGGAGCCAAGCGCTGCTGGGTGATGAATCCCCCAGGAGGGGCAGTGCCATGCTCAGTGTTCCCCAGAAATTCCCTGCAAAGGGAGGGCCCTGCCCACCCTGCTGCCCCCACAGAGGGGTTTGGGGCCAGGCTGGGGCTGGCACGGAGCTGCCAGTGGGGTTAAAGCCCCTTGGGGAGCTCCTGTCAGCACCCCAGCCCAAATTGAGGGATCCTTCCCCAGTTCTTCTTCAGGCAGGAATGTTGGAATCATAAAATCCTGGAATGGGGTGGGTGGGCAGGGACCCCAGAGCCCCTGCAGTGCCACCCTGCCATGGCAGGGACACCTCCCACTGTGCCAGGCTGCTCCAGCCCCAGTGCCCAGCCTGGCCTTGGGCACTGCAGGGATCAGGGGCAGCCCCAGCTGCTCTGGCAATGCCAGCCCAGGCAGGAATTGCTCATTGCCAAGATGCCACCCATGGCTGCCCTCTGGCAGTGGGAGCCATTCCCTGGGTGCTGTCCCTGCAGGCCTTGTCCCCAGTCCCCCTGCAGGCCCTGCCAGGGGCTCTCAGCTCTCCCTGGATCCTTCTCCTCTCCACCCTGCCCACATCAGGGGTGGCACTGAAGGGGCTGTGAGGTCCCTTCCCACCCAGCTCAATCCCTGATTCCCAGATTCTATAATTTATAACTTTATTATTTATAGTTGTGCGTTGTGCTGAAGTAGCCCCGGTTATTTCCGTGCCGTCGCTTCCATCGCTCCCCGCCGTTCCCATTTGTCCTGCGGCGTTCCTGCTGCAGCTCCCGGCGCAGCCCAGCCTCCCCGGCCCTTCATCCCTGCCCGGGATGATGAGGATGGGCATGCACAGCGTGTCCTGGAGCGGGCAGGGAGCAGAGCCTGGCACGGGAGCACCAATCCCACTGGAGCCGGGGCTGTCCCGCTCCGGGCTCTCAGGGTCACTGTCCTCACCCCAACTTTGTCCTGGCCGTGGGGTCATGCTCCCTCCATTTGGGGTTCTGTACCCCCCTTTGGGGTCCTGTATCCCACTTTGGGGTCCTGTCCCCTCTGTTGGCAGCCCTGTACCCCTGTTTGGGGTCTCCCAGCTGGAATGTTGATGCTGTGGGGTTGGTGGGGGAGGATTGGGGCGGCTCTGGTTGTGTTTGGGAGCGGGGATGGTCGGCACTGGAGTCACAGCCCCAGGACAGTCCCCAGAGAGGACACAGCCCCAGGCTGGGCCAGGGGAGCCTCAGGATGGATTTTGGGGAAATTCCTCCTGGAAAGGGCTGCCCAGCCCTGGCATAGGGGTGGAGTCCCCATCCCTGGAGGGATTTCAAGGCTGTGTGGATGTTGCACTTGGGTCCAGGTCAGTGGCAGCCTTGTCAGTGCTGGGGATGGTTGGACTCAATGGGCTCAGAGGCTTTTCCAGCCTCAGTTATCCCACGGTTCTCCAGCTGTGCTGCCCTTTTACTGCCAGCCCCTGGCTGTGCCCTGTGTCCCCCAGGGCCATCAGAGGCTCCAGCACTGCCCAGCTCCTGCCACTCGAGTGGCTCTCGGGGACTGCGGCGCTGGCTGCGAGTGGGGACAAGGAGGGAGCAGGAGCAGGAGAGGCTGGAGAGGCTGGAGAGGCCAAGTGCCCACTTGAGGCGTCGCTCCTTGAGCAGGCACTGCCTGGGGCTGCCTGTGAATGTCACCGGGATGTCACTGGGAGCTGCTCATCTCCATCCCCATGCGTGTCACATCCCTGCCGTCCTCAGGACTGTGCCTTGCAGCTCCCGGTGTCGCTGCCAGCCCAGCTGGGCTCAGGGATGCTGGGAGGGAGCGGCGCTGGGCCCAGGCAGAGCGGAGCTTTCCTGGAGCAGCAATTCCTGAGCACTCCTGCTATTGTGTCCCCGCCCTGCCGGCCCCGGGATGGATTCCCCACCCGGCACATCCCAGGCGGGCTCAGCCGTGGGTGAAGCGTGGCGTGACACCCTGGTGGGCCATCACCCCTTCCCTGCTTCAGGAGCAGGAGCTCCCCGGGGCCTCTCAATCTCCGGGTGGGATCGTTCCCCAGTGCTCGGCCCTGCCCCGCCCTGGGGGCCGCAGTGTCCCCGGGTCCCCTCCCAGCGCTGGCGTTTCCAGCTGGCAGCTCCCGCTCTCCTCCCGCTCATTCCGCCCTGGCGCTGGGAGTTGATTAGCTCTGCTAATTACTTTACAAATAATGAGCTTCCCTAATTGCGCTGGCAGGGACGGGGGGGGGGCTCTCCCCACCTGCCATCCCACGGTGCCACCAGGCTCTGGGTCCCCTCGGCGCTGCTGGGCACCCCCCTTGGGTGTTGGCATCCGGAATTCTGGGAGAAAACCCCAAAATCTTTGCATGGGGAGCTGGGAGCTCTGGCTCATCCCAAGGGGATCAGGCCATTCCCCCTGCTCTGAGCACCCCTGGATCAGTGGGATGCGTGTTCCAGACGCTGCCTGTTCCCTGTCAGGCCTCTGGGATGGGTCTCGGGGATGGATTCCCCACCTGGCACATCCCAGGCGGGTTCAGCCGAGGGTGAAGCGTGGCGTGACACCGCTGATGAGCCATGGCCCCTTCCCTGCTTCAGGAGCCTGCAACTCCATGGATTCCCAGGAGCCTCTCTTACTCCAGGTGGAATCTTTCTCCCACAAGGGGAATGGAGCAGGTTCCCCCCGCCCTGGGATCCCTCAGGGGCTGCAGAGTCCCTGGGGAGCCCTGGAATGTGGAGCTGGAGCTGCCACCCCGGCTCTTGGAGCATTTCCAGCTGCTCCAGCTGTGCCTGCATCCATCATCACCCCCACCCACCCTGTGCCCTTGGGAAGGGGCTGGGGCTGGGAGCAGGACCCCCGGCAGCTGGGAATGGCAGCGCTCCATGGTCAGTGTCCCCCAGGAATTCTGGCAGTGGATACAGGCTGCTGCTTCCCTGGAAATAGACCTTAATTAGGCCCTGCCCTGTGTAATTGGAGAGGAGAGCTGGAATTCTGTCACCTGTTGGCTGTTCTGGGCCATGGGGGGTTGTTTTCAGGGGTCTCTCATCCCCCTCTGGAGCTGCTCCGTCCCTCACTGGAACCAAAAAGTCGCTTTCTTGCCGGCTTCCCCAGCCTGGGATAAACCAGAGCATTCCCATCAGGTTTGGGATTGAATTCTCTGTATTCTCCGTGTTCCAGGAGGGATAAGGGAGCAGGTGCCCCCCTCCTCCGGCAGCTCCCTGAAGATGCAGCTCCGACTCCAGCGCTAATGGAGCGACATTGTCGCTGCTCACCTTTAATTAAGGGAGCCTCAGATCCCTGGGCTTAATTAACTTCTCAGTGGCTGATGACTCTCTCCAGCAGCCAAGGAGGGCTGGGACTGGCATGTCATGGAATCGTGGGATCCCAGGATGGGTTGGGAGGAGTTGGGTTGGGTTGGAGGGGACCTCAGAGCCCATCCAGTCCCACCACGGGCAGGGACACTTGTGCTGTCCCAGGCTGTCCCAAGCCCTGTCCAGCCTGGATGTGAACACTGCGGGATGGAGCAGCCACAGCTCACGAGGTGATTCATTGTTGGGATCCAGCTCCAGCCTCGGAAAATGGGTTAGACCCAACACAATCCTTGTCCGTGTCGGAAATTGCCGGAGTTTGCCGGCTGTGGGATTCCGTTAACTTCCCGCTGTTCCATTGATTTTTCGTGTTTATTTGCAAAAGCTCCGCTGAGCGTCCGAGGTCTTGAACAGTTTCCCAGAGCCGTCAGCTGCTGCTTTCCCTGCGCTGGGAGTGTCACTGCTGTGGGACAACAGAGCCACGTTTAATGGGGCTGACAGGGGGCAGCAGGGCTGGGCACTTTAACGCGCCCATTATCCTGCTCCTGGCACTGCCAGCTCGTGCGGGGAGGATTCCCAGAGGGAATTGGCATTTTGCAGCAGCAGCAGCAGCAGCAGGATGGGAGGGCTGGGTCAGCACCAGCACATCCGGGCCTGGAATGGTGCAGCCGTGGGTGCCGGCGCAGCACTGGGGCGCCTGTGCTGGTGACCCCCTTTGTGGGGTGACCCCTTCTTGGGGTGACTCCTTTTTTTTGTGATGGTCCCTTTTTGGAGGACTCCTCTTAGGGGTGATCCCTTCTTGGGGTGGTCCCTTTTTGGGGTGGTCCCTTTTAGGGATGGTCCCTTTTTGGGGTGGTCCCTTTTTGGGGTGGTCCCTTTTAGGGATGATGCCTTTTTGGGGTGGTCCCTTTTTGGGGTGGTCCCTTTTTGGGGTGGTCTGTTTTTGGGGTGGTCCCTTTTTGGGGTGGTCCCTTTTAGGGATGATGCCTTTTTGGGGTGATCCCTTTTAGGGATGATGCCTTTTTGGGGTGGTCCCTTTTTGGGGTGGTCTGTTTTTGGGGTGGTTCCTTTTTGGGGTGGTCCCTTTTAGGGATGATGCCTTTTTGGGGTGGTCCGTTTTTGGGGTGGTCTGTTTTTGGGGTGGTCCCCTTTTGGGGTGGTCTGTTTTTGGGGTGGTCCCTTTTTGGGATGGTCCCTTCTTGGGGTGGCTCCTTTTTGGGGTGGTCCCTTTTAGGGATGATGCCTTTTTGGGGTGTTCCCTTTTTGGGGTGGTCTGTTTTTGGGGTGGTCCCTTTTTGGGGTGGTCCCTTTTAGGGATGATGCCTTTTTGGGGTGGTCCCTTTTTGGGGTGGTCCCTTTTAGGGATGGTCCCTTTTTGGGGTGGTCCCTTTTTGGGGTGGTCCCTTTTAGGGATGATGCCTTTTTGGGGTGGTCCCTTTTTGGGGTGGTCCCTTTTAGGGATGGTCCCTTTTTGGGGTGGTCCCTTTTTGGGGTGGTCCCTTTTAGGGATGATGCCTTTTTGGGGTGGTCTGTTTTTGGGGTGGTCTGTTTTTGGGGTGGTCCCAGTGGCTGCAGACCCTGAGGAGCTTTGGGGAGGGCTCAGATCCCACCCCCAAGGCTCCCTCAGGAATTCCCTGCCGGCCCCTGAGCCCCCAGCACTGCCCGGAGGTGCCGGGGCCACCCAGGGCTTTGCCGTCCCGCTTCCCGCGCTCTGGGATGGGATTAGGGATTTAACAGCCTGTGCCAGACAGACACTTAACTAAGCCATAAATTTGGAGTTCGTTAGTGAGGATTAATTAGTGTTTGCACAGGGCTTTGCCGCGCGGAGCCGCGCTCGGTGTCGGAGCCCCGCCGTGACCTTGGGGAGGGCGGGAGCATCTCAGGGCCCGGATCCATCACATCCCACTGATGCAAGGGTCTGGGGTCACCCCGAGGATTTGGGGACTGGGAATGCTCCAGGAGCCCATGGGCAGGGGGTGTAAGTTTGGAAAGGGGGAGCTGTGCTCCCCTGGGAAGGGGCAGAGAGAGAGGGGCTGGTGGTGCCACAGTAGCTCCTCTGTGCTTGTTCTGAGCTCCCACAGCTCCAGGGCCTGGAGCAGCACCTGGAGTCTGCTTTGGGACCTGCTGTGGGGCAGGAGGTGCCAAAGTTCCTGGGGATCCCCTCACAGGATCCATCCCCAGCACTGGCTGTGGGTTCCCAGGGATCCCCTCACAGGATCCATCCCGTTCCCATCCCCAGCACTGGCTGTGGGTTCCTGGGGATCCCCTCACAGGATCCATCCCATTCCCATCCCCAGCACTGGCTGTGGGTTCCTGGGGATCCCCTCTCTGGATCCATCCCGTTCCCATTCCCAGCACTGGCTGTGGGTTCCTGGGGATCCCCTCTCTGGATCCATCCCGTTCCCATCCCCAGCACTGGCTGTGGGTTCCCAGGGATCCCCTCTCTGGATCCATCCCGTTCCCATCCCCGGTCGATGCAGGCAGAGGAGGGAATGTCTCCAAGGAGCAGTCTGGGAATGAGCAGCGTCAAGGACAATAAACTCTGCCAAAGCCTCGCTCATTAGGGAGGAGCCGAGTGCCGCCGCCCGTGTCCGCCCTCTCCTGCTCTGTCTGACTCTGCTCCTCCGTTTCTGGCTGCTTTGGCCTGATCTCCCCCTTTTCCAGGATTTCCTCCCCAGCTCAGGGAGGTGTGAGGGGGCCATGCCCATGGCACTGTGGTGGCGAGCAGAGCAGAGTCTGGGTTGGGTTGGATTTTGTTGGATTTTGTTGGTTTCTGTTGGGTCATGTTGGGCTACTTTGGGTTGTGTTGGGTGACTTTGAGTCACTTTGGGTCACTTCCTGTTGGGTCACATTGAGTTACACTGGGTTGTATTGGGTCTCTTTGGGTCATGTTGGGTCACACTGGGTCACTTTGGGTCATGTTTGGGTCGTGTTGGATTGCGTTGGGTTGAATCCCCGTTTCCTTTGGGACTCTCCCCTTTTTGCTCAGCCTTTGCAGGGATGTGACTCCAGGAGATGCCCCTGGACAGGGCCTGGACACCCCAGGGGGGTCACCCTGCTCACCCCCACCCCAAATTCCATCATCCCCTTCCCTCCTGGAGCTGTCACTCAGGAATGTCCAACCTGGCACCAGAGGCTGCCGGCACCTCCTCCTGGGGGATGTTGGGATTATCCCGGGGTTCCCTTGGGGTTCAGCAGAGCCTGAACTGGGATGTGGAACTGGGGGCGGGCAATGGAACAGATTTGGGAATGCCCTGACCTGAGTCCCCTCTCTCGACAGGACAAGAACAGGAAGCTGAGGCCCCTCTACGACATTCCCTACATGTTTGAGGCCCGGGAATTCCTGCGCAAGAAGCTCATCGGGAAGAAGGTACGGAGGGAGGGACGAGGCTGGGGTGGGGCTGAGGATGAGGGAGTGAAGCAGGGGATGAGTCTGATGCTGGTGCTGGGAAATTCGGGGATGCCCCCCAGCCTGGAGAGCCCCTCGAGGCGTTGCCCTCCCCATTTCCCGGGAATTCCGCCTGGCTTCTCCCTTTGTTTCCCTGGCTGTTTTCTGAGGCTGGTTCAGAGCAATTCCGGGAATGAGGAATGTGTTAACCAGCGGAGCGAACGCTCCGGATGCAATTTTCCAATGCTCATAAAACAGTCAAATAAAATCAATTCCCTTCGTGGCGCGGCCGTTGCTGCTCGTCGGGGCTGCTCCGGTGCCTAATTGGATCTTTCCAGCTCGGAGCCTGCCCGGGCAGTCCGAAAAAATAGGGAAAGGGAAAAAGAGCAGCTTGGGAGATTTTTTTAATGGGAAATCTGGTGCTTTCTGGAGTTGGAAAAAATGTGGGAGTGTTGACAGGATTTGTGATGGGAGCACTGGGTCTGGAATGGGGTTCTGGCACCTCAGTGTGGTCCCAGTTTGAGCCATTCCGGGTTACTGGTGCCAGTTTTCTGCCATCCGCCGTTGCTGTGTCCTGTGTTGGATCAGGGATTGGAATTGGCTCTGGCACTGGGTGTCTTTGGAAGGTGACCTTGGGATTTTAGGGTGTTTTGGGATTAGGGAAGCTCAACCTGCCCTGGGTGCCTGGCTGTTCCAAGGAGCTATGGGATTCCAAGGAGTTCTGGAATTCAGGGAGCTCAGCCTGCCCTGGTTCCTGGCCTGCATTGGGAGCTCCGTCCGTCCCCATCACTCTGGGGCCCATCCTTATGGATCCTTTCCCTGTGCCTTGGGAGGCTCCTCATGGACACATCCCACCCCATCCCACCCCATCCCACCCCATCCCATCCCATCCCATCCCATCCCATCCCATCCCATCCCCATCCCATCCCATCCCATCCCACCCCACCCCATCCCATCCCATCCCATCCCATCCCATCCCATCCCATCCCATCCCATCCCATCCCATCCCATCCCATCCCATCCCATCCCATCCCATCCCATCCTGCTGGAGCATTGGGTCAGCCCTGACATTGCTTTCCAAAATTATTCCCTCTGGAGAAAGCACCGAGGGAGGATGAGGAAGGATCCATCCCTGTTGTGGCTGCCACAGCTCCTTTTCCTCCAGCTCCTGTTGGGAGAGGAGCTGGGATGCGAGAATCCACCTCTGAATTCCCTGCTCCCTGGGAAGGGATGGAAGGCAATGCATTTTCCCTCTTGCCCTCTCATTCCTGGGCAGCGGGAGTTTTCCAGGCTGGGATTGTCATGGCACATAAGGGCTGGATTTGGGGATTTTGGCTCCTGTGCCGGAGCCTCTCCCGGCTCTGCCGTGCCCTTCCCAGCCGCTGGAATTTGCCCAGCGGCGCGGGATGAACCGGGGCCGGCGCCGGCTGCCCAGGCCGCTATGGATTTGTGGAATAAATCCGTGGAGCGTGTCGGAAGGGCCGGCTCCTCCGCCCATCGATCGCGCTGCTGCGCCGCGGAGCCGCTCCGGATAATTGCGCCGGGCGCGGGAGATGGATCGCGGCTCTTCCCTAATTAACTCTGGGATTAATCGCTCGCATGGACGGAGCCGGCAAGGGAGAGCTCCGGGGTGGAAATTCCCTGGGCACGAAGGCGGTGCCGCCCCGTCCTTGCCGGCTGCGCCGGGGGATGAAAGGAGGGGCTCCCTGGGGTGTCCCAGGACCCCGTCCCTGTGTCCCGTCCCTGTGTCCCATCCTGTCCTCATCCCTGTGTCCCATCCTGTCCCATTCCTGTGTCCCATCCTGTCCCATCCCTGTGTCCCATCCCTGTGTCCCATCCCTGTGTCCCATCCCTGTGCCCCATCCCTGTGTCCCATCCTGTCCCATCTCTGTGTCCCATCCTGTCCCATCCTGTCCCATCCCTGTGCCCGTCCCTGTGTCCCATCCTGTCCCATCCTGTCCCATCCTGTCCCATTCCTGTGTCTCACCCCTCTGTCCCATCTCTGTGTCCCATCTCTGTGTCCCATCTCTGTGTTCCATCCTGTCCCATTCCTGTGTCCCATCCTGTCCCATCTCTGTGTCCCATCTCTGTGTCCCATCCCTGTGTCCCATCCCTGTGCCCCATCCCTGTGTCCCATCCTGTCCCATCCCTGTGTCCCATTCCTGTGTCCCATCCCTGTGTCCCATCCTGTCCCATCCCTGTGTTCCAACCTGTCCTCATCCCTGTGTCCCATCCCTGTGCCCCATCCTGTCCCATCCCTGTGTCCCATCCCTGTGCCCCATCCCTGTGTCCCATCCTGTCCCATCCCTGTGTCCCATTCCTGTGTCCCATCCCTGTGTCCCATCCCTGTGTTCCATCCTGTCCTCATCCCTGTGTCCCATCCCTGTGCCCCATCCTGTCCCATCCCTGTGTCCCATCCCTGTGCCCCATCCCTGTGTCCCATCCTGTCCCATCCCTGTGTCCCATCCCTGTGCCCCATCCCTGTGTCCCATCCTGTCCCATCCCTGTGTCCCATTCCTGTGTCCCATCCCTGTGTCCCATCCTGTCCCATCCCTGTGTCCCATCCCTGTGTCCCATCCTGTCCCATCCCTGTGTTCCAACCTGTCCCATCCCTGTGTTCCATCCTGTCCCATCCCTGTGTCCCATCCCTGTGTTCCATCCTGTCCTCATCCCTGTGTCCCATCCCTGTGCCCCATCCTGTCCCATCTCCGTGTCCCATCCCTGTGTTCCATCCTGTCCTCATCCCTGTGTCCCATCACTGGATCCCATCCCTGTGTCCCATCCCTGTGCCCCATCCTGTCCCATCCTGTCCCATCCTTGTGTCCCATCCCTGTGTCCCATCCTGTCCCATCCTGTTCCATCCCTGTGCCCGTCCCTGTGTCCCACCCCTCTGTCCCATCTCTGTGTCCCATCATTCCCACCACATCCCTTTTGGGAAGGCTGATCCCAACTGGGAATGCTGCCCATCTCCAGAGCCCTGAGTGGTTTCCCAGTGGTTTTCCAGGGCATTCACCTGCCTGGTCCCCGCAGATGCTTCCAGAGATTCTCCTTTTGGGGTTACACCAGCAGCAGTGCCAGTGCCAGCACTGCTGGGGACCCGGGCTGGGATAAAACAGGGATGGGTTTGACCAGGGAAAGCCTTCTCCCTGGGAACACCATCCCGGTGCCGGGGAGAGGGAAGGCTTTGGCACACTGGAGGATTTTTGGAATGTCGGGCAATTTTTCCTGCGTCTCAGGGGAGCTCTGGGAGAGCTCGGCACAGCAGCGATGCCGGGGGAGATTTTGGGAAGATCCCAGTTCTTGATGCAGCCGGGGCTGGGGACAATGGGGACCCATCCCCTGGGGAGCTGCGCCGTCCCCAGCCGGGATCCGGGTGCTGTTCCCGAGCCGGGATCCGGGTGCTGTTCCCGGGAATGCGCCGGGGCCGGGGCGGCTGTGCCAGCTCCGGAGCGTCACGGGGCCGGCTGCGTCAGCCGCCGCTTCCACGTGTGGAGCTGGGCAGGATTTGGCTGCCGGGGAGGATTTGGCTGCCGGGGAGGGAGCCGAGCCGGGAGAGCTGTTGGGGAGCGCATTTTCCCGCCCGGATTGCGCTCGGAATGAACGCGCGGCTGCTGCAGTGGGCTGGGCTGGCCCGGCACGGGAGGGGCAGGGGCGAGCGGGATTATTGCCGCTGTGAGCATCCCAAATCCGGGCGCCTCTCCTCTCCCTGCGCCCATCGCCTCCCAGCCCGGCGCTGCCGTGCTTAGCCCGCTCCAAGGTCAATCCTGCCCCGGGGGTCTCCGCGGCCCCTCCGGCGGCCGCTGCAGCGGGAGGGAGGAGGGAGCCGGGTCCTGCTGGATCCGCTGCCGGCGGTGCCGGAGGCGCTCCCGCGGCTGCTGTGGAGCATCCTCGCTGCACATGCCGGCCTTTTCCAGCAGGGATGACGGGAGGACGGAGGGGTGGAGGGCGTTAGGGAAGCGCAGCCCGCTCCCCTCGCCATTCCCAGGAAATCCCGCAGCCCGCAGCAGGATGCGTGGGTTGGGGGCTGCGATGAGCCGGCCCTCGGCAGGGAAACCGCTGCTCCAGAGGGAAAACGCTTCCCTGGATCTGCCCCGCGGGGCTGGGGACCATGGGATCCCCCCATCCCGCCGGGATCACCCCGCACATTCCCGCTCCCATCCCTGGCCCCGCCAGGTCTCCGGGAACCTCCTCCCTGCGGCACGGGGGGGGACACGGGGGGCACGCAACCCCCCGAGCCCCCCGGCAGCCCCTTCCCAGCCCCCCGGCCCTTCCACCCGGCACGAGCTGCCGGCGAAGTAAAAATATTCCCGGGAGCGGGTGACGCCGCCGGGCCGGGAGATCCGCGGGCGGGCCGCGTATTTTTAGCCCGGCAGGTCTGGGCTGCCACCCACCCCCCATCTGTCCCCCCCGGGCCCCCCCCGTGTCCCCGCGGCCCCCCGGAGCCCCCCGTGGGATGCGGGAATAGCAGGGAACGGCACCGGCGCCCACCCCGCCCTCCCCATCCCAAAGGTGGGGCTGCTCCCGGCCCTTCCCGGCGGGATGAGCCCCCCTGTCCCCTGTTCAGGCAGCCCCCGGGATGTCCCCCGGGATGGGGACATGTCCCCGCTGCCTGGGGTCCTGAGGCTGGAGCAGGGAGTGTGCCTGGAATGTCCCATTGTGTCCCCGCAGGCCTGACTGGGGCTGGAACTGGGACAGGACCACGGGGGTGCCTCCCCCACCTTGGGACCTGCTGGGGACAGGGTGGCAGGGCCACACCCTGGGGACAACCTCGTTGGGACCCTGGTGCTGGGGACAGTGGGGCAGGAACCCCGTCTTGAGGGCGGCGTGTTGGGGACAGCCTTGCTGGGGACAAGGCCAGGGGCCACATCCTGGGGACCCCATCCTGTTCCCCCATGTCATGGCACCCCCAGCTCTGTGCTGCTGAGCCCAGGCAGTGAGTGCCAGGGTGCAGGGTCCCCGTGGGGTGCAATGTCCCCATGGGGTGCCAGGTCCCTCTGTGTGCAGAGTCCCTGTGGATTTCAGGTCCCCGTGGGTTCCAGATCCCTGTGGGTGCAGGGTCCTCATGGGTGCAGGGTCCCTGTGAGTTCCGGGTCGCTGTGGGTGTTGGGTCCCTGTGGGTGCCAGGTCCCCATGGGTGTCAGGTCCCCATGGGTGCAGGATCCCCATGGGCGTCAGGTCCCCATGGGTGCAGGGTCCCCACGGATTCCAGGTCCCCATGGGTGCAGTATCTCCATGGATGCAGGTCCCCATGGGTGTCAGGTCCCCATGGTTGCAGGGTCCCCATGGATTCCCGGTCCCCATGGGTGACATTGGCGGCGGTGGCCGCTCGCAGCCCGCGCGGTGCCGCCGTTCCGGGCTGGATGCGCTCCCGGGAGCGGAGCTGCCGGAGTGATTTAATCCACCCTGACTGCAGCTGACCTTGGAGAGCCGCCCAGGCGCGGCTCCGGCTGCTCCGGGGGGAGCGGAGCCCGGGGGTGCCGGGGGTCCCTGCACCCCCAGCCCTTCCCGGCCCCTGCACGGGCACGTCGCCCTTGGATCCCGGGAATGCTTTGCCCGCTGTCCCCGGCGTGTGGGCTGTGGGGTGCCGGTGCCACGTCTGGTGTCACAGGGACCCCAGCCTGCCCTCAGATGATCCCGGGCGTTGTCCCTGCAGCCCCGTGTCCCTGCAGCTGAGCGGCACCGCCAGGGCCTTTCCCAGCTTTCTGTGTCTGGAGTGTTCCGTGGGGCTGGTGTGATCCAAGGGGGAGCTTCATGGGATCCTGGGACGGTTCCAGCCCTGCCATGGCAGGGACACCTTCCCCTATCCCGAGTGGCTCCAAGCCCCGTCCAGCCTGGACTGGAGCACTTCCAGGGATCCAGGGGCAGCCACACCCTGTGCCAGGGCTCCACTTGGCCTTGTGGAACCTCATCCTGCTGTCCTCATCCCTTGGATCCGACCTGTCCAGATCCCTCTGTGGAGCCTTCCTCCCTCTGGGCACATCTGATACAGCGGCACACAGCAGGACACAATAGAGGGCTTTCCTGTTGAGGGGTGGCTCCTTCCCATCCCATGGATCCCATCCCATTTATCCCATCCCATGGATCCCATCCCATCCCATCCCATCCCATCCCATCCCATCCCATCCCATCCCATCCCCTGAATCCCATCCCATCCCATGGATCCCATCCCATCCTGTCCTATCCTGTCCCGTCCCATCCTGTCCCATTCCATCCCATCCCATCCCATTGTCCCATCCCCTCCCATCCCATTATGCCATCCCCTCCCATCCCATCCCATGGATCCCATCCCATTTATCCTATCCCATGGATCCCATCCCATCCTGTCGTATCCTGTCCCGTCCCATTCTGTCCTGTCCCATCCCATCCCATCCCATCCCATCCCATCCCATCCCATCCCATCCCATCCCATCCCATCCCATCCCATCCCATTATCCCATCCCATCCCATCCCACCCCATCCCATGGATCCCGTCCCATTCCGTCCCACCCCATCTCCTGGATCCCATCCCATTCCGTCCCACCCCATCCCCATGATCCCATGATCCCATGATCCCATGATCCCACCATCCCAGTCTGTCGTGGCTCCTCCCCGGGATCCCCCGTTCCCCCCGGCTGCTCCGCCGCCGCCGCCTCTCCCCGTTGCCGGTGCCGCATCCCCAGCCAGGTGTTTCCCACGCCAGCCGCTCCTGAGCCAGACATCTCAAAAGCCCTGGAGCAGCTGAATTCCCAACCTGCCTCTCGGAGTAATCGGCGTCTCTTTTTCCCCTCCAGTGGTTCCGACGGGAGCTTTGCTGCGAGGAATCGCTGTAACCGCTCCCCTTAATTGGCTCTTTCCTGCCGGAGCCCCCTCTCCGCACGGAAAAGCCGCGGCTCCGGCGCCCTGCCAGACGCTCCGGCCCTGTTTGCATTTTGATGTGGGTTTAATGAGTGATTTTTCGGGATGAGCCGAGGCTTTGGAGGGGCTCAGGGATGCTCCTGCCTCGCCTGTCTGGCTGCCTTTGGCTCAGCGCGGCTCCGGCCATGCGGAACGGGGACAGCAACAGGAACAGAAACGGGAACGGGAAAAGTCCACAGGGGCCAGGTCCAGCCCCAGGGCAGCAGCACTGGGGTGTCCCCAAAGATCCCCACATCGCCCCCCTGTCACCCCAGTGCCACCCCCTCTACCCCAGAGCCTCGGGGTGTTCCAGCTGATACCAGGAAAGCATCAAGGATGGAGCTTCCCTGGGGAAGCAGAGGGGTGGAATTGGGTGGATTTTCATGGAAATGGCACCTGCAGATGTGGGATGTGGTGCTGGGAACTGCTGGGGGATGATGCCTGGAGGAGGGAGGGTTCCAGGGGAACCTTCCAGGGCCTGCAGGGGCCCCAGGAGAGCTGCAGAGGGGCTGGGGACAAGGGATGGAGGGACAGCACCCAGGGAATGGCTCCCACTGCCAGAGGGCAGCCATGGGTGGCATCTTGGCAATGAGCAATTCCTGCCTGGGCTGGCATTGCCAGAGCAGCTGGGGCTGCCCCTGATCCCTGCAGTGCCCAAGGCCAGGCTGGGCACTGGGGCTGGAGCAGCCTGGCACAGTGGGAGGGGTCCCTGCCATGACAGGGGTGGCACTGCAGGGGCTCTGGGGTCCCTTCCCACCCAAACCATTCCAGGATTCCCTGATCCCTGCACGTCCCAGCACACCCCAACCCTGGTGCAGTGGGAGGTGATGCATTCAGCAGGATCTGCCCCTGAAGTGTTCCTGGTCCCTGTGTGGATCCCAGAGGGTGCCAGCATTGTTCCAATCCCTCCCTGCTGTGTCAGAGCCATGGGGGCACCGTGGGATTCCAGGCTCGGGGTGCTCCCTGCCCTGCCCCAGCCCTTCCCATCCCTCCTGGAGACCCTGGTTCTGGGGAACAGCCCTGGTGGAGTGTGAAGTGCTGCTCCTGTCCCCTTGTCCCAGTGGGAATATCGTGTCCATAAACCGGGAACTGCCAGGGCCACCACACCTTGGGATCCCCACGGAGCTCTGGGGACACCTGGCAGGTGCTGGGATCCCAGCTGGGATCTTGTCCTGCCTGGAAGCTCCTGGTTTATTGTGCCTGCAAGCTCTGGTGGTGCCAGAGCTGCTGGGGAACAGCTCCGTTCCCTGGGCATGGAGACGGAGAGGGGCTGGAGACTGGCAGTGGGAATGTGGGCAGGGGGAGGATGGGGATGAGGATGAGGATGAGGGCCTGGCTGGCTGATCCCAGCGATTTGGGCATGGAGAGGATGAGGATGAGGATGATGAGGATGAGGATGAGGATGAGGATGAGGATGAGGATGAGGATGAGGATGAGGGCCTGGCTGGCTGATCCCAGCGATTTGGGCATGGAGAGGATGAGGATGAGGACGAGGGCCTGTCTGGCTGATCTGGGCGCTGACTGAGGGGCCCGGCAGTGCCAGCCCTGAGCCATTCCCCGTTCCAGGTGAACGTTTCCGTGGATTACATCCGCCCCGCCAGCAGCGCCACCGACACCGTGCCGGCCTTCTCGGAGCGCACCTGTGCCACCGTCTCCATCGGCGGGATGTGAGTGCTCCCTCCCCCTGCCCTGCCCACCCTGCCAGGGCTCTGGGGGGCTGCAGGCTGGCCTGGGATCAGCCCCCATTCCCGGCATCCCAGCTCTGTGATCCTGTGGGGTACATTGGGGTGCTGCTGTCTGGAGCCCCCATACCTGCCCCCCACAGCTGCATCAGTTTTTGGGGATATCAGGATCAGGTTCCCCCCCATCTGGCTGCCTCAGGGGTGGCTTCGGAGGAGTAATCCCTGCTGTGTATCCCGAGGTGTTTGTCCTTGCCCTCCCCGATTTTTGTTCTCCATGAGAAGGTTCAGGAGTGGGGCATGTTCCAGAGCAGCTTGCTCTCAGCCAGAATTTGTGATTTTTCCCCCTCAGGGCACGGGGTGCCGGTGCCTCTGGCACATCCCTGTGGATAGGCCGAGCCTCTGGCACATCCCTGTGGATAGGCCAGGCCCCCAGCACATCCCTGTGGATAGGCCGAGCCTCGGGCTGGCAGCGGCTCCGGGAGCTGCGTAGGGAGGATTTGTCATAGGCCCTTGGTTGCTTTCCCAGTTTTTTTTCCCGGTAGCAGCTATTTTGGAAAGCGCCCAAAGCGCTGCAGCGCTGCCTTTCCCTCCCTGATCCAGGGGCTGCGAGAGCTGCGCTTCCCTTCCTTCCCTTCCCTGCAAGACCTGGGAGAGCTGCCTGCTCCTGCTCCCCAATCCCAGTGTTCCTGCATTCCCAGGATGTTCCACGGTGCCTGTGCCATTTCTGGTCCCACATCCCGGGATGTTCCACAGTGCCATTCCCAGGGCGGCATCCCGGGATGTTCCACAGGGCCATTCCTGGTGCTGTATCCCGGGATGTTCCGCAGTGCCTGTGCCATTCCTGGGATGTTCCACAGTGCCATTCCCAGTGCTGCATCCCGGGATATTCCACCCTGCCATTCCCTGTGCTGTATCCCAGGATATTCCACAGCGCCCGTGCCATTCCCGGTGCTGTATCCCGGGATGCCGGGGGTGGAACAGAGCAGGGTCTGTGTCCCGAGGCCTTTGCCAGGCTGGGATGGAGCAGGGAATAAAGCCTGGCTTGTCCTCTGGAGTGTCCGCCCGGCATCTGGGCTGGGCTGAGCCTGCTTGGGATTCCGGGCACGGCGGCGCCGGGGCGGGAGCCAGGGCAGGAGCTGCAGCCCCAATCCCAGCTCAGGCACTGGGGCTGGGGGCTGGAGCACAAAGCCAGCTTCTCCTGCTGGATCCCTGCTGGATCCCTGCTCATCTCCCAGCCCCTATTCCTGCCCATTTCCCTGCCTGCATCCCTGTCTGTCCCTGCTTGCCTCGCTCCCTGGACCCCAGGATCCCTCCATTCCACTTCTCCCTTCCATCTCCTCCAAGTTTTGGGCCTGATCCCTGCCTTAGGAATGCTGGGGCATTCCACAGCATCCCAGAGCATCCCATAGGATCCCAGAGCATCCCACAGCTCTCCACAGCATCCTGCACCATTCTGTAGCATCCCACAGAATCCTGCATCATCCTCAGAAAAAAAAAAAAAGCTCCTAGAAATCCCTAATCCCACATTTCAGGAGCACCCTGTGCTGTAATTCCAGGTGCAGTTCCTGGCAGGAGTGGGGGATCTCTTCCATGGGGGCAACGGGGCTGGGTGCTGCAGTTTGGGATGATTTGGAGTTTGGGGGGTGGGATGGGTTTGACACCCCTGATCCTGATCCTGATCCTGATCCATGCTGGGCACCAGCTCGGGTGGGATGAAACCCCTCCAAATCTTCCTTTGGGAAAGGAAATGTGGGAGGAGCTTAAAAATTGACATTTTTGGCTTGAAGTTCCCTAATTGGCATTTTTCAGCCTAAAGGAGATTTTTCCTATTGTATTCCCAGTCTTTGATTTGGGATCAGAGAGATTAACTGGGGGATGCTCCTTCACTGCAGGCCACAGCTCCAGCTCGATTCCAGAGCTTTGCTGGGAGGTGGGAATGGGGGATTCCTCTGCTGCAGCTGGAATTCATGGGCTGGAATTCCTTCTCTGAGCCATTATCCCTGCCTCCCTCACCCTCCTTCCCTGGATCAGTCCCCATGGGAATTCTGAGCCTTAAAACCTCTGAACCCCAAAAGAATTTGGGCTTTTCCCAGGGTTTCCATCCCAGTGAAGTGTTGTGGCACTGGGAAGCAGCCAGATTTCATGGCTGGGAGTGCTGGGAATGCTCTGGAGCATCCGGGCACTCCAGTGGCCCAGGGAGGGGACACTTTTCCACACCCTTTTCCAGGATGCAGCTGGGATGAGGGGTGGGATGTGCTGAGGATGAGGGGCGGGATTTGACTGGGATGGGGAGTGGGATGTCTGGGATGGGGAATCTCAGGGAGCGCCAGGAGCCGCCCTGGCCCTTCCCTGGCCTCCCCCAGCTCCTGCTCCTTCCCCAGCATTTTTGGGATGCCCATTCCCAAGGTGCCCATTCCCGGGGTGCCCATTCCTGAGGTGCCAATTCCCGGGGTGCCCATTCCCAGTGCTCAGCATTCCCAGGCTGCCGCAGCTGCTCCGGCTGCAGCGATTCCCTCGCTTGCCAATCCCGAATTTTTTTGATTCCTCCCCCTGCTCCAAGACCTAATTTCAGCTCCCGGTGCTGGATTTGCCCTTCCCCCCTCTCAGGAAGGGGCACGCCTGGGATTCAGGCAGGGATCAGTCCCTCCATCCTCTGGATAGATCCTCTTTTTTTTGGGATACTGAGGGAATTAGTGGGAGGGGCGGTGACTGGAGGAGAATTAGGGAAGTGCTGGCGAAGGAGAATTCATGGATTTGCTTAGAGCAGTGGAATGTGGTGGATTCACCCCTGCCTGGCACAGGCTCTCCTTGCTGATCCCAGAAATCCCAGTTCACTGGGAGAGGCTGCTCCCAGCCCCTTCCCATGGAAATGGGGATGGAAATGGGGCTGGGGGGGTCTCCCTGTCCAACCCCCCCCCCCAAACCGGCGCCCAAATTATTTACCAGAAAAAAAATAGGATGGTGGAATCAAGGAAATTCCCATGGGCTGGGGGCCATCACCCCTCGGGTTTGGGGGGAATCTGGGGGTGGTGCCTTCCCTTCCCAAACCACCCCCTGCTCCTGGCAAAAAGTGACGGGATTGGGAAATCCAGGACTAGGCTCCCATGGGCTGGGAATGCTGAGCCTGCTGGGTTTGGGGTGAGATTTTTGGGGTGCTCCTGGGAGGCTTGTCCCTGTGGCATGAGCCCAGTTTGGGTCCCCCATTATGCCCAGAGAGATGGGATGTGTCACCCCAAGGCCTTCCCATGGGATTGGGGTGGGATGGGATGGGATTGGAATAGGACTGGGGTCTCCCTGCCCCATTCCCACCCCGATCCCACCCTTTTCCCACAGCAACATTGCAGAGGCGCTGGTCAGCAAGGGCCTGGCCACGGTGCTGCGCTACCGGCAGGACGACGACCAGCGCTCGGCGCACTACGATGAGCTGCTGGCAGCTGAGGCACGGTGAGCGCGGGGCTGGGGGGCTCTGAGGGGTCCCCTGGGCTCTCCCTGCCACACCCTGTGTCCCCTGTCCTGTGTCCCCTGTTCTGTGTCCCCCTGTCCCATCCCTGTGGCTCGAGGTGATTCCGACACAGCTGTCCGTGTCCCTCTGTCCTGTCCCAGCCCGTGTCCCTGTCTGTCCCCAGCCATGTCTCAGGTATACCAGATCCAGGTGTGCACAGCCCAGCTCCCCATGCAGAGGATCTCATGGGGATCGCGTATCCCGGTGCCCCCCATGTCCACAGGGGTCACCATTCCCGGCCCAGGAGCACCCCACGTGTCCCCATGTCCCTGTCCCCCATCCCACGCTCCCCCTGGAATGGCCATGGACACCCTTCCGTGCCCGGCCCTGCTCCCCATGTGGACAGGTGTCCCATGTGGACAGGTGTCCCATGTGGACAGGTGTCCCCATGTCCCTGTCCCCCATCCCACGCTCCCCCTGGAATGGCCATGGACACCCTTCCGTGCCCGGCCCCGCTCCCCATGTGGACAGGTGTCCCCATGTCCCTGTCCCCCTTCCCACACTCCCCCTGGAATGGCCATGGACACCCATCCATGCCCGGCCCTGCTCCCCATGTGGACAGGTGTCCCCCTTCCCACACTCCCCCTGGGATGGCCATGGACACCCTTCCCTGCCCGGCCCCGCTCCCTCCGGAGGCGGCTCCGTGGCGGCGGAGCCCGGCGGGGATGGTGGGATCTCAGCTCCTCCTTGGCAGCAGATCCCGGCACGATGCCGAGAGCCGGCAAGAGCAGCTTGGAGGGGGCTGCGGCGCCTCGCCGGGCAGGGCTGGCTGCTGGGAAAAGGCGGCTCGATCCGGAGGGAGCTGCTCCCGCTCCCTCCCCGCCGTGCCCGGGCGGTGGGCGGCCGGCAGATTGCTCGCAGGCTCCTTCCCAGCGCCTGGAATGTGCCTTTTGGGGAGCCTGGCAGGAAGTCAGCAGCTCGGAGCTGCCGAGGGGGCACCGGGATGCCGGGCTGCAGGGATGGGATCGGGCACCTGGGGCTGGATATGGGGCTGGGATCGGGCACCTGGGGCTGGATATGGGGCTGGGATGTCACCCCTGGAGCCAGATGTGGAGCTGGGATGTGGCACCTGGAGCCGGATGCAGGGCTGGGATGTGGCACCTGGAGCTGGATATGGGGCCTGGAGCTGGATGCAGGGCTGGGATGTGGCACTCCAGGCATCTGGGATGTGGCACCTGGAGCCAGAGCCACGCTCCAGGGTTGGAGTTGAGCCTGGATGTCCCCAGGTGGAGGTGCTGGATGCTCCTGCCCGATCCTGGAGCGGTTCAGGTGATGGAGGTGGCTCATCCATGCCATTGGGAGCTTTGGCACGTCCCAAATCCGGGATGGTGCTGGCACCAGGCAGAGGAGCTGGCAGCTGTGGGACAGTGCCAGGAGCAGCAGGAGTGGGATGCTCTGGGATTTGGGATGAGGTGGTGGTGCAGGGCCTGGAGCAGTCTGGGGGATCCATTCAGCATTCCCAGCTCTTCAGAGAGCCTGGAATCACACCCCAGACCATTGGCTTTGCCAGAATCCTGGCCCACTCCAGCCTTTCCCAACACTCCAGGCCAGGCCCTGGGGCACAAGGGGACACTCCAGGCTCCAGGTGGGGACAGAGAGCTTGGTGGCCTCATCCCGAGGGAACATCCCTGGGGAACATCCCAGGGGAGCATCCCAGCCCTGTATCCTTGTGCTGAGACAAGGATCAGGATCTGAGACCAGCTTGGGCTTGGCTCCAGCATCCCTCTGGTTTTCCCTGCGTTCAGTGCCCTCCATGTGTGGCATTCCCCTCACTCCACGGCTTGGACAGCCCGGGTGTCCCGGCGGGCGCAGGGGAGGCTCCAGCTCCCATCCTGCTGTGGCCGGAGCTGATTCCCGGCCTCCCTCTCCTCTCCAGGGCCATCAAGAACGGGAAGGGGCTGCACAGCAAGAAGGAGGTGCCGATCCACAGGGTGGCCGACATTTCCGGAGTAAGGATCCATCCCCTCGGGCCCGGGATGGGCGGGAATCCCGTGTGGGATAAAATGGGATAAAACCCACACCTGCCGTTGTTTTGGGAGCTGCTGGGCGGGGTTTTCCCTTTTTTCCTCGGATAAATAAACTGGGAGTTGCCCCATAGCCTGGGAACCAGGAATGCTGGTGGGAATCCGGGATTGCCCCACTCTGCTGAGGGAATTTGGAGATCCCCATACCTCCCAGCAGAGCTCATTACATTTTCCTCAATTAATTAATATTTTTGAGGATTTCTGTGGAGCCCTTCCATGCTGGGATGGGGAGGGGCAGATCCCGGGAATGACAGAATGCTCCATTAGGGATGGAGGAAATGGAAAAATGGGGAAATGGGGCCAGATCTGTCCTGCTGATTCAGGCAGCTGCCCTGTGGGGAGGGACAGGATGGGCTTTGGGATGGATTAGGGGATAGGTTTAGGGATGAATTTTGGGTATTTGGGATGGATTAGGGGATAGGTTTAGGGATGAATTTTGGATGCATTTTGGCTGGATTGGGGATGTATCTGGGATGCGTTTTGGGATATATTTAGGATTTATTTTGGGATCTATTTGGGATTTTTGGATGTATTTTGAGATGTGTTCTGAGATGCATTTGGGATGTGCTTTGGGATATTTTTGGGATTTTGGGATGGATTTTGGATTTTTGAATGTATTTTGAGACGTGTTCTGAGATGTACTTGGGATGCGCTTTGGAGTATTTTTGGGATTTTGGGATGGATTTGGGATGCATTTTGGGATGTATTTGGATTTTTTTTTGAGATGTATTAGGGATTTGTTTTGGGATGTATTTGGGATTTTTGGATGTATTTTGACATGTGTTTTGAGATGTATTTGAGATGTGTTTTAGAGTATTTTTGGGATTTTGGGATGGATTTGGGTTGCATTTTGGGATGGATTTGGGATGTATTAGGGATTTGTTTTGGGATGTATTTGGTATTTTTGGATGTATTTTGAGATGTGTTGTGTTTTGAGATGTATTTGGGATGTATTTGGGGTTTGCTTTGGGACGTATTTGGAGATGTGTTTTGGGATGTATTTGGGATTTGCTTTGGGATGTATTTGGGATGTATTTGGGATTTGCTTTGGGATGTATTTGGAGATGTGTTTTGGGATATATTTGGGATTTGCTTTGGGATGTATTTGGGATTTGCTTTGGGATGTATTTGGGATGTATTTGGGATTTTCTTTGGGATGTATTTGGAGATGTGTTTTGGGATGTATTTGGGATTTGCTTTGGGATGTATTTGGGATGTATTTGGGATTTGCTTTGGGATGTATTTGGAGATGTGTTTTGGGATGTATTTGGGATTTGCTTTGGGATGTATTTGGGATTTGCTTTGGGATATATTTGGAGATGTATTTGGGATGTATTTGGGATTTGCTTTGGGATATATTTGGGATTTGCTTTGGGATGTATTTGGAGATGTGTTTTGGGCTATATTTGGGATTTGGGCTGTGTTTGGGGCGCCTTCCCAGCTGGAAGCTCAGCTCCGTGCCCAGATGTCACAGCCCGGGTGTCTCAGGGGACAGGAGCAGGCTCCGGGTCCCTGACTGGCCGTTTGCCCGCAGGACACGCAGAAGGCGAAGCAGTTCCTGCCGTTCCTGCAGCGCGCCGGCCGCTCCGAGGCCGTGGTGGAGTACGTGTTCAGCGGCTCCCGCCTCAAGCTCTTCCTGCCCAAGGAGACCTGCCTGATCACCTTCCTGCTCGCAGGTACGCAGCCGGGAGCGCTGCTGCATCCTGGCATCGGCACCGCGGGGTTTTGGGATTGGCGCCGTGGGGTTCCGGGATTGGCACCTCGGGATTGGCACCACGGGATTCCGGGATTGGCACCATGGGATTCCGGGGTCGGCACTGCGGGGTTCCTGGAGTTAGCAATGTGCGATTCTGGGATTGGCACCGCGGGATTGGCACCACAGGATTGGCACCACGGGATTGGCACCGTGGGATTGGCACCACAGGATTCCGGGATTGGCACCACAGGATTCCGGGGTCGGCACTGCGGGGTTCCTGGAATTAGCAATGTGCGATTCTGGGATTGGCACCGTGGGATTGGCACTGAGGGGTTTTGGGATTGGGACCACGGGATCGGCACTGCCAGATCCCGGGATTGGCACTGTGGGGTTCTGGGATTGGCACCGTGGGATTGGCACCACGGGATTCTGGGGTCGGCACTGCGGGATTCCTGGAATTAGCAATGTGCGATTCTGGGATTGGCACCGTGGGATCGGCACTGAGGGGTTTTGGGATCGGGACCACGGGATTGGCACCACGGGATCCTGGGATTGGCATCGCGGGATTGGCGCTGTGGGGTTCCGGGATTGGCTCTGCGGGATTCCAGGATTGGCACTGTGGGGTTCCGGGATTGGCTCTGCAGGATTCCAGGATTGGCACTGTGGGGTTCCTGGAACTGGCACTGTGGGTTCAATCCTAGGATCAAACACTGGGAAAGGTGGGAGTGTTTATCCTGGGGGGAGCAAGGATGGAGTCAGGGATTCTTTGTCCATCCCTTTGTTCCCAGAGTTGGGAATGTGTCCTGTCTCTGTCCCGCGTGGACACCGGCACTGGGATGGCCTTTGGGAAGTGGGGGCTCCATCCCTACTGCCAGTGATGCTGGGATATCTCCTGGTGCTGCGATCCCTGCTCCACAGGGGAGTCCCTATTCCATGGGCATCTCTGCTCCATGGGCATCCCTGCTCCATGGTTCTCCTCTTTGGAGATCCCTGCTCCACGGGAATTCCTGCTCCATGGTCCTGCTCCATGGGAATTCCTGCTCCACTGGGATTCCTGCTCCACCCTGCTCTGTTCTAGAAGGGATGCATCCCCAAGACCATCCCATCCCATAGAATCCCATGATCCTGGCGGGACCTTCTGGCTTTTATTTTCCCTGTTTTTTGTTGGATTTCTCCCTGGTGCCATTCCCAACCCTCCTCTGCCAAGCCAGGAATAGGATAAATATCCGCTTTTTATCAACGCCTGCCTTTTTTATGGATATCAAATGCAAATGAGCACCAGAAAGAGATGCCAAGTCCCTTAAAATGTGACTCCAGGGATGCTCCCGAGGGAGCTCATCCCGGCTTTCCAGCTAAAATAGATCCGTCAGAGCACTATAAATATGTGCAAATACAGGCGCCGGTTTAATCCCGAATTCCTCTCTCCCGGCAAAACTCGGGAGCCTGACGCCTTCCCGGAGCGGGGGCCGGGGTAGGGAGGATTCCCGAGGGATGAGGGGGCACCTCTGGGGGTGTTGGAGTGGCCAGGTGGCTCCAAGGGCTCCAGAATCTTCCCCGGGAGCTGCGGGATTGGGAGGCGGGGATGGGAATCGGGAGTTTTTCCGTGTGAGCATTCCCAGCGTGGAGCTGTCCCAGTGCTGCTCCTGCCGGGATCCAGAGTGGATCCTCGGCGTCCCAGTCCCACTCCTGCAGTTCCTGGGTGTCCCCTCCCTCCGGCTCACCTCCCCTGCTCCCAGAATCCATAAATCCTGGGGGAGATCGATCAGTCCCTGGCGCTCGGCCCCAGCACAGCCGATCCCGGCCCGGAGCCATCCCAGATCCCGGTGCTGGCTGTGGCACAGCGAGGGGGCAAAGTGCTCACATCCCTGGAAGCAAGGCTGCAAGGGTCCTTGCTCCAAGGGGCTCACCCTGAAAGATGTGTTCTGTCTGTTCCCACTGAGGGCCGGGGAGGAATTCCTCCTGGAATCCTGGTGCAGGATCCTGCAGGGACGCTGTGGGATACTCTGGGATGCTGTGGGATGCCCCGGGATGCCTTGGGATGCTCAGGATACCCCAGGACTGCTGTGGGGCACCAGGAATGCTCTGGGATGTCCATGGAATGCTGAGGGACACCTTGGGATGCTCAGGATATCCCAGGAATGCTCTGGGATGTCCATGGGACGCTGAGGGACACCTTGGGATGCTCGGGATATCCCAGGAATGCTCTGGAATGTCCATGGGACGCTGAGGGATGCCTTGGGATGCTCAGGATATCCCAGGAATGCTCTGGAATGTCCATGGGACGCTGAGGGACACCTTGGGATGCTCAGGATATCCCAGGAATGCTCTGGGATGTCCATGGGACGCTGAGGGATACCTCGGGATGCCCCAGGGCACTCCAGGATGCTGCGCAATTCTTGCCCCCATCCCTCCAGGGCTGATTCTGGATGGGAGCAGCCCCAGATCTGCCCTTCCAGCCCTGGCTGGGCAGGATTGTGCTGGAACTCTGTGGGAAGCCCAGGGGAGCGCGGTGGCTGCAGCACTTGCAGCCGCATCCCTCATTAATCCGTCACGGCTCCCCGGGAAGCGCGGCACAGCCGCGGATTCGGGATTAGCTGCTATTTTTAAAGTGCTGGAGAACTTTTCCGGGTGCCAAGCGTCCCCTCCCCGCTCCCGCCAGCGTTCCTGGGGGGATGAGCGCGCCCAGCCCAGCCTTCGGAGCTTTCCCTCTTCCAGAAGCTTCCCTCAGGTGGGCTTGGGAAGCGTCAGAGGCCGGAGAGGATCCGGAGCGGGATCCCATCCCTGAGGAGCCGGGAGCTGGCGGAGTTGAAGGATTCTGCTGCTTCCTCAGCTCTTCCCTTGTTATTTTGAGGGAGAGAATTCCACTGTGGCCCATGAGCGCCCCTGGCCCCTTCCATGGAGGAGGAAGGGCAGCTCCAGCCCCTCATTCCCATTCCTAGTGCGGCACTGGGGGATGCTCCTTGATGGAGAAATTTGGGATCAGTGCTGGGTGAGGATCAGAGCCGTGCCAGAGCCCACCCAGTGCTGGAAGGAGACTCCTGGGGTGATCCCAGATCTTGGGGGCGCCTGATGGTCCCAAATCATGAACAAAGATCCCGGGATTTCCTGCTCCCCATCCCACATTCTGCTGTGCTTCCCAGAATTCCCCTTTTCCCAAAATCCCCCTTTCTGTCCCCATTTTTGGGGACAGAGGATGTGTGTGCCATGAAGGGCAGGGACAGGGCTGGGAAGCTCCTGCTGGATTCCCTGGAAATGGCTTCCCTTGGAGGCAGCACGGCCTGGGAATGGGGACTGGGATGGGATGGGATGGGGATACAACAGGGCCAGGGATGGGGATGAGGATGAGGATGAGGATGGGGAAGGACGTGGTGGCACAGGGACATTGTCCCTCAGGATGGGCTCTGGGTGCTCCCGGCTGCTCCGGGCAGGATCTGTGTCCTCGTGTCCCTGGGTGTTGGTGACACTGACATGGCCCTGGGGATGTGTCACCTCCTCACTCGTGGCTCTGGCTTGGAGCTGTATTCCCAGCACTTCATTCATTATGCAAATTATGTAAATGATCATTAATAATGCAGGACTTCCCTGTGCTCTGATCTGGAGCAGGGGGATCCCGGGGGCAGCGGGAGAAGGGGGCAGGGGAGCGGCTGTGACAGAGGGGTCTGGGGGGGGCTGGGTGTGTCCCTGTGTCCCCATCCCTGTGTGTCCCTGTGTCCCCATCCCTTTTTGTCCCTGTGTCCCCATCCCTGTGTGTCCCTGAGTCCCCATCCCTGTTTGTCCCTGTGTCCCCATCCCTGCAGACATGTCCCCATATCCCTATCCCTGCTTGCCCCTGCATCCCCATCTCTTTTTGTCCCTGTGTCCCCATCCTTGTGGACACATTCCAGTTTGTCCTATCCCTGTTTGTCCCCATGTCCCCATCCGTGCTGGTCTCAGCCTGTCCCACAGCCATGCCACCCTCCTGGACCCTCCTGGAGCTCCTCACATCTCCCTTGTTTCCAGTGTCCCCTTCCCTCCCACGCCATCCTGGGGTGCCATTCTGGGGTGCCATTCCCAGGTTGCCATTCTGGGGTGCCATTCCCAAGGTGCCATTCCCGGGGTGCCATTCCCAGGGTGCCATTCCCAAGGTGCTTTTCCCTGTGTGCCATTCCCAGGTTGCCATTCTGGGGTGCCATTCCATGTGTGCCATTCCCGGGGTGCCATTCCCAGGTTGCCATTCTGAGGTGCCATTCCCCATGTGCCATTCCTCGTGTGCCATTGCCAGGTTGCCATTCTGGGGTGCCATTCCCTGTGTGCCATTCCCGGGGTGCCATTCCCAGGTTGCCATTCTGGGGTGCCATTCCCAGGTTGCCATTCTGGGGTGCCATTCCCTGTGTGCCATTCCCAGGTTGCCATTCTGAGGTGCCATTCCCCGTGTGCCATTCCTCGTGTGCCATTCCCATGCCCTGACCCTTCCCCGTTTTCCCACAGGGATCGAGTGCCCGCGGGGTGCCCGGAACGTGCCAGGGCTGACGCAGGAGGGGGAGCCCTTCAGCGAGGAGGCCACGCTGTTCACCAAGGAGCTCGTGCTGCAGAGGGAGGTACGGCCGGAGCCGGGCGCGGGGTCCGGGGGGTCCGGGGGGTCTGGGGGATCCAGGGGCAGCAGCTGTCAGCTGAGATCACCCACACATCCTGGGGATACCAGCGGTATCTTCTGGGATACGGAGACATCCCAGGTGGTTCTGAGAGATCCAAGGTGTCACCAGCACATCTGGTGATACTGAGAGATCCAGGAGATCCCTGGGGATACTGAGAGTGCCCAGGCAGGTGCAGGATGGATGTGGGGTTGGGTTCCAGATGGATCCCCCCTGTTTGAAGCTGTTCCCGTTAACGTCTCCGAATATTAAAATTCCCTGGAACTCCTGTGATTTCCCTGATTGCAGCTCCGGAGCTCAGGGCCCATTTTGGGTAATTTTTCCGTGATTCACAATTCCGAGGTGGATACCGGATACTTCCCCCCCATGACTGTCACAGAATTTTGTCCTGCTGAGCCAAAATTCAGGGACTGATGCTCCCATCCAGATGTTGGCTCTGGTGCAGATGTGGGCATGGATAGAGATGGGAATTATGGATCCAGATGGGATTTATGGATCCGGATGTGGCTGTGGCTGCAGACACGGCTGATGCAGCTGTGGACCCAGCTGCAGTTGCAGGCATGGATCCAGATGTAGTCAAGGACACAGATGTGGTTTGTGGATGCAGATGTGGCTGCAGAGATCCAAGTGTGGGCATGGTGACAGCTGTGGCCGTGGATCCAGGTGTTGCCATGGGTGCAGATGTGGTGGACACAGGTGGAGTTGTGGCTGTAGACCCAGATGCTGCAGGTGTGGGTCCAGATGTGGGTGTGGATCCAGATGTGGCAGCAGCTGCAGGCCAGTGGTGCCAGCTGTGGGGACATGGGAATGCAGGGGCACAGGGGTGTGGGACATGGGGACACAGGGACATAAGGACATGGAATGCTGGGACATGGGAACATGGGAACATGGGAAAACGGGGGTGTGGGAATGCAGGGACACAGGGATGCAGGGACGTGGAATGCAGGGATCTGAGGATAGGGCAACACAGGGGTGTAGGGATATGGGAATGAGGAGGAGCAGGGACACAGGAGGGACACGGGGACACGAGGACACAGCGCTGTAGAAATACAGGAACATGGAGAAACAGGGACACAGGGACAGAAGGGCACAGGGCTGTAGGGATACAGGAACGTGGAGAAACAGGGACAGAGGGACACAGGGGTGCAGGGGTGCAGGGGTGCAGGGATAGAGGAACATGGAGAAACAGGGACACGGGAGTACAGGGACACTGCAGTCGTCCCCCTCCCTGCTCAGCATCTCGCGCTGCCGGGAATTGCTGACCCGCATCCCAAGGGCTTCGCTCCGCTGCCTCGGCACATTCCGGAGGCTCGGGCGCTGCACCTGCCCAGGAACGCCGTGGCAGGGAGGCCAGATGGAGCCGGGGCTGCTGCCCAGGAATGCTGTGGCACCGAGGACACGTGGAGGCCGGGACGCTTCCCGGGAATGTCGTGGGGAGGCCGTGGGAAGATGGGCTGCTGCCCAGGAACGGAGCTGGGGGGGAGCCACGTGGGGCTGGGGATGCGGGGCAGGAGTTGGGGATGTGGGATAGGAATTGGGGATGCAGGGCAGGAATTGGGGATGTGGGGTAGGAGCTGGGGATGCTGGGCAGGATTTGAGGATGCTGGGCAGGAATTGGGGATGCATGGCAGGAGTTGGGGATGCGGGGCAGGAATTGGGGATGTGGGATAGGAATTGGGGATACAGGACAGGAGCTGGGGATGCAGGGCAGGAATTGGGGATGCGGGGCAGGAGCTGGGGATGCAGGGCAGGAATTGGGGATGCTGGGCAGGAATTGGGGATGTGGGATAGGAATTGGGGATGCAGGGCAGGAATTGGGGATGCAGGGCAGGATCTTGGGGTGCAGGGCAGGATCTCGGGATGAAGGGGAGGATCTCGGGAGGCAGGGCAGGAATTGGGGATACAGGACAGGAGCTGGGGATGCTGGGCAGGAGCTGGGGATGCTGGGCAGGAATTGGGGATGCAGAGCAGGAATTGGGGATACAGGACAGGAGCTGGGGATGCAGGGCAGGAGCTGGGGATGCAGGACAGGATCTCGGGATGAAGGGCAGGATCTCGGGGTGCAGGGCAGGATCTCGGGAGGCAGGGCAGGAATGCCGTGGCAGGGAGGCCATGGGAAGCTGCCCAGGCCGATTCCCAGCTCCGGGTCCCGGCGCGGGTGCCCGCGGTTCCCACGGTGGCCCCGGGCGCGTTCCCGCCGGCAGCCGAGTCCCTGCCCACCCCCACAGCCGTGGGATATTTTTATCCGGCGGCTCCGGCTGCTGCTGACTCACGGGCCCGGAGCCGCCGCTGACGAACCGGCCCCGCAGCGTGGGGGGCAGGCGGTGCCGGGATGCTCCGGCGGCCCCGCGGCTCCCGCAGCGCCCGGCAAGGGCCGGGGACCCCCGGGAGCCCCTCGGCTCCTCCCGGCCGTGCTGATCCGGCAGCAGCTGCCGGGAAACTGCCCCGGCCCCGCCAAATGGTCCGGTGCCTTTTGTCTGCTGGACATGTGGGTGCCCAGTGGGTCAGTCCTGCCCTGATCCCAGCATGGATCCCAACCCTGGTCCCAGTCCCAATCCTAGCCTGATCCCAGCATGGATCCCAGCACTGATCCCAATCCTAATCCCACCCTGATCCCAGTTGATCCCAATCCTAGTCCCAATCCCAGCCTGATCCTGGCACTGATCCCAATCCCAGCCTGATCCCAGCACTGATCCCAGTCCCAATCCCAGCCTGATCCCAGCACTGATCCCAGTCCCAATCCCAGTGCCAATCCCAACCCTGATCCCAGGGTCAATCCCAACACTGATCCCAATGCCAGGGCAAATCCCAGCCCTGTGCTTGGAGCATTCACCGTGTCCCATTGCATTGTCCCACATCCCACCCCACCCCATCCCACCTCACCCTGCTCCCTCCAGGGTCACCAATGCCGGGGGAGGCACGAGCAGAACTCCAAATTCTGCTGCCATGGGGACTTCCCTGTCATTCCCTAAAAATCCCTGGATTTAACTTGCCAGGATTTGCCTTTCCCCACATCCCAGGGCCTGATTCCCACCCTGCTCCAAAGGAATCATTCCAGGGAAGGAGCTGGGGGTGCTCCGGGGGCCAGGGTGCCACAGGGATTGTCCTTAGCAAGATGGATGGGATGGAATTCCTCAAAGTGGGAGCTGGGGGAGTCCAGAACCAGAGGGCTTTGGGGATGGGATGGGGATGGGGATGAGGTTGAGGATCAGGATCAAGATCAGGATCAGGATGGGATAATGATGATGATGATGAACTTAGTTGCTCTAGTTTAGGGCTAAAATCAGTGCTAATAAAATCCATAAATTCTTCCAGCCCCCTGCATCGTTCCCAGGATTTTTGGGATCACTCCTGTCTGTCCCCAGCACAGGGAGGATGGGGGGTTCATCCCCCAGGGTGAACAGGAAGTGTTGGCATTCCCAGATTGGCCTGGGTGGGAAAATTCAGGAATAAAGGGAAAAGCAGGAATATGATTTTGGGAAAAACTGACCCGGATCCGCCAAAAATAGCAAAAATCCTAAAAAATCCCCCAAATCCCAACACTGAACCCTGACAGCTGCGTGGTGACTGGGGGAGGGGCTCAGCCCCCCGGACGTGGTGGTGACACTGGGGTGAAGGTGACACCTTGGGGACACTGGTGCCATCCAAGGTCCCTGTGTCCCCACTGCCAGAGGGACACTCTGTGTCCCTGTCCCTGTGTCTCTGTCCCTGTGTCCATTGTCCCTGTGTCCTTTGTCCCTGTGTCCCTGTCCCCACCACCAGCAGTGCCCAGCACACTCCGTGTCCTGGCAGTGGCACCCGGTGTCCAGTTCTGTCCCCAGGCTGGAGGTCCCAATGTCCCCACACAGCCGAGGCTCCTGGTGTCCCCTCAAAGTGCCCCCACTCACAGAATGGGGGATCCCACTGTCCCCCAATCATTGGGGGTCCCGCTGTCCCCATGTCCCTCCTGGGCAGGGGCAGTGCCCCTGATTGATCCCTATCCCTCCTCCCTCCAATCCCAATTCCTGGCATGGGTGGGGTGTGACCCCCAATGCCCCCAGCCCCACACCAGGGTCCTGCTGTCCCCCCCATCAGTGCCCCCCTGCTACTGTCACCCCCTGATTCTCATCACTCCCCCCAATGTCACCCCATAATTGTCCTCCCTTGTCACCCTCCATGTCCCCCCCAATTCTCATCACCCCAATGTCACCCCCTAATTTTAGCCCCCCCCAGTTCTTGTCACCCCGATGTCACCCCCTAAATTGTTGTTGTCCCCCCCGTGTCCCCCCCGGTGCGCTGTCATCGCCCCCTCCCCTCCTCCTCCTCTCCCTCCATCTCCCTTTCCCGCTCTGCGATTTTTCCAAAGCTTTTCCTGCTGAGAGGACAAAAAACCCCTTTGAGGCTGGCGGGGAGGGGGGGCCCCCTCGGCCCCCCCGAGCGCCCCCGTTTAACCCCTCGGGCACTCGGCGTTACAAATTTGGAACAATATTTATTAAAATACAAAAATACACTTGTTTTTTTTTTTTTTTTGTTGGATTCGCGGTACAGTCGGATCCTTCCGGCGTTTACAGCCCGAGAGGGAACTTCTGCATCTCCTTCCCGCCTTCCTCCCCCCCCGTGGACACCCCCAAACCCTAAATTTTAGCTCAGCTTTGCCCCCCCCCCCTCCGAGAACATTTTAAAGCTAAAACAAGAAATTAAAGTAATTCCAGTGCCCGAGCAACCGGGGGGCCCCCCCTCGCTGCTGCCCGACCCCCTCCCCGACCCCCTCATCCCCTCGGGACCCCCACGAGGCACTTGGGGTCCCCACCGGGACCCCCCCGGCGCCACCTCCGATGCTGGTGGCCCCCCCATTGTCACCTCCCCCCCTCCCCAAGCCCTTAATTTCTCCCAGCCCCCCCCATTCCATGAGCAGCCCTTGGGGGGGGTGTCCCCATTGTCACCCCCTCCCGGGGACGGGGGGGGGTGTTTCCCACACCTCCCCCCCAGTCAAATAAAAGGACTAAAAATGCCGTTTTTAGTGAAGGTGGTTACAATCATTGGTCAGGTCTCCCGTGGGGGCCCCCCCAGCCCCCCAGGAGCCATAGCCCTGTGCCGGGGGGTCCGGGGGGCCCGGGGGGGGGGTGACAAACACCGTGGGAAAGGGGGTGCAGAGCAAAGCGGGAGGGGGGCACCCGCTCTCTGCCCCCCCCAGATCCCCCCCAAACCACCCCCCCGGGCGCTTGCGGGGTTCTCCCCCTTCCCGTGGGTTTTTTGAGGAATTTTTTTTTGCTTGAATACATTGCAGACGTCCATCCCCAGCCCTCAGGCTGCGCCCCCCGCCCCCCCCCCCGAGCCCCCCACCCCCCCAAAATCCATTCCTTTATTGCATTGGGAAGGTCTTGGCGCGGGGCCGAGATCCCGCTCCGGTGACGCCGGAGCCGCGGGCGCGCGGCCAAGGGCAGCGCCGCGGGGTGGGGGGGGCCGACCTCACCCCCTCCCCCAGATAACCCCCAAAAACACCCCGAGCCCCCCCCCAAAAACACCCCGACAGCTTCCGCCACCGCTCCGGCGTCCCCCGCGTCCCCCCGCGCCACGGCACCGCCGCTCGTCCCCCCGAGCACGGGGATTTTGCCTCTTATTACCGATTATTTTTTTTTTTTCCTCCTCTGTTTCTCCTGGTTTGTTTCTTTTTTGTGTTTAAATAGAACCTGCGAGTTAGAAAATAGTGGTTTTTTGTAGGAGTTTTGGGTGGGTTTCGTTAAATTTTAATAGAATCTGCTGCTCTTCTCGGCCCCGAGGTTGGCTATAGAAGCATGTACACGAAAAAGAGTCTCTTCCCCCCCCCTGTACAAAAGTTGTGTCTATTATTGAGGAATTCTCCTGGTTTTCCTTAGTATTGAGGAATTCTCCTGGGTTTCCTTCTTTTTGGAGTTCTGCTTTTGTGCATCTATTGCGTTTATAATAATTCGGGGCCGGGGTTGGAAGGTGGGGGGGGGGGGGACGACGACCCAAAAAAAAGCAGGAAAAATCCCCCAAAAAAGAGTCATATCTGGGTTTCCTGAACTTTCTCCTTGGGGTGCGTCTGGATTAAATAGGGGTCGGCCAGGGTGGTCCCAGGGGGGTGCAGGGAGTTGCCCAGCGCGTTCTCTGTCCAGTGGGCGCCGTGTCCGGCCTTGTAGGTGTTGTAGTTGAGGTGCTCGTGGATGTTGGGCAGCACCACGGCCCCCTCCCCTGCCCCGCCGGCCGGGGCGGCCGCGGGCGTGGCCGCGGTGGCCGGCGCGATGTCCTCGTCCACCTGGATGATCTCCACGGTGCGGGCGGCGGTGACGGTGCTGCGCTGCTGGTGGCGCTTGCGGAGCTTGTAGAAGACGATGAGCATGGCGGCGGCCAGCAGCGTCACGGCCACGAAGCAGCCGATGATGATCTTGGTGGTCTTCATCACCTCGTCCAGGCTGGTCTGCAGCTTGTCGCCGGCGTCGGCCGTGGGCACGGCCACCTGCTTGGGCGGGCGCGTGGTCTGCACCAGCACGGTGGTGGTGGTGGTGTAGGCCGGCTGGTAGCCCGTCGACGTGGTGGGCACGGGCTTGGTGAACTTGGGGGACACGTCCTCGGGGGAGATCTCGGTGGTCTCCACCGTGACGGTGGTGAAGAAGCTGTAGTTGGAGGTGTTGAGCTCGGCCGTGCTGACGTTGAGGAAGGCCGAGGCGTTGGAGTTGCCGGCCACGTTGGTCACCATGCAGGTGTAGAGGCCGGTGTCGGTCAGCAGCACGTGCGAGAAGTTGAGGGTGCCGTCGTTGAGCACGGAGAGGCGCGGGTGGCTCGAGGCGTGGCTCAGCACCGTCCCGTTGGGCAGCAGCCACCGCACCGAGGACATGGAGGGCGTCCGGCAGCGCAGCTCGGCCACGCGCCCCTCCGAGATGTTGAGGTCCGCGGGCGCGTCCATGATGAAGGGCGCCGAGCACTGGAAGGAGGTCTGGTCCACCTCCACCAGGAAGCGGCCCCGCATGTGCAGCGGGGCGTGGCAGCGGCCGCAGCAGGTGGAGTTGGTGGGGATGTACTCCCGCAGCCACCACGACAGCCAGAGGATGTCGCAGTCGCAGTCCCAGGGGTTGTGGTGCAGGTGCAGCTCCACCAGGTAGCGCAGCGGGGCGAACAGGTCGTGGGGCAGGGACGACAGGTTGTTGTGGGCCAGGTTGAGCTCCACCAGCGCCGTCAGGTCGTCGAAGGCGTTGCGCTCGATCAGGTTGATCTGCGAGTTCATAATCCAGAGCTTTTTGAGGGATTTGAGCCCGTGGAAGGAGCCCGGTTTGATCTCGGGGAAGTTGTTGCCCGACATCTCCAGCTCCTCCAGGCCCACCAAGGGCGTCAGGTTGGGCATGTCCTTTATGTTGCACATCCCCAGGTTGAGGTACTTGAGGTTGTACAAGCCCTCGAAGGCGCCCTCGGAGATGTACTCGAGCTTCTTGAGCTCGCCCAGGTCGAGGCGCATGAGGGAGGGCACGCGGTTGAAGGCGTAGCTGGGGATGCTCTCGATGGGGTTGTTGCGCAGCCACAGCTCCCGCAGCTTGGACAGGTACTCGAAGGCCCCGCTGGGGATCACCGTCAGCCAGTTGTCGAAGAGCTCCAGGGTGTTGAGGCTGGCCAGGCCGTTGAAGGCGCCCACCTCGATCTGCCGGATGGCGTTCCTGCCCAGCTGCAGCACCTCCAGGTGGTGCAGGTGGCGGAACGTGTCCGCCTGGATCATCTGGATGTTGTTCTCCATGAGGTTGAGATAGCGGGTGTTGGAGGGGATGCCGGGGGGCACCTCGGCCAGGCCGCGGCGCGTGCACACCACCTTGCTGAACTGGTTACTGCAGGAGCACACGGAGGGGCAGCTCTGGGGCCCCGGCGAGGCGGCGGCCGTGGCCAGGAGCCACGCGTGCAGGGTCAGGGAGGCGGCCAGGAGCCCCGGCCAGGTGCGGTGGCGGCGGTGGCGGCGGAGGTGGTGCACAGTTACCTGCCACAAGAGCTTCATGGTGTGGCACGTTCATCATTCACCATCGTCTGGGGATGGCGGCGAGAGCAGCAGAACGGGCTCGGGGCCCCCCCCTCTCCCGGCTCCCACGAGCTGGGGGGCCCGGCCGGCCGGAGGGGAGGGGGGGGGGGTCGGGGTGCCGGGGTCGGGGGGGGGCTCCGAGGGGGAGCGGGGTTTGAGGAGGGAAAAATTAAAATTTAAGGAGGGAGAAAAAAAAAAAATCAGCGGTAGGTGCTGGGAGGGGGGGTGGGGGGAGAGGAGGAGAAGGAACCCCCCCCCCGCCCGGCCCCGCTCGCCAGTACCTACCTGGGGAAGGAAGGGGGGATCGGGGGGTCCGGGGGGGCTCGAGGCGAGCGCGGGGGGCGCGGGACCGAGGAGGGGGGGAGAGGGGGGGGCCGGCTCCCAAAAAAAAAAAAAAAAAAAAAAAAAAGACAAAATGGCTCCTGGAGGCTGCGGTGCAGGATGGGGGGGGGGGGCCGGCCCGGCTAAGCGGGGGCCCGGCAGCCCCCGAGCGCGGCCAACCCCGCGGCCTCGCACCTCCGCCCGTGGGGCCGGCCCGGGGGGCTCGGCGGGGCCGGCATGGCCGCCCCCCCCAGGCCGCGGGGAAACGGCGCGGGGGGGGGGGAACGCGGGGAAAGTGGCGAAAAAGGAAATAATTAAAAAAAAGAAGCCGGGAGAAAAGGAAGAATTGGGAAAAGGGGAGGGAGCGGAGGAGAGAAAAAGTGGAAAAAAAAAAAAAATGAAAAACGGGGAGGGAAATGGGAATGGGGAAAAAAAAAAAAAATTGGCCAGGAAAGGGAAATGGAAAAGGAGGTAAAAACGGAATAAAAATCTAAAATAAAATCGAATCGAGATAGGAACGGAAATGAGGATAAAAGTTAAAATAAGGCTAAAATCGGATGAAAAACTAAAAATAAAAATTCAAAATATTAGGAAAAAAAAATAAACCCCAAACAACCCGGACGAAACCTAAAAATAAAACAGGAAAATAAAGATTAAAAATAGGCCGAAATAAATAAATAAATCGCGGGGAGCCCCCCCCGGGAGAGGGAAAAACGCGGTTCGGGGAGGGAGCGGGGGGGAGGAAAGGGCGTCGGCGTGGGGGGGGGGAGATGCCGGCGGGGGCACCTCCCGGTAGCGGCGGCGGCTGCGCTGGTGGCGGGGCGGGGGGGTCCCGTCCCGTCCCCTCCCGCGTGTCGTTCCCGCGTCCCCGCGTGGGTGTCGCGTTCAGCGGCGGCGGCGCGGGGCGATGGTGGCGGTGACAGCGGCGGTGACAGCGGTGGCGGTCGCGGTGCCGGCGGGCATCCTCCGGTGGCGGGGGCCGCGCGGGGCGGTGCGGGCGGTGCGGGCGGTGCGGTGCGGGGCGGTGCGGGCGGTGCGGGAAGCAGCCGCGCAGGCGGCTGGCTCATCCTTTTGTCCTTCAGTGCGAGCGCGGATGGATTGCTGCTGCCGCCGCTCCCGCTGCTCCTGCTGACGCATCCCGGCTCCGCACAGACCCCCCCGCGCCCCCCCGCACCCCCACCCACCCACCCACCCGCCGCTCTCCGGAGGGGCCCCCGCCGGCCCCGCTTCGGCCGGTGCGGCGGCCCCGGAGCGGTTTTTGTGCGCGGGGAGGGGGAGATGCGGGATGCGCCGCTTCCTCCTCCTCTTCCTCCTCCCTCCCGCCGCCTCCTCCTCCTCCTCCCCCTCCCCGCAGCCCCGCTCGGGGCTTGTGGAGCTTTGGGGGGGGGGCCGCTCCCCGAGCGACCCCTCCCCGGGGCCGGGGGGACGGACGGACGGACGGACAGAGGGACGGATGGACGGAGGGAGGGACGGAAGGGACGGACGGGGGCAGCGCGGGGCTCGGCGGCTTGGAGGTGACGAGGGCTGGGGGGATCCCGGCTCCATTCCCCCCCGGCTGAGCGGGGACCCCCGAGACCCCCGGCCCGCGGGGCTGAGACCCGACCCGAGCTGTGACACTGAGGGGGAGCTCCAGCCCCGCTGGGGTGAGGGGGGACACGGGGTGACTGCCAGGGGCTGGGGACGGGGACCACGAGACCTGGTGGCACTGCTGCTCTTTGGGGCCCAGGCTCTGCACCCCCGGCTGTGCCTTTGTCCCCTCCCTGTCCCTGGGACTGGGAGTGCACGACACCACCTGCAGCACCCTATGGGCCCCCCTGCTCCTGGTGGCACTGGTGGCACTTGGAGCTGTCACCTGAGTGCTGCCACTGGGTGGTGGGGACCTCTGTGGGGCTGGTGGCCCCTCTGGGACATCCTGTCTGGCAGTGCACCAGGGCACCCCAGGACCCTCCTGTCCTTCCTCACTCATTAGGAGTCACTGTCCCCATGATGGTGGCATGTCCCCAGGGGGCTGCAGCTGTTCTGGTGATGTCCCCTCCAGGAGCTGCAGGACCTGGTGACCTCCAGTGCCCCACGGGTGGGTCCCACATGTTCCCTGTCCACTGCAGTGGCCACATCTTGTCCCCGAGTCCATCAGTGTCCTGAGTGTCCCCTGGCCAGTGACCCAGGGGTGACACAGGGGACTGGGACACTGTTGTCACCCAGAGTGTCACCCTGCAGCACTGGGGAGGTGCCACAGGCGTGCACGGGGTGCTGACCCCAGGGACCAGCCTGGCACTGGCAGCCCTGGGGACAGCGGGTGGCCTGGGGCCATGTCTCTGCCACACACCGGCCATGGCAAGTGCAGTGCCGTGTCCAGTGCGGTGCCATGTCCGGTGCAGTGCCATGGACAGTGCAGTGCCAAGAACAGTGTGGTGCCATGTCCAGTGCCATGCCATGTCCGGTGCAGTGCCGTGTCTGGTGCGGAGCCGTGTCCAGTCTGGTGCCATGTCTGGTGCGATGCTGTGTCTGGTGCAGTTCCATGTCCAGTGCGGTGCCACGTCCGGTGCAGTACCATGGACAGTGTGGTGCCATGTCCAGTGCAGTGCCTTGTCCGGTATGGTGCCATGTCCAGTGCAGTGCTGTATCCGGTGCAGTGCCGTGTCCGGTGCAGTGCCGTGTCCACTGTGGTGCTGTGTCCAGTGCAGTGCTGTATCCGGTGTGGTGCCGTGTCCAGTGCAGTGCCATGTCCGGTGCAGTGCTGTATCCAGTGCGGTGCTGTGTCCGGTGAGGTGCTGTATCTATAGTGGTGACATGGCTGCTGTGGTGACAGTATTGTGTCTGCCGTGATGCCATCACCAACACTGGTGCCCAATGGCCAATGTGGTGCTCTCTCCTCCGTGATGCCCTGTCCACTGTGGTGCCATGGCCGGTTCAGTGCCGTGGCCGGCATGGTGCAATGTCCAGTGCGGTGCCATGGCCACCGCAGTGCGGGCACAGTGGGACACCTCCAGATTTTGGGAAGCAGCAGGAGCAGTTGTGGTGGAATGGGTGAGCTCAGGGCTGGGACAGGCTCCATGTGGCAGTGCTGGCAAAGCCAAACCCCACTGACCACAGCAAAGGCCATGGCCGGGGTTTGAACCATCGTGGTGTGGCCCATCTGTCACCCCAGGCCCAAACCTCGCTGTCCCCAGTGCCTCGGGTACACACCTGGCATGTCCTGTGCCATGTGCTGTCACCAGCACCACACTGGCCACAAGTCCAACCCATCCCGGGGTGGGGTGTGATTCCCAGGGTGTGATACCCAGGATGGGATACCCAGTGTGTGATTCCCAGGGTGGGATACCCAGGGTGGAATGGGATACAGGATGTGGCAGGACCTGGTGGCTTTGTGTACCCCGTGGGTGCGTCCCCATGTCCTTTGTCCCCCACCTCAGGGGGACACTTTGGGCTGGGGGTCCCTGGGTCCGGGCTGGGTGCAGGGAGGTGACTGGGGGGTCCCACCTGGGTGAAGCTGGAGCGCTGGCAGGAGGTGGCAGCTGGGGCAGGCTGGGCTAGGTGGGGACAGGGCCCCACAGCTCATGAGATTGCCGGGATCCCGCAGGTTGAGGTGGAGGTGGAGAGCATGGACAAGGCCGGGAATTTCATCGGGTGGCTGCACATCGAGGGCGTGAACCTGTCGGTGGCGCTGGTGGAGCAGGCGCTGTCCCGCGTGCACTTCACGGCCGAGCGCAGCCCCTACTGCAAGGCCCTGCTGGCCGCCCAGGACGCGGCCAAGCAGAGGAAGGAGAAGGTGAGGGGGGCCAGGGGACCTGGCCCAGCAGTGTCACCACCCCAGAGACACGGCCCCGTCCCAAAAGATGGCCCCGCCACACCGGGTGTCCCCAGCCTGAGAGATGTGCCCACCAAAGGATGTCCCCGTGTCAAAGGGTGGCCTCACTCCAGGAGATGTCTCCATGCCTAAAGATGTTCCCACTCTGAGGGGTGTCCCTGTGCCAAGGGATGTCCCTGTGCAAAGGGATTCCCCACCCAAAAAACTGATGACCTCACTGCAGAGAAGGTCACAACCCCTATTAATGTTCCTGCCCACTTGGTATGTGGGTGCCCACGCACCAAGAGGTGACCCCACCATGATGGATGTCCCCATCCCAGGAGATGTCCCTGTGCAAAGGGATTCCCCACCCAAAAAACTGATGGCCCCACTGCAGGGAATGTCACAACCCCAATTAATGTTCCCACCCAGTGCATGCCCACACACCAAGAGGTGATCCCACCACGATGGATGTCCCCATCCCCAAGAGATTTCACCCTAAGGAATGTCCCCACTCCTGGAGGTGTCCCCACCCCAAGTGATGATAGTTGCATGCCAAGAGTTGTCCCACCACAGGGATGTCCCAACCAAGAGATGTCCCAGCCCAGGGATGTCCCAGCTGAGGAATGTCCCAGCCCAGGGATGTCCCACCACAGGGATGTCCTACCCCAGGGATGTCCCAACCAAGAGATGTCCCACCACAGGGATGTCCCAGCTGAGGAATGTCCCACCACAGGGATGTCCCACCCACAACCCCCGAAGCTGAGGCCTGGGCACATTCCCACTGCTGGCCCCAGCCCCCCACCCTCCCATTGCTGTCACCTGGAGCGTGGCCGGGGTCCCCGTGTCCCCCCAGGTGTGGTCCCACTACGAGGAGACGCCGGTGGAGGAGGTGGTGCAGGTGCTGGAGGAGAAGGAGCGCACGGCCAACTACAAACCCGTGTTCGTCACCGAGATCACCGATGACCTCCACTTCTACGTGCAGGACGTGGAGACGGGTACGGGGGGACACCTGGGCACCTCAGCACCCAGGGGCACTCCCCAGACCAGTGGTGGGGCGAGTTGGATGGGATGAGGATCTGTGGCTTTGGTGGGTAACACCCAAATCCGTGTGTCCAGGGTGATGTGGGGTCACCTCTCCACCCCCAGGGCCATTTTTGGGACCTGGGCAGGGGTCCATGATTGGGGTCCAGGTTTGGGGTACAGAGGTCTTGGGGCAGGGTCTGGGGCTGAGGTCCAGGTTTGGGATCTACTGTTGAAGCCATTATTAGCACTTGGGGTGCAGGCCCTGGGGCCACACTGAGGAGTGGGGTTGGGGTCAGGTTTGGGATGGGGCTGGGGGTTTATCCTGGATATCCGGGGCCCCGCAGGTGCCCAGCTGGAGAAGCTGATGGAGAACATGCGCGCCGAGGTGGGCGCCCACCCGCCCGTGGAGGGCTCCTTCGTCCCGCGCCGCGGCGACTTCTGCATCGCCAAGTTCGTCGATGGAGAATGGTGAGGAGGGGACGGGGTGACCCCACGGGCTGGGACAGGGCAGCTGTGGGGTGTGGGGACAGGACCAGATCCCCAAAATCCCTCCTGATGTGCAGGTACCGTGCCCGGGTGGAGAAGGTGGAGTCGGGTGGCAAAGTGCACATTTTCTACATTGACTACGGCAACGTGAGTGGCACCGGGGAAACTGGGGGAAAGCAGCCCTCCATGGATCCATCCATCCATCCATCCATCCATCCATCCATCCATCCCTCATCCATCCATCCATCCACCCATGGATCCATGGATCCATCCATCCCTCATCCATCCATGGATCCATCCATCCATCCATCCCTCATCCATCCATCCATCCATGGATCCATGGATCCATCCATCCATCCCTCATCCATCCATGGATCCATCCGTCCATCCATCCATGGGTCCATCCATCCCTCCCTCCCTCCATCCCCTTGGTGTCCCTGGTGTCCCCCACGCTGTCTCCCCTCTCTGATGTCCCCTGATGTCCCCTGGTGTCCCCGCAGAAGGAGACGCTGCCCCCCAGCCGCCTGGCCCCGCTGCCCCCGGCGTTCTCCCCGCGGGTGCTGCCGCCCCAGGCCACCGAGTACACCTTTGCCTTCATCCAGGTGCCACAGGATGTGAGTACGGGGGGGCTCCTGCTGTCACCCCACACCTGGGCCCCCACTGTGGGCCCTGACCTCGAGCCTCCACCCCGTGTCCCACCCGTGGCCCCCAGACCCACACCCTGAGCCCCAGGTGCCACCTGTGTGCCCCAACCCCAAACCATCAACCCCAAACCGGTCCCAGTTGGGAGCGCTGACCCTGGGACCCAAATGTGTCTCCTGACCCCGAACACCAACCCCAGCTCCCCAGTGTGTGCCCTGACCCCAACCCTGAACCCCAACTCCCCGATGACACCGACCCCAGCCCCTCCCACACTCCAATCCCAGGGATACCCCCAAGCCCTCAGTGGGTTGTGGGTGTCCCCAAAACACCTGGGAGTCCCTGGGGTCTGAGGGGTGGGGGGGATCCCTGAGGGTCTCGGGGGTCTCTGAAGGCCATGGTGTGTCTCTGTGGGAGTGGGGTGTCCCCAGCAGCCCCGGGGGGATTTCCAGCGTTGTGGTGGCCCAGAGTGTCCCTGCTGGGCTGGAGTGTCCCCAGTGGGTGGGGTGTCCCCGAGGTTGTGGGGTGTCCCTGCTGGGCTGGAGTGCCCCCTGTCCCGGGGTGTCCCCAATGGGCTGGGATGTCCCCAGTGGCTGGGATGTCCCCAATGGGTGGGGTGTCCTCAGTGGGTGGGGTGTCCCCAATGGGTGGGGTGTCCCTGAAGTTGTGGGGTGTCCCCAGTGGGTGGGGTGTCCCCAGTGGGTGGGGTGTCCCCAATGGGTGGGGTGCCCCCCTGTCCCGGGGTGTCCCTTGGGGTGTGTGACGGCTGCGGGCGCAGGAGGAGGCGCGGGCGGACGCCGTGGACAGCGTGGTGAGGGACATCCAGAACACGCAGTGCCTGCTCAACGTGGAGCACCTGGGGCCCGGCTGTCCCCACGTCACCCTGCAGTTCGCCGACTCCAAGAGCGACGTGGGGCTGGGGCTGGTCAAGGAGGGGCTGGTGATGGTGGAGCCCCGCAAGGAGAGGCAGTTCCAGAAAGTGGTGGGTGCTGGGGGGCAGGAGGGGCTGGGAAGGGGTAGGGGGGCATTGGGGGGGTGCTGGAGGTGCTGGGGGTTGCTCTGGGTGCCCAGGGCTCGTTTGGAGAGGCTGGAGGCTCTCGGTGGGTGCTGGGATGTTGGGTGGGTTTTTGGGAGGCCTGAGGTGGGTGCATGAGGGGTGGGGGGAATGTTGGGGGGTGTGGGGTGGGTTCTGGGGATGCTGGGGGTACTGGGGTTGTCGGGTGGGTTCTGGGGGTCCCTGTACCCCCCCACCACCACTGGTGCTGATCCATCCCAGTCCAGCTGCTGCCCCATTGGGACTGTGACTGGGGTCATTGGGACTATAGGGGTCCCCCCACTCCCAGTGCTGCCCACCCCCCCAAACCCCCGAGTCCCCCTCAGGGCTGTGCCAGGGGGGATCACCCCAGCCCCATCCCCTGCGGGCAGAGGGAGCCTCAGAAGGACGGGGGGTTCCTGTCCCACCCCGGGGGTGCCCCCAGCCCCCCGAGGCCCGCGGGTCACCCAGGGCTGTCCCCCCAGGTCACCGAGTACCTGAACGCGCAGGAGGCGGCCAAGAGCGCCCGGGTGAGTGGGGCACCCCAGGCCGGGGTGGGGGCGTTCCCTGGGGCAGGGGCTGGGGGCGGCACCCCCGGGGAGCCCCCCAGTGTTGGGGAGCCCCCCGTGACAGTGCTGTGTCCCCCCAGCTGAACCTGTGGCGTTACGGCGACTTCCGCGCGGACGACGCCGACGAGTTCGGCTACAGCCGCTGAGGGGCCGGGGGGGCCCTGGGGGCGCCCCCAAACCCCCCGGGCCCCCCCCCCAGCCCGGCCCAGCATCCAGGGGGGCGTGCTGCGGGGGAGGGGCGCCCTCAGCCCCCCGCCCCCCAAAGCCTGGCCTGTATTTAACGCTGCAGAGGCCCAATAAACGTAGTGAAGCGTCCTGGTGTTCTGGGGTCTCTCTGTGCTGGGGGCAGCCCCCCCAGCTCGGGTCAACTCCCCCCACCCCTTCAGACCAAGGCTGGACCAGTGCGGGTACGGCCCATCCCAGTACAGCCCATCCCAATCAGTGGATTGGGGGGGGGGGGTCACTCTGGGGGTGCAGCCGTGGGACCCCCGGCCCTGTCCTGGCTCTGGGGGGCAATGGAGGGGGATGGGGGCAGCCCCAAGAACAGCAGCCAAACTCCCCCGGAGCCAAGTGGGGCCCCAAATCTGGACCCCATCCTGGGACCTCACCCAGGGTCCCACCTGCAGGTCCCACCCTTGGACCCCATTGTGGACCCCCCACCCGGGGGCCCCATTGTGGGCCTCCTACCCTGGGACCCCAAACCAGCCCCTGACCTTGGACCCCCACCCAGCCCCCAGATTTAGGGGTGCCAGAGTGGCTCCAGACCCTGAACCTCAGCTCTGGGTCCCACTCCTGGAGCCCAAACCTGACCCCTCCCCAGTGTGACCCCTGAACCCCTGACTGGAGGGGGGGCAGCACCCCCAGAAGAGTCCCCGGGGTCCCCCTGTCACCCCCGCACCCCACCCAGGGTCACCCCAACCCGCGCTGTCCCCGCTGTCCCCGCGCCGCCGATCGATTCCAGGGTGGGGGGGGCTGGAGGGGGCAGCGCTAATTGAATCCAAAGCCAATTAACATGGAGCGGGCGGATCGATAATTAACGCTGGGCAACGATCGTAATTAACGGGAGGGGGAGGGCAGGGGTGGCTGTCCCTTGTCCCACATCCCTGTCCCTGTCCCCAGCCCGGCCACCCTCACCTGCCCCAGCCGGGGCTCTGGGGGCACGGGCGGTCTCTGGGCATGTTGGGGGGGTCTGGGGGGGCTCTGGGCGGCTTTATGGGGCACTGGGCGTTTCTGACTCCATCTGGGAGGGGGGTCCAGAGACCTCTGGGGGTCCCTCGAGGGCTCTGGGTGTATCTGGGGTCTGCAGGTGCAGGGGTGCTGCTGGATGGTGCAGAAGGCTGCTGGGCTCGACTGAGTGGTACTGGCCCATACTGGTCCTTACTGGTCCGCACCAGACCTATACAGGGCGTACTGGTCCATACCGGGCCCATACCGAGCCCATACTGGTCTGTACTGTGCCCGTACTGGTTGCATACAGTTCTGTACTGGGCCCATACTGGTCCGTACCGGGCGGGCTCCGGGAACCGAACGGGAAGGGAAATGGCGCCACCTGGCGGGAGCGGCGGGAACGGCAAACACAGAACAGCGCGGCCAGTACGGACCAGAGCGGGTACGGCCCATCCCAGTATGGACCAGTGCGGGTACAGCCCATCCCAGTTGGGACCAGTGCGGGTACAGCCCATCCCAGTATGGACCAGTGCAGGTACGGCCCATCCCAGTATAACCCATGCCAGTAGGGATCAGTGTGGGTACAGCCCATCCCAGTACAGCCCATCCCAGTACGGGTACAGCCCATCCCAGTACTGGACCAGTGAGGGTACAGCCCATCCCAGTATAACCCATCCCAGTACGGACCAGAGCGGGTATGGCCCATCCCAGTATGGACCAGTGCGGGTACGGCCCATCCCAGTATAACCCATGCCAGTAGGGATCAGTGTGGGTACAGCCCATCCCAGTACAGCCCATCCCAGTACGGGTACAGCCCATCCCAGTATTGGACCAGTGAGGGTACAGCCCATCCCAGTATAACCTATCCCAGTACAGCCCATCCCAGTACGGACTGCTGCGAGTACAGCCCATCCCCGTGTAACCCACCCCAGTTTGGCCCATCCCAGTATGGACCAGTGCGGGTACAGCTCATCCCAGTATAACCCACCCCACTATAACCCCTCCCAGTATGGACCAGTGTGGGTATAGCCCACCCCAGTACAGCCCATCCCACTATGAACCAGTGAGGGTACAGCCCATCCCAGTATAACCCACCCCAGTACAGCCCATCCCAGTATAACCCACCCCAGTACAGCCCATCCCAGTACGGACCAGTGCGGGTACGGCCCATCCCAGTATAACCCACCCCAGTACAGCCCATCCCAGTATAACCCATACCAGTACGGACCATCCCAGTACAGCTCCGTCCCAGTGGAATGGATGGTGTAACCTGCCCCAGTATAAACCAATCCCACCACAAACCCACCCCCTTACAGCCCCCTCCCAGCACGGCCCCACCCAGTGTGGCCCCCACCCCATTACAGCCCTGTCCCATTACGGCCCGATCCCAGTATAACCCCTCCCAGTAGGGCTCCACCCCAGTACAGCCCCACCCTATTACGGCCCCACCCCAGTACGGCCCCACCCCATTACGGCCCAGTCCCTGTACGGCCCCATTGCAGCTGTGACGGTCCCGTCCCATTGGTCCCTGTCCCCGCCCGTCCCTGTTCCTGTCCCCTCTTCTTGTACCGTGTCCCCACTTCCCAGTGTCCCCATGTCCGCCTGTCCCAGTGTCCCCAGTTCCCAGTGTCCCAGTTACCCCCATGTCCCTATGTTCCAGCGTCCCCACAATGTCCCGGTGTCCCTGTGTCTGCATGTCCCAATGTCCCGGTGTCCCCAGTTCCCAGTGTCCCCTTGCCCTGCCTCCCGGTCTCCCCATGTCCCGGTGTCCCCTTGATCCCCGATTGTCGCCTTTCCCTGTGGCGGTGTCCCTTCTTGTCGCTGTCCCCGTGCCCGTGCCCCCATGGGGTGTCTGTCCGTCCCTGTCGCTGTGCCCGCCCGTGTCCCTCCCTTGTCGCTGTCCCCGTGTCCGTGTCTCCGTCCCTGTCCCTGTCGCTGTCCCCGTGCCCCCGTGGGGTGTCTGTCCGTCCCTGTCGCTGTCCCCGTGTCCGTGTCCCCGTCCCTATCCCTGTCGCTGTCCCCGTGCCCCCGTGGGGTGTCTGTCCGTCCCTGTCGCTGTCCCCGTGTCCGTGTCCCCCATGGGGTGTCCGTCCGTCCCCGTGTCCGTCCCCCCGTGCCCCACGGGTGTCCCGGTGCCCGCCCCGTGTCCCGCAGCCCCCCCGCGGGGGTGTCCCCGTGCCGGGCGTGGCCTCCCGCGCTATATTTGTCGCCGTGTCCCCAGAATAGCGGCAGACGCGGGGGAGGGGGCCGCCCCCCGCCCCGCCCCCCGCCCCCCCCCGGGCTATTTTTAGCCCCCGCGTGTTTCCAGGGGAACCCTGATGACGCAGTGACGTCAATGCGGGTCAATCGCCGCCGCCGGGGCGCGCGCGGCCGCCAAGGGGCCCCCCCGCACCCCGGGACCCCCCGGGCACCCCCGGGACCCCCCGGGACCCCCCGGGACTCCCCGGGCCGCCCCCAGCGCAGCTCCAGCTCCAGGTAGGACCGAGGGGCCGGGGGGGTCGGGATCCCCCTGTGCCCCCGCCCCAACCGAGGGGACCCCCCCACCCCGGGATCACCCCCGCACTCCGGGACCCCCGCCCGCCCCCTCCGGGACCCCCACCCTGCCGGCCCCGAGCACAGCACGGGGAGGGGGGGACGGCAGAGCCCCCCGGGACCCCCGGGGCCCGAGCCCCGCTCTGCAGCCCCCCGGGATTCCCCCCCAGCCCCCCTGCAGCCCCCCGGGACCCCCGGGAGCCCCCGCCCCAGCCCGTGACCCCCCCGCTCTGCCCGGTCCCCCCGGCCGTGTCCCCTCTCCCACGGCCCGGAACCCCCCAGTGTCACCCCCCAGTGTCACCCCCCAGTGTCACCCCCCAGTGTCACCCCCCAGTGTCACCCCCCAGGACCACCCCCCATGTGCTGACCTGGGGGTGCCCCCCTGCACCCACAGCCCCCTCCCCATCCCCGTGACACCCCCGGGCCCCTCCCTGCCCCCCCCCATGTCCCCTCTGTCCCGGGGGGCACCGGGGGTCCCTCAGCCCCAGCTGCCACCGGGGGGGTCACACCGCCCTCCCCCTCCCCACCAGGGACCCCCAAACGGCCCTGGCAGATCTGGAAAGGTCTGTGCCACTCACGCCACTGCCACCGTCACTGTCCCCGTGCTGTCACCCGCGGGGCTGGCACCGCTCAGGGACCCTCTGCGTCCCCCCCGTCCCCTCTGGGGGACCCCCAGGACCCTGCCAGCACAGCCACCAAGGGATGTCCCCTGTGTCCCCTTCATCCTCCAAACGGGCTCCTCGGCACCAGGGGGTGACAGGGATGTCCCCTCAGGATTGGGGGGTGACAGGGATGTCCCCCCTGGACCGGGGGGTGACAGGGCAGTGTGGCCTTGGCCGTGTCCCCCAGCCTGTCCCGCTCTGGCTGGCGCTGGCCCGGGGGGACGCAGGGATGGGGGTGGCAGCCAGCAAAATGTCACCGTCCCTGTCACCGGCCTGGCGGGGCTGCAGGGTGGGAACAGGGTGGGAGAGGGGACCTGTGGTGGGGATGGGGACACGGATGGGGACAGGGACATGGATGGGGACAGGGACACGGTTTGGGGCAGGGGATGTGGGTTGGGGACGGGGACATGGATGGGGACAGGGACATGGATGGGGACAGGGACACAGGGTGGAGCAGGATCACGGGCTGGGGATGACGTGGGCTGGAGCAGGGACACCAGGGACACATTCACTGCTGGCAGGTGATGGTGGCACCTCAGCCCAGCCCAGGTGACGTCGGTGAGGAGCCATCAGTGGTGGCCTCGGAGCCGCCTCCTGCTGTCCCTGCGGTGGCACCTCAGGTGGCACCAGCCCTGGAGCTGCCCTGGGATCCCGGAGTGCCACCAGCGGGGGAGACCCACAAAGGACCTCGGGGACACCGGACCCGAGCTGGGGACATCGCCATGGACTGGCCACAGAGCCACAGAGTGACCATGGGGACAGTGACCATCCAGAGCCACCCTGGGACCACAGGGCCATGGGGACGCTGCCCGGCCATGGAGCTTCAGGCTTGTCCTGTCACCACCCTGGCACATGGCTCGGACACCCCAGAACTGGGCACTGCCACCCAGCCAGTGCCACCGAGGGCCACGGGCCACATCCCTGCAATGCTGGGGGACAGACAGACCTGGCAGCTGAGGTGACACCGAGCAATGGCTCTGCAGTGACACCGAGCAATGGCTCCACCGGTGACACCAAGGACTGGCTCCTCTGGTGGCCTCCTGCCACCCCCAGATGCTGTGGTGGCCGAGGGACAGGAGCCTGGGGACACTCAGGATGTGCTGGTAGGAGTTGGTGGCACTGCTCTGTCCTGTGCCACCATCGCTCTGTGCCGTGCCACCATCGCTTTGTGCCATGGTAATGTCACCCTGTGCCATGGTAATGTCACCCTGTGCCATGTCTCCAGTGTCTGTTCTGTGTCCCCATCACTCTGTGTCACATCAGCATTGCTCTGTGCGTGTCACCTCACTGTGCGATGTCATCATCGCTCTGCGCCATGTCCCCGTGGGTCTGTGCCACACCCATGTCACTCTGTGCCACATCCATGTCCCTCTGTGCCACACCCATGTCACTCTGTGCCACACTCATGTCACTGTGCCACATCCATGTCCCTCTGTGCCACACCCATGTCACTCTGTGCCACACTCATGTCATTGTGCCACGTCACCTCACTCTGTGCCATGTCCCTGTCCCTCTGTGCCACATCCATGTCCCTCTGTGCCACATCCCTGCCGTTCTGTGCCATCCCCATCACAGCCACATCTCCTCCACACTGTCCCATGTCCCCCCTGGGCTGTGCCACATCCCCATCACTCGGTGCCATGTCCCTGTCACTCCATGCCACATCCCTGTCCCTCTGTCACCCCCCATCCCTCTGTGCCACATCCCCAGGGTGCTGTGCCCCGTCCCCATCACTGTGTGGCACGTCCCTGTCCCTCTGTGCCACCTCGCACGGGTGCCAGGGCCATGGCAGCGCACAGGTGACAGGTGGCACATGGCGGGTGACGTGTGGCACACGGGGGTGGCACGCGGGGGTGGCACACGGGGGTGGGTGGCAGTGTCCCCTGTCCCCCCAGCACAGGGACAGCCCGGGGCTGGTGGGGGCCGTGTCCCACCTCAGGCCCCGTCCCCGGGGGCTCCCGTGTCCCCGTCCCTCCTTGTCACCTGCTCCCTTGTCACCGCGGTGCCACCGGGGGCCACCGTCGCTGTCCCTCTCGGGTCTTTTTGCGGTCTGGGCTTGCTGTCCCTCCCCAGCCAGGAAGCCCTTACCCCAAAAAGCATCCGCGGGGGGCCGAGCCAGCGGGAGCCAGGTGAGTGCGGGGACACGGGGGGACAGCGGGGACACGGGGGGGACACGGGGGGGACAGTGGGGATAGTGCTGGGGGGACAGCGGGGACACGGGGGGACAGTGCTGGGCAGGGGGGACAGCAGGAATGGGGCCATGAGGGCACTGCAGCTCCTGGCACGGCTGGCGACATCCAGGGGGTGACACTGGGGACACCCAGGGCCGGGGGAGGTGACACTGGGGGTGCCAGGGGGGCACAACAGGTCCCAGTGCTCCCAGTTTGGGTCCCAATCGCTGCCCAGTGACGACGGAGGGGCCCGAGGGCGCCCGGTGGCCGAGCCACCCCCGGGGGACCCTCGGTGACAGGGACGGAATGGGGACAGAGATGGGGACATGCGGGACATGCGGGACAGGGCTCTCGGACAGGGTTTGGGGACACACGGGGCTCTGGCAGAGAGGACGGGGAGCGGGGCACGAGGGATGCCAGGTGGGAGGGGACAGCCGTGACGTCACGCGGGTCACCGTGCTGGCACTGTGCGTGTCCCCAGAGCCGCGGGGCGCTGCCAGCGGCTGCCGGGCACTGGTGTCACCGGTGTCACCGCCGCCCTTCCCGGCAGGGCCACCGCGCTCTTTGCCCAGTGTCACCACCGTGGTGGACCAGTGTCACGTGCGCGGGGACCCCCGCGGGGACAGCCCTCCCTCTGGGGACACCCGGGCCGGGGTGACAGGGACAGGCGGGGACAGGAACCCCCCAGTGACAGGGCGGGGGTGGCCCCTGCCCCTACAGAGCGCCCCCTCCCCCCCCCCCCCCGTGTCACCCTGGCGGTGTCCCCAGCGTGGGGGGGACCTGGGTCTGGGGGCTCCTGGGGACACATGGGGGACACCTGGGACCCTTGAGGACATCGGTGCTGTCCCTGTTCTGTCCCCATCCCGTGCCAGGTGTGTGAGTGCCACGGGCGGGGGAACACAGGGGAGACACAGGCGGATCCAGAGGGGGATTATGGGGACACGGAGAGGACATGGAGGGGACACGGGGTGACACGGGGGGGACACAATGGGGACACGGGCGCGTGTGCGTGGTCACGGCGCGCGGGGGATGTGTCACCGCGGGGCTGCGCTCACCTGGGCACGTATGCGCGGGGGGGGGGGACGGACTGGGGGGGCAATGGGAAGCCGGGACCCCCCCGGAGCCCCCCCGGTGTCCCCGGGACCCCCCTGACCCCCCCCCCCCCGTGTCCCCGGTCCCCCGCGGGACCCCCTGCAGGCGTCCCGGCCCCCCCGCGCTGCTCGGGCTGTGTCCGGCCGGGGGGGGCGGCCCGGGGGGGGGGCGGGCAGCGCTCCGGGAGCGGCCCCGCGCTATAAACGGGGGCGGCGCGATGGAGCCACGGCCGCGAGCGACGGGACCCGCGGGACCACCAGGTGAGCCCGAGCCCAAACCTCGGAGGGACCCCCAAAACCCCCCCGGAGGGACACCCCAAAACCCCCATAGGAACACCCCAAAACCCCCCCGGAGGGACACCCCAAACCCCCCATAGGAACACCCCAAAACCCCCCCGGAGGGACACCCCAAACCTCCCATAGGAACACCCCAAAATCCCGCTCAGGGACACCCCAAACACCCATAGGGACACCCAAAACCCCAGAGGGACACCCCAAAAATCCCCCCGGAGGGACACCCCGCTCAGGGACACCCCAAACCCCCCATAGGAACACCCCAAAACCCTCCCGGAGGGACACCCCGCTCAGGGACTCCCCAAACACCCATAGGGACCCCCCCAGGTGCTCAGGGACACCCCAGCCCCTCCCAGGGACCCCCACCCCAGGGTATCCCCCCCAATCCCCTCACCCCGGGGGTCTCGGGCTGTGTCACCCCCGGGGGTCCCCAGTGTCTCCCCTCCCCAGGGACCTGCGGGTTCGCTGTCCCGGGCCTGGCTGGCACCGAAGCCCCGGGGGCTCTGGGCACCCCCTTGTCCCTGTCATTGTCCCCCCGGCCCCTGTTGTCCCCGAGGTGGTGGCAGTGCCCCCCGGCCGTGTCCCCCGGCCCGCGGGGACACCGTGGGTGCCCCAGGGGCCCGCGGGCCGCCCCCACCCCGGCCGGTGGGCTGGTGGCACCGGCGGGGTCCCCGTGCCCCTCCGTCACCGGCACCGTCTCGTTCCAGGCTCAGCGAGGGCGTGCGAGGCTCCGGTGAGTGGCACTGTCCCCGTGTCCCCTCGGTGTCCCCCTGTCCCCGTGTCACCAGCACAGCCCCGTCTTCCCCCATCCCTGTGTCCCCCCCTCCCGTGTGTCCCCTCCATCCCTGTGTCACCCGTGTGCCCCTGTCCTCTGCACCCCCAGGTCCCCTCCACCCGTGTGTCCCCTCCATCCCTGTGTCACCCGTGTCCCCCTGTCCTCGCACCCCAGGTCCTCCGTGTCCCCCCATCCCCGAGCTGTGGGTGACAAGGTCCCCCCAGTGTCCATCCCGCGCCCCCAGGGAGGTGACACAGCCCCGGGGACCCAACGCCACCGCGTCCCTCCCGTCCCCGCTCTGTCACTGTCGCTGTCACTGTCCCCGCGTGGTCAGGGCCAGGCCGCGGTGGTGGCGCTGGTGACAGGTGCCAAAGGGCTCCGGGAAGGCGTCAGGGACACGGCCCGGGCGCACGTGCCAGCGGGGACACGGTGCCACCGTGCCGAGCGCCCCGTGTGCCCGCGGCGCCGCTTCCCGCATGTCCCTGCGCGCTGTCCCGGTGACACCGGCGCTGCCCCGGCACGGGGGTGACCCGGGCGGTTTCGGTGACAGCCGCGTCCCCTCCGCAGAGGCCGCGGGCGGGATGCGGGGTCCCGGCGTGTCCCTGTGCGCGCTGCTGTGCCTGGCCGTGGCCGTGGCCGTGCCGGTGGGCGGGGGTCGCCCCGTGCGGCTCGAGAGGGTCCGGGCGGACGCGCGGGCCCTGACCCGGACCCTGAGCACGCGCCTGCAGCAGCTCCAGGTGACACCGGGGACACCCACGGGGACACCCACGGGGGGGGCTGGGGCTGTGACACAGCTGTGACACCCGGGAGGGACTGGGGGACACCCACGGGGGGGGTTTGTCCTCACTGGGGGGATCCTGTTCTCCAAAGTGGGGTGGGGTCTCCAGGGGGGTCTCCCATAGGAGGGACCCCGTGCTCAGATTTGAGGGCTCCCCAGGAAGGGGCGCCGGGGGCTGGGTGAGTCTGGGGGCTATGACCCCAAATCGGGCACCCCAGGGATGGGGTCTGGGGGAGATTTGGGGGTCTGCACACCCAGGGATGGGGTCTGGGGGAGATTTGGGGGTCTGCACCCTGAGGGATGGGGTCTCGGGGAAATTTGGGGGTCTGCACCCCAGGGATGGGGTCTGGGGGAGATTTGGGGGCCTGCACACCCAGGGATGGGGTCTGGGGGAGATTTGGTCGTCTGCAGCCTCAGGGATGGGGTCTGGGGGGGATTTGGGGGTCTGCACCCTCAGGGATAGGGTCTGGGGGAGATTTGGGGGTCTGCACCCTCAGGGATGGGGTCTGGGGAGTCTGCACCCACAGGGTTGGGGTCCCCAAGCAGGGACAGCCATGGCAGGGAGGGCTCTGTGCCCCAAACCGGGGTGCCCAGGGGGCTCCCCAAGGCTGGCCGGGTGCCCCCCCCGCCCTGACGCCCCCCACCCCGTTTCCCCCAGCTGTTCCCGCTGACCCTGCGCATCTCGGGCCTGGAGGGGGTCCCGGAGGGGGCGCTCCCGGACGGGGCGCCGCCCCCGGGGCTGGGCTGGGCGGCGCAGCGGCTCCAGCTGTTCCAGCGGCTGCTGGCGGCGCTGCCCGGGCCCGACGTGCGCCTGGCGCAGGTGAGCAACGACCTGGAGAACCTGCGCAGCCTGCTGGGCGTGCTGGGCGCGCTGCTGGGCTGCCCCGCGCCCCCCGCGCCCCCCGCGGCCCCCGCCCCGCACGGCGAGGCCCCGCACACGCTGGCCGGGGTGGCCCTGGCGCGGCTCCGCGGCTGCCTGGACGGCGTCGCCGCCCGCCTCGAGGGGGTCCCCGCGTGCTAGGGACCCCCGGGACCCCCCCCGGACACGGGGACACGGGCGGGACCTCAGCGGGGCTCAGCAGGACCCGCAGACAGGACCAGGAGCTCACTGGGGACACCACGCGTGGCCCCGGGCACTGGAGCGACTCCAGCTGCTGCCAGCACCTTTTTCTACATTACTGTTATTATTATTATTACTGTTACTGTTATTATTAATTTATTTAACTTAAAGCCTCTTTTCCAGCAGCCTCAGGCGTGTCTCTGATGACTCTGGGGACAAGGGACAACCCTGGGAACATCAGCCACATGGGGACAAGGGACTCCCCTGAGAAATGGGATCCACAGTGTCATGGGGGCACCTGGGCACAAGGGACACCCCTGGGACAAGGGACATTCCGTGGAACAAGGGACACCCGTGGGACATGGGAGCCCTGGGGACGAGGAACAACCCCCGGGGACAAGAGACACCCCTGGGACAAGGGACACTGCAGGGATATGGGACCCCTGGGGACATGGGATGTTTGGGACAGCGGCCACACGGGGCCAAGGGACCCCTCGGGACACGGGGGTACCTGAGGACAAGGGACAGCGGGGCCCTGGGATGTGCTGGCCCCCAGGGCAGGGGTGACACGGGGACACGCCCGTGACTCAGTGGCAGCTGATGAGTCGCTGGTGGCTCTGCCACCCCCGGCCTGGTGTGACCCTGACATGTCCAGCCAGGCTGGGGACACGGGGGGGGCTGGACCCCCAGGACAGGGAGAGAGGAACAGGGGGACAAAGGGGACACAAGGATGAGGGGGACAGGGGGGGGACCCATGGGACCCAAAACTCATGGGACCCCCCTCCCCGATCCCCCCTGGGGGTCTCCAGCCCCCCTCCCTGCCCCCCAGCCCCGGGAGATGTTTTGGGGTCCCCGAGGTGGGGGGTGGCACTGAGAGGCCAAATTTTCCTCAAAAAACCCATTTTTATTACAACCCATTTTTATTACAACCCAGGAAGACACAGAGCCATGGCGGGGGGATCCCCCCCAAACCCTGGGGGGAGCCAGGAGGGACCCAGGGCAGGGTCCCACCCCCAGCCCCCCCCAGAGCGCGTGGGGGCAGCGCCCCAAACCCCCCTGTAGGGTGTGGGACCCCCGGCACCCCCAGGGGGGTTTTGGGGTGCCGGGGGGGGGGGTGGGGGAGCCTCAGCTCTCGAACCACTTTGCCCCCCGGGCCGTGGGGGGGTTGCTCCCCAAAATCTTCCTCTTGTACCTCTCCACCAGCTCCTGGAAGCGTGCCTCGGCCCCCCCGGGGCCCCCCCGGCGCCGCCGCTGGCCCTGGGGACACACGGGGGTGTCAGGGCACCCCAAAAACCCGGGGGGGCTGGGGGCAGCACTGGGGGGTCAGGGGGACCCCAAAAACCCCGGGCTGGGGGGCCCCAATTCCCAGAGGAGACCCCAAATGCCTACCTGGGGAGGGGGCACCCGCAGCTTCTCCCGCCGCCGAGAGGCCTTGGGGGCTTTGGGGGGCTTGGGGGGCTTGGGGGGCGGCTGAGCCTTCTTGCCCTTGTCCCGTTTCCTGGGGAAAAAAGGGGAAATTGGGAAAAGGGGGAATTGGGAGGGAGAGCCCGGGGTGCCCCGAGGGGCAGAGACACCCGGGAGGGAAAGGAGAAAAGGTTTGGGGGAAAGAGGGGAGAGAAGGGAGGGAAAAGGGAGGGAATGGGGTGGGAATGGGGATGGGGAAGGGAGGGAAAACGGGGCAGAAAAAGGGAAAAAGGGTGGGAAAAGAGAAGGAAAGGGAAATGAGAGAAAAAAGAGGGGGAAGGGGAGAAATGAGGGAATGGGGGAATGGGAGGTAGGAGAAGGGGGGGAATGGGGGAAGGAGAGGAAAAGGGAAGGGTGGAAAAAGGGGACACGTGGGGAAATAAAAAGGGGAGAAAGGAAAGGGAAATGGGGAGAACACTGAGGGTGAAGGGGAGCAAGGGGGAAATAAAAAGGAAAGGGAAATGGGGAGAACACTGAGGGTGAAGGGGAGCAAGGGGGAAATAAAAAGGAAAGGGAAATGGGGAGAACACTGAGGGTGAAGAGCAGCAAAGGGGAAATAAAAAGGAAAGGGAAATGGGGAGAACACTGAGGGTGAAGGGGAGCAAGGGGCTAAGCCCAGGGGCACAGGGCGCCCCTCACCTGATCTTGGGGCCGCGGTGGGAGGGCAGGGCCAGCACCTTGGTGTTGGGAGCCCCCCGGCGCCCCGGGCCCTGCGTGCGGAACCCGGCCCAGGGGGTCCCAGAGGGGGGCTGGGGGGTGGCCGGGGGGGCCCCTGAGCCCGCGGGGGGGGCTGGGTGTCCCTTGGTGGGGGCTGGGTGTCCCTTGGTGGGGGCTGGGTGCCCCTTGGGGGGCGCTGGCTGCTCCTTGGGGGGGTCCGGGGCTCCTTGGGGACCCTCTGGGGCTCCTGCAGCCGCCTTGGCCTTGGCCTTGAGCTGTGGGGAAAGAAAGGGTCAGTGTGGGGTCAGGGCAGGGGTCAGTGCAAGGGTCAGCACCAAAAGCCCCAGCAGGCACAGGGGTCAGGGGTGACAGGGGTCAGGGGTCACAGGGGTCAGGGTGTCCGTACCAGCCCCCGCTGGATCCGCTGCTCCCGCAGCCGCAGCTTCCGCCGGTCCTCGAGCGCAAACTCCACGATCGGGCGCTGGGGGGGCACAGTGGGCACCCCAAAAACGGGGGGAACACCCCCCAAATACCCCACACACCACGGTGGGCACCGCCTCAATACCTCAAACACTAGGGGGAACACCCCCCAAATACCCCACACACCGGGGGAACACCTCCCAGATACCCCAGACACTGGGGGAGACACCCCCCAAATACCCCAGACACTGGGGGAGACACCCCCCAAATACCCCAGACACTGGGGGACACACCCCCCAAATACCCCAAACAAAAAGAGGGCACCCCAAAACCCCCCAGACATGGGGGAGCACCTTGAAACCCCCTCAAGTACTCAGTGGGACACCCTAAAACCAAGAGGACACTTCTAAAGCTCCCAAAACTCTGTGGGGGACACCCCAACACCCCAAATTTGCAGAGTTCCCCCCCAGAGCAATGGGGAGATCCTCAAAACCCAATGGGAGATCCCAAAACCTCAGGGAAACCCCACGACACCCCAACACAACGAGGGCACCCCGAAATCCAGGGGGGACCTCCCTAAAAACACCACGGGGTAACCCAGAACACCCCAAAAACCAGAGGGTACCCAAAACTCCCAGGGGAACCCCCAGGGCACCCCAAAACCCCCTGGGGGTCCCAGGAAATCCCAGGGGCAGCTCCAGGGTCTGGGAACGGGGTGCCCCGGATTTGGGGTGCCCGCACTGACCTTGTGGGCCCCGAAGAGCTCGGGGTTGTTGTTGAGGCGCCGCAGGGCCCCCAGGGCCTCCTCGTGCTCCCCAAACTCCACGAAGGCGAACCCCAAAGATTTGCCCTGGCCCCGCAGCTCCCGCATCACCCGGCACTGCGGAGGAGATTGGGTCACCCCAAAACTCACCCAGGGCACCCCAAAACCCACTGACAGCCCCGCATCACCCGGCACTGCGGAGGAGATTGGGTCACCCCAAAACTCACCCAGGGCACCCCAAAACCCACTGACAGCCCCGCATCACCCAGCACTGGGGAGGAGATTGGGTCACCCCAAAACTCACCCAGGGCACCCCAAATCCCACTGACAGCCCCGCATCACCCGGCACTGGGGAAGGCATGGGGTCACCCCAAAAACACCCCCTGGGTCACCCCAAAACCCAGCCAGGGCATCCCCCAGAGGGGCACGAAGGAACACAGAGGTACTCATTGGGACACAAGGGGGACATGGTGGGGACACGGGGGGACATAAAGAGACCCAGGGTCACACAGGGGGACATAAGGAGAGCCAGGGGGACACAGAGGGACCGATAGGGACAGAGGGACACAGAGGGACATGAAGGGACACAAGGACATAGAGGGGGACATGGGGAGACACAGAGGAACCCAGGGTGATGCGGAGGGACACAGGGTGACCCAGGGGGACACAAAAGGACACAGACTGACCCAGGGTGACCTGGGTGACCCAGGGTGACATAGAAAGACACAGAGTGATCCACAGTGATCAGGGCCAGTGCCTCTGATGCAGGGTGTGGCACCGTTGCTGCCCCACAGGGTGGCACACAGCAGGGCCGAGTCCAGCGCCTTGTGCCCAAGGGGACCCAGAGTGACCCGGGGGACCCAGGGTGACCCAGAGTGACCCACGGTGACCGTGCCCAGCCCAGCCACACCTCTTTGATGCACGGGGCAGCGCCGCTGCTGCCCCGCAGGGTCTTGCGCAGAAGGGCGCGCAGCCGGGCCGAGTCCAGCGCCTTGGGCAGGTTGTGCAGGCACAGCCGCGTCCGCGACACCGCCACGTTGGGGTCCTGCAGCCGCCGCCGCTTCTGCTCCTCAAACTGGGGGGGAATGGGGGGTCAGGGGCTGGGCAGGGCACGGGGACACCCCCACACAGCCCCACACAGCCCCACACAGCCCCACAGGGCCGCACTCACCCGCGCCCGCTTGGCCATGTCCGAGTCACTGACGCCCTCGGCAGCGAGCGAGCCCGGCCGGATGGCTGGGACGGGAAATAGGGGAGCTTAGGGGTTTGGGGGAGCTCAGGGGAATGGGGGAGCTCGGGTGGATGGCTGGAATGGGAAATGGGGGAGCTCAGGGGTTTGGGGGGCTTTGGGGAGCTCAGGGGAATGGGGGAGCTTGGGTGGATGGCTGGAATGGGAAATGGGGGAGCTCAGGGGAATGGGGGAGCTCAGGGGAATGGGGGAGCTCAGGTGGATGGCTGGAATGGGAAATGGGGGAGCTCAGGGGTTTGGGGGGCTTTGGGGAGCTCAGGGGAATGGGGGAGCTCAGGGGAATGGCTGGAATGGGAAATGGGGGAGCTCAGGGCTTTGGGGGGCTTTGGGGAGCTCAGGGGAATGGGGGAGCTCAGGTGGATGGCTGGAATGGGAATTGGGGTGGGAAATGGAGTAGGAACTGGGGGAGCTCAGGGAGAAAGGGGGAGCCTGGGTGGGTGGATGGATGGGATGGGAAACAGGGTCAGGGGGATTGGAGTCACAGGGGTTTAGGGGGCACAGGGGGAATGGGGGAGCCTGGGCGGATGGCTGGGAATGGGGAAATGGGATAATTTTGGGAATTTGTGGGGCCAGGGGGTAACGGGAGAGCTGGGGCAGATGTCTGGGGAAGGGAATGAGTGTGCTTTCATGGGGGAGGGGGGGGCCAGAGAAATGTGGTGGGGAAAAGAGGGGGCTCAGGGGGGTTTGGGAAGGATTTGAGAAGCACTGGAGGAGCAGAGGGAATGAGGGGTGGGGGATTTGGGGAGCAAGGGGAAATACGGGTTGGGGGTCCCCAGGAGAACGGGGAGGCTGAAAGGGGGCTCAGGGAGGGCGGGGGGCACTGCGGCCCCAGACTCACCCCCCTCCCGGGCCAGGTACAGGTTCCTGGTGCCGCCTCGGGGTCGGGCCGAGCCCCCCGGGAGCCCCCGGGCCTGCTCCCGGCTCAGCGCGGGGTCCACGCGCAGCTGCCGCCCCCCCAGGCGCAGCCCCCCGCCCTGGGACAGCGGGGTCAGGGGGGTCAGGGGGCACGGCGCACCCCCAAACCATCCCACATCCCCTTAAACCCCCCCAGGCGCAGCCCCCCGCCCTGGGACAGCAGGGACAGGGGGGTCAGGGGGCATGGCGCACCCCCAAACACCCCCAAACTCTCCCATAACACAGAGTGTCCCCCAAAACCTCTCACACCCCCCCAAACCCCACCCCAAGGCGCAGCCCCCCGCCCTGGGACAGTGGGGAATGAGGCACCCCCAAACCCTCCGGACCTCCCCTAAACCCACAGCATCCCACAGAACCCTCCCAAAACCCCCCAAACCCTCCCGACCCCTCCCGAACCCCCTCAAACCCCCCAGAACCCCCCAAACTCTCCCAAAAACTCCCATTGCAGGAAAACCCCAAACTGCCCCCAAACCCTGCAAAACCACCCCCTCCAAACCCCCCTCAGTCCCTTCCCAAACCCCCTCAAGATCCCCCAATCCCACCAAAGCCCTGCCCCAAACCCCCCAGCAGCTCCCCCTGAGCCCCCCCCCGTCCCCCCATCCCGGGGGTCTCTATCACTCCGGGGTCCCCCCCTCACCTCGGGCCCCTCCTGAGCAGCCTGGATGCATTTCTGGGCCCCCTCGGGGGTCTCAAACTGGGCAAAGGCAGAGCCTGGGGGGGCAGGGGGGGTCAGGGGGAGCCCCCGAGGGAGGGGGAGCCCCCAGGGTGGGAGCCAAGGCCAAACGTGGGACACCCCCAATGTGGGGGCACCCCAAACATGGGATAACCCATGCCCATTGTAGAGACCCTCCCCCAAATACAGGGCAGAAACCCCCAAATGTGGAACAGACACCCCCAAGTGTGGGACAAACACCCCCAAATGGGAGACAGACACCCCCAAATGGGGGACACCGCCAAAATCTGAGATCCTCCCCCCCATGCTGCCATCACCCCCCAAATACCCCAGGACCCTCTGGGACCCCTCCCAAAGATCCCCCTCAGAACTGCCCCCCAACTCTGGGGTGCAGCCCCCACCCAGATCCCCAGTTTTTGGGGGTCTCAGTGTGGGGGCGCAGCACCCAGTGACCCCCCCAGCCCCTGTCCCACATTTAGGGGTCCCAGAGCCCCCCCTTCCCCTCGCACCTTTAGGGGTGCCGGTGTTGGGGTGCAGCACCCAGAGCCCCCCATTCCCATCCCACCTTTGGGGGTGCCAGTGTTGGGGTGCAGCACCCAAAGCCCCCCCATTCCCATCCCACCTTTAGGGGTGCCGGTGTTGGGGTGCAGCACCCAGAGCCACCCCATTCCCATCCCACCTTTGGGGATCCCCCATTCCCATCCCACCTTTGGGGGTGCCGGTGTTGGGGTGCAGCACCAGCCGCACGTAGCAGAGCCCCCCGAACTTTGCCAGGCTCTCCTCCAGCTCCTCCTCCTCGGTGTCGAACGAGAGGTTCCTGGGGGGGTTGGGGGGCTCAGGGGGGTGCCCGGGGTGGGGGTCCCCCGTTCCCAGCCCCCCTCACTCACCGGATGAACACCGTCCTGCCCTCGGCCACGTCCGACGGGCGCTGCCGCCGCCTGCGGGGGGGCTCCTCTGCAATGGGGAGGGGTCAGGGCACATGGGAGACCCCCAGGAACACCCCCGGACCCCCACGTACAACCCCAAACGCCAAGGAATCCCCCAGGACCCCCCCAGATCCCCAGGAACCCCCCCCCAGACCCCAAGGAACCTCCCTGGACCCCTGGGAACCCCCCAGGACACCCAGAAATGTCCCCATACCCTGGAAGACCCCTCAGACTGCCTTAAGCCCCTCCCTCAAACCTCCCCAGACCCCTTAACCTCCCCCACAGACCCCCCCAAACCTCCCCAGGAGCGCCCCCAGCCCATCCCAAACCTCCCCTCAAATCCCCCAGGCTCTGCCCAAGCCCCCCAGACCCCACAGAACCCTCCTGTCCCAGAAGCCCCCAGCCCCAGCCATGCCCCACCCAACAAACCTTCCTCATCTTCTTCATCTTCATCCTCCTCATCTTCCTCATCTTCATCCTCCTCGTCCTCATCTTTCTCCTCATCTTCCTCCTGCTCTTCCTCCTCTTCATCTTCCTCCTCCTCATCTTCCTCTACCTTCTTTTTTTTCCTGTGCCCCAGCCCAGCTCTGGCCCCTGATCCCCTTTTGAGGGTCTGCCGGGGTGCCTGGGTGGCTTCTTTCTCTTCCTCTTCCTCCTCCTCGTCTTCATCCTCTTCATCCTCTTCTTCTTCATCCTCCTCATCCTTTACTTCATCTTCTTCTTCTTCCTCTTCCTCTTTTTCCTTTTCTTTCCCCTTTTTCTCCTCCTCCTCTATAGGAACAGGGGGTGTGGGAGGGGTCACAGTCACCCCTCGCCCCCCTGTGCCCCCCCAAACCCCCAGGGACCCCAGCACAGCCCCTCACATGCACTAGGGGAGGTTTGGGGTCTCACTGGGGGTTCTGGTGTCTCAGAGGGGTTTGGGGTCAGTTTTGGGCTCTCAGGGGGGTTTGGGGTCAGTTTTGGGGTCTCACCAGGCGTTTTTGGGGCTCCCTGTGTCCCCTGGTACTTGTCCTTGGCCACGGCCCAGTCCACAGCCAGGGGCCGCCCTGGGGGGCACGGGGGATCAGAGCCCCAAATTCCTGAGGGGCCCCCGTGCCCCACAGAGCCCCCTCCCCTCCATCTGCCCCACAGACCCCCCCTCTATGTGCCCCTTCCCCAGAGACCCCCGTGCCCCACAGACGCCCCCTGTGCCCCTTTCCCAGAGACCCCCAACGCCCCCAGACCCCCCCAGCTCCCTCCCCTCACCGCCCATTTTCCCCAGGACCCCCCCAAATCTCTGATCTCCCCGGCTTGGAGACCCCCAGCACCCCCAACTCCCAGGGACCCCTTGCTGAACCCCAGAACCCCCAAGTCTCAGACCTGAGACCCACTGAGCCCTCTCTCCAGGATCCCCCAAACACCCTCCAGGACCCCCCAGATGTGATCTGGGCCCCGTTGAGCCCCCCCAGCCCCCCAGACCTTTGATCCGTGCCCTGTTGAGCCCCCCCAGCCCCCCAGACCTTTGAGCTGGGTCCCGTTGAGCCCCCGCAGTGCCGCCGCCGCCTCGCGCAGGTTCCGGAGCTGGACAAAGGCAAAGCCCCTCGGGGTCCCGTCTGCAAGAGCCCCCCAAAGTGACCCCCAGAGTGAGGCCCAGAGTGAGCCCAGGGCTGGGGGGCACCCGGGGGGCTCGGGGGGTCAGGGGCTCACCAGGCTTGCGGGGCAGGTTCAGCTCCACCACGGGGCCAAAGGGGGCAAAGAGAGCCCGGAGCTCCTCCTCGGAGCACTGCAGGGACAGGGGGACAGTGAGGGGTCAGGGGGGTCACTGTGGGTTCAGGGGGGGTTTACGGAGTCACTATGGGGTCACTATGGGGTTTGTGGGGCCTGGGGGGCCCTGGGGAGAGGGCAGCACTGGGGGGCTCTGTACCTGAGGGACATCAGGGGTTTGGGGGTCCTGGGAGCATCAGTGGTGCTGGGGAGGTGCCTTGGGAGGAATGGGGTCACTGGGGGGTCTAGGGGGAACTGGGGGGGTCCTGGGCATGGGGGAATGCTGGGGGGATCCCTGGGGGGGGAGATCCATGGAAGAATGGGGGTTGCCAGGGAAATGGGGGTCCCTTGGGAAGAGGGCAGGGCCTGGGGAGCCTGAGGGGCACTGGGGGTTCCTGGGGGCCACTCAGGGGGTCCCAGGGGGTTTGGGGGCACTCAGGGGTCCCTGGGGGGTCCCAAGGGGACTGGAAGCACTTGGAGGTCCCTGGCGGGCTGGGGGCACTCAGGGGATGCCCAGGAGGTCCCTGGGGGATGGAGGGGGCACGGTGGTCCCTGGGGGTCCCCCCTCACCTGGAAGCTGAGGTTGCGCAGGATCAGCCGCGCCTTGCGGGAGGGTCCCCGCGGTCTCTTGGCGCGGGGCGGTGCCGGGGGGGTCTCCCCCTGCTCCCCCCGTGCCCCGGGGGTGTCCGTGCCCCTCGGGGCAGGCCGGGCCCGCGGCCGGGCGGGGCTCACGGGCAGGCGGTGCCCGCCCAGCTCGGGCGGCTCCCGCAGCGCCCGCGCCGCATCCTCGGCCAAGGAGAACGTCACGTACCCGAACCCGCGGCACTTCGGGGAGCCTGGGGGGGCCGGGGGGGCGTCAGGGACCCGACAGCCCCGGCACGGCACCCCCACACCCGAGCGGGACCCCCAAATCCAGCCGTGCCCCAGAGCCCCGCTGTGCAGGCAGCCGAGTCACCCCAGGCTGCCCCCCAGGTCATGACCTCCCAAATTCCTGCTCCCACAGCTCCCCAGCCCCCCCCGTGCCCCCCAGCCCCAAATCCCAGTCCCAGCCCCCAGCTCAGACCCCAATCCCAAATGTCACCCTTTCAAAACCCTGCTCTTATCCCACCCAGCCCCAAACCCCTCTGTGCCCCTAGATCCCCCCCACCTAGACCCCGGGTCCAGCCCCTCGGGCCACCCAGCTCCCAACCTTTGCCCCCCAAACTCCACTCCCAGCCCCAAATTGCCCCCCAAAGCCCTCCCAGCCCCCACTCCCAGCCCTTGCAGCCCCACCAGCCCCCATTCCCAGCCCCTGTAGGTGCCCAGATCCCATTCCCAGCCCCACCAGCCCCCATTTCCAGCCCTTACAGCCCCCTAGGCCCCATTCCCAACCGCTGCAGCCCCCCCAGGCCTCATTCCCAACCCCTGCAGCCCCCCCAGACCTCATTCCCAACCCCTGCAGCCCCCCCAGGCCTCATTCCCAGCCCCTGCAGCCCCCCCAGATCCCATTCCCAGCCCCTGCAGCCCCCCCAGATCCCATTCCCAGCCCCTGCAGTCCCCCAGACCCCATTCCCAGCCCCAAAGCCCCCCCCCAGGCCCCATTCCCAACCCCTGCAAACCCTCAGACCCCGCTCCCAACCCCAGAGCTCGCTCCCTCACTGCTTCCGACCCCGCCACACCCCGCTCCCCGCAGCCCCCCGCTCCCTCCCGGGCGCGGACCCTTCTCGGTGACCACGAAGCAGCGGCGGAGCGGCCCCAGGTGCCCGAAGAGCCGCTCCAGGAGCGCGGCGGTGGCTCCGGCGGGGAGGCCCCGCACCAACACCGTGCGCGCCTCGGGCGCCGCCATCTTGGGCCGCGGGGGATGCCGGGAGCGGGGCGGAGCGGCGCGCGGGGGGCCGGGCCAGCTGAGAGCGCCCCCTGGCGGAGCGGAGGACCGGGAGGGGCACCGGGGAGCGGGGCGGGCTCACAGCGCTCCCTGGCGGCAAGGAGGACCGGGAGGGGGTGCCCGGGGGGATCGGGGGCTCCGGGACCCCCCAGCACAGCCCAGAGGGGTCGGGGGGGGGGGGCTCAGAGGGTCCCACCCCGCGGGAAGGGCGTCGAGAGGCCCTTGGGGCACCGTTACAGGGATGGGGGCGCGTTCGGGGGTCCCGTGTCGGAGCTGGGGTGTCCGAGGGTCCCGTCCCAGGTCTAGGGGTGCTCAGGGGGTGTCACACACATCCTTCGCACGTGGCACTTTATTGGGTACACGTGGGGGGGGGGGAGCTGGGGGGGCCATGGGGAAGTTTGTGGGGCCCCAGGTCGTCACCAACATTTGGGGGTCTCGGGGGATTGGGGGCGCTTTGTTACCCGTATTGGGGGGTCACAGGGACCTGAGGGGCGTCTGGGGGGTCTCCAGACTGGCACCAGCACTTGGGAGGCTCAAAGATATGGGGAGGGGGCGCTTCTTACCCGTATTTGGGGGTCTCATGGAATTGGGGGGTGCCCAGATTGGCACCAGCACTCAGGGGTCTCGAGAACTTGGGGGACAGCTGGGGGGGTCCCCAGATTGGCACCAGCGATGGGAGGGCTCGAGGCTCTGGGTGGGGCACTTCGTTACCCGTATTTGGGGGTCTCAAGGACTTGGCGGGCGGTTTGGGGGTCCCCAAGTTCCCATCAGCACCTGGGGGGCTCATTTGGGGCGGGCAGTTTGTCACCTCTCATCGGGGGGACTCGGGAACTTGGGGAGGGGTTCCCCAGATTGTCACCAGCACTTGGGGGGGCCTCAGGGACACGGGGAGGGCACTTTGTTACCCGTATTTGGGGGGTCGGGGGCCTGGGGGGCACCGTGGGGGTCCCCAGGTTGTCATCAGCACTCGGGGGTCTCGAGGACATGGGGGGCATCCCTGGATTGTCACCCGTATTGGGGGGGGGGGTCTCAGGGGCCTGGGGAGTCCCCAGATTGTCATCAGCACTTGGGGGGGGCTCAGGAGTTCGGGGGTCCCGAGGTTGCCCCCCTCGTTTGGGGGTCTCGGGGGCTCAGGGGGTCCCGAGGTTGCCACTCTCGTTCGGGGGTCCCGGGGGGCTCAGGAGTTTGGGGGTCCCGAGGTTGCCCCCCTCGTTTGGGGGTCTCGGGGGCTCAGGGGGTCCCGAGGTTGCCACTCTCGTTCGGGGGTCCCGGGGGGCTCAGGAGTTTGGGGGTCCCGAGGTTGCCCCCCTCGTTGGGGGGTCCCGGGGGGCTCTGGCCGGGCTCTCCCCGCCGCTCCCTACAAGTCAATGGTGTCGCTGCCGGGGCTGGGGCCGCCGCCGCCCGCGGGGGTCTCGGGGGGCGCGGGCGCGGCCCGGGGGCTCCCCTCAGCCCAGCTCTGCGAGGGCCGCAGCGGGGGCGGCGCCGCCCGGGCCGGGCCCTGCGCGGGGGTCGCGGGGCTCGGAGGGGCCGCGCCCGGATCCGCCCCCCGGGCCGGGCCCCCCCCGCAGGAGGCGGCGCGGGACAGCCCCGAGGGGCGGGGGGCGGTGGGGGGGCCGCGGGGGGCGGAGCTGCCGGGGGCACCGGGGGTACCGGGGGTGACAGCAGCGCCAGCTGTGCCAGATGTGCCAGCTGTGCCAGCGCCCCGTGTCCCAGCTGTGCCCGAGGAACCGGGGTCTGACGGGCCAGCGGTGCCAGGCGCTGCAGGGCCCTGCGTTCCAGGTGTGCCAGGGGTTCCAGCTGTTCCAGGTGTGCCGCTGGCGTTGCTCGGTGTCCCCGTCCCTGAGGTGCCGGCGGTGCCGGTTCCCGGGGGCGCGGTTTTGCTGTCCCTGGTGGTGCCGGGGGTGCCACGCTCTGTCCCGCCGGCTGTGCCAGCTGTGCCAGGTTTGCTGGCTGTGCCAGGTGTGCTGGCTGTGCCAGGTTTGCTGGTTGCTGAAGCTGTGCCAGGTTTGCTGGTTGCTGAAGCTGCGCCAGGTGTGCTGGTTGCTGAAGCTGTGCCAGGTGTGCCGGCTGTGCCAGCTGTGCCAGGTTTGCTGGTTGCTGCAACTGTGCCAGATTTGCCGGCTGTGCCAGGTGTGCTGGCTGCGCTGGCTGTGCCAGGTTTGGCACCTGTGCTAGGCGTGGTGGCTGTGCCAGCTGTGCCAGGTTTGCTGGTTGTTGCAGCTGTGCCAGGTGTGCCAGCTGTGCCGGCTGTGCCAGGTTTGCTGGTTGTTGCAGCTGTGCCAGGTGTGCTGGCTGTGCCGGCTGTGCCAGGTGTGCTGGCTGTGCCGGCTGTGCCAGGTTTGCTGGTTGTTGCAGCTGTGCCAGGTGTGCCGGCTGTACCAGGTTTACCAGCTACCCCAGGTGTTCCGGCTGTGCCAGGTTTGCCAGCTGTTCCTGCTGTTCCAGGTGCTCCAGCTGTTCCAGCTTTGCCAGCCGCGCCAGCTGCGCTGGGTGTTCCAGCTGTGCCAGCTGAGTCAGGAGCGCCACCTGTGCCAGCTGTGCCGGCTGTTCCAGCCGTGCCAGGTTTGCCATTCGTGCCATTCGTGCCGGTCGTGCCACCCGTTGCGGCCGGGCCCGCCCCCGCGGTGCCGGTGCCGCCCGCTGCCGCAGCCCCGGCTGTGCCGATGGCGCTCCCGGTGCCCAGCCCGGGCATGGCGGTGCTGCCGCCCCCCGGTAGCGCGGTGCTGCTGGTGCCGGTGCTGCCGGTGCTGCCGGTGCTCGGGGCGCTGCGGGCGCTGCCGGCGGCGCTGATGACGCTGATCTCGGTGCTGCCGGTGCTCCCGAGCACGCTGACCCCGTTGCTCTTGGCTTTCCCCCCGTTACCGGAGCTGCCCGTGAGGGCGATGCCGGTGTTCCCGGCGCCCGCGGCGTTGCCGGTGAGGCCGATCCGGGTGCCCCCGATGCCGCCGTTCCCGGCGCGGAACATGCCCGGCGCCCCCAGGGCCTCGTCGATGGAGCGGCGCAGGTCGATGGGGGACGGGGGCCGGAACCCGGCCGTGGGGTCCCCGTCCGCGTCCAGGGGGGACTCGGGGGGCGCCCCCGCCTCCTCGCCCGCTCCCCGCCCGCCGCCGCCCTCGGGGGGCTCCGCGGGGCCGCCGGGCGGGGCGCGGCCGCTCGGGGGGGCGGCGAAGGCGAGCGCGGCCAGCGCCCCCCCCATGGCCAGCTCGGTGAGGCGCGCCCCCAGCTGCAGCCCCCACCATGCCCAGGGCCCGGGCGCGGGGGTCGCGGCCCAGCCCCAGGCCTGCAGGGCCCCGAAGAGCTGCAGCCCCGCGCTCAGCGCCGCCGCCGCCGCGCCCAGCGCCCGCGGGACCCCCGCCCGCGCCCCCCCCGCCGCCGCCGCCGCCCCGCGCTTGTTGCGCCCCCCGCCCGCCCCGCAGCGCCGCAGCCCCCGCAGCGCCAGCGCGGCCGCCAGCGCGGCGAACAGAGCGCGGGGCAGCAGCAGCAGCAGCAGCGGGGGCCCCCCCAGCGCCGCCAGCGCCCCCACGGCCCCCAGGACGCCCCCCAGGTGCAGCACCCCCAGGGCCAGCAGCAGCGGGACCGGGCCGGCGGCGGGGGGCGCCAGCGCCAGCCCCCAGCCCAGGCACGGGAAGGGCAGCTCGAAGAGCGCCCGGGCGGCGGGGGGCGGCAGGCGCCCCCCCAGCTCGTAGGGGTCGAAGAAGAGCGGGAAGGCGCGGGCGAGCGCGGCCAGCGCCAGCAGCGCCCCCAGCAGCCGCGCCAGCCCCGGGCGGCGCCCCCCGAGCAGCAGCAGCGCCCCCAGCCCCCCCAGCAGCGCGAAGGCCGCCCCCGCCCCATAGACGTGCCCGGGCCACGCCGCGCCCCACAGCGCCGCCGCCTCGGGCCAGGGCGCGCCCAGCGGCACGAAGTGGGGCGGCCACGGGAAGGGGGGCGCGGGGGAGGCCCCGCCGGGCTCCGGGCCCCCCGAGCCGCAGGCGGAGCCCGGGGTGCAGGCGGAGGCGGCGGCGGGGGGCGGCGCGGCCCCCCGGGAGGGCTGGCGGCCGGGGGACGGCGCTGCGGGAGACGCGGGGGTCAGCGAGGGGAGTTGGGGTCCTCACACCCCGAACCCCCCCCCTTGCTCCCCCCAGGACCCCCCAGGTACCCCCCCCCCACATCCCGCAGCTCACCCGAGTCCGGAGGGAGGCAGCGCCCCCCCCACCGGCACCCACACACTCCCACATCTCCCCATTTCCCCAGGACCCCCAAACCCCAGATGCCCCCCATTGACCCCGAACTCCTCAGCCCCCCCAGTCCACAGCCTCCCTCCCAGAGCCTGCATTCCCCCGGCCCCTCCGAACCCCAGCACCCCCACCGGCCTCCCAGAACCCCCCAAAACCCAGGACTCCCCCAGATCCCAGGACTCCGCTGTTTCCTAGCCCCCCCTTAAGTGCAGGACATTCCCATCCCCCAGAACTACCCCAGTTCCCAGACCCCCCCATCTCCATAAATCCCCCAGGCGCTCCCCAAATCCCGGCCCCCCCAAATCCCTGCCCCCAAATCTCCGCCCCTCAAAATCCCCGTCCCCCAAAATCCCGCCCCCCCCCAAGTCCCGGCCCCCCAAATCCCGCCCTTCAAAACCCCCACCCCCAAATCCCGCCCCCCAAATCCTTCTCAAATCTCCGCCCCCCCAAAATCCCTGCCCCCAAATCCTGCTCCCCAAATGCCGGCCCCCCAGTTCCCGCCCCCACCCCAAATCCTTCTCCCCCCCCAAGTCCCGCCCCCCCAAATCCCGGCCCCCCAATCCGCCCCCACCTGGCTCGGCGCCGCTCCCCGCCTCGTCCAGCTCCAGGGACGCGTTTCCCCCCTCGGCGCCGATGCTGGGGGGCCCCGTGGGGAACAGGAACCCTGGGGGGCACCGAGGGGTCGGTGTCGGTGTCGGTGTCGGGGGCTCCCCGGCTTTGGGGGTCCCGCCCCCCGCACTCACCGGCGGCGCTGAGTCTCCCGGCCAGCTCCGAGAGGCCGGGCAGGAGCCGGGGGCGGCCGGGGGGGCCCCGCAGGAGGCTGGTGGGGGGCACGGCCGGCCCCGCGCCGCCCGCGGGGGGGTCCAGCCCCGCCGTCAGGTCGATGGCGATGTCCAGCTCCAGCTGCTTGTCCCGGGGCCGCCCCGGGCCGGGGGTCGTGGCCCCGCGGGCGGGGGGGCTCCCCCGGGCCGGCGCCTCCTCCGGGGGTCCCGCGGAGCCCTCGCCGGGCTCGGGCGGGGTGGGGGGCGCGGCGCTGCGGGGAGGGCCCGGGCTCCGGGGGGTGCCCGCGGGGGTGGGGGGCGCGGGGGGGCGCGGGCCGCCCTGGCTCCGCACCTTGATCTTGAAGTTGAGGCCGAGGTTGAGGGACAGCACCGGGGAGTCGCTGTGCGGGGCGGGGGGCGTCCCGGGGGGCGCGCTGGGCGGCGGGGGGGCGGCGGCCCGGGCCACGCACAGCAGCGCCAGCAGCAGCCGGGGGGCGGCCGCCCCTCCCGCGGGGCACAGCGGCGACATCGCAGCGGCTGCGGGCGGGGGCACGGGGGGACGGGGTGTCACCCCCGGCATCCCAGAGACCCCCATGGCAACCCAGAGCCCCCTCCCCGGCATCCCAGAGACCCCCATGGCAACCCAGAGCCCCCTCCCCGGCATCCCAGAGACCCCCATGGCAACCCAGAGCTTCCCCCATGGTACCCCATAACGCCCCCCCGGCATCCCAGAGACCCCCCGGCATCCTATAGCCCTCCCCGCCATGACAACCCAGAGACCCCCATGGCAACCCAGAACCCCACCCCGGTATCCCAGAGCCCCCCCATGGCACCCTGGAGCCCCCCATGGCATCCCCCGGTACTCAGGGAGCATTTGAGGAGGGACAGGAGCGCCCCGGGGACAGGGACAGGAGGGGACAGCGGCACCTGGGGGGACAGGAGCGCCCCGGGGACACGGACACGATGTGACGGGCCAGGTGCACTCACGGATGGACACGCGGGAGCGCTCGCAGGGCGGGGACAGGAGCACCCGGGGGGGACACGGGGGCACCTGGGGACAGGAGCCGCTGGGGGAGGCCAGGACCGGCCCGAGGGGGAGCAGGGACACCCCGAGTTTGGGACAGGAGCGCCCGTGGGGACACAGAGCCCCCCGAGGGAAGGGGCGGGTGCGGCGGTGGCACTCGGGGACGGGGGGCACGCGGGGGCGCGCGGAGGTGTCCCCTCCCCCGGAGCCCCCCCCCGACAGCGCCAGGTCCCTAATCGGGGTGACAGGGGCTGTCGCCGCGGGCTGGCACCGCGCCCGTCAGGGCGGCGGCGGCGCGGGCGCGACGGATGCGAAGTGACACGCGGGACACGCGGGGAGCCGCGGCCCCCGCGCCCCCGGAGCGGCACCCCGCCACGCGGCACGGCCCCCGAACTGCCACCCCCGCACGGGACACCCCCGCAAGGGACACCCACGGAACTGCCGCCCCCCGAATTGCCACCCCCACGCGGGACACCCCCGCACCCGCCACCCCCGGAATTGCCATCCCCGCACCCGCGGGGCCCAGACCCGCGCGGCGAGGATGGGGTCCCCAAGCCGGTGTCACCCGTGGGTCACAATAGCGCTCCTCACACACCTGCCCGCCCCCTCCCGCCGTGCCCACGCGTGTGACAGGGACATTGCCGGGGGGGGCGCGGGCACGGCCCGGGGTGGGCATCTCCTGCACCCCCCCACCTGTGCCCCCCTGCACACCTGTGCCCCCCCACCTGTGCCGCCCCCCCACCCCACGCTCCCACGCGTTCCCCCCGCACCCCCCACCCCGCCCCCCCACCCCGGAGCCCCCCCCGGCCGTGCCCCCCCCCCGCAGCCCCCCCCCCCATTTCCCGCGCGTGGGTGCGTGCGCGCACGTGTGCGCGCGCGTGACGGCGCGTGCCAGCGCGTGTGCGTGGGACAGCGCGCGCGGGGGCGGCGCGGGGGGGGCGCGGGGCTCGGCACCGCTCCGGGGGGGGGCACCCCCGAACCCCCAGAAACCCCCGAGCCCCCCAAACCCCGATTGCCACCCCCGCATCCCCGGGGCGCCCCCGCAAACCCGGGGCCCCCCGAACCGAACCGAACCCCCGCACCCCCAAACCCGGCTCACCTCCCCCCCCCACCCGGCACCCCGCGATCCGCGCCCCCCCTCCGCTGGGAACCCCAACCCGGGCACGCCCCGCACCCCAAACCCGCATCCCCCTCCGAGCTCCCCCCACCGCACCCCCAGCCCCGCTCAGCACCGCCCGGCGGGTCCCCCCCGCACCCCCCGCACCCCAAACCCCGCACGCCAAACCCCGCACCCCCGAGCGCACCCCGAACCCCCCCCGCCCCCCGCACCCACCGGCCTCGGCGGCGGCTCCAGCCCCGGCCCGGCCCCGGCGGCGGCAGCGGCGGGAGGGGCGGGCCGAGCCCCCCCCCCACTCCTCCTCCTCCTCCTCCTCCTCCCACCCCCCGCGCCCCCCGGGCTCCCCCGCCCCAGCCCCCGCCCCCCCCGGCTGCGGGACCCGGCTGGAGCGGGGGGGGCGTTCGGGGGGTCCCGCAGCCGGGGGGGGCAGGATTGAGGGGTCCCCTCCTGCAGGGGGAGTCACGGTGGGGTTCACAGATTTGGGGGGGGGGTCTCACATTTTGAAGCGGTCCCACACGTGGGGGTCCCGCATCTGAAGGGGGTCCCAATTTTGGGGGGTTCTCCCCCATTTGGGGTGCCCCCCGTAGGGGAGGGGGTCCCGCGTTTGTCAAGGGGAATATCCTGCGTTTGGGGCTTGTCCCACACATGGAGGGGGCCGGGGGTCTCACTTCTGGGAAGGTGCCACATTTGGGGTCCCCTATTTGGGTGGCGCCACCTGTGGGGGGTCCCAGGTGTGTCCCGACCTTTGCCACCCGTGTCACGTGTGACAGCGTGTGCCACCCGTGCCGTGTGTGTTACCCGTGCCATGTGTGCCACCCGTGCCATGTATGTTACCCTGTGTCACAGCGTGTGCCACCCGTGCCATGTGTGTTACCCGTGCCATGTGTGCCACCCGTGCCATGCATGTTACCCTGTGTCACAGCGTGTGCCACCCGTGCCATGCGTGCCACTACCCTGTGTCACAGCACGTGCCCTCCTGGTGCCACGTGTGCCCCCCGGTCCCCGTGGCACCCGCAGGGACAGCGACACGCCAGGGGCCAGCCGGGGGACAGGACCATGGACAGGGCCAAGGACGGGGACAGGCCCGCTCCAGGGACAGGGACAGGGACAGGGACAGGGACAGGGACAGGGACAGGGACAAGCCAGGCTCCGATGCTCCAAGACTTTATTCACCTCTGGACACAGCGAGTCCGGGGTCCCCCAGACCGGGAGGCCACAGGACCGCGGGGTCCCGTGTGACACTGTGGGTCCCGTGGGACACTCTGGGGTCCTTGTGACACTGTGGGAGCCCTGGGGACACTGTGGGGTCCCCGGGACAATTTGGGGTCCCCCCATCCCCACTCGGGGCACAGGGGGACACAGCCCCACAAGCTCCTCAGTGCCGGGGGGTTTGGGGGTCCCCGGGGGGTTTGGGGTCCCCACACTATTGGGGGGCTGTGGGTCCCTGCATCCCCTCTTTGGGGGGCCGGGGAGGTCCCCACAGCCTCATGGTGCCCCGAGACTTTTGGGGGGTCCCTGCACCCCCATTTCTGAGGGCCCTGGGGATCCCCCTCCCCTGAGGTGTCCCGGGGGGATTTGGGGCTCCGGGAGGGTTCCGAGGTCCCCGGTGCTCGGGGGGTTTGGGGGTGCCCCATTGGGGGGTGCCCCCATTGCAGGTGCCCCATTGCGGGTGCCCATCAGCAGCCCCTGTGCTCAGGGTGTTTGGGGGTGCCCCATTGGGGGGTGCCCCAAATGCGGGCGCCCCATTGGGGGTGCCCATCAGCAGCGCCGGTGTCGGGGGGCCGGGGGGGTCCCCGCAGGCTCTGGGCGGGGGGCGCCGGCCCGGGGGGACCCCTCCTCAGGGCAGCCTCCTCTGGGCACTGGGGGGACAAGGGGGGGGTCACAGGGGGAAGGGAACCCCCAAACCCAGATCCTGGCTGGGACACTGGGGGCGCCCCCTCCCCAGCCCCCCAGGGAGGGGACAAAGTGGGGGTAAAGGGGACCCCCAGTGCCCCCCATCCCGGGGGCAGCTGGTACTTACAGGGCAGAACCGTGAAGCTGCAGGGGAGGGAAAGTCAGGGGGGTCAGGGGGGCACAGGGACCCCACACCCCGAACAGGGGGCACAGGGACCCCCACACCCCAAACAGGGGGCACAGGGACCCCACACCCCAAACAGGGGGCACAGGGACCCCACACCCCAAACAGGAGGGCACAGGGACCCCACACCCCGAACAGGGGGCACAGGGACCCCACACCCCAATCCCATCCCTGACACTGGGGGAACTGGGGGCGCCCAGAGCCGGCACTGGGGGCCCTACAGGTGGGATCTGAAGTGGTGCCTTCCTCAGCCCCCCAGAACCCCCCAAAGCCCCCCCAAGGTCCCCCCATCTCCTGTACCCCTCACAGCCCCCAAAGCCCCCTCCAAATGCCCCAGTCCCCCAAGCCCCCTCCAACCACTCTCTGCTACCCAAAATCTGCCCCAAATCCCCCAGTTCCCCCAAACCCCTCCAGTCCACCAAACCTCTCCAAAGCCCCTCAGCCCCTGCAAAGTCCCCCAGGCCCCCAAGCCCCCAGTCCCCCAAAACCTCCTCCAACCACACTCAACCCAAAATCTGCCCCAAATCTCCCAGCCCTCCAAGCCACTCCAGCCCCCAAAACCTCTCCAAAGTCCCCCCAATTCCCCCCCAGCCCCCCAAGCCCCATCCAACCAGTCTCAGCCACCCAAAATCTGCCCCAAATCCCCCAAACCTCTCCAGCCCCCCAAATCTCTCCAAAGCCCCCCAGCCCCCCAAATCTCTCCAAACCCCCCCCCAAGCCCCCCAAACGCCCCCAGCCCAGTCCCCACTCACGAGTGCAGCCCGTGCACGCCCCCCTCGACCTGCGCCGCCACCGTCCTGCGCTCGAACTTGAGCTCCCCGGCGAACATCATGGACCTGGGGGGCACGGAGGGTCGGTGGGGGCCGGGACCCCTCCCCAAGCCCCCCAAACCCCCCCATCCCGCACTGACCGGAGCGCCGAGAGGCTGCGGGCGCCCAGGTCCTGGCAGCCGTGCTGCAGCCCGGCCAGCAGGTACGGCACGAACTTGTGGATGGAGCCCTTGTCCTGCACGGAGCCCGACACGCCCTGCGCCACCTTCACCGCGTCCCCCTCGCTGTGGGATGGGCACAAACACACACAGGGGCTGGGGGGCGCCCGGGCGGGCTCCATGCCCTCCCCAGGACCCCCAGGGGTACCTGAAGTAGCGTTTCTGGCTGCCCGGGCCCTGCTCCATGGCGTCCAGCGAGCCCATGCCCCGGTACTGCTTCAGCCGCACGCCCTCCGAGTAGAAGAACTCGCCCGGAGCCTCCGTGGTGGCCGCCAGCAGCGACCCCATCATCACTGGGGGGGACACCCTGTCAGGGACCCCCATTCCAGCGGGGCGGGGGCTGAGACACCCCCAGGCTGGGCTGGAATGGGGGGTCCCCTCAGGAGCACCAGGGTGGGCTGGGGGCTGTGAGACACCCCCAGACTGGGCTGGAGGGAGGGATCCCCTCGTGGGTGGCCACCATACCCCTGTGGGTGCCCCTGTGCCCCCCACCATGCCCCCCGCTCACCAGTGGAGGCGCCCAGTGCCAGCGCCTTCACGGCGTGCCCGGGGCTGCGGATGCCACCATCGGCGATGACGGGGACACCGAAGCGCCGCGCGTACTCGGCCACGCGGTACACGGCCGTGGCCTGGGCGCGGCCACACGCCAGCACTGCATGGGGACAGGGACAGGGACATGTCAGGGACACCGTGAGGGACCAGGACACGGCCTGGGCATGGCCACATGCCAGCACTGCATGGGGACAGAGACATGTCAGGGACACATCAGGAACAGGGACATGGCCTGGGCATGGCCACACGCCAGCACTGCATGGGGACAGGGACATTGTGAGGGACAGGGACACGGCCTGGGCACGGCCACATGCCAGCACTGCCATGGGGACAGGGACAGGGACATCAGGGACACTGTGAGGGACACTGGCAAGGCCTGGGCACGGCCACATGCCAGCACTGCCAGGGACAGGGACATCAGGGACATGTCAGGGACAGGGACACGGCCTGGGTGCAGCCACATGCCAGCACTGCATGGGACAGGGACATCAGGGACAGTGTGAGGGACAGGGACATGGCCTGGGCACAGTCACACGCCAGCATTGCATGGGACAGGGACATTGTGAGGGACACATCAAGGACATGGCCTGGGCATGGCCACACACCAGCACTGCATGGGACAGGGACACTGTCACAGGGACATGGGGGCAGAGGAACAGGTACAAGGCCACCCCAAAGGGCACAATGGGGACACTGCAGGGTGTCCAGGGGTGCCAGGGTGGGCTCAGGTGTCACCCACCTTCCTGGGTGATGCAGATGGAGCCGCTGCCCATCCCCACCCGCAGCGCGTCCACCCCGGCGTCGATCAGGTTCTTGGCCTGGGCTGCGGTCACCACTGCGGGGACACCCCAAAATGGCACCCCAAAACGGCTCCCCGACACTGCCCAGAGCACCCCAAAATGGCACCCAAACCCTGCGCAGGGCACCCCAGAATGGCACCCTGACAGTGCCCAGGACACCCCAAAAATTGTGCCCCAAAACAGCACCCCAACCCTGCCCAGGGCACCCTGAATCCCACCTCAGCACTGCACCCCAAACACAGTACCCCAAAACAGCAGCCCAAAAGTGACACCCCAAACCCATCCCCACCCTCCCCGAATCCTACCCTACCATGATGGGGGCACCTCAAAAATTACCCCCCAAAATGTCACCCAAATCCCAGCTCACCACTGCAGGGGACACCCCAAATCCCACCCCCATCTCCTCCTCTCTCTTTTGGGGTCACCCCCACTTCTCAGTGCCCTCCCGGCTGCCCAGGCCATTCCTGCGCCGCCCCCACCCACCCACCCCATTTGGGGTCTCACCGTTCCCGTGCCCCTCCCCAGCCCCATTTGGGGTCTCACCGTTGCCCCCCACCACCTGCAGCTCGGGGTACTTGTCCTTGATGTATCGGATCATGCTCAGCTGGTACCGCGAGTTCCCCTGCGACGAGTCCTGCGGGATTGGGGTGCCATGGGGCAGGATTTGGGGTGCAGGGCAGGTTTTGGGGTGCCACGGTGGGGGGGGCAGAGGGTTGGGGTTCAATGAGCAGGGGTACCCCCCAGCCCCCTCCTATTTCGGGGCACAAGCAGCTCCATCCCCATCCCCAGACCCCATCCCCTCCCTTTTGGGGTCCCACGGCTTTTGGGGTGCCCCCACCCTCCTATTTTTAGGGTCCCCCCCTGCACCAGCGGCTCCACCCCCATCTCCTTCCCCTCCCTTCTATCTCTGCCCGGTTTTTGGGCTCTCCCATTTCTGGGGATCCCCATTTTCGGGGTCCCCTGAGGTCACCCGCCCCCCCGCACCAGCAGCTCCACCCCCCCCATTCCTCCATCCTCATCCCCCCGTTTTTGGGATGCTCCCACATTTCCGTGTCCCCCCATTTTCATCCCCCCATTTTGGGATCTCACATTTTTGGGGTGCCCTCACCCCATCATTTTCGGGGACCCCTCCACACCCACCGGCACCCAAGCCCCATGCCCTTCCTCCCCCTCATTCCCCGTGCCCGGAGCGCCGGGTTTTGGGGTGCCCGCGGGTTTTGGGGTGCCCTGGCTCGGGGGTGCCCCGGTTTTGGGGTGCCCGCGGTTTGGGGTGTCCGGTTGGGGGTGCCTTCAGTTTTGGGGTGCCCGCGGTTTGAAGGTGCCCCGGTTTTGGGGTGCCCCGGGTTTTGGGGTGCCTGCGTTTTGGGGTGTTCCCGGGTTTTGGGGTGCCCCGGTTCGGGGGTGTCCCGTTTTCGGGGTGCCCGCGGTTTGGGGGTGCCCCGGGTTTTGGGGTGCCCGTGGTTTGGGGTGTCCGGTTGGGGGTGCCTTCAGTTTTGGGGTGCCTGCGGTTTGGGGTGTCCGGTTGGGGGTGCCTTCAGTTTTGGGGTGCCCGGGGTTTGGGGGTGTTCCCGGGTTTTGGGGTGCCCTGGGTTTGGGGTGCTCGCGGTTTTGGGGTGCCCCGGTTCGGGGGTGTCCCGGGTTTTGGGGTGCCCGCACCAGCACCACGAGGTCGGCGCCCGCCTGCACGAGCAGGTCCAGCCGGTACTTGTCGTCGTCGCGGGTGCCGATGGCCGCCCCGACCCGCAGCTGCTTCCGCCCGTCCTTGGAGGCCGCCGGGTGCTCGCGGTTCTTCTTGAGGTCCGTGCGCGCCATCAGCGCCACCAGCTCGTCACGGCTGTTGACGATCGGCAGCTTCCCTGCGGGGACACCGCGGGGACACCGCGGGGACAGCGAGGGGACAGCGAGGGGACAGCGAGGGGACGGTCACACCGAGCGGGGACATCGCAGGGACAGGGGGCGCAGGTGGGACCCCAAGAGCAGGGCCATGGTGGCCACCAGCTCGTCACTGGGGACACAGGGGGGAAAGTGGGGTCACCCAGGGCTGGAGGGCACTGGGGGGGCTGCAGGGACACGGGGACACGGAGCTGACCCCAGGGACATGGGGACACGGAGGTGACCCCAGGGACAGGAACAAGGACAGGAATGGGGACATGGAGGTGACCCCACAAACAGGAACAGGGACACGGAGCTGACCCCAGGGACATGGGGACATGGAGGTGACCCCAAAAACACAAACAGGGATACAGGACTGATGCCAGGGACATGGGGACATGGAGGTGACCCCAGGAACAAGGACAGGGGCACAGAACTGACCCCAGAGACAGGGATATAGGACTGACCCCAGGGACACAGGAACGTGGAGGTGACCCCAGGAATGGGGACACAGGGCTGACCCCAGGGACAAGGAGGGGACCTGAAGGATGGGGCAGTGACAGGCACCAGCTCACCAGTGCTGGTCACTGTCAGCAGCCCTGGGGACACAGCGGGGGACAATGTGAGGGGAACGGGGACAGGGGACATCCCCCATGGGCTGCCCAGGGTGGCACCGAGGTGCCCCTGAGGGGAGGTGACCCCTGGGGGTGACACCTGGGAAGTGCTGTGGGGGTCCCTGTGGGGTGACAGGTGCCCCAGAGGGTGTGACAGGGTGACTCAGGGGGGGACAGGGGACCCAGGGGGTGTGACAGTGCCCCAGGGTGTGACAGGTCCCCCCTGCACCTTTCTTGCTGCGCTGCAGGATCTCGTTGGCCTCTTTGAGGGTGACACCAGCTGGGGCCACCACCAGGTCCCTGCGCTTGGTCATCACCTGGGGACACAGGGCCCTGTCACTGGATCAGCACAGGGGCTGGCACCGGCACTGTCTGGCACTGCCACCGTCACTGTCACCAGGGCTGGCACCAATCCTGGCACCGGCACTGTCACCAGCACTGGCACTGTCACCTGCACTGCCACCAGCACTGTCACCTTCACTGTCTGTCACTGTCACATGCACTGGCATTGTCACAGGCACCAGCCCAGGCACTGTCACCTGCACTGTGTGTCACTGTCACCGTCACTGTCACCTGCACTGGGGGGCCCAGGGCCACCGCGGGCAGCCCCTGCCCTGCCATGGATCTCTCCATCCTCCGACTCCTGCATCCCATTCTGCCCCACATCCATCCATCCATCCATCCATCCATCCATCCATCCATCCATCCATCCATCCATCCATCCATCCATCTGTTCCATCCTACCCCACATCCCATCCTGCCCCACATCCATCCATCCATCCACCCATCCATCTGTTCCATCCTACCCCACATCCCATCCTGCCCTCCATCCATCCACCCATCCGTCCATCCGTCCATCATCCATCCATCCATCCATCCATCCGTCCATCTGTCCGTCCGTCCGTCCCATCCTACCCCACATCCCATCCCTGCCCCACACTGCACATCCTCCATCCCACCCCAACATCCCTGCCCCACATCCATCCCTGCCCCACATCCCATCCCTGCTCCATATCCCATCCTGCCCCACATTGCACATCCTCCATTCCTGCCCCTCATCCATCCTTTCATCCCATCCTGCATCCCATCCTGCCCCACCGGCACATTCTCCATCCCTGCCCCACATCCCATCCCATCCCGCCCCATATTGCACATTCCCCAACCCACCCATCCCTGCCCCACATCCATCCCATCCCATCCCATCCCATCCCATCCCATCCCATCCCATCCCATCCCATCCCATCCCATCCCATCCCATCCCATCCCATCCCATCCCATCCCATCCCATCCCATCCCATCCCATCCCACCCCACCGTGTCCCCACGGCCGTGCCCACCTGTGCCAGGGGGGTGGCCCTGTCCCCCTCGCGCAGGAAGTCGATGTCACGGGAGGTGACGATGCCCTCGAGCCGCCCCCCCAGGCGCCCCGAGTGGGTGACGGGGACCCCCGAGAAGCCGAGGCGCGCCTTGGCGTCCCACACATCCCCCACGGTGTGCGCCGGGCTCATCACCAGCGGCTCCAGGATGAAACCCTGCTCGAACCGCTGTGGGGACAGGGACAGTGTCACATGGGGGCTCGGGGACAGGGACAGTGTCACCCGGGAGCATGGGGACAGGGACAGTGTCACCCGGGGGGTTCAGGGACATGGGACTGTGTCACTGGGGAGCAAAGGAACAAGAGACTGTCACCCAGGGGGCTCAGGGACAATGGGACAGCATCACCAGGGGCATGGGGACATGGGACAGTGTCACCTGGGGGGCTCAGGGACATGGCATAGCATCACTGGGGGCACGGGAACACAGGACACTGTCACACAGGGTCATGGGGATAGGGGCAGTGTCACATGTGGAGGCTCAGGGACATGGGACAGTGTCACCCAGGGGGTTCAGGGACATGGGACAGTGTCACTGGGGTCATGGGGACAGGGACAGCATCACTGGGGGCACAGGGACATGGCACAGCATCACCAGGAGCATGGGGACAAGGAACAGTGTCACTGGGGGGCTCAGGGACATGGGACAGTGTCACTGGGGGGCTCAGGTGGCTCCAGGACACAGGGGGGGCACAAGCCTGGGCACAGGGAGGGCACTCCCCCCGTGGGTGCTGATGGTCACCAGCCCTGCAGGTGCCAGCCCATCCCTGCAGGTGCCAGCCCGTCCCAGCAGGTGCCAGCCCGTCCCTGCAGGTGCCAGCCCGTCCCAGCAGGTGCCAGCCCGTCCCAGCAGGTGCCAGCCCATCCCAGCAGGTGCCAGCCCATCCCTGCAGGTGCCAGCCCGTCCCAGCAGGTGCCAGCCCATCCCAGCAGGTGCCAGCCCGTCCCTGCAGGTGCCAGCCCGTCCCAGCAGGTGCCAGCCCGTGCCAGGTGACACCAGGGCCACCAAGGGGTCCCCAGCTCACCTTGACCTTGCGCACCTCGCTGGCCTGGAACTCGGGGGTGCAGTTGTGGTGGATGATGCCGATGCCGCCGTTCAGCTGGGGGGCACACGGGGGGCACACGGGGGGCACAGGGGGTGTGGGTTCACGGGCACCCCCTGCAGCCGTGTCCTCCATGTGCCCTCAAACCCCCTGGGGACTGTGCCCCCCTTCCCGGTGCCCCCCAAGTGTGACAGAGCTCCCCCAGACCCCCCACAACCCCTGGATGTCCCCAAGATGCTTCCACCCATGTGGGTGCACCCCCACCCATGGGGACAGCCGTGCCCCCTTTGGTGACCATGTCCCCCCAGTGTCCCCCCCCTCCCCTCACAGCCATGGCGATGGCCATGTCCCCCTTGGTGACCATGTCCCCATATTGTCCCCCCTGTCCCCTCAGTGTCCCCCCAGTGTCCCCCTCGCTCACAGCCATGGCAATGGCCATGTCCCCCTTGGTGACCGTGTCCCCATATTGTCCCCCCTGTCCCCCCAGTGTCCCCCTCGCTCACAGCCATGGCGATGGCCATGTCCCCCCTGTCCCCCCAGTGTCCCCCCAGTGTCCCCCTCGCTCACAGCCATGGCAATGGCCATGTCCCCCTCAGTGACCGTGTCCATGGGCGATGACACCAGCGGTGTTTTCAGGGTGATGGTTCTGGTCAGTGCCGAGGTCAGGTCCTGGAGAGGGGAGCACCCCTAAAATCCTGACACCCCTGCCCTCAAAAATGGGGGGTCCACGACTCCGCCCTCCCCCCTGCCCTCCCAGCACCCCCAAAAGCATGGGGGCCAATCCCAGGGGGAGCTTGGGGATCCCAGGGAGATCTTGGGGGACACAGGGGGGTCCCAGGGGGATCTTGGGGGGCACTCACCACCTCGTCAGCCGTGAAGTCGATGTATCCAGGGAGGATGAGGAAGTCACTGTGGGGGGACACAGGGCTGGGACCCCCCTGTGACCCCAAACGGACCCAGGCCCACCGGGGGGACACCCGAGGTCGGGGGAGGCGTGAGTTGGGGGGGTCAGGGAGTTCCTGGGGGGGTCTGGAGGGGTTTCTGGGGTTCCTGGGGGGTCTGGAGGGGTTTCTGGGGTTCTTGGGGGGTCTGGAGGGGTTTCTGGGGTTCCTGGGGGGTCTGGAGGGGTTTCTGGGGTTCCTGGGGGGTCTGGAGGGGTTTCTGGGGGGTCTGGAGGGGTTTCTGGGGTTCCTGAGGGTTGGCAGTGGGGGTGCAGGGGGGTTGGGGGGTTCCTGGGTGGGGCCTGGGGGTCCCTGGGGGATCTTTGTGGGGATTCCCTGGGGCTGCCAAGGGGGGAGTTGGGGTTTCCCTGGGGGGCTCTGGGGGTGCCGGGGTGTGCCTGGGGGGGTCTGGAGCCGCCTGTGAGGGTCGGGTGGTGCCGAGGGGGTTTCAGGGGGTGTTGGGGTGGGGGTCACCCGCACTTGTAGGTGAGGCCATCGGCGCAGGCGAAGAGCTGCTGGGCCGTGAGCCCGTCCTGGGGCACGTAACCGGCACCGCTGATCAGCTGCTGCGCCATGCTGCGGGCGGGCGAGGCTGGCACCGGGACCGGCACACCGGGACCGGCACACTGGGAACGGCACCGGCACCGGGACCGGCACACCGGGAACGGCAACAGCACCGGGACCCGCACACCGGGACCGGCACACCGGGACCCGCACACCGGGAACGGCAACGGCACCGGGACCCGCACACCGGGAACGGCAAAGGCACACCGGGACCCGCACACCGGGACCGGCACACCGGGAACGGCACCGGCACCGGGACCCGCACACCGACACCGGCACACCGGGACCTGCACACCGGGACCGGGACCCGTACACCGGGAACGGCAACGGCACACCGGGACCCGCACACCGGTACCAGCCCCAGGGTCTCCCCGGGACCCCCGACCACCCCAGGAGCTTCCCGGGACTGGGACAGATTCCCCCCTCCCCAGGACTCGGACTCCCCCCGGGTCCCCCCCTCACACCGGGACTGGGACCCCCGCCCGCACCACGACCATCCCCACCCGGGGCCGGGACCCCCGAACGGCACCGGGATCCCCACCCGGACCCCCCAAATCAGGAACGGGACCCGCACCGGGGCTGGCCGGGCCGGGCTGAGGGGGGTCCCGGTCTCGGGGGGATCACGGGGGGGTCATGGGGGGAGTTCCTGAGGGGGTCCCGGTAGGACGGGGTCCCGTGGGGGTCCCCGTGGGGCCGTCCCGATCCCGTGGGGCTGTCCCGTTCCCGTGGGGGTCCCAGGGGTCCCGTGCCAATCCCGCGCGTTGCGCTCCCGCAGCGGCCCCGGTGCAGGGCGTGGCCATGGGCGTGGCCGTGGGTGTGGTCGGGGGCGTGGCCAGGGCCGTGAGTGGCCGCCGCAGCCCCCCCCCACTCCCAGCCTGCCCAGCGCTCCCAGCGCGCCGGGAGCGGCCCCAGCGCTCCCAGCAACCCTCCCAGCGCTCCCAGTAACCCCCAGTAATCCCCAGTGCTCCCAGTAACCCCCCCAGCACTCCCAGTAACCCCTCCCGCAGCCCGGGGACCCCCCATCCCCCAGCGCTCCCAGCAGCCCCTCCCGCATGCCCCGGTACCCCCCGGTACCCCCCAGCTCCCACCCCGCCACCAATGGTGCCCCACATCCCCGGTTACTCCCGCAGTGTCCCCTCCCGCCCCAGTACCGCCCCAGTCCCTCCCAGTGCCCCCAGTACAGCCCTGCCCTCCCCCTGTGCCCCCCGTGTGTCCCGGTGCCCCCGGCCCGGTCCCGGGGTGCCCCCGGCGCGCCCCAGCGGCTCCCAGTGCCCCCAGTAACCCCCAGTAACCCCAGTACCTGGGCTCCCCCTCGCCCATGGCGCTGAGCGCCGCCGGGGGCGGGGCCTCGGGACCACGCCCCGCGACCACGCCCTCGGCCCCGCCCCGCCCCGCCCCCCGAGCAACGGGGACACCCCCGAGCCCCGGGATGGGGCACCCCCGAGCAACGGGGACAGCCCCGCTCTGTGGGTACACCCCCCTCTCTCTGTGGGTACACCCCGCTTTGGGGGGAAATCCTTTACTTTGGGGGCTCCCGTTTTTGGGGGGGGTCATGCCTCTGGTACGGGTGCGCCTCTCGCATTCGGGTGCCCTCCCCTTTTTGGGGTACGCCCCTCTGTTTGGAGCACTCCCTCTTTTGGGTACACTGCCTGTCTTGGGGAGCAATCCTCTGTTTAGGGTGCCCACCGTGTTTGGGGCGTCCCCCCTGATTTCGGGGTGCCTCCCCTTTGGGGGGACACAGCTCTGCTTTGGGTGTCCCTCGGGGTCCCCTTGCCCCGGGTGACTCTGGGGACAGCCCGTGCGGCCCTAACGAGCCCCGGGGGATGGGGCGGCAAAGCAGCCGCACCTGGGAGCACCTGTGAGCTCCTGTGAGCACCTGGGCGAGCACCTGTGAGCTCCTGTGAGCACCTGTGAGCTCCTGTGAGCACCTGGGCGAGCACCTGTGTGCTCTGTCTGCACCTGTGAGCTGCTGGGTGAGCACCTGAGATCCCCTGTGTGTGCTCACCTGTGTGCTCACCTGAGTGCCCTGCCCTCACCTGTGATCCCTGGCGCCACTGCCCGCTCCCCTCAGCGCTCACCCCCCCTGCCCGGGGGTCACCCCCATGCACTCCCGGGGTTCGGTGGCCCCCAAAGTGGGTACGGGGCCGGAGCTGCGCCCCCCGCAGGCAGGGCCGGGCATTGCAGGGCATTGCAGGGCAGGGGGCACTGCGCCCCCCCCCGGCCAGGGCAGCGCTCCCCGCCCCCTCCAAGGTGACCCCCCCATGTCCCCGGGTGACGCCCCCGGCCCAGGGACCCGCGGGGCGGCGAACGGAGCCCACCCGAGGCACGGGCACGGCACGGACACCACCACTGACACCCCCAAAATGACCCCACACTGGCCCCTCCATACTGACCCCCCCACAATGACCCCCCCCACAATGACCACATACTGATCCCCCTACACTGACCCCCCCCACAATGACCCCCCCCACAATGACCACATACTGATCCCCCCACACTGACCCACAATGACCCCCCCCCCCACACCGACCCCCTGTCACGGACGTTTCCCCCGGCTCTGACCCCCGGGATCCCCCGGTACAGCTCCCCCCCACCCCCATCCCGCCCCCCCCTCTCCCGGCCCCCACAGAGCCCCCCCCCGCCCCCCCGTGCCCCCCTTACCTGCCCTCCCCCTGTCCCGCGGGGGTCGCCTCGCCCTCGGGGGGCTCTGGGGGCGCGTCCATGGCGGGGGGGGTCCCGCGGGTGCCGGGGGGGGTCCGTGGGTGCCGCTGCCGCCGGGACCCGCTGCCGAAGGAGGGGGGACGGGGGGGCGGTGCCGCCCCCTGGGCTCCGCCCACCCCGCGGGGTTCGGTCCTGCACGGGGGAAACTGAGGCACGGGGCGGCGCGGGGTGCGCCCCACGCTCGGGGGAGGTCACTGAGGGGGGGGGGGGTCACAGGGGGGGGGTCACACAGGGGGGGTCACGCACAGAGGGTCCACCCGTGCCCCCCTCCCCCGGCCCGCGGGGCGGGGGGCGCACTCGCAGCCCCCCCGGGCGGCGCAGGGGGACACGCGTGGGAGCGCGACACGCGGGGGTCGCGGGGGTTCCTCGGGGGTCGCAGCCTGTGCCCCCCCCCGCCCCCCCGGGCCATTTGCAGCCGCGGCAGCTGCCGGGGATTAACGCGGCCCGGATTAGGGGGGATTTGGGGGGGCTCGGAGCGGGGGAGGGGCGGGAAGGTAATGGGGGGGGGCGGCGCGGCTCCGCCCAGCGCTCCCAGTATGGACCAGTATGGACCAGTATAACCCAGCTGTCCGAGTGTGTGCCGGTACAGCGCGCTGCGCACGGCGCTCCCAGTACATCCCAGTACGTCCCAGTGCTCTCAGAGCGCCCAGCACGCCCCAGTGTGTCCCAGTATGTCCCAGTACACACCAGTTTGCCGTGCTCCCAGTGCAGCCCGCTGTGCCCAGTGCTGCCAGCGCAAACCAGCGCACCGCGCTCCCAGTGCTCCCAGTGCCCCCCCTGCCCGCCGTGCCCCATCGCGCCCCCCTGTCCCTCACACCCCGCGCTGCCGGTGCGGTGTCGCCGCTCGGTGTCCCCGCCGGAGGTGACCCGCGGTGCCGGTGACCCCGGCATGGATTAGCGGCAAACTCCCGCTCAAGCCTCTTAGCGGGGGCCGCCCACGGCCACGGGGTCACGCGTGGGGGAAGGGCACCCCGGGGACCCCCGCGGCACCCCGGGCACCCCCGCGGCACCCCAGGGCCCCCAATCCCCTGCGCGCGGGGCACAGGGACCGCACGGCGCCCTGGTGGCACTGGAGGGACGCCCAGGGGACACTCGGCCCCCCCGGCCCCATCAGCCCCGGCCGGGACCCTCCTCACGCGGGACAGGGGCACCCACGCCCCCCGCATGGGGCAGCGCCGCTTAAGGGACGCGGCGCCTTTAAGGGGCGTGGCCAGTGACACAGCCCCAGGGGCGGGGCCACGGGAACGCGGGAAACGCCCTAATGCGAGCGGGCACGGGGGGAGCGGGAGAACCTCCCGGGATAGCCCAGTGACCCCCCCAGTGCGAACCAGTGACCGCCAGGACACCCAGCGCACCCCAGTGTCCCCCTCAGTGTCATCCCCAGTGACCACCAGTGTCTCCCAGTCACACCAGTGCATCCCAGCGCTGCCCAGTTCCCAGCAGCCAATCGCAGTGCTGTCCAGCTCCCAGTCACACCAGTGCATCCCAGTCCACCCCGTCCATCCCAGTTCCCAGTCCATCCCAGTCACACCCAGCCCATCCCAGTCCATCCCAGTCACACCCAGTCCATCCCAGTGCTGCCCCTTTCCCGGTCCCACCCAGTCACACCCAGCCCAGCCCAGCCCATGCCAGTCCATCCCAGTCGCTCCCAGTTCCCAGTCCATCCCAGTGCTGCCCGTTCCCAGTTCCCATCCCATCCCAGTCCATCCCAGTTCCCAGCCCATCCCAGTGCTGCCCGTTCCCAGTTCCCATCCCATCCCAGTCCATCCCAGTTCCCAGCCCATCCCAGTCCATCCCAGTTCCCAGCCCATCCCAGTGCTGCCCGTTCCCAGTTCCCAGCCCATCCCAGTCAGCTCCCAGCCGTGGTTCCAGTGTTTATTGCCCCCTCGCCCCCTCAGCACTCGATGGAGTCCTCGAGCAGCTGCAGCAGCGGGGGCGCCGCTCGGGGGTCGCCTCCCGCCGCCTCCTCCAGGCTCTCCTCGCTCAGCTCCTCCAGGGCGGGCAGCGCCCCCGGCGCCCCCCGGAGCCCCCCGCCAGCCCCGGGGCTGCCGCCGCCCTCCGCGGGCCCGCCCGGCCCCTCCGCGGGGCTGGGGGCGCGGGGCTGGGGGGGCTGGGGGGGCCCGGGGCTGCCGGGGGGCGACCCCACCGCCGGGGACCCCGCCCCGGGCTCGCCCCCCGCGGGCCGCGCCGCCCCCACCGAGTTGGCCTGAGCTTTGGGGGGCGCGGGGGGCGCGGGGGGCGGCGGCGGCGGCGGGGGCGGCGGCGGCGGGGGCGGCACCTCGCCCACCTCGCTGTAGCCCTCGTTGGGGTAGTACAGCCGGGGGGGGCTCGGGGGGGACTTGCCGGCCTGCACCTGCAGGGGGGGGGACACACAGGGGGGTCAGGGGCCACCCCCACACCCGACACCCCCGCGGGACCCCCCATCCCCCGCGCGGGGACCCTCCGTGGAGCCCCCCGGCACCCCGACCCCCATGGGGACCCCCAGTGCTCCAAACCCTGCCCAGACCGGGGACCGTCCGTCCGTGGGACCCCCCCGGGCACCCCAGCACAGGGACCCCCCCCCCCAGCACAGGGACCCTCACTCACTCCCCCAATCCCGACCACGGGACGCCCCCAGGACCTCCCGGTGTCTCCCCAGCACAGGGACCCCCCCGGGAGCCCCCATCACCCCGACTCCCCCCGGCAGGACCAGCACGGGACCCCCCCCCCATGGGACCCCCCCAGCACCCCGACCCCCCCCATGGGACCCTCCTGATGGGACCCCCGGGCACAGTGGACCCCGCATCCCCCTTTTGGGGGGGCTCAGAGCAGGGTGACCCTCTCCCCCCCAGCATTTTTGGGGGTCCCCTCCCTTGCCCCCCACTCACCGGCTGGAACCACCTCAGGCTCTGTGGGGGGGAACGGGGGGGGTCAGCTGGGAAACTGAGGCACGGGGGGGCTCCCTCCTTCCCGCAGCCCCTTCAGCCCCCCCAGGCCTGGGAACCGCCTTCCTACGGCCCCCCCCAAACCAGCAGAGCCCCCCCCAGACCCAGAACCCCCCTTCCTTCCCAGCCCCCCACAAACGGGACCCCCTTCCTCCCCCCCGGAGGGTCCCCGATCCGCAGCGCCCCCCTTCACCCAGGGACCCCTCCCCGACCCCAGACCCGGGGGTGGGATCAGGGTGCGGGAGATTTGGGGGGGCTCTGGAGCGGTTTGGGGGTGCGGGAGAGACTGCGGGAGCTTTGGAGGTTCGGGGAGCGGTTTGGGGGGGGCTCTGAGGGCAGGTCGGGGGTGCAGGAGGGTCTCGGGGGGTTCTGGGGGTGCAGGAGGGTCTCGGGGAGCTCTGGGAGGTCTCGGAGGGTGAGGGAGGGTCTCAGGGGGCTCTGGGGCAGGTCGGGGGTGCAGGAGGGTCTCGGGGGCTGCAGGAGGGTCTCGGGGGGCAGGCGGGTGCCCGGGGGCTGGGGGGCCCCTACCACGTTGGGGTGCTTCTCGATGGCGAGCGCCGCCCGGTCCGCCGTGCGCTGCCGCCGCCGCCGCCGCCGCCGCGCCCGCAGCGCCAGCAGCGCCAGCAGCGCCAGCGCCGCGAGCAGCAGCAGCGCCCCCGCCGCCGCCAGCAGCGCCCCCGCGGGCACCGCCCGGCCCGCCGCCGCCTCCGCCGGGTCCCGGGGCGCTGCGACACGGGGGGCGTCAGAGACCGGGACAGTAACGGGGGAACAGCAATGGGGGACATGTCAGAGACAGGGGGAGACAAACCCCAGCACGGCCTGGGGGGGCTCCGAGGGGAGGGGGTGACACATCCCATCCCAGGGGGCTCCGAGGGGATCCCGTCTCTGGGGTGGAACCCCACGGGGGTGGTCTGAGGATTCTGTCACTGTGGGGATCTTGGGGAAAATCCATCCTGGGGGGACACAGGGCTGGCTTTGGGGTGACCCCATCAACAGGGGATGCAGTGCTGGGGGGCTCCTACTCACTGGGCAGGGTTCTGGGGTGACCCCATCACCGGGGGCAGGGGGTCTCTGGGGGGTGCCCACTGCCACGGGGCAGGGGGTCCCCATAAAGGGTCCCTAGGGGGGGGTGTCCCAGTGCCACAGGGCAGGGGGTCCCTATAAAGGGTCCCTAGGGGGGGGTGTCCCAGTGCCACGGGGCAGGGGGTCCCTATAAAGGGTCCCCAGGGGTGTCCCAGTGCCGTGGGGATGGGGACGGTCACAGAGGGTCCCTGGGGGGTTTCTGGGGGGCTCCCCCTCTCCGTACCTGCCTGCCCCGGCCACAGCACCTCCAGCTCCACCGTCGTGTTTGTGGTCTCGCCCGATTCCTCGTCCCGCGCCAGCACCTGAGGGGAAGGGGCAGGAGGGGATGTGGTGAGGACGGGGGGTACGCAGGGACATGGCTGTGGCACTGGGAGGGCACACAAGGGCACATGGAGGTGCCCCCAAGCTTCAGTGTCCCCTCTGTCCCACCCTGTGTCCCCTCTCTGGTGCCACCCAGCCCTTGGTGCCCCTCTGGTACCCACAGCCTCCAGCCCCCCGTGCCCACCCAGTGCCCCCCAATGCTCCCCAGCCCCCCAGGCCCCACAGTCCCCTCACCTGCAGGCTGTAGCTCTGTCCGGGCTGCAGCTGATCCGCCTGGGCCACCAGGAGCCCGTTGGGCATCACCTGGAACAGCTGCTGGCTCTGGTTGGCGCTGTGGCTCAGGGTGTAGCGCACCTGAGGATTCACCCCCTGCAGGACAGGGGGGGTCAGCTCTACCTGCATCCCCCCCGGGCAGGTACCTGATCGCTGCCCACTCCTCTACCTGAGATGCCTACCTGCATCCCTACCTGTGACCCCTGCCTGTGACCCCTACCTGTGACCCCTACAGCATCCCTACCTGTGACCCCTGCCTATGACTCCTACCTGTGATCCCTGCCTGTGACCCCTACCTGCATCCCTACCTGTGATCCCTACCTGTGACCCCTACCTGCATCCCTACCTGTGATCCCTACCTGTGACCCCTACCTGCATCCCTACCTGTGACCCCTGCCTGTGACCCCTACAGCATCCCTACCTGTGACCCCTGTGACCCGTACCTGTGATCCCTGCCTGTGACCCCTACCTGCATCCCTGCCTGTGACCCCTACCTGAGATCCCTACCTGTGACCCCTACCTGTGATCCCTACCTGTGATACCCACCTGCATCCCTACCTGCATCCTGACCTGTGATCCCTGCCTGTAATTCCCTACCTGTGATCCCTGCCTGCATCCCTGCCTGTGACCCCTACCTGTGATCCCTGCCTGTGATATCCACCTGCATCCCCACCTGCATCCCTACCTGTGATCCCTGCCTGTGATCCCTGTCGGCATCCCTACCTGCATCCCACCTGCATCCATCCCTGCCTTCATCCCTACCTGCACCATTCCCTGCACCCTGCCCGTCCCTACCTGCATCCCTTGCTCACCCCCCGCCTGCAGCCGCACCTGCCGGCCCCCGGTGCCGCTCACCTCGGGGAAGTCGGGGTCGTGCGCGCTCAGGGCGAGCACCTGCCCGCCGAAGGTGAGCAGCAGCGCGGCGCGGCGCGGGGCCGCGGGCACGAACGCGCGGTACCGGGCGCGGGGGAAGCGCGGCGGGTGCCGGTTCGGGGCCAGCACCCGCACCAGGGCCCGCGCCACCGCGTACTTGGAGGGGTCGTTCACCTGCGACGCCTGGGGGGCACATGGGGTGGGGAGGGACACGGGGAACACCCAGGTGTCACCCACTGCCACCCGCGGGGGCTGCCCAGAGCATCCTGGGCAGCTCCCACCATCCCGGGGACCCCATCCCCCTGGGGACCCCCCATCCCAGCCCCCCATATCCCTGCAGAGCCCCCAGCCCAGCCCCCCATCTCCCCGGGGAGCTCTCACCATCCTGGGGGCTCCATTTCCCCCGGGACCCCCATCTCAGGCCACTCATCTCCTTGCGGAGCCCCCAGCCCAGGCCCCCATCTCCCTGAGGACCCCCAGCCCGGGCCCTCCATCTCCCCCCATCCCAGCCCCCCCATCCCAGCCCCCCATTTCCCCCATAGCAGCCCCCCGTGTCCCCCATGACGCCCCCCGCCCACCATGACGCTGAGGCAGATCTCGGGGGTCTGCCGGCTGCTCTCCACGGCCCGCAGCAGCGTGATGGCCCCGGTGACGTTGTCGATGTGGAACCTGCTGCTCTCCTGGCCTGGGGGGGGGCGCAGAGATGGGGACCCCCGAGACCCCCCCCCCCCACCCGCCTCCTGCCCCGGGGCACTGTGGGAAACTCCCCTGGGGCAGCCCTGGTGTCCCCCCCCCATCCATTCCTGGGCCTCCATGGCGAGGGGGACCCCCCTTATTTTGAAGGGGGGGACACACACAGGGAGGGCGTTATTAACCCTTTGAACCCCAGCGTGGAGGAGGTTTAACCCCTGTGGTGCTGGAGCACCCTTGGGTGCCCCGGGGGCTGACCCCACCCCCCCCCCCCCGCGGCAGAGGGGGGATTAGGGCCCCCCCAGCTCAATCCCTTTATTCAATTTGCCCCGGTGGATCTGGCAATTGGATTGTGCTGCCTTGGACCCCCTGGCAGGGACACCCCTCAGTGTGGGGACACCCCTCACCACAGTGCCAGGGACGGGGGGGCGCAGGGCGGCCCTGGGACCCTCCCCGGGCACCACGGCCCCTCTGGTTCCCATGTCCCCACCCACCACACACCCCTGTCCCTGTGTTCCTGCCCACGCGTCTGTGCCCGCCTGTGTCCCCACCTCCCTGCCCTGCTGTGTCTGTGTGTCTGTGCCCACCTCTGTCCTCGTGTCCCCACCCACACGTCCCTGTCCCCATGTCCCGGCCCACGCGTGTCCCTGCTGTGGTGTCCCTGTATTCCTGCCCACACGTCTGTGCCCACCCGTGTCCCCGTGTCCCCGCCTTGCCGTGTCTGTGTGTCTGTGCCCACCTGTGTCCCCGTGTCCCCCCCTCCCTGCCCTCTCGTGTCTGTGTGTCGCTGCCTCCCACGTCGCTGACCGCCACATCCCCCCGTGTCCCCCCGTGTCCCCGGTGTCCCCCCGTGTCCCCTACCTGCCAGCAGGGAGTAGGTGATGGCCGCCCGCAGCCCCCTGTCCCCGTCCTCGGCATAGACGGCGCCGGGGCTGAAGCTCAGGGGTCCGCCCTGGGGACAAGGAGGGGACAGGGGGTGAGCCCTGCCAGCCCCCCCGTCCCCGCGGTGTCCCCGGGCCCGTGTCGCACCTGCAGCTGTCCCTCGGTGACGTTGGCCGTGTACACGGGGCTGGTGCAGACCGGGGGGCCGTGGGGGGCGCGGGGGGTGCAGGGCAGGAACTGGGGGTACTGGTCATCCCCGTCCAGCACATTGACCCGCACCCGCGCCGAGGCGTTGAACCGCTCCCGGGTGTTCATCTCCTGCGGGAGAAACGGGGCGCGGGCCCCCAAAACCTGCTGGGGGACACACGGGGGCACAGGGACCCCTACGGCGCAGGGAAAAACGGGGCACGGGGCCCCCAAAACCTGCTGGGGGACACACGGGGGCACAGGGACCCCCAGGGCACGGGGACACAGCAGGGACCCCATGGGACAGGGACCCTCAGGGCAGGGGGACAGCGCGGACCCCCATGGGACAGGGACCCCCGTGTAAAGGGGACCTGAAGGGACAGGAGCCCCCAGCCCCAAGAAGGAGTGGGGGTCCCTGGGGGTCCGTGGGAGTGCGGGGGTGCCGGGAGGGGGCGGGGCGCCGGCGGGGGGAGGGGGCGCAGGTGGCCCATTAAGGAAATGAGGGGGATTGAGGGCAGGTGACAGGATCACGTCACCCCCAATTAGCGGGGCCGGCGGGGACGGGCGGCGGGCGTGGGGGGGCGGCCAGGCCGGGGGGACCCCCCCTGTGCACCCCACCCGCGGCACGGCCGTGACCCCGAGAGGGGCGGGGGGCGCGGGGACCCCAGACCCGCGGGCGGGGTGGGCAGGGGTCCCACAGGAGGGGGTCTCGTATCAGAGTCCTGCACCGAGGTCCCACAAGTGGGGGGCTCGCAAAGGGGGGCCCCATGTCCGAGTGCCCCGGGTGAGGGTCCCGCGGCCATGGGCAGGGGCGGGGGCCCGCGGGGGGGTCCCGGGGCGGGCGGGGGTCTCACCACGGCGGTCACGACCACCTCGAGGTGCCGCCGGCTCTCGAAGTCGAGGGCCCTGGCCAGCACCACGCGGCCGCTGTTCGGGAGGTCGATGCGGAAGAAGCGGGCGTCGGGCTGGGGGGGGGTCGGTCAGGCCGGCAGATGGCCCCGGCCCCCCCGCGCCCCCCGCCCCCGCCCCGGCTCACCGAGGCCGGCTCGATGACGTACATGAGCGTGTCCCCGTCCGCGTCCTCGGCCTGGGCGCTGAACACCACCGAGTGCACCGGAGCCAGCTGCCCGAGGGGGTCACCGGGGGGCCGGCACTCCCCGGGGCCGCCAGAGCCCCGTATAGAGCCCGCACCCCGTACAGAGCCCGCACCCCGTACAGAGCCCACCCCCGACCCCCCATACAGACCCTCACCCCGTACAGAGCCCGCACCCCGTATAGAGCCCACCCCCAGCACCCCATACAGACCCCTCACCCCGTACAGAGCCCGCACCCCGTACAGAGCCTGCACCCCGTATAGAGCCCACCCCCAGCACCCCGTACAGACCCCTCACCCCGTACAGAGCCCACACCCCGTACAAAGCCCACCCCCAGCACCCCATACAGACCCCTCACCCCGTACAGAGCCCACACCCCGTACAGACCCCACACCCCGTACAGACCCCTCACCCCGTACAGAGCCCACACCCCTAAGCACCCTCTATGGTCCCCAAATACACCCCGCACCCCCAAACACCCCTGAGCTGCCTCGTGTGGGTCACCGGGGGTCCCCCAACACCTCCAATATCCCCATTCCTGCTCTTAGGTGTCCCCATCCCTCCTGGGCACCCACCTGGCACAAACTGTCCCTGTGGCCATGCCCATCACTGTGCCCATGACCCCAGCCATCCTTGTCCCCATCCCTGTCCCTGTCCCCAGTCCATGCACACAGCCATCCCTGTCCCAGTGCCCATCCCCATCACTGGGACCATGCACAGGACGTGACACCCCCCGTGTCCCCAGCACGTGGCCCTGTCACCTCGCTGACGTTGTGGGTGAGCACAGTGGCCCCCTGGAAGTGGGGCCGGTTGTCGTTCTCGTTGAGGACCTGGACGATGATCCGGAACTCGACCTGGGGAGGGACACAGGCGGTGACCAGGGTGGCACAGGGACACAGGCAGTGACCAGGGTGGCACGGGGCCCCAGAGCCCCCTGGGGTCCCCACCGCGTGTGGGGCCTACCGGGGAGGAGCCGTCCTCAGCACACGTCAGGGCCACCATCAGCACCGGGGACTCCAGCTCCTGTGGGGACAGGGGGTGACATGGGGTGACAGGGGTGACAGGGGGCTGCCCCACGGGGACATGCTGGGTCCCCAGCCAAACAGGAGGGTCCCATAGGATAGGGCAGGAGGGTCTGGGAGAGAGGGGCAGGATGGATGGACACAGCACGGAGGGAGCATGAAGGGATGGACACGGGATGGACATGGGATGGACACAGGAGTATGGGATGGACACGAGATGGACACAGGAGGAGTAGGGGATGGACATGGGATGGATACAGGATGGATACAGGATGGGTACAGGATGGACACAGGATGGGCACGGGATGGACACAAGAGTATGGGGTGGACACAGGATGGGCAGAAGAAGGAGGATGAATGGAACATGGACAGATGATGGTAGGCCCCAGAATAGATGGACTATGGATGGCAGACACAGGATGGACAAGGTGGGTGAGAGATGGACAGATGGCCACAGGATGGGCACGGGATGAATGGAGGATGGACACGGAAGGATGAGGGATGGAGGGATGGACACAGGATGGACAGGGAAGGATGCAGGATGGACAGATGGGCACAGGATGAATGGAGAATGGACACAGAAGGATGCAGGATGGACAGATGGACAGAAGATGGGCATAGGATGAATGGAGGATGGACACGGAAGGATGCAGGATGGACAGATGGACACAGGATGAATGGAGGATGGACACGGAAGGATGAGGGATGGAGGGATGGATGGTGGAGGTAGATGGACACGGGTGGGTGGAGGATGGACACAGGGCAGATGGGGGTGCATTCAGGACAGACAGTGGACACAGGATGGACACGGACAGACACCCCACAGACACAGGACAGACACGGACAGACACCCGACGGACGCGGCACGGCTGGAGCGGGACAGGCCCGGGGTGTCCCCGCGGTGTCACCTCGCGGTCCAGCGCCCGCCCTGCCGACACGTTGAGGCGCACGCTGCGCCCGTCCAGGTAGAACCAGGCGGCGTCGGCGCCCACCAGGCAGAGCTGGAGGCCGGGGCCGCCCCCCGCGCCCCCCGCGTCCCCCGGCGGCGGCAGCCGCGCCACCAGGCTGCCGTGCGCGCTGTTCTCCGCGATCTCCGTGAACAGGTTCCCGAAGCCGCTGCAGCCGTCGCCCCGGGCTGCCGGGGGCACACGCGTGTCCGTGGGGGGGACACACACAAGGGGGTCCCCGTGTCCCACTCCCGGCCCCTCTCCAGTCCTGCCCCACCCGGGCCCTGCTGACCCCCCCGGGGTCCCCATGTCCCCAGCACTGCCACCTCTGCCCTCGGTCCCCCCTGTCCCCAGCAGCCAAGCCCCGCTCCCTGCACCCCCCCAGCAGGTCGCTCGTGTGTCCCCAGGGCCCCCACCCCGAGTCTCGGTCCCCACAACGGTGGGCCACCAACCCCAGTGTCCTGCACTCGGGTGACACCTTTGGGTCCCCCCAGGTCCCTGTGTCCCCGTGCCCTGGGTCGCACCTCTCACGGCTGCCCCTCCCAGGGTCCCCGCGGGTCCCTCCCAGCCGCGGTGTCCCCTCAGTGTCCCCAGGAGCTCACCTGTGGCCAGGTGCAGCGCCAGGCAGGCGGCCAGGAGCGCCGGGCAGGACGCGGCCGCCATGGGGACACGGGGACCTCGGGGGGCGCCTGCGGCGGGGGAGGCACGAGCGGGGCTGCCACCCCCGGGCCGGACAGCCCCGGGGACAGCGCGAACACCGCGCCGGGTCCCCTTTCCCGGGCCCCTGTGCCCGTGTCCTCATCCCTGTTCCCTGTCCCCCTGTCCTCTCCCAGCGCTGTCACCGCTCCGGGCTCCCCTTCCCCTCTCGTGCCCGGCTGTCCCTGCCCGTGTCACCCACCCGGGCCGCTGTCCCCTTCCCCAGGACCCCAGGCCGCTGTCCCTGTCCCCAGCGTGTCCCCAGGGTGTCCCTGTGCCCAGCCGAGGGTCCCACCGGCAGGTGCCAGCCCGACACCTCGCCCCGTGTCCCCCCCCCGTGTCCCCTCCGTGTCCCCCCGACCGACCCCACTGGTGTCGCCCCCTCCCCGCGCTGTGCGGGTCCCCAGCCCGGGGGTCTGCAGGGGGGTCTGCAGGGGGACACTGCCCGCGCTCGGCACTGGCAGCCATATGGCGCCCCCCCCCCAATTAGCGGCAGGTAATTAATTAGGGCGGAGAAGGGGGGCGCTCCCCGTCTGCCACCCCCGGCCCGCGGTGTGGGGTCCCCGTTCTGCTCCCCGGGACCCCCTCCCTGCTGGGGGCACAGGAGGGGCCGGGGGGTCGGGGGGCTCTCCCGTTCCCACCGTGCGCTCCCCGGTGTCACCCGCCCGTGTCCGGGACCCCCCCCCAGCCCGGGACCCCCTCCCCGGGCTCTCGGCCCCCCCAGTGCCCCCCCGGCCCCCGCCCCCCCGTACCTGCCCGGCGCCGCCGCCCCCGGCGCTGCTGCCCCGGCCCGGCGGCACGGGGGGGGGCGGGGGCGGCACCGGGCGGGGCCGCGCCGGGGGCGGGGCTGACCCGGGACTGCGGCCTGGGACGGACTCCGGCCCGGCGGGCTCTGCACCGCCTGGGCACCGCCTGTATCACCTGGGCAGCATCTGGGCATCACCTGTATCACCTGGGCACTGCCTGGGCACCACCTGGGCACCTCCCAGGCGGGATCTGAACCGCCTGGGCATCACCTGTATCACCTGTCCTGCCTGGGCACCACCTGTGCATCTCCCAGGTGGGATCTGCACTGCCTGGGCACCACCTGTATCACCTGGGCAGCACCTGGGCATCACCTAGGCATCACCTGCATCATCTGGGCATCACCTGCACCACCCGGGCACTACCTGGGCACTGCCTGGGAGGGATCTGCACCGCCTAGGCATTATCTCTATCACCTGGGCACTGCCTGGGCATCACCTGGGCAGCACCCGGTCATCACCTGTCCTGCCTGAACACCACCTGGGCACCACCTGGGTCGCTTGGGCATCGCCTATATCTCCTGGGCATCGCCTGTATTGCCTGGGCATCACCTGCACCATCTGGGCACCACCTGGGCAGCACCTGTCCTTCCTGAGCATTGCCTGCACCACCTGCTCAGCCTGGGCACCACCTGAACATCACCTCTCTCTCCTGGGCATCACCTGCACTGCCTGGGCATCACCTGCACCACCTGCCCAGCTTAGGGCACCCCCTGGGCATCACCTGCCCTGCACTCAGCCCTTGCTGCCCTGAGCCCCACCTGCCATGCCCAGGGATCACCTGCCTGCTCCATCTCTGCCTGCACTGCCTCATTCAGGACATGCCACCTGTCTGCGCTGCCAGAGCAGCCCCTGGCACCTGCCTGCTGTCACCACTCCTGCCACCTGCCCGAGGGCTCTACCTGGGGCTTCCCCTGCTCACCTGGAACATCCCCTGCACACCTGGGACAACCTCTGAACACCTGGAACATCCCCTGCCCACCCGGGCCATCCCATGCTCACTGTACCTGTCCTGCTGGGCTGCGCATGGCCTGCCCGTGCTGCCTGCACAGGTGTGGGCCCAGGGAGGGGGTGTGACCCCCTGTGCACACCTGGGAGGGGCGTGACCACTTTGCACACCTGGGGGGTGTGACACTCCTGTGCACACACCTGTGAGGGGTGTGACCCCCCTGCACACCTGAGGCCCCTGGGCTGGCGGGGGTGTGGCCCCGCTGGCACACTCGTGTCCCGCTGAGCCAGCGCCATAATCCGCTTTGGGGACAAAGAGGATGAGCTGGGGGAGGGGGAAGTGACACGGGGGCCACCAAGGGGGGGGAGCACGGTGTGAAAATGAGGTGAGAGTGTGCGTGCCAGTGTGTGAGACAGCTGTGTGTGTCACGGGTACGTGTGTGTGTGTGTGCAGGTGTGTGAGTGACACCTGTGTGTGTGACACGGGTGTGTGTGTGACATGGGTGTGAGTGACACCTGTGTGTGTAATACCTGTGTGTGTGTGTGTGTGTGTGTGTGTGTGTGTGACACAGGTGTATGTGAGACACTTGTGTGCTCTGTGTGTGTCTGTGTGACACCATGTGTGTGTGTGTATGTGTGTGCAGGTGTGTGTGACACCTGTGTGTGTGTGCAGGGGAGTGAGTGACACCTGTGTGTGTGCAGGTGTATGTGTGATACCTGTGTGTGTGATACGTCTCTGTGTATGTGTGTGTGTATGTGTGCAGGTATGTGAGCCAGCTGTGTGTGTGTGTGCATGTGTGTCTGACAGCTCTGTGTGTGTGGGGGACACAGGTGTGTGTATGAGACATCTGTGTGTTTGTGTATGAGAGACCCCTGTGTGTGTGTGTGACAAAGCTCTGTGTGCGCACAGGTGTGTGTGACACAGGTGTGTGTGCACAGTTGTGTGTGCACAGGTGTGTGAGCCAGCTCTGTGTGTGTGCACAGGTGTGTGTGTGCACAGGTGTGTGAGCCAGCTCTGTGTGTGTATGTGACACAGGTGCATGTGACACAGGTGTGTGTGTGCACAGGTGTGTGAGCCTGCTCTGTGTGTGTGTGTGTGCAGGTGTGTGTGTGATACCTGTGTATGTGACACCTCTGTGTGCGTGTGTGTGTGAGACACAGGTGCATGTGACACAGGTGTGTGTGTGTGTGCACAGCTGTGTGAGCCAGCTCTGTGTATGTGACACAGGTGCATGTGACACAGGTGTGTGTGTGCACAGGTGTGTGAGGCCTCTCTGTGTGTGTGTGGCGAGCACGAGCAGCGTTATTTGAACACGAACGGGGCCGCGGCTCGGGGGCGGCAGGGCAGGGGCGGGGTGCCGGTTCTGGTGCCGGTTCTGGTGCCGGTTCTGGTGCCGGTACCGGCTCCTCGGGCACCGGGGATGGCCGGCCCCGCTGCTGGGGCAATCGCAATCGCACCTGGAGCAGGTTCAGGGGGCCGAGGCCCCGTCCCAGGGCTGTGCCCCCTTTCCCGGGCTGGAACTGTGCTGGGACTGCCCGGGGGCAGCTCCTGCGCTCGGCCTGAGATGGGCACAGAGCCGGGCACAGAGCCGGGCACAGGCACAGACCGGGCACAGAGCCGGGCACAGAGCCGGGCACAGGCACACACCGGGCATAGACCGGGCATAGAGCTGGGCACAGGCACAGACCGGGCACAGATCCTGGCACAGACCGGGCACAGACCCAGCTCTACTCTGCTCCTGCTTGGTAGTGGGAAACCAGCAGGCGGCATTGGTAAGGACACGCTGACCAGGACACACTGACCAGGACACATCGGTAAGGACAGACTGACCAGGACACAATGACCAGGACAGACTGACCAGGACATGCTGCCCAGAACACATTGATCAGGTCACAAACACGTCCAGGCCAGCAGAGTCCCTGTGCTCGTCACCTTTAGGAACTGAGTGCTCGGGGCTCAGGCTGGCACAGAGGGCCCAGGACATGGCACGACCCTGCCCACCACAGCTGGGGATCCTGGGCCCTCGGTGCCACCCAGGCAGCGCCACCTGCCCTGGGAGAGGCTGGGCCGCCAGCTCTGCTTGTGGCCATGGTGGTGCTGCCCACGTGGGTGCTGTGGGCTGGCAGAGCAGCCAAACCTCGTTAATGGCTTGATTGGACTCACCCGGAGGGGAGGATGGCACAGCCTGGACGGTGTGCCCTCACCACCCTCCTGGGAGCTGCTCGAGGTAAGGACCAGCTCCACTCCTGCATCCTCAGCCAGCCCTGTCACACCCAGCATCGCGGGCCAGAGCTCCAGGCTATCAGAAACCCGTTTCCATTTCTGATTGGTGGGTAACTATTTGTTTGTGCCGTGTGAGCTGGGTGTGATGACGAGGCTGGGCGTTAATTACCCCAGCTCCTTCCTGCCTGGCTGAACCCGTGCCCTGGGGCACCTGAACGCTCCGAGCTCCATCACCGGGAGCTGAACAGGATTGCCCCAGCTCAGGGTGACACCAGCACGCTTGCTCTGCTCAGCACCCAAATTCAGCATCCCACGGGGGTGACCTGACCCGTGACCCAGCAGGGAAATCACAATTGCAGATGGACTGACCATGGAATCAGGGAATCTCACACTGATCTGGGTTGGGAAGGAGCGAGAGACGGCCTTGTGCCACCCCTGGCATGGGCACCACCACGGGCACCACCATGGGCACCACCACCAGGGAAATCACAATTGCAGATGGACTGACCATGGAATCAGGGAATCTCACACTGATCTGGGTTGGGAAGGAGCGAGAGACGGCCTTGTGCCACCCCTGGCATGGGCACCACCACGAGGTGACGAGGGGCTGTCCCAGCCTGGGCAGAGGCAGCGAGCACCGGGGGCCTCAGAAGCCACCTCAGCATTATCCAACGGTGATTATGGGGGAAAGGAAATTAAAGGAGTTTTTCCCCAAAGTCCTTCCCAATCCAGTTCCCCTGCCTGCCGACACATTGGGTTTGACTCCAGGCTTGTCACCAAACCAGCGTCAAGATGAGGAAAAAGGTGGGGTCAGGGCTCCAGAGAAACCCCCCATCCTAAAATTACATTGATTGGGATGAGGAACAAGGCGGGATCAGTATCTTACATAGCACAGCTTCTATTTCAACATTTTGTTATAACCTGAAACTGTATTCACCGCACTACTTAAGAGAATTAATACAGCATTACTTTCCAACATAACACATATAATATTCATTTTAATATTTGCCAAAAGCCAATCATAAAATACGCATTTTTCACAGGGGGAGCCCTCAGGGGCAGCAGGACCCCCGTGGGACAGCCCGGGGGGCTGGGACAGTGGGACCCCCGGGACAGGCCAGGGGTACCAGTGTGAAAAGTGCCTATTATTATATGCACTTGCTCTAGGCAGATATTTACTATGTGTATTTTGATGTATTGATTAGTAGTGCTATATTCACATGTAAATGTATTCTTGTAATTAAAAAGTAACTTTTGTAGTTAAAATAAGAACTTTGTAAGTGAGATATTTTTTTAATAAAAGAATGAGGCACTCGCACCAGATAGCAGCCACAGGACACCTGAATCTTTCAGAGAAAAGGAATTTATTGCCCTCTTATCAGAAGAAATGAACTTTTTCCCGCCTCGAAGGCGATGTTAGGATTAAGAGGAAGAAGCTGACACTGCCCAGACAGAATCCTGTGTTTGAATGGAATTTATGCATCATGGATGAGGTGTATGAATATGCAACAGGCTGTTGTTTTTAAGGGTTAATCCTTTGTTAGCGGGTGTCCTTCTTCGGGCTTATTTTGCCCAGAAAAGGTATCCGGACTACCTGTAACTCTTTGTTTCTATTGTCTCATATTGTCCTAATCCCAATTGTCCAGATTATTATTACTCCAATTGCATTACTATTTTTATAACCATTTAATTGCTATTAAACTTTAAAAATTTTAAAAACAAGTGATTGGCGTTTTTCACACCGGGACGCCACACTCCGCTCTGAGGGGGTCCCTGGAGCCTCCGGGGGTACCGGGACCCCACGCTCCGCTCTGAGGGGGTCTCTGGAGCCTCCGGGGGTACCGGGACCCCACGCTCCGCTCTGAGGGGGTCTGTGGAGCCCCCGGGGGTACCGGGACCCACAATCCGCTCTGAGAGGGTCTCTGGAGCCCCCGGGGTACCGGGACCCCACACTCCGGTCTGAGGGGGTCTGTGGAGCCCCGGGACAGCCCGGGGGTACCGGGACCCACAATCCGCTCTGAGGGGGTCTCTGGAGCCCCGGGGGTACCGGGACCCACAGTCCGCTCTGAGGGGGTCTCTGGAGCCCCGGGGGTACCGGGACCCACAATCCGCTCTGAGGGGGTCTCTGGAGCCCCCGGGGGTACCGGGACCCACAATCCGCTCTGAGGGGGTCTCTGGAGCCCCGGGGGTACCGGGACCCCGCGCTCCGGCCTGAGGGGAGAGTCCCAGACCCTTCCCGCCGCGCCGCGTGCGTCCGGACACATTTGGCCGCAGCACCGCCGGAAACCCATTCCGGGCAGGGCGTGGAGGGGGGGGACGGTGGGACAAACCGTGGCGGGATGGGAGAGGACGGGACGGGATGCGATGGAACGGAATGGGATAGGATGAACGGGACGGGTCGGGATGGGATGCGATGAGATGGGAGAGGCGGAACGGGGCGGAGCGGGCAGCGGCGAGGGAGGCCGGCGGAACGGAAGGCGCACGGGCGCGTTTCCGGGGGCCGGCCCGGTGCGGCGGAGCGGCGATGGCGGCGGGCGGGCGGCGCTGAGGGACCGGCCATGGAGCGCGGGCCGGGCCGGCCCAGCCTGCAGCTCGTCCAGCAGGCCGTGCAGGCGCTCTACCACGACCCCGACCCCAGCGGCAAGGAGCGGGCCAGCTGCTGGCTGGGCGAACTGCAGCGCTCGGTGAGAGCCGCGGGCGGCGGGTACCGGGCCCGGGCTCGCGGGGAGGCCTCGGGCCGCATCCGGGGTGGGGCGGGGCAGGGAACAGCGGCCCCTCGGCGGCCTCGGGGAGCCTCTACCCTGCCGCTGCCGCTGCTCTGTGGCTGCCTCATCCCTGTGAATGCCCTGGGAGGGACTGGGGACAAGGCCTGCAGGGACAGCACCCAGGGAATGGCTCCCCCTGCCAGAGGGCAGCCATGGGTGGCATCTTGGCAATGAGCAATTCCTGCCTGGGCTGGCATTGCCAGAGCAGCTGGGGCTGCCCCTGATCCCTGCAGTGCCCAAAGCCAGGCTGGAGCAGCCTGGCACAGTGGAGGTGTCCCTGCCATGGCAGGGGGGGCACTGGGGGTGGTTTGCGGTCCTTTCCCACCCAAACCATTCCCTAGTTCCGGAATTAACACAAGAAAAAGGGGCTGGGCAGGTTTGGCACAGTCCTGAGGGAGTTGGGAAGGAGGAATTGGCTCCCGGAGGGAAATTTGTGCTTCTCCTGCCGGCTGGGGTGAGAGAGCTGCCGGCATCCGTGAGGGGATGGAGCCAAGGGCTCCTTCAGTCCCCAGAGCCCTCAGGACACAGTTTCCCCCGGGTTTGGGGTGCTTGTCGGTGTTTTGTGACCCCACCTGGTCCTGCTGGAGCCCCTTTGTGCCCCCTCCCCAAGAGGTGGATGTTTCCCCTCCCGGAGCTGGGCAGTGTCCCCTCTGTGCTCCCTGCTCTCCCCAAGCCCTCCCCGGGAGCGGGACTGATTTCCTGCCCTGGGTGTCCCAGCTCCCTCTGGCCAATCCTGCCGCTCCTCGTTCCCGCAAACGCCTGTTTGCCCCATTTCCCCTGAATTCCCTGCAGCCACATTGCAGCTCCCACTGGAGTTCCAAGGGAATGTCCATAGCTGGGTCTGGGGGCTCTGCTGCTGCTGCCCCCATTTCCCCCTGGCAGGGGCAGCTGGAGGAGGGAGGGTCCCAGTTCAGGGATGGGTCCTGTGCCAGGCTCCTGGGGTGCTTCTCTGGGACCTTTCCCAGCTTGGTGGCACTGGTGGCATTGGTGGCCCTGGCTGGGCACTCACTGTGTGTCCTTCAGGTGTCCCCGTGCCCTGGTCTGGATGGGGGCACTGGGATTAACCCCCCAAGGGATGTTTGCTGGGATTCCCCTCTGTGCCAAGCCGTGTCCCTGCAGTGCCACCTGCCAGGGGCTGTTTGCTGGCACCCCTGGGCAGGCTGTGCCCCTTCTAGAGTGCCCAGCCCTGCTCAGCTCTGTCCCATTTGCCTCTGCTGGGACGAGCTCTCAGGGTGGGGTTCCTGCTGGTTTCTGCCTTTCTGGGGTTGTAATCAGGGGATACTGGAATGGTTGGGTGGGAAGGGACCTCAGAGCCCCTCCAGTGCCAGGTGAGCAGCACTGACAGCCATGGGGTGCCCAGGTGAGCAGCACTGACAGCCATGGGGTGCCCAGGTGAGCAGCACTGACAGCCATGGGGTGCCCAGGTGAGCAGCACTGACAGCACTGACAGCCAGGGAGTGCCCAGGTGAGCAGCACTGACAACACTGACAGCCATGGGGTGCCCAGGTGAGCAGCACTGACAGCCAGGGAGTGCCCAGGTGAGCAGCACTGACAGCCATGGGGTGCCCAGGTGAGCAGCACTGACAGCCATGGGGTGCCCAGGTGTGCCCAGGCAGCAGAGGGCACACAGGTGCACTGCATGAATGTGAGGGCATAAAAGGGTGGGCAAAGAACAGCAAGGGCAGATGCCTGCAGCCTTCTGAAGTGGTGTGGTGTTACCCTGTGTGGGGTGAAGCCTTCTGAAAGTGTATCTGTGGGATGAATCCCATCCTGGGGATGAAAAGGCAAAGCCTAAAGCCGAGTTTGGGTGCCTGGGTCACTCTGAGGGTTCAGGTTTGGCACTGGGGACCCCCAAACCTGAGTGAGATCCCCACAGTTCCCATCCCTGGGATCTCAGGCAGGACATGGGGTTCAGGTTTGTGTCTGGAGGGCTCAGGTTTGTCCCTCAGCTCCCCCAGCAGCCTCGCTCTCCCTTTCCTGCTGGCTGTCCTGGGAAACAGGGCCAGATGTGGCAGAGCAGCTCCGAGCCTGCCCAGCTCTGGGGAGCTCGGTGCAAGCTGACCTAAATCCCAGAATCTGAGGCTCCTTCAGCCAGCCGTGTGCTGGGAGCTGTGTGAAGGCTGATTGCAGACTGGCTGGGGTTTCCTCAGGCACAGGAGCTGTACCCAGGGTGGGATTGGCTGGAGTTTGCATCCCTGGTGTCTGGAGCAGAGCCCTGGGAGAATTTCTGTGTGGATCCATGGCTGTGAGCTGGGTGTTGGGGCTCTGGAGTGGATCGAGGGGAGGTTGGTTTGGGGTTCAGGAAGTGCTTTCTGGGAGGGAAATCCTCTGCCTGTGTAGAGTTCCTGAATGTGCCATGAGGAGTTTCAGGCATAGAAGCAGCTTCTTGCAGTCATTGGTGCTCACAGCCCATTAATAATTGTGCTCTTTGCTGAGCTGGGCTCCCAGACGGATTATCCATGTGCCCTGGGGTGGTGGGTTTGGGAGGATCTCCTGTGACTGCCATCCTGTCCATCCAAACTGGGAATTACCAGGCTGTTAACTGAGGGGAGAAGGAGTTTACTGAGAGGGTTTGGTGGGATTCTGGCAGTTGGAGGTGTGGAGTTTAACTTCTTGTTTATTCCCAGCGTGGGGATTCCCTGTGGGGATAAATAAATCCAGGGGGAACCATTATGCCAGCAGTGGCTCCAGGCTTTTCTCACTCCTGTTAGAGTCATTCCAGGCCAGTTTTACACCAGAGGTAGCTGGAGTTACAGCCCTGTCATGGAGGCAGCTGGGGAAGGAGGAGCAGAGGAGTTGTCTGAAGGCTCTGCAAGGGCTCTGCTTGGCCTCGCTGTGCTCAGGGGTGCTGATGGAGCAGCACAAGGGCTCTCATTGACCTCATTGAGCATCACACTGTGCTCAGGGGTGCTGATGGAGCAGCACTCCATGGGGAAAATGTGCAGTGTCCCATGGGAAGCTGTGGGGAGCTGCTGCCTGGATGTGGCAGGGATAGATCCACTGGCTCTGGGGTTGAACCTGGAGGGGTTGAGGTGAGGAGCCATGGGGATGTGGCACCTGGGGACACAGGGACACAGGGCAGTGGTGGCCTCAGCACTGCTGGGGACCTGTTGCACTCGATGGGCTCTGGGGATGGGGCACAGCTTGCTTGGACTCGATGGTCTTGAAGGTCTTTTCCGCCCTCAGTGACTCAGGGATGCTGTGGGTCTGTTCCCATGCTCCAGCCCAGCCAGGGGCTCTGGATTCTGCCTGGTGTTTCCCTGGCTCACCAGTGCCCCCATCCCACACTCAGGACTGAGCCTTTGGGTTCAGACCAGCCTGGCACTGGTTGGAGCTGCCATGGGGCTGGGCAGGCCCTGGGCTCCTGCCTGGCTCTCCTCCAGCTCTCAGGCACATCCGTGTTCAGCTCTGGAGTCCTGCTGTGGGCCCTCAGGTGGGCCTGGTGTGCCCAGCCCAGGCAGGAATTGCTCATTGCCAGGATCCCACCCATGGCTGCCCTCTGGCAGTGGGAGCCATTCCCTGGGTGCTGTCCCTGCAGGCCTTGTCCCCAGTCCCCCTGCAGGCCCTGCCAGGGGCTCTCAGCTCTCCCTGGATCCTTCTCCTCTCCAGGCTGGGCATTCCCAGCTCTCCCAGCCTGGCTCCCTGGGAGCTGAGGGGCTCCAGCCCTGCAGCAGCTCCAGGGCCTCTCTGGGCTCGCCCCGGCAGGACAGGGCTGTGTGTCCATTGGGAATTTGGACTGTCTGCAGCAGCCTGACCCCCCATCAGCCCTGCCCACTGAGCACAGCCTGCCTCTCCCACAGGTCCATGCCTGGGAGATCTCGGACCAGCTGCTGCAGATCCACCAGGATGTGGAGTCCTGCTACTTCGCAGCGCAGACCATGAAGATGAAGATCCAAACTTCATTCTATGAACTCCCCACGGATTCCCACGCCTCACTCCGGGACTCTTTGTTGTCCCACATCCAGAACTTGAAGGACCTGTCCCCGGTCATTGTCACACAGGTGGGTGATGACAGGGGGGATGGAGCTGCCCCCTCCATGTCCTGCTCCTGGCAGCCACTCTCCCTGGGCTGGACAACAGGGAAGGCTGGTCCCTGCTCCTGGCCTGCACAAGATTGATTTCCCTCCTTCATCACTTGGTTCCTTTAGTTACATCCTTGTTTGCTGTTTGGAGAGGAGGAGCAGGGGTTTTCCTGTGCTCTGCCATGGACACAAGCCTGGCAGTGCCCTGGGTGCTCAGGGGGATATCCTTGCACCCTTCATTCCCATTATCCATACGTTCCTGTGGCACTGGGGGGCCTGACACCCCCAGGCTGAGGCAGGGTGCTCGTGCAGCCCCTGAGTGCTGTGGCAGGGAATGTCAGCCCTCGGGGCAGCTGGTGCTCACTGCAGGGATTGTGCACAGGCAGGGATGGGGGAGATGGATCCTGAGTTCCCACCCCATGAGCCGTGTTGGGAATGATTCCTGAATTACCTGCTGTCAGGGATGTTGGGGTGGCTTCCGGAGCTGCTGCCAGCCCTGTCTCTGGGCACATCCCAGCACTCCCCACACTGATCCGTGTGTTTCCATTCCCTTCCAGCTCGCTCTGGCAATAGCTGACCTTGCCCTGCAGATGGCTTCGTGGAAGGGCTGTGTGCAGACACTGGTGGAGAAGTGAGTGACTGTTCCTGTCTGTGGGCTGTGTCAGGCGGGCGTGGTGCAGGAAAGGGAAGTTTTTCTCCTGTGATGGCTGATTTCAGCTGCCCTGGGTGGTGGCAGGAGGGGCTGGCTGCCGTGCACGCTTCCCTGCTCACAGCCCAACACTCAGCGCTTTTCTCATCCCTGTTTTGTTCGGGACAATCCCTCTTCCCTCAGCTGTGTCTGTGCTGCGGGATGGAGCAGTGGGGCTGGGTGTCCCCAGATGTCCCCACACGCTGCTGCACAGTGACACCACTCTGAGTCCATTGGCAACAGGAGGGGGTGGGATTGGTCTGGGCAGTGGCACCTGGACTCCCAGAGCTCATGGGCTGGGAAAGCTTCTGTCACTGCTCTGTTGTAAATCTGGGCTGAGCCATGCTGGAGGCTCCTCTTGGCAGGGCTGTGGCTGGACACCACCTGTCCTGGAGGCAGGACTGGTGCCGAATCCGTGGGATGCGTGGGGTGGGAAGGGGCCTTAGAGCCCTGCCGTGGTGCGGGGTGCCCTGCAGCCCTGTGGTGCTGTTGCCAGCGCTGAGGTGTCCCCTGTGCCCGTGGCAGGTACAGCACTGACGTGACGTCGCTGCCCTTCCTGCTGGAGATCCTGACGGTGCTGCCCGAGGAGGTGCACAGCCGCTCGCTGCGCATCGGCGCCAACCGCCGCACCGAGATCATCGAGGACCTGGCCTACTACTCCAGCACCGTGGTGTCCCTGCTGGTGAGCAGCCTCCAGCTGCCTCTGCCCCACGGCACCGGGGCCTTGCTTGGGCTGGAAAAGCCCTCAGAGCCCGCGTGTCAAACCGTTCCCAGCACTGCCAGGGCCACCGCTGGCCGTGTCCCCGAGTGCCACTGCCACACGGCTCTGAAATCCCAACAGGGATGGAGACTCCAAACCTCCCTGGACAGCTGTGCCAGGGATGGACAGCCCTTTCCAGGAAGGAATTTTTCCGGTATCCAACCTGAGCCTCTCCTGGTACAGCCCAAGGCTGCTTCCCCTTATCCTGTGTCAGGAGATGGGGCTGAGCTGTGCCCCCTGCCCAGCAGCTCAGGTGCTGCTGGAGAAGCCTCTTCCCCCAATCCATGTGTATCCCAGCAGAGTTCCCTGCCAGTGCCACTGCAGCCGTCAGGGCAGCCCAGCTCCACCTGTTCTGGGAGAAGCTGTCTGAGCAAGTCCTTGCTCACTGAAATTCCTTCACCTTCCTCGAGTCCCCTCCCAGGACCACCCTGCCCTGCCAGCCCCGGCTTTTCCGGGGACACCTGGGAGATCCTGGCTGGAGGATCAGGAGTCCCCACATTGTGCTGTCCTCTCCAGCCCCACGTTTTCCTCGGATATCCCAGCTGGCACACCAGGGGACCCCCACACCGCGCTGTCCCCTCCAGCCATGTCCAGCCCCAGCTTTTCCCAGCATCCCTGGGAGATCCTGGTTGACATGCTGGGGACACAGGCAGTGTCACCTCGCTCTGGTGCTCGCAGCTGCTCAGAGCTGACACAGGATCACCAAGGGCTGGCCCTGTCCCTGCACATTTCTGCTCCCTCTGCACCTGCCTGAAGCTTTCCTGAGCTTTTCCTGTTGGTGCCAGCATGGGCATTTCCACCACCTACCTGGAGAGCCAAATTTGTATTTTCTGTGTGGGATTTAAATGCCAAATTCCCATTTTCAGTTACAAAATGCAGCATTCCAGGGACTGTGATGAGGTCCAACATTCTGCCTTTAGGACTGAAGTGTCAAGTGAGAAGATCTCTTGTGCAAGGATTCCTGGGCCAGTCTGGGGGGTCTGGGATCTTTCTCCATGTCCTGCCTGTCCACCTCTTCCCCCTTTCCCTGTGCCAGTCGGGGCTGGGGCTTTGGGCAGGGCTCTGCTGGCCCTGGGGCACAGCTGGAGCACTGGCCAGCACTGGGAATGAGCTGCTGCCATCCCACAGCTCAGCACATCCTGGCTTGGACACCGGGGTGGCATGTTTGGAATGCCCCTTGGGACAGGTCTGGCTCTCAGCAGCAGCCTCTCTCTGCAGAGGTGTTTTTCTGGGAGAAGAGTTAAACTGGGATTGTCAGGTGTGAGCATCCCTGATGGCTGTGCTCTGCTGGCCCAACACGGGATCCTGCAGGAGTGGGGATGAGGGAGCTGCTCCAGCTGCTCTTCCTGCTCCTGTGGGCTCTGTCCCTCCCTCTCACTGAGTCCAGGGCTGTTGGTGACAGGGTGCTGGGAGCAGCCTGCCTCTGGAATGTTCTCATGGGGTCTCCAGAGGATGGTTATTTCTCATTGACCACCCACAGGAGTCACATCCTGACTGGCTGTGCCGTGTCCCTGCAGGTGACATGTGTGGAGAAGGCGGGCAATGAGGAGAAAATGCTCATCAAGATCTTCCGCTGCCTGGGCAGCTGGTTCAACCTGGGCGTCCTGGACAGCACCTTCATGGCCAACAGCAAGCTGCTGTCCCTGCTCTTCGAGGTGCTGGTGAGTGCTTCCCAGGAGCTGGGGGCTCCAGGGGGGACACTGGGCAGTCCCAGCAGGACTGAGGTGAGGACCATCCCTGGTCAATATTCCACACTTGTGGAAACCTTGTCTCCATCCCCCCCAAGGACTCCCCTGCTCTCACCTCTCCTCCAGTGGGAGTGATGACTCTGTGTCCAGCCAGGTGATGAGCAGCATGGTGCTTTCCTTCCTGCCTTCCTGCCTTCCTTCCGCCCCTTCCGCCCCTTCCGCCCCTTCCTTCCGCCCCTTCCTTCCGCCCCTTCCTTCCGCCCCTTCCTTCCGCCCCTTCCTTCCTTCCTTCCGCCCCTTCCTTCCGCCCCTTCCTTTCGCCCCTTCCTTCTTTCCTTCTTTCCTTCCTTCTTTCCTTCCTTCTTTCCTTCCTTCTTTCCTTCCTTCCTTCCTTCCTTCCTTCCTTCCTTCCTTCCTTCCTTCCTTCCTTCCTTCCTTCCTTCCTTCCTTCCTTCCTTCCTTCCTTCCTTCCTTCCTTCCTTCCTCCCTTCCTTCCTCCCTTCCTCCCTTCCTCCCTTCCGCCCCTTCCTTCCGCCCCTTCCTTCCTTCCGCCCCTTCCTTCCTTCCTTCCTTCCGCCCCTTCCTTCTTTCCTTCCTTCTTTCCTTCCTTCTTTCCTTCCTTCTTTCCTTCCTTCCTTCCGCCCCTTCCTTCCTTCCGCCCCTTCCTTCCTTCCTTCCGCCCCTTCCTTCTTTCCTTCCTTCTTTCCTTCCTTCCTTCCTTCCTTCCTGGCTGCCCTGGGTTCCAGCTGGTGTTTCCCCTCCTGTGCTTGCCAGGGAATTTGCCAGGGTCCCTTGGGGAAGGGTCAGTCTGGCCTGCAGTGTCCAGGGAAGCAGGTTACGAGGCCAGTGGGGGCTGTGGCTGTGCAGGACTGTTTCCACAGAATTCTTTGCGTTGAATTAGATCTCCAAGACCAAATCATTGTGGGAACAAGAACAAAAACCTGGTGGTTTCATTACTGTCTGATTGCATGGTATAATTGGGGCAGCAGAGGAGCAGCTCTCATCTCTGCTCTGGTGACCAGTTACAGCACCCAGGGAATGGCTGGAGCTGTGCCGGGGAGGGTCAGGCTGGGAAGCAGGAAAGGTTCTGCCCCAGAGGGTGCTGGCACTGCCCAGGCTGCCTGGGAATGGGCACAGCCCCGGAGCTCCCCTCCCTGGGATTGTTGGGGTGTCTGCAGGGCCAGGAGCTGCATCTGGGATCCCTGTGCTCCCTTCCAGCTCGGGATGTTCCGTGACCCTTTGATAATTGCTGGGCTTTTGTGCCTTGCAGCAACAGGACAAGACCTCGTCCAACCTGCACGAGGCCGCGTCGGACTGCGTGTGCTCGGCCCTCTACGCCATCGAGAACGTGGAGACCAACCTGCCCCTGGCCCTGCAGCTCTTCCAGGGCGTGCTCACCCTCGAGAGTGCCTACCACATGGCTGTGGCACGGGAGGACCTGGACAAGTGAGGGACAGGGACCTTGCTGTGGCCGGGAGGGACGGGCAGGACAGCCCTGACCTGCTGGTGCCATGTCAGCCTCCAAAGGGAGATAGCAGTGCCAGAGCATCAGCAGTGCTGGGGGCACTGGAGCTGGGCAGTGCCCGTCCCTGTGCTGGGCACTCGTGGGGTCACACCCAAGTCCTGGGGGCAGGTCTGGGCCGTTCACTGCAAGAGACCTGAGGAAGCCAGGGTCTGGGCTGGACTGGAACTGTGCCCTCACTGGGCTTTTGGAGAAGTTTGAGATCACTATTTCAGCAGATTTGCTTATTGGAGTGCAGTGTTTGCACCCACTTCCCCTGCTGGGGTGTCTCCCAGCTGCTGGCAAAGCAGAATTTGGGACTTCTCACTCTGCCCAAGGCCGTGGGCACAGTTTGGCCCAACCATGTCCAGCATGGGGTAAAGTCTGTGAGGCTGATCCAACCCCTGTCCCCCTGTCCCTCTGCACTGGGGTAAATCCTGTGAGGCTGATCTAATCCCTGTCCCCTTGTCCCCCTGTCCCCTTGTCCCTCTGCATTGGGATAAAGCTCCTGAGGCTGATCCAGCCCCTGTCCCTCTGCATTGGGATAAAGCTCCTGAGGCTGATCCAGCCCCTGTCCCTCTGCACTGGAGTAGAGCCCATGAGGCTGATCCAACCCCTGTCCCCCTGTCCCTCTGCACTGGGGTAGAGCCCATGAGGCTGATCCAGCCCCTGTCCCCTTTTCCTTCTGTACTGGGGTAAAGCCCATGAGGCTGATCCAGCCCCTGTCCCCTTTTCCTTCTGCACTGGAGTAGAGCCCATGAGGCTGATCCAGCCCCTGTCCCCTTTTCCCTCTCCACTGGGCTAAAGCCCATGAGGCTGATCCAGCCCCTGCCCCCTTTTCCCTCTGCACTGGAGTAGAGCCCATGAGACTGATGCAGCCCCTGTCCCTCCGCAGGGTGCTCAACTACTGCCGTGTGTTCACCGAGCTGTGCGAGACGTTCCTGGACAAGATCGTGTGCACGCCGGGCCAGGGCCTGGGCGACCTGCGCACGCTGGAGCTGCTGCTCATCTGCGCGGGGCACCCGCAGTACGAGGTGAGCTGCAGCCAGGCACGGGGGAATCCTTCCTGCTGCTGCTGCTGCTGCTGCTGCTGCTGCCCAGTCATGGCCCTGGGAGCTCTGGAATCCCTGCTCTGCACTCGTGGGCTTCACTCTGGGTGTCCTGGGATTGCCAGCACAGCTCTGAAACCCCTGTTAGTGCTTTCCCACACGTTCAGGTGGAGCTCAGTGGGAATTTGTGGTTCTGGGAATTTTGCCCTGTGAGTGGCTGAAATGCTGGTTCATATCAAAGCACCTGCCCACCTGCCTTAGGAACAAAACTTGTCATTGTTTTGGTCTCTTTTTATCCTTTATTTAATTCTTTATCCTTTTATTCTTCCCAAACCTTTAAGTGCCAGTAGCCGATCCCTGCCTGTGTGCAGTGGATAGAAGCTGCTGCCTGGCTGGTTTGCCATGGGTGGCTGTCCTCCAGCAGGCCCCTGGGAGGACACTGGGACCCTTGGGTCCCTGGGACCATTTTCCTCCCTTCCCAGGCCTGTTAAGCTCAGTGTTCCTTGGCCACGACCTCATCCATCATTGCCATCAGTGCTGAGGGGGACATGGAGCTCTGCAGCTGCTCCTGACTAAATCTGCACTCATGGTTTTTGTGCAATAACCACACAATAAATTAAAGATCCCACCACAAAGGGGCTGCATCCACTTGCAGCCCAAGCTGCTCCCAGTGCCCCATGCCCCACTCTGGGGTGGTTCTGGGCTGGAGAGGCTTTGGCTGCCAGGGGCTGGGGCAGCTCTTCAGTGTCACTGGAGGATCCCAAGCCCTTTACAAGTGACAGGCAGAGAAATCGGTGGATCTGGGGCAGCTGGTCCCTGTGCCACCACTGTGTGGCACAGCAGCTCTGACACACATCTGTGGTGCTGCCACTGCTGCCACCCAGGGCCAGGGTTTCTGTTTCTCCATTGGGACCACTGACGCAGTGGGGGAATAGCTATGTTCTGCTATTCTGTAACAAAATGCTGTGTTTTTCTTTCCAAACAGGTGGTAGAAATTTCCTTTAACTTCTGGTATAGACTGGGGGAGCACCTGTACAAGACGGACGATGCTGTGATCCACAGCATCTTCAAAGCCTACATCCAGCGCCTGCTGCACGCGCTGGCCCGGCACTGCCAGCTCGACTCCGACCACGTAAGGGCCTGTGCAGTGGCCAGGGGGTGGGTGTGGGTGTGGATGTGTGTGGGTGTGTGTGAGTGTGTGTGTGTTTGTGTGTGTCCCTGTGGAATGGACTGGGATGTGTGTGTGTGTCCCTGGGGAGCTGCTGGGGTGTGTGGGTGTGTGTCGCTGTGGAACAGCTGGGATGTGTGTGTGTCCCTGTAGAGGCAGTGGGATGTGTGAATCCCTGTGCAAGCACTAGGATGTGTGTGTGTGTCCCTGTAGAGGCAGTGGGATGTGTGAATCCCTGTGCAAGCACTGGGATGTGTGTGTGTGTCCCTGTAGAGGCAGTGGGATGTGTGAATCCCTGTGCAAGCACTGGGATGTGTGTGTGTGTCCCTGTAGAGGCAGTGGGATGTGTGAATCCCTGTGCAAGCACTGGGATGTGTGTGTGTGTCCCTGTAGAGGCAGTGGGATGTGTGAATCCCTGTGCAAGCACTGGGATGTGTGTGTGTGTCCCTGTGGAACTGCCAGGGCAGTGGGATGTGTGAATCCCTGTGCAAGCACTGGGATGTGTGTGTCCCCGTAGAGGCAGTGGGATGTGTGAATCCCTGTGCAAGCACTGGGATGTGTGTGTCCCCGTAGAGGCAGTGGGATGTGTGAATCCCTGTGCAAGCACTGGGATGTGTGTGTGTGTCCCTGTAGAGGCAGTGGGATGTGTGAATCCCTGTGCAAGCACTGGGATGTGTGTGTGTGTCCCTGTAGAGGCAGTGGGATGTGTGAATCCCTGTGCAAGCACTGGGATATGTGTGTGTGTGTCCCTGTAGAGGCAGTGGGATGTGTGAATCCCTGTGCAAGCACTGGGATGTGTGTGTGTGTCCCTGTAGAGGCAGTGGGATGTGTGAATCCCTGTGCAAGCACTGGGATGTGTGTGTGTGTCCCCTGTGGAACTGCCAGGGCAGTGGGATGTGTGAATCCCTGTGCAAGCACTAGGATGTGTGTGTCCCCTGTGGAACTGCCAGGGCAGTGGGATGTGTGTGTCCCCTTGGAGGCTGTGTTGTCCCTGCTTGAGGCAGTTTCATTGGGATAAGGAGGACATGGCTCACTAGCCCCAGCTGGTATTTTCCTCCGTGCACTCTGGGATGGTTTGTCCTCTCCTCCCCTCCTCATCCCCTTGCTTCCCATGCCTTCCTCACTTGTTGGAGCAGGAATACACGGTGTGTGCTCAGGCTGGTCGTGTTTCCCTTGGGCACAGCTCTGCAGACCCTCCAGCAGCCTGGTTGCAGCAGGAGGGCAGGAATGCTGGGTCTCCTTGAAACAGAATTGGTGGTGTTGCCCTGGCTGTGGCTGAGGGGGAGCCTGAGCTGCCCTGAGCTGCCCTTGTGCTGTCCCTGCTGTCCCTCAGGAGGGAGTCCCGGAGGAGACCGATGACTTCGGCGAGTTCCGCATGCGTGTCTCGGACCTGGTGAAGGACCTCATCTTCCTCGTGGGCTCAGTGGAGTGTTTTGCTCAGGTGGGTTTGTGGGAGTGCAGTGGGGTGCAGGCAAATGCCAGGGGACGTCACCGAGCCCTGGTGGCCTTTGAGACTGCAGGAAGTCACACATACCTTGTGCACAGGGAATTGTGTGGTGGGAGCTGTTCTGGGAGAGCAGGAGGTGTGGGAGCACCAGGAGGTTCCTGACATGTTGGGGAAAGCCACTGTGGTCCCACAGTGTGGAATGTGGGGATTCTGTGGGCCCACAGCTGGGGTGGGTGGGAGTCTGGGGATGGGATGGGTGAGGAGTTTTGGGCTGGGATGGGTGAGGGGTGGAGTTTGGGGCTGGGATGGGTCAGGATCAGGCCGTGGGGCTGGGATGGGTCAGGAGCAGGCCGTGGGGCTGGGATGGGTCAGGATCAGGGCCAAGGGGCTGGAATGGATCAGGATCAGGGCTGTGGGGCTGGGATGGGTCAGGAGCAGGGCTGTGGGGCAGGGATGGTTCAGGAGCAGGCCGTGGGGCTGGGATGGGTCAGGAGCAGGCCGTGGGGCTGGGATGGTTCAGGAGCAGGCCGTGGGGCTGGGGATGGGTCAGGAGCAGGGCCGTGGGGCTGGGATGGGTCAGGATCAGGGCCGTGGGGCTGGGATGGGTCAGGAGCAGGCCGTGGGGCTGGGATGGGTCAGGAGCAGGCCGTGGGGCTGGGATGGGTGAGGGTGGGAGTTTTGGGCTGGAATGGATCAGGATCAGGGCTGTGGGGCTGGGATGGGTCAGGAGCAGGCCGTGGGGCTGGGATGGGTCAGGAGCAGGGCCAAGGGGCTGGGATGGGTCAGGAGCAGGGCCGTGGGGCTGGGATGGGTCAGGAGCAGGCCGTGGGGCTGGGGTTGGTGCTGGGGCTCCTGGCCCCTCGGTGACAGCTGGTGTCCCTCCCACAGCTCTACGCGACGCTCAAGGACGGGAACCCGCCCTGGGAGGTGACAGAGGCCGTGCTCTTCATCATGGCCTCCATCGCCAAGAGCGTCGACCAGTGAGTCCTCCCTGTGTCTGGGGGGCTGGGGCTGCCTCCCTGTGACACAGACACCACAGATATCCCAAGGACATTCCCATCCCTGGCAGTGCCCATGGCCAGGTTGGAACAAGCTGGGACTGTGGAAGGTGTCCCTGCCATGGCAGGGGTGCTACTGGAGGGGCTCTGAGGTCTGTTGACACCCAAACCATTCACTGGGAATCCTTCCACATCCAGGTGGAGTTTTCCTAGGTATTCTTAGGGAAGGTTAAGTCACTGGAAGTGTTTCCTCCTGTGTTAGTGGTAGTGGAAGTGTGGACAGGTGACACCCAGGGTGGTGAGCCCACAGCGAGTCCTGTGCACTGCCAGCAGTGGGACAACCCAGCTGACCTTCCTGGCCTTGGAATGCTGTCCCTCCCACCCCTGGGACACTGGGATCCCCATCCCTCTCTTCCCGGGGAGGCTGTGATTGCCGTCACTCCTTTTCCCAAGGAGGCTGGTGACACCATCCTTCCTTTGCTCGTGAGGCTGGCAATCCTATCCCCTGCTCCCCAGGCACCTGGAGGAGTCACCTCAGTCCCTTCACACCACCCGCTCCTGTTATCTGTGTTGAGACTGCTCCTGCTCGCTTTTCCAATGCCTTGTTCCCAGGAGTGCTGGCTGGAAGCTCTGCCCCCACCAGCCTGGGATCACCCATCACACCCTCCTACAGTGGTGGGCTCAGTTCCCAGATAATGAACCCCCTGGTTTTCCTGTCCTCCAGCAGTGGAGGGGCTCATTCCCAGATAATGAACCCCCCTGGTTCTCGTCACCCCCAGCAGTGGAGGGGCTCAGCTCCCAGATAATGAACCCCCCTGGTTGTTGTGTCCCCCAGCAGTGGTGGGGCTCAGTTCCCAGATATTGCACCCCCTGGTTCTCCTGTCCCTCCATAGTGGTGAGGCTCAGTTCCCAGATAATGAACCCCCTGGTTTTCCTGTCCCCCAGCAGTGGTAGAGCTCATTCCCAGATATTGCACCCCCTGGTTCTCCTGTCCCTCCATAGTGGTGAGGCTCAGTTCCCAGATAATGAACTCCCTGGTTCTTGTATCCCCCAGTAATGGTGGGGCTCAGTTCCCAGATAATGAACCCCCCTGGTTTTCCTGTCCCCCAGCAGTGGTGGGGCTCTCCCTGGAGGCATTCTGTGTTCCCTGCCCGTTCCCCACTGTGGCACTGGTGTCCATGGGGCTGAGTCCCCCCCTCACAGGGTTTGTCCCGGTGTGCTCCCAGTCCCGTGTCACGCTCAGAGTCCCTGTGAGGCGAGGCAGAGGGTCCAGCAGCCCCTCGCAGCCCGTGCGGGCACTGAGCCGAGGCTGTCCCGCAGGGAGAACAACCCGACGCTGGTGGAGGTGCTGGAGGGCGTGGTGCGGCTGCCCGAGTCGGTGCACACGGCCGTGCGCTACACCAGCATCGAGCTGGTGGGCGAGATGAGCGAGGTGGTGGACAGGAACCCGCAGTTCCTGGGTGAGTCCCGCGCCCCCGCCGCGCCCCCACGGCCCTGGCACCCCCGCTGCACTGAGCCCCTGTCTCCGCAGATCCCGTGCTGGGCTACCTGATGAAGGGGCTCTGTGACCGGCGCCTGGCGTCGGCCGCGGCCAAGGCCATCCACAACATCTGCTCCGTGTGCCGGGACCACATGGCCCAGCACTTCTCGGGGCTGCTGGAGATCGCCCGCGCCCTCGACTCCTTCGCGCTGTCGCCCGAGGCTGCCGTGGGGCTGCTCAAGGGTGGGTATCATCCCCGGGCCCTGGGGGTTATCCTGGGAGCTGCTGGGGTGTCCATGGGAACTGCTGGGTATCCATGGGAGTTGCTCCCCAGGGTGCTGAGCCCCATCCTCATGGCGTTTGTCCTGATGGACCCCAAGTCCCATTCCACGTGCAGAGCATCCTTAGGAGTTCCCCTGGGGCTGGAGGCAGAAATATTGGTAACTGGGAAATTCCTGTATTGGTAACTGTCCCCATGCCTGAGACAGAGCTCAGGGACTGTCCTGGGCTGGATATGTGGGAAGAGTGTGTGGGAAATGCTGAGAGCCAGGCTGGCAGTGGGTCACTGCTCCATCCAGACTCTGGGAGTCGCCTGCTGGACACAGAGGGTGGAGGTTTGGGAGTATCGGTCATTCTTTTAGAGAGTTTGGGCTCAAGAACGGAGATTTTTAACTTAGGGTGTTGGTGTCTCACTGGACTCTTGGGCACCATAAGCCTCCTCAACCACAGATGGTTTTGGGGATATGCCTTGAAGATTTTCAGTGAATTGCAGTGCTGCTGGAGCCTTTATCCCCAGAGCCAGGGAGCCTTCCCTGCAGTCGTGTGCTCTCATGGGAGACTAAACTCCCGTTGTTCCCCTGGATGCCCCAGCACTGGCCGAGCTGCTCCTCTCCCTGCCAGAGGGTTTTGTCCTCCTCCCTTAGAACAAGCCAGGAATTCCCGAGCCAGGGAGGTTTCCCCCCAGGGTGGTTGGCACCAGAGCCAGATCCTGGCTGTGCCAGAGCTGGGAGTGAGCTGCTGCCTGTGGGAGCAGGAGCAGCTCAGCGCTCCTCGTGTTCCGTGGCTGGGAGCCCTGAAGCACCTTCCCTGGAGACTCCCAGGATCTCATAGTGCTGCTGGACTGGGATGGGGACACTGGGGACACGTGGTGAGCCCAGATGTGCTTGGGGATCCGTTGGCCTGTCCCTGTCCCTCACACCAGCGTTGTTCCCTGCTGGGACTAAAACGTTTCAGGTTCAGCTGCACGGAAACTCCCAGGCCCTGCCCCTGTCCCACAGCCCTTCCCTGTGGGAGTGTGATCGCCCCTCCACCCTCCCTGCTCCTGAGCCGTGTGTGTCCTTGCAGGCACAGCGCTGGTGCTGGCCCGGCTGCCCCTGGAGAAGATCTCGGAGTGCCTGAGCGAGCTCTGCGCCGTGCAGGTGCTGGCGCTCAAGAAGGTGCGTTGGGATGGGGGGACAGCAGCTGGGAGGGGACACTGGGGACAGCGAGGACAGTGGCCAGGCCCCAGCCCTGCTACAGTGGCCGTGTCCTCAAAGCCAGAGGTGTATCCTAGAGTAATGGAGTTGTTTGGGTTGGAGAAGCCCCTGGAGTCCAACTGTTCCCCAGTGCAGCCAAAGCCACCACTGATGTCCCCAGGTGCCACATCCACACAGCTTCTAATCCCTTTGGGGATGGGGACTCCACCCCTGCCCTGGGCAGCTGTGTGAGGGCCAGGAATAATTTCCCCAGTATCCAGCCTGACCCTCCCCTGGCACAGCTTGAGGCCATTCCCTCTCATCCTGTCACTTGTTCCATGGGGCAGGGCCCAGCGCCCACACAGGACATGGCCAGGACTGAGCCCTTCCCTGATCCCACCTGAGGAGCTGCTGCTGGTGGGGTCAGTGTCCAGGCAGTGTCTGCCCAGGGCTACCTGTGCTCCTGGAATCCTATCCTGTTGCCTTGTTTTCCAGCTGCTCTCCCAGGAGCCAAGCAATGGCCTCTCCTCAGACCCTACAGTGCCCCTGGATCGACTCGCCGTCATCTTCAGGTGAGGAAGGAGCTGGGGCGCTGCTGCTCCCCCAGAGCCTGACTCTGCACTGCCCCCTTCTCCCCAGCCCTGGTGGAAGTCTCTGCTTCCCCAGCTTCCAGCTCCTGACGTGCCCCCCAAGCCAGTTCCTGTTCCACTTCCCACAGCTTCAACCTTTTCCTTGGCTGTAATCCCAAACCCCCTTAACCCTTGGCTGTTCCCACAGACACACCAACCCCATTGTTGAGAACGGCCAGGTCCACCCGTGCCAAAAAGTCATTCAGGAGGTGCGTGGAGAGGGCAGGGATCTGGGGACAGGGTTCTGTGGGGGGTTTTGGGGTGGGGGTTTCCAGGGTGTTTAGGTTTATGGGGGTACCTGGGGTGTTGTACAGGGTCCCAGTTCCTGCCTGCCAGTGGATCCATGTGTCTGCCCAGGGCTGCACGCGAGGGGAGCTGTGGGGTTCCTGTCCCTCCTGGAAGCAGGGATTGGGGTGTGGAGGGGGAAATCTGAGGCTTCAGCCCTCTGGAAGGGGCCCTGGCTCTGGGAATGGCCCCGGTGTTTGATTTCCCTGCCCGTGTCCCGTTTGCCACGCTGCACTGGAGGGGATGAACCCCCCCAGGCTCCCCAGAAACCTTTCCTCCCCCATGTGCCATCCCTCCCTGGGATCTGGGTGCTCGGGGGGCCGGGAGGGAGCGGGCAGAGTGTCCCTGGTGAGGTGTGACCCCTCCTCGTGTGCGTGCCCAGATCTGGCCGGTGCTGTCGGAGACCCTGAACAAGCACAGTGCCGACAACCGCATCGTGGAGCGCTGCTGCCGCTGCCTGCGCTTCGCCGTGCGCTGCGTGGGCAAGGGCTCGGCCGCGCTGCTGCAGCCCCTCGTCACACAGGTGGGGACACAGCTAGCCTGGGGGCTTGCTTGGGGTCACTGTGGCTGCCACGAGCGTTGCAGGGGTGGCTGTGGGCACGGGGAAGTGCTGCAGTGAGTCCTGGCAGTCTTGGGAATTCAGCATAAACCCTTGGGGAGGAGACAGGCTTTGCAAGAGGTGGGGAGTGCAGGGAGGTTGTGGATCCCCGTGTGTGTGTGTGATTTGGGAGGAGTGTGTGAAACCCTGCATGGTGCAGCTCCTTGGGGAGGTAACCCAGCCTCAGAGAAGGATCCCTGAGTCCCAGAGCAGGGTGTTCCCTGCTCCACTTGGCTCCTGCCAGGCTCCAAAGGGAAGCTTCCATGGAGAATCACTGCTGGCTCAGGTGGCCTCACTGACCTGAGCGAGTCCCTTGGGATGTCCCTGCCCACAGGGGCCAGGCTGGGGATGGAGGGGTGTGGGGTCAGGGCAGATGTGGCAGCGTTCCTGTCTCCCCAGATGGTGAATGTGTACCGGGAACACCAGCACTCCTGTTTCCTCTACCTGGGCAGCATCCTGGTGGATGAGTACGGCATGGAGGAGGGCTGCCGGCAGGGCCTGCTCGACATGCTGCAGGTGGGGCTCACCTGCCCAAATCACAGCATCACTCAGGGTGGAAATCCCTCTGATCCCATCGAGTTCAACCGTCCCCCAGCACTGCCAAGGCCACCACTGACCCTGTCCCCAAGTGCCACATCCACACAGCTTTGAAATCCCTCTGGGGATGGGGACTCCACTGCTGTCCTGGGCAGCTGTGCCAGGGCTGGACAGCCTTTCCAGGAGGAATTTTCCCTAATATCCCATCTATATAGAATCTCAAACTGGTTTGGGAAAGAAGGGACCTTGAAGCCCATCCATGGGCAGGGCCACCTTCCACTATCCCAGGCTGTCCCCAGCCCCCTGCAGCCTGTCCTTGGACACTTGCAGGGATGGGGCAGCCCTAGCCTGTTCCATGTGGGGAAGGGCAGCTTGAGGAGTGATCCCAGGTAGTTGCTGATGGATCCCTGTTCTCCCCAGGCTCTCTGCATCCCCACCTTCCAGCTCCTCGAGCAGCCCAACGGCCTCCAGAACCACCCTGACACCGTGGATGACCTCTTCCGCCTGGCAGCCAGGTGCCACCTCCTTCACAGGCCACCCAGCCTCTCTCCGCTCGTGGAGGGTCCCCCTGGGAGCTCCCACGGGAGCAGTGGGGTGGGCAGAGGCAGGCCCTGCCCTGATGTCCATTTATCTGTGTCCTGGGCAGGTTCATCCAGCGCAGCCCCATCACCCTCCTGCGCAGCCAGGTGATGATCCCCATCCTGCAGTGGGCCATCGCTGCCACCACCCTGGACCACCGGGACGCCAACTGCAGCGTCATGAAATTCCTGCGGGACCTGATCCACACCGGGGTGGCCAACGACGTGAGTGACACTCGGGGGTGCCACCATGGAATCCTGGAATGGCTGGGTGGGAAGGGACCCCAGAGCCCCTGCAGTGCCACCCTGCCATGGCAGGGACCCCTCCCACTGTGCCAGGCTGCTCCAGCCCCGTCAGCCCCACCATCCTCATCTGCCCTGTCCTGGTGTCCCCACAAGCCACCCACCCTGGTCTCTGCACTGCTGCTGGCAGAGAAGCTCTGCGGTTGCCTGCCCCCAGGACCAGTGTGTGTCCCTGTCCCCAAGCCCTGCCCACCCCCTTCTCCTTCCTCCCACAGCATGAGGAGGACTTCGAGGTGCGGAAGGAGCTCATCAACCAGGTGATGACCCAGCTGGGGCAGCAGCTCGTGAACCAGCTCCTGCAGACGTGCTGCTTCTGCCTCCCGCCCTACACCCTGCCTGACGTCGCCGAGGTGCTCTGGGAGATCATGCAGATCGACCGCCCGGTGAGGGGGCACCCACAGGGACAGGATGGGCCCCAGGGGCAGGATGGGCCCCACAGGGACAGGAGGGCCCCAGGGGCAGGGCTGGGACCCCAGAGGGACAGGATGGGCCCAGGGGCAGGGCTGGGACCCCACAGGGACAGGATGGGCCCCCAGAGGGACAGGATGGGCCCCAGGGGAAGGGCTGGGACCCCAGAGGGACAGGATGGGACCCAGAGGGACAGGATGGGACCCCAGAGGGACAGGATGGGCCCCAGGGGAAGGGCTGGGACCCCAGAGGGACAGGATGGGACCCAGAGGGACAGGATGGGACCCCAGAGGGACAGGATGGGCCCCAGGGGAAGGGCTGGGACCCCAGAGGGACAGGATGGGACCCCAGAGGGGCAGGATGGGACTCAGGGGCAGGGCTGGGACCCCAGAGGGACAGGATGGGCCCCAGAGGGACAGGATGGCCCCAGGGGCAGGGCTTGGACCCCAGAGGGGCAGGATGGGACCCCACAGGGACAGGATGGGCCCCAGAGGGACAGGATGGGCCCCACAGGGACAGGATGGGCCCCAGAGGGACAGGATGGGCCCCACAGGGACAGGATGGGCCCCACAGGGACAGGATGGCCCCAGAGGGACAGGATGGGCCCCAGGGGCAGGGCTTGGACCCCAGAGGGACAGGATGGGCCCCACAGGGACAGGATGGGCCCCACAGGGACAGGATGGCCCCAGAGGGACAGGATGGGCCCCACAGGGACAGGATGGCCCCAGGGGCAGGGCTGGCACCCCAAGCTCTGCCCAGGCAGGGCCCGGGAGCCAGGCTGGGCTCCCCATTCCGAGTCGCTCCCTTTCCCTGGCACAGACGTTCTGCCGCTGGCTGGAGAACTCGCTGAAGGGGTTGCCAAAGGAAACCACGGGCGGAGCCATCCAGGTGACACACAAACAGCTCACCGACTTCCACAAGCAGGTCACCAGGTGAGTGCCACGGGCTCTCCAGCTGGCACCAGCTCCCTCCCCCAGGCTGGCCTCCAGCAGCCCCAGCCCCGTGCTGTTGGTGCTGTTGGATGTGCCACCTGCCTGCCCGGGGCCCTGGGGCTGTGTGGCGCCTCTGCCATCACCCAACGGGTTTTTCTGCCCGGCCCAAGCCCTGTGGAGCCACGGCCCCTTCCCGAGCCACCTCCTCATCCCCGTGAGTCACTGGTTGCAGCTGCCAGGCCCTGCCCAGGCCTGTCCCTTCCCAGGGCCACCAGCTGCTTTGGGAACATCACCTGCCTCTGCCTGGCTCCGTCTGTTCCCTGGACAAATCCCAGAGGCTGAGTGCCTGGGGGCAGCTGGTTCCTTCCACTGTGGTGGCACACAGGTGTCTCCTCCAGGGACAGTCCCAGGGGCTGCCGACCTCGTTGTGCCCTGATGATTGTCCCTTCATCTCTCCCAACACCTTGGAGCCAAGCTGCCACACTCCCAGCTCCCATCCCTCGGCAGGACACCCTCCCTGGGTCCCACATGTCCCCTTGGGGTCACCCCTGATGTCGCCCCTTGTCTTGCAGTGCTGAGGAATGTAAACAAGTCTGCTGGGCTCTGAGGGACTTCACCCGCCTGTTCCGATAGCTCCGGCTCCACGTGGCACCTGTCTCCCAGGTAAGGGCTGGCTCCGGGCTCCCCCGCCCCACGGGACACCGGGGACAAAGGGTGAAGCTCCCTTCCTCCTGCCAGGAATGTCTTTAAGGAGAAGACAGGCAACAGCAACCCAAGAATGTGTCCCACAATCAGCCGAGGGCTCTCGCCCGCTGCAGCGCGTCCCGGAGCCACGGGAGGGAGGAGGGCTCGGGGGTCCCGGCGGCCCCGCCCGCCCGCCCGGGGCTGGGCACCGCCTGGCACCGCCCGCCCGGGGCTGGGCACCGCCCGAGCAGCAGCCCCGGGGCAGCGCCTCCCACCCGACTGCAACCCACCAGGCAGCGGAGCCACGCCGAGCCACTCGGCTCCGCCCGGCAGCAAAAGAAGTAGAAAAACTTTCTGTGAAATGGAGACAAAAAAGAAGGAAAAGAAACAAACATAAAACAAACAGTACAAATTGTTTAGGAAGATGGGGGGGTCAGTCTGGGGGTCCTGGGGCGCTGCCCCCCTGAGCCCACCGTGGCCTGCCTGGTGCCGACTCCCCGAGACGACACAGGCGGGACGGACTCTGCAAATAGAGATTTATATTTTATTTTGTTCTGCTTTTTTTGTTTGTTTTCTTGTTTGGTTTTTTCTCTTTTTTTTTTTTTTTCCCCTTTTCCGGGGTTTTCTTTGGTTTGATTTTGGGGTAGGAGGCGGTGGCTCGAGTGCGGGCAGGGCGGGCGGGCGCATGCGGTTCCCTCCGGGGGTGTGTAGCCATCTCGAGAACAATAAAAAAACAACAAAAAACTGAAAAAATAAATTAAAACTTCCTAAGGTCCCTCTGGTTCTCTTTCCAGGGCTGGGGCTGCTTTGTGCTCCCCCAGCACTGGGTATCCCACATCCCTGGGGGCTCCAGGTCCAAGGTGGCCCCAGCCCTGTTTTCTTGCTGTTTGCCCCCAAAATCCCAGGGGGGGTTATCCTGGGCAGTGCAGGGAGGGGCGCAGGGCTGCCCCAGGGCGGGGGTCACGGTGCCCTTGCCCTGCAGAGCACCCTGGTGCTGGTCCCTGCCAGCTCTGGGGGGACAGGCGTGGGGACAGGGGTAGGGACAGGGGTGAGGACAGTGTGGGTGGCCCCGCAGCGACTCACCCGGCTGGCAGTGCCACTGTGCCCGTGTCCCTGTCAGTGGGGCAGGGGCCCGGGGGGCAGTGCCCAGGGCCCCGCGGCGGGGCCGGGCGGGGGCTGCGCCGGCGGCAGCCGCTGCTGGCTCTGCCACAGCTGGTGCAGCTCCTTGAACTGCTCCACCATCCTGTCCTTGAGGTCGGGGTGCGAGATCTGCAGCGGGATGCTGTCGGCCGACCACGACAGCTCCCCGGAGAACATCTCGAGCAGCAGCCGCGCCGCCACCGGCACCACCTGCGGGAGCCGCGGGGCGTCACCGGGACAGGGACCCCCAGGGTGTCACCGGGACAGGGACCCCCAGGGTGTCACCGGGACAGGGACCCTGCAGGGTGTCACACCGGGACAGGGACCCTGCAGGGTGTCACCGGGACAGGGACCCTGCAGGGAGTCACACCGGGACAGGGACCCCCAGGGTGTCACACCGGGACAGGGACCCCCAGGGTGTCACCAGGGCAGGGACCCCCAGGGTGTCACACCGGGACAGGGACCCCCAGGGTGTCACACCGGGACAGGGACCCCCATGGTGTCACCGGGACAGGGACCCCCATGGTGTCACCGGGACAGGGACCCCCAGGGTGTCACCGGGACAGGGACCCTGCAGGGTGTCACACTGGGACAGGGACCCTGTGGGGTGTCACCGGTGCAGGGACCCCCAGGGTGTCACACCGGAACAGGGACCCCGCAGTGCCCCGGGACAGCCGCGGGCCGGCCCCTCACCTGCACCGTGATCAGCTTCTTCTCCTTGGGCTTCTGGTCCGGCCACTCCTCGCCGAAGCAGAGGAAGATCTCGAAGGGGGGCGGTGTGGGGGTCTGCCCCTTCTGGAACTGGATGAGGCCTGCGGGGCCCACACCGAGGTGAGGGACAGGATGGCACCTCATGCCTGCCTGGGAGCCAGCTGGTGACCCCCATCCCAGCTCTGTCCCCCCATCCCACCAGGTTCCCATGTGCCACCTGGTGTCCCCACCATTCCAGCAGGTGTGCCCAATGCACGTTTGTCCCCCTGATGCCACCACGTGCCTGGTGTGCCCCCCCCCCAGCTGGCCTCTCCATCCCAACCCATTGCCCTCAAGGGTCACAGGGCCACTTCCCCTCTGACCGTTGAGGAAGCCCTCGAGGCTGAAGAGCTTGGTCCTCGTCTCCCTCTGGATGGGGTTGGGGCCCGGCTGGGGCGTGGCACAGGGCCCAGTCCAGAAGACCTTGCACTGGCACAGGCGGAGGGCGAAGAGGTCCTGGCCCTGCAGCTCCAGGATGAGCCCTCGGTCCAGCACGTCCAGCAGCTGGTGGGTGTAGAAGCGCTGCTTCTCGTTGGGAATGGTGTCGGGAGCAGGGAAGGGCACCTGCTCCAGCGTCAGCGGCCCAAAGAGCTCCTCCTGCTCCCGCGTGGGCTCCAGGCTGCTGTGGAACAGCCGGCAGCCGTGCGGGTTGCTCACGGTCAGGGCACACACCTGGCGGCCCCGGTACTGGAACTTCAGCTCCAGGTCAGTCACTGCCGGGGGGACACGGGGTCAGCGGGGCTGGGAGCACCCCAGGGACACCCCGTGCACCCCCTGCCACCCTCACCCATCCCACAGCCACCCCAGGGCCACCCTCACCCATCCCACAGCCACCCCAGGGACACCCCATGGCCACCCTCACCATCCCACAGCCACCCTGTGCCCACGGTCACCCCAATCCAGCCACTCCCGTGCACCCCCTGCCACCCTCACCCATCCCACAGCCACCCCCTGGCCACCCCATCCCTCCCACAGCCACCCTGTGCCCAAGGTCACCCCAGTCCAGCCACCCCCGTGCACCCCCTGCCACCCTCACCCATCCCACAGCCACCCCATGGCCACCCTCACCATCCCACAGCCGCTCTGTGCCCACGGTCACCCCAATCCAGCCACCCCAGGGCCACTCCTGTCCATCCCATGGCCACCCCGCAGCCATGGCCACTGTGTCCCAGCACCCCATGGCCCCCCCAGTCCTTCCAGTCCCCCCACCCACGGCCCCCCAGCCCCCGGCCCTGCTCACGTGGCAGCATGTGGGGGCTCACGAGCAGGTCGGGGATCAGGTGCTCTGTCGGTGCCACCGGGCAGCTGGACGAGGGTCCCGGGGGGCCCAGGGGGGGCCCCATCTCAGCGAGGGCAGCCGGGAGCAGCTCAGGGGGTCCATGGGTGCCCCCCGCCTCCCCCTGCAGCAGCGCCGGGGGGGGACCCCCAAAGGGCCCGGCCGGGGGGCAGTGGCCGGCAAAGGGGGGAGCCTCCTCCTTGGGCCAGGGGTAGGGGGGCAGCAGGTCCCCCCCGTGCTGCGAGTCTGGAGCAGAGAGGGGGGTCAGAGGCTGCACCCCAACCCCCCAACCCACCCTGAGCCCCCCACTCACCATCGATGCTCAGCGATGTCATCTTGTGCAGCTGCAGGGCAGAGGGGGCGTTACAGAGACCCCCAGACCCTCTGGGGTGTCCCCAGTTTGGGGATCCCCCCACCCCGAGCTCCCCCAGATACCTGGCTGACGTCTTCCTCCCCGCTGCAGCCATAGTCATCCTCATCCCCGCCGTCTGCAAGAGAGAGAGGGGCTGGGAAATGCAGAGGGAACTGGGGGTGCTGGGGGGAACATTGAGGGGTCCTGGGGACTCATGGGGGGATATTGAGGGGTTCTGGGGACTCATGGGGGGATATTGAGGGGTCCTAGGGATCCATGGGGGGATATTGAGGTGTTCTGGGGACTCGTGGGGGGATATTGAGGGGTACTGGGGGCTCATGGGGGGATATTGAGGGGTTCTGGGGACTCGTGGGGGGATTTGAGGGTACTGGGGACCCATGGGGCACTGAGGCTTCACAGGGGGTGGGTGGGTCCCTTGTGGGGCGCAGGTCTCTGGGGGCGCTGGGTCCTTGTGGGGTGTGGGGGCTGCCGGGGGGCTCACGGGTGCTGGGGTTTGTGGGTGTGGGGGATGTGTGGGATGCCGGGACTCTGTGGGCGCTGGGACTCCGGGGGCTGCTCCGAGGGCTGCCCAGAGCCCCCCGTACCTGCGCCGCCGGGGGGCTCCTCGCAGAGCTCGTAGATGCGGAAGGGCTGCGCCGGGGAGCCGCGGGGCCCGTCCAGCAGCAGCCGGAACTCGCGGCTCTTGTTGAGGGCGCAGCGCAGCGTGGCCTTCCAGCGGGGGGGGTCCGGCGGGTCCCCGGCGCGGAACCGGCCCGTCTCCTGCGCCCACGCCTGCGGGGGGCTCAGCGCGGCACCGCGGCCCGCGTGCCCCATCACCATTGCCACCCCCGGCCCGTCTGCCCCATCACCATTGTCACCCCCAGCACCGCGGCCCGCGTGCCCCATCACCACTGCCACCCCCGGCCGGTGTGCCCCCAATCATCCTTGTCACCCCCATCCCGTGTGCCCCATCACCATTGTCACCCCCGGCCCGCGTGCCCCATCATCCTTGTCACCCCCATCCCGTGTGCCCCAATCATCCTTGTCACTCCCAGCCTGTGTGTCCCATCATCCTTGTCACCCCAATCCCGTCTGCCCCATCATCCTTGTCACCCCATCCCGTGTCCCTCATCACCCATCACCCTGTCACTCCTGTCCCTTGTGCCCCATATCCCCACTGTCACCCACCCCATGTCGCCATTGCCACCCATCCCATGTCCCCACTGTCACCCACCCCATGTCCCCACTGTCACCTCATCACACATCGCCCCCACCCCATGTCCCCCATGTCCCCATTGTCACCCCATCGCCCCCACCCCATGTCCCCAGGTTCCCAGGTCCCACAGGCCCATTGTCACCCATCCCATGTCACCACTGTCACCCCATCACCCATCGCCCCCACGCCATGTCCCCACTGTTACTCCATTGCCCCCAGTCCCCATGTCCCCCAGGCCCCATGTCCCCCAGTCCCCATGTCCCCGTCCCACGCGCCCACTGTCGCTCCCGCCCCGTGTCCCGGTGTCACCTTGAAGATGGTGTCGTGGTCCTGGGGCCCCGGGGGGTTCCTGGTGGCGTGTCCCCAGGGGATGACGAAGCGGCGGCGCTCGGGGTCGAGCCAGCGCAGCCCCGGGAAGCGGCGGCTGCTGACCTGGGCCACCAGCCAGGGCTTGAGGCGCACCCGCCGCGGGGGCTCCATGGCCCGGGGGCACCGCCGGGCGCCGCCCGCGCTCCCGAAAGCGGAACCGGCCCCGCTCGGCCCGCGGGGCAGCCCCGGTTCCGCTTTCACGGCCGGAGGGCGCGGGAGCCCCCCCGAGCTCTGCCCGCCCCGGGGAGTCGGGGGCGGCACCCGCGGCCGAAAGCAGAAGCTGCGGTGGCTTCGGGGAAAGAAAAGAGGAGCTGAGAAGGGGACACGGGACACGGGGGACAGGGCATACACAGAGGGGAGAACGGGACACGGGGAACGTGGGAGGTGAGGGGGACGGAGGGGACACGGGACACGGGACAGGGGACAGGGGAGGGGACACGAGGGACAGGGGACACACAGAGGGAGAGTGGGACACGGGGAACGTGGGAGGTGAGGGGCATGGAGGGGACACGAGGGACACGAGGGACAAGGAGAGGGCACGGGATGGGAGACACGGGGACACAGAGTGGACAAGGGCAGTACACAGGGGGCAGGGGACACACGAGGGATGGGGGACACCTGTAGCGACACGAGGACGTGGAGGGACACGGGAAACGTCCGGGAGACAGGGGACGTGGAGAAGGGAGGAGGGACACGGGTGACGTGAGGAGAGGGGGGACGCGGGATGGAGAGGACACGGTCAGAGGGTGAGCGGGGACAGGGGACACAGGGTCAGGGGTGGCACACGAGGGTCGGGGGGACACGGAGAGCACATGGGGGACACGGGGAGTCCCGGCCGCGGTCCCTGCGCAGTCACGGGAACCCCGCGAAGGGAGCGCCCACCGGTCCCCGCCGGTCCCCCCTGGCGGGTCAGTACCCACGGGTGTCGCACGGACCGGCCCGGCCGCGGCATCGCGCTGGGCACGGCGTGTCCGGGGCTGCCGCCCCGCTCACGGACCGGGACCTGTCCCCGCGTGTCCCCGCGGCTGTCCCCGACATCCCAGCATCGCCCCGCCACTGCCGCGGCCCCCTCCCCGCGGCCCCCTCCCCATGGCCCCCTCCCCATGGGAACGCCCCCCGCCCGTCGGGAGCGGTCCCGGTCTCACCTGCGCTCGGGGCCGCTCCCGGCGCCGCCGCCCGGCGCTTCCGCACGCGGGGCCGGGCGTGGGCGTGGGGCGAGACCGGCCGGGCCCGCCGCGGGGCGTGGAGCGGGGCTCTCCGTGTCCCCACGGGGTCACCTCCCCCTCGTGTCCCTCCGAGCCCCCCGTGTGGCCCCCACGCCTTCACTCCCGTGTCCCCTCTCCTTGTGCCCCTGTGTCCCCCCGTGTCCCCCACCCTCGTGTCCCCTCCCGGACCCCGCCCCGTCTGCCCGGCTGTCAGCACGCACTGCTGGCAAGCCCTCATTAGCATACTATTTGCATATATTTGCATACTAAGTACCATTTCTCTCTCCACGTGACGCGCGGGGATCTCCGCGATGGGCGGGAACACCGGGGCGAGTTTAGGGGGCTGTGATTGGTCACGGTCTCTGTCATTCATCTGCGGGCGCGCCCGCCCTCCCGCCCCGAGCACCGCCCCGAGACAGCTGTCTGTCAATGAGGGGGCGTGGCTTACGTGGGCGCGACCAAGGGCGGCAACAATGTAGCGGAAATAGGCGGGGCCTGGCCCGGGCTGTTCACATGGCAATGGCAGGGGCGGGGCCTCCCGCGGGGCGGGGCCGGGCCCGGGGCTGCTCGCATGGCAATGAGCAGAGGGCGGGGCCTGTCCCCCAGCAGGGCGGGGCCGGGCCCGGGGGCGGGGCTGCTCGCATGGCGCCGGGCGCGCCCCGCCGCACGCCGGGCCCCCCCGGTGCCCCCCGCGCCCCCCCGGTGCCGCCGCCCCGCCCCGGGAGGAAGAACCGAAGGAGGTACCGGGACTCCCCTGCCCTGGGCCCGCCGGTGAACATGCTGCCACGTGGGGGCGGGGTGCGGATGTGTCCCGGCGGTGCCGCTGTCGGGGTCTCCCCGGGGGGACGGACGGGACTCGGGGCCCCCGGCGCTCTTGGGCCAGTCCCGCCCCGTTAACTCGCAGATCTCAGGAGTTTAATGCTGTTTTTCGCCCCGATCCCGGTGCGACCGCTGGGAGCGGGGCTTTCCGGAGGGGATCGCAGATCCCGGGAGTGCTCGGAGAAAGGAGCGGATCCCACGGGACTCAGGGGGGTGGCGGGGGAGTAGGGCCCCGTGCATTCCGGGAGAAGAGAAGCTCAGATCCCGGTGGGTTCCCAGGGAAGAGGCTCAGACCCCGGTGAGCAGGGGGTAGAAGCGGAGCAGGCGGATTCCCGGCTGGATCACGGACTGTTCTGCAGCTTATCCCACCGCTCTGCCGGTTCTTTCCCTGTCCGTGCTCTCCCGGGATCCCGGCTGATCCCCAGGGACAGCTGCAGCCTGTGTGAGTCTGGCCGCAGGCCAGCGGCTGATCCCGCATGGGGAAAGGCTCCCAAGGCACCGGTTATGGGGTGCTGAAGGGATGTGTCCCCCAGGGTCCCGGGGGATCTGCTCCGGCCCCACTGCGGGTGTCTCCACACTGGGATCCTGGGCGGGAGAGCGGCAGCATGGACGGAGCATCTCGCCGGGATTCTGGGAAACGGGGGCTGGGTCACGGGGACAAAATGGGGGAAAACCTCAGGGTTTGGGTCATCCTGCAGTCGCTCCTTCCACCCCAAACCGGGGCTGCTGCCGTTGCATTCCGCTGGGTTGGGGTTTCCTCCCAGCCCGGCGCAATTCACCCTCCTCTTCACTTGATATTTTTGCGGAACGAGAAACCTGAATAAATCTCCGGATCACCTCGTGGCAGTGGCCATGAGAGGGAGCCTCAGAACTGCCCACGCCGGAGCTGCTTCGGCGGTGTTGGATGGACGGGATTCCCCGGAGCTGGGCTGCTGCTCCCCGGGCCAGCCGCTGCTCTGGGCGTGTGCCATCCCCAGGGACTGGCTTTTGGGGCTACTTCAGGCGGGTTTGGGCCATGCAGGGAGAGCCTGTGGTTCTAGCGCTTTCTCCTCCCTGATTTGGCTGCTGGGGGCTGGGATGTGCTGCCGAGGAGCTGCCTGGGGTGCCGGCTCTGCTCCGGGATGGAGGTGCATCCACCCATCCCCTCGGCGGGCCGGCTCTCCGGCTCTGACGCTCCCTGCTCTCCCCGGCAGCTCCGAGTGGCCGGTGCAGCGGAAGCTGCGGGAACTCTTTGCCGTGCCGCGGTGCGTGGTCAGCGTGTTCAGCCTGTTCCTGGTGGAGCTGATCCGCTTCCTCGGCGAGGCCGTGGTGCAGGTGAGCCGCCCTGTTCCCGCGGAGCCGCGGTGCGGGTGAGCCGCCCTGTTCCCGCAGAGCCGCGGTGCGGGTGAGCCGCCCTGTTCCCGCGGAGCCGCGGTGCGGGTGAGCCGCCCTGTTCCCGCAGAGCCGCGGTGCGGGTGAGCCGCCCTGTTCCCGCAGAGCCGCCCTGTTCCCGCAGAGCCGCGGTACGGGTGAGCCGCCCTGCTCCCGCGGAGCCGCGGTACGGGTGAGCCGCCCTGCTCCCGCGGAGCCGCGGCCGGAGCAGCTCTGGGGATGGCAGAGTCCCTCATACCGGGAGCAGGAGCCTCCACTGCTGCACGTTTCCCTCCCGCGGTGGGATTTTTGTGCCCCAGCCCGTGTTTGGTGACTCCTGCTGGCGAGTACCCCTCAAACACAGGGTTTCTTTCACCCCAACGCAGGCGCTGGTGGTCGGTGTCCTGACGGCCGTCGGTGAGCACGTGCTGAAGCCGCTGCTGGCAGCGTTGTTGCACAGCCTGCTGCAGCCGCTGCTGCTGTTCGTGCAGAAGGTGCTGGGCGGCGTGCGGGACGTGGCGGAGCCGCTGCTGGACGTGCTGGCGCGGCTGTGCTCGCAGCTGGCCGTGCTGCTCCGCGCCGTGCGCCTCGTGGAGATCCGCCTGCGCCCCGACCTGCGCGCCGGGCCTGCCGACTGAGGGCGGCCCCGGGTGCCCGGATAAGATAAGATAAGATAAGGAGGAGGAATTCCTGGGAATCGCGGAAGAGCGGGAGCAGCTGCAGCCCAGGAGGGGCCGTTGTCTCCATGTGTGTCCGGGCAGGGGGCAGCACATGGCGTGCCGGGAGGCGCTTTGGATCTTCTAATTCTGCAATAATATCTCCTTAACTTAATTAAATTCCAATTTTATCCATTGGAGCATTGCGGCAGTGAGGTGTTTTTCCTCTCCCTGCCTGGAAAACTCGGCTTCTCGCTGAGTAGGACCTCCCTGCGCAGTCTCTTGCCATCGGATGGGCTCCACGGCTGGGGTGGTGCCCAGGGCCAGTGCCTCGGGCACTGTGGGAGGTGACAGCTTCTGCCAGCTTCCAGCTCTCTGCAATGGTCTCCAGAACCATGGTAAGGGACACACTGGGATTTGGGGATATTGAAAAACGGGGATCACAATATAACAGAATAACCACCTCTGTGTTCCTAGCCCCTGGTTCTGGTGCGTGATTTGGGTCATGTATTCCCGTCGGGATGAGGCGGCCGAGGAGCCGAACGGCGGCAGCAGAGCTCTGGGTGTGTTTTACAAACCTTGGAGGGACTGAGCTGTGTTTGGGGCTCCCCCGCCCCAGCCTCAGCTCCCTCTGCCCTTTCGCCGTTCCAACAACGCTGCCTCCCGGGAGCGTCTCCCCCGCTGGCGCAATCCCCGTGTTCCCGATGATTCCATGCCCAAAGCCCTTTGCTTTTTATGGGCAGGAGCAGCATGTTTGGAGCTTCCCCGGCTGTAAGATCATCCGCGGGCCAGCGCCGGGGCCGGAGCGCTCCTGCTGGGGGCCAGGCTGGCCGGGCTATTTGGGGGGTGCTGAGTTCACGGAGCCGTGACGGGATGTTCCCTGGGCGCCCGAGGGGCCGGGCGCTGGGAGCCAGCCCCGGGCAGCTCTCGGGCTCGGGTGACCAAGGGCAGAGTGGGAATGGGCACTGGGAGCTGCTGGGCAGCGGGAAGCCGCCGGACCAGGCGGGGCCGCACGTGGGCACAAACAGGAGCGGGCACAGGGACCGGATCCAGGACGTCCTGCAGCACAGGCACCGTGCCACGACAGCCACACGCAGGGACTGGAGCTCCCCAGGACACTGGGGACACACAATTCTCCCTGGGCACTTCCACCCTTGCTGGGGTGTAGGCCTGGCCTGACCACTGCTCCCGTGACCTCTCCCTGGGGAAACAAACCCGTGGAGGGAAGGGCAGAATTGATGGGGGGTTTCTCATTGCATTGATTTAGCTGGCGAATTGCTTTAATGTTTGAAGTGGTTTTAGTTAAATTTGGCTGGAATCCTCTGGAAGCAGGAATTCCCCGGTACAGTTTCTCCTTTTTGGCTGAAGCTCTCCCAGTGAAAGGCCCAGTAAGTGAGGAGAGCTGGGAAAGTTCAGCGCTGGTGGTGTCATCTTTGACCTCCATCCGTCATGCTGCGGCGGGAGCGGAGGGCGGGGAAAGCCGCGGGGTGGGAACGGCCGCCTCCCCGCAGCCCATCCCGCCGGCATCCCGGCAGCTCCCAATTCCGGCCGCTCGCAGTTCGGGCTGTGCATCCAGCGGGAGCGTGGGGCTCAGAGACACCCACGGCATTTCGGGGTGCACAGGGGGAGCGGGAGCTCTGGCCATGGCCTCACCAGGAACAACAACCTCTTCTTGCTCAAAACACGCCCGAGGTGCGCGGAGCCGCCCGGGTACCGCCGGGGCCCGGTGCCGAGGCCAGCGGCGCTGCCCCGGGCTGGCAGGACAATGTCCGGTGACCCGCAGGGGACAGCGCCGTGCCGGGACAAGGACATTTCGGGGCTGGCGCTGGCGCAGCCGGGCTGGCAGCGCCCCCGCATTGCTGCTCCCTGAGATCACGGCTCCAGCGCCCGGCCGGGCACACGCGGCCGGCCTGGGCAGTGCCTCCCCGGGCTCGGAGCCGCTCCAGCGCCGGCAACGCGGTGCCTGCGGCCGGGGCTCCGCGGAGCTCAGCCCGGCCCGGGGCAGCCCGGCCGAGCCCGGCCCGGCCCGGAGCGGCCGCAGGAGGGGGCGCGGGCCCGGATCCAGCCGGCTGCAGCGGGAGCGGAGCCAGGGCCGAGCGCGGCCTCCTCGGTTCTTCCCTAAATAGCCGGCGGCGGGCAGGAGGATTAGCCGGGGCATTCCTCGGCCACCGTCCTCCCACCGCCGCCGAGCTCCCCCGGCCGCGGGATTCCTGCTCCTCCCTCACGCCGCCCGTCCCCTGCTCCGCGGGGCACCCACAGCCACCCGGGCCCGGCCGCCTTCCTCCCGTTTGGCAGCGGCCTTTGGGCTTCCCCGGGCACGCCCGGCCCCGCCGGTGGAGCCCGGGCCGTTCAGAGCCTCTGCCCGTCCCCAGGGGTCACGGCAGTGCTAGCCTGGGGACAGGGCCCAAGGACAGGGTACGGGGACAGGACTAGGGGACAGAGCCTGGGGACAGTGCCCAGAGCCCAGGGACACTCTCTGGGGCCCTTCAGAGCCACTGCCTGTCCCCAGGGGTCACAGCGGTGCCAGCCCGGGGACAGGGGACAGTGCCCAGGGACAGGGTCCAGGAACAGAGCCCGGGGACAGTGCCTGGGGACAGAGCCCAGGAACAGTGCCCAGGGATGGTTCCTGGGGATGGTGCCCAGGGACAGTGCCTGGGGACAGGGCCAAGGGACAGAGCCCAGCGACAGAGCCTGGGGACAGGGCCAAGGGACAGGGCCTGGGGACAGTGCCCAGGCAGCACCGTGTGGGGCCAGGCCTGGCTCTGGCTTCTGTGGGATTGGGCCAAGGCCTGTCTGGGTTCTGTGGGGTTGGGCCCAGGCCTGTCTGAGTTCTGTGGGGTTGGGCCGAGCCCAGCCATGGAGCTCAGCTCTGGAGTGTGGGATGAGGCTGTGAGGGAATGCCCTGTGCCCACAGCAGGTCCCACTGAGGGTTACACCAAGGCACCGGAGCAGTGGGATGGATGGATGGATGGATGCATGGATGGATGGATGGATGGATGGATGGATGGATGGATGGATGGATGGATGGAGAATGAGCCTTTGGAAGAAGCTGGGAACGGCTCTGTGGTTTGCTTTCCTGACACCACCTTCCTTCCCATGGGCTGAGGGAAGCTGAAGCAGAGCACAAGTCAGCCTCTCCCATAAAGTTACGCCTCCCAGGCGCTCTCCTTGATGGAGGTTCTGTGTCCCAGCTTCTCCATGCCTGGTTCTCTGTCCCTTCCCTACAAATTCACCCACTGCAGGACCTGACTGTGCACACCCTCATCCAAACCCTCCTGGATTGCTAAACCATTTCCATATATCCTCTTTTCCCCACATTTCAAGCGCAGGTTTCCCATCGTCACAGAGGCTCCGGGACCTCCAGGGGCTGTTCTCATATCCCCGTGTTTTGTCTCTTCCCAGACCATCCCAGCTCTTCGCCCAGGGGTTTCTCAGGGAATTCACAGTGGTGAAGCTGCTGTGGAGTCTGTGTCCAGGGCCCCGTGGTGGCTGTGGAGGGCGGAGGGGATCGATAATAGGCACACCAATAAAATTCCCTCTCCTTTGCCCAAACCCCAAGGCAATCCTCCCCGGAGCTTTGCTGGCCGGCGCGTGTGACAATGAGGCAAACATGGCTGCAGCCAAAAAGCTGGCTAATAAATAACATGCATTCCTAAATTCTGGGATTTGGAAGTGTCTGAAGGTCCTGCTAATAAATATCCAGCTGGGAAGTGTGTTAAAATCAGAATTTTTACCCAATTTGGGATCTGCTCTCACCAACAGCTGGGAGTGGGACAAGAGCACTGGGGAAGGGAAATGTTGTCTGTCAGTGCTGTCTGAGCAGAGAAACCCCTAAATGTCCACAGTTTGGGCAAAACCAGTGGGATTGAGGGACTGGGGAGGTCGAGACAGGAAAACAGGAATTGGGAGGGGGTTTTGCCTTATGCTAAATACAGGCAGAGAAGAGGATCCAGCTGCAACTTGTCAATGGCTTTAAAAGACTGAAAACCTGGAAGAACTGAAAAAAGAAACAATGGGAATGGTGTGAGATGTGAAAAAAGGGACTCGTGAGGGAATTGGAGCTCGGAGGTCATTCAGCTCCTCTGGAAGGGGAGGAAAAGGGATTTCCATGAGCACTTCCGTAAGGAAATGCAATAAATCACTCCCAGAGCAGCGAGAGCTCGGGGCTCAGCTAACGTGAGAAAAGGCAGCTGTGCACTCAAAAGGTGGCTGGGTCAAGTGGGATTTGCTTCCCCAGGAATGGTCAGACGGGGCTGTGGGGGAAGAGGAGAATCATCCCTGCCATGGGGAAAGCTGATGGAGGGCACAGAAAGAGCCTCAGGCTCCCCTCAGTCCTCTGGGTTCTGGTGGGCACTGTTGGGCCATGGCCAGGACAGCGGGAGCTGCTCCGTGTCCCTGGGACTGGGCACAAGTGCCCACCCCAGAGCCTTCTGATGCCCAACTCCAAACTGTGTTTCACTCAAAAAAACCCTCACATTTCAGCCTCCACAAGTGCCCACCCCAGAGCCCCCCAGTGCCACACTCCAAACTGTATTTTATTTAAAAAAACCCCTCACATTTCAGCCTCCACAAGTGCCCACCCCAGAGCCCCCCAGTGCCACACTCCAAACTGTGTTTCATTCAAAAAAAACCCTCACATTTCAACCTCCACAAGTGCCCACCCCAGAGCCTCCCCATACCCAACTCCAATCTGTATTTTATTTAAAAAAACCCCTCACATTTCAACCTCCACAAGTGCCCACCCCAGAGCCTCCCCATACCCAACTCCAAACTGTATTTTATTTAAAAAAAACCCTCACATTTCAACCTCCACAAGTGCCCACCCCAGAGCCCCCCAGTGCCCAACTCCAAACTGTGTTTCATTCAAAAAAAACCCCTCACATTTCAACCTCCTAAGGCAGTTCAAAAATAACACCCAACAAAATGACCCTCAAACTTTCTTTTTAAGCCCATCTAAACCCCCTTGACTTACATTTTAATAAAAATTTAAACATTTCAACCTTCCTGAGCCGCCCTTTGTTCATAAAACCCTCTCAACCCCTGAGAGATATTTTATTAATGAGATAAAAATCTCATGCTTTCAGTGCGTGTTCCCCATATCTGGGCCCATTTTGCTCTCCAGACTGCGCGCTCCCAGCGCCGAGGGAGATTTAACGAGGGGAAAAACACGGCGGGCGGTTTTCCAAGGCATTCTGGGCTGCGCTTTTTCAGCCCGTGACTTCACTGCGGGGCCGTGTGTGAGCGCCGGCGCTGGCAGCGCTCCCGGCGAGGCTGGAATGATGGAATTATCTCACTGCCCGTAAATATCTGCGGCAGGGAGCCTGTGCCCGGCTCCCCGGGAGAGCGGAGCGTGGCCCCGGGATGCTCCCGCTGCCCTAATTTAGGCATTTCTGCGGGAGGATGAATCACGGCGCTGGAAGCCGTGGCTGCGGCGCGGCTGGTTTCCCCGCAGGGATGCCGTGGGGCGGGCTGTCCGCGCTGAGCTCAGCCCGGTGTGTCACGGAGCAGCGCGGGGAATAGAGCCTGACGCTGCTGGGAGCCGTAAAGCGGATCTGGGCCTGGGGACATTCCCTGCCGATGGGGTCACTCCTGTGCAGGCAGCCTGGGCACCGCAGCCGTGTATTGTATTTATAGCCGGGCCGTCACTGCGGACGCTGAGCCCGGGGATATTTTGGGATGATGCGGTCATGGCTTGGGGCACGGCTGGAGTGTGCCTGGGAGCGTGGAGAGAGGGGGCCCGAGCCTGTGCAGGGCAGGGAATCAGGGAACGGAGCTGGGCGGGGGCTGAGCCTGGAGCAGAGGAGGCTCAGGGGGCCCTTGTGGCTCTGCACAGGAGGGGACGTGCGGTGCTGATGTCTTTGAGGTGGGGCTGAGTGCCTGCAGTGGGTTTGTCACAGAGTCCAGCCAGCCTGAGCCCTGAAACGACACGGGGCTGAGCTGATGGGCTTTGGGGGAAGGTGCCAGGGCCAAGGGGGATACGTGGTAGGCTCCCCCTCCCCGGTACCTCAGCCATGGGGACGGGAAGAGGGAATGTGCAGCCGGGAGCTTTGGGAAAAGGAGCCCCCGAGAGAGAAACCCTGTGGGCTGTGCCCCACTGGACACTCTGCCTTCACTCGAGCGCAGCTGCAGGACTGCTCTGTCCCCTCTGTGCCAGCTGTGTCCCCTCTGTGCCTGCTCTGTGTCCTCTGTGCCCGCTGTGTCCCCTCTGTGATGCTCTGTGCTTTGTACAGCGGGATTTCCCTGCACTGTGGGGTCAGTGTAGGGCTGGTATCTGGCTCAGTGACCCCAGCGGGTCCAGCTCAGGGGGTCTCTGAGTGGGCACCTGTAACTGAGCCTGCAGCTCTGCGGCAGCCCGGCACCTCCACTGGGCCACACTGACCAGCTGGGAAAGGCTGGGAGTGACCAGGAGTGACCAGGGGGTGACCAGGGGATCAGGCACTGACCAGGCACTGACCAGGGGCAATCAGGAGTGACCAGGGGGTGACCAGGCACTGACCAGGAGTGATCAGACAGTGACCAGGCAGTGACCAGGGGATGACCAGAGGTGATCAGACAGTAACCAGGGGGTGACCAGGGGGTGATCAGACAGTAACCAAGCACTGACCAGGCACTGAGCAGGCACTGACCAGGAGTGATCAGACAGTGACCAGGGCACTGATCAGACATAACCAGGGGTGCACACACACCCCCGCCGCCCCAGTCCCGCCTCGGCTTTCCCGCCTTTCCCGCACACGTGACTCTGCCTTTCCCACGCACGCGTGCGCAGGGCGGCGCGGGGCGCCCCGGTGGGCGGGGCCGGCGGCCGGCGCGCGCCTGAGGACGTGGCGCTTTCCAGCCAATCAGCGCCCCCGTCCCCGGCGGGGTGGGCGGGGCCGGAGGGAGCGAGGCCGGAGGAGGGCGCAGGAGGCGGGTTGCGGGATGGGGGCGGGCAGAGGGGCGGAGTGGCGGCAGAAAAGACCAATCGGGACGGGCATCGGCGCCGAGGAGGAGGCGTGGCCCGCCCGTGATTGGTGGGCGGGGAGGGCGCGCGGGGGGCCGTGCGGCGTGGCGCGGCGCCGACTTCCGGTGCGCGGAGCGGCGGCGGCAGCGGCGGCGGCGGAGGGACGGTGAGGGACGGGACGGGACAGGGATGGGCACCGCGGCCGAGGCCGGGGCCTAGGGCCGGAGAAGTGGCGGGAGCGGCTATGCGGGGCCGCTGCAGTGTGGCGGTAACGCGGCGGCGGCGGCAGCGCCGGGCCCGGTCTCCATGGGAACGGGCGGGAGCGGCGGCGCCGCCGCGTCCGCGGCCCCTGCGGCCTGTCCCGCTGAGCGGGGCCGTGACTGGGCCCAGGGCGAGTGGGCTGGGCTGGTCGGGACCGCCGGTCCCGGGGACGGAGTCCCGTCCGCATCTCGCGGCCAGGGCGGGACCGGCCCGCGGGAATCCATCGCCTGCCCCGGGCGTTATCCGTGGGGATAACGGGCTGTGGGACCCCCGGGATAGCGGGCTGCGGGACCCCCGGGAAAGGGGATGCGAGACCCCCAGGACACCGGGATAACGGGCTGTGGGACCCCCGGTGCCGCCCCGCGCGGGGCTCTGGGCCGAGGAGGTGCCACCCCCGGCCCTGCTCCTCTCCCGCAGCTCTCGGTGGCCGCAGAACGCCGGGGCTGGTTTGGGGCAGGACCAGCCCGTTGTGGCTCCCGGTGTCTCCCCCACATCCGTACATCCTTCTCCGGGCCGGGATTCCCCTCGCTGTGCCCTGGGGTGGCACCCTGGGGTCCCAGTTAACTGTTCCTGGCTGCTCCAATGGGATCCATCCCCTGGAAAGCCACAGCAGGCTGATTCCCAAACCTGAACAAACTGTGTTGCTTGTGGGGGTTTTATAGGATCCTGCTGGCCTCCCACATGGGAAATGTGTGTCCAGAGGGGCTTCTTGCCATCAGCTTCCTCTAAATGGCACCACAATCCCAAGCCCAGTGCAGGATCCTGAATTCCTCTGTCAGTATCCTAGCAAAGTGGATAATGGGAATTCTGGGTTTTTCCATCAGTGTTTCAGCAAACCCACCTGAAACCCCGAGTTTCTCCATCAATATCCTTGCAGTCTCGAGGTCCTCCATCCATATCCCACCCAGCCCCGCTGGAATCCCAAGTTCCTCCCCAGCTGAGGGTCTGGGCCCCCATTCTGACCTCCACATCTTCCCCCTACTGGTTCCTGCTCCCCACTCCCTGCAGCCCACCCAGAGACCCTTTATCAGTGAGGAAAGGGCCAAGGCCCCTTGTGAGGAGGGGGGCTCTGCTTTCCCTCAGGCTGGGATCCCCACAGGGAGGGCAGGCCCATCCCTTGGTCAGCAGGAGCTGCTGGTGCTGCCAGGTTTTCCTGGAGAGTTCTTTGTGGATAACTGTGGTTTGTGGGTTTGGGTTTCTCTGAGCACCTTTCCTGGCACTGCCCAGGGCTGGGATTGTCCCTCTCTGGTCACTTCCACGTGCCCCCGGGCTCCGTGTGGACACTGGCAGATAACATCGGGCTGTTTGACCCGCTCCAGGTCACGCTGTGCTCCGGGCTGGGATCAGCACGGGGCTGGGCAGGCCCTGGCTGCTGGGATGTGCCAAGAGGGAGCAGGAGTTGGATCCTGGGGATACCCAGAGGAGCAGGAGTCAGCTCCTGGGGATGGAAATACCCAGAGGGAGCTCCACATACACCTGGCACTGCCTTTCCCTCCTGGAAGCTGTCTCCTCCCCAGAAACACTCAAAAAGGGACTTTTACTCTTTGTAACCCAATTCCCCTCACCATGCCCCCTCCTCCCCCACCTCCAAGGAATTGAAGCTTGTGGATTTTCTGGATGGTCTGATAAATCCTCATTCAAAAACAGGAAGGAAAGGGCTTTTCCACGTCCTTTCCCCCATGTCCTGCCACCAGTGCCTTGGTTTGATGTGGGACCAGTCCCAGGTCACTCCTGGTCATTGCTGGGTCACTCCCAGGGCAGAACTCCTTGGTGTGAGTTCAGCTTAAAGGGCTGAGGGTCAGGCTAAAGGGGATTTTAAACCACAGACTTTAAGAGATAGGGAATGGCAATACCTGGGTTTGCATTTATGTTCAAGAACTCTGGATGGGGGAGACCTGGATGTAAATTTAAAGAGGTAAGGATGGGGAATATCTTGGGTTTAAATTTAGGTTAAAGCAATAGGGATGGGGAATATATTGAATTAAATTTGCATTTAAGAGCTCTGGATGTGGAAGACCTGGATGTAAATTTAAAGGGGCACGATGGGGAATATTTTGGGTTTAAATTTTTAGGTTAAAACAATAGGGATGGGGAATATATTGAATTAAATTTGCATTTAAGAGCTTTGGATGGTGACTATCTGATTAAATTTAGAGTGAAAGAGTTAAAACCCAGAAATATCTTGATTAAAATTAAAGGCTAAATACACCAGGATGATGGATACCTGTACTGAAATTTAAAGAGATCAGGATGGGGAACACCTGGATGTAAGATGGGATCTAAGTTGGGATCTCAGTGATGAGCATGGGGAGCCCCTGAGTTCCTGCTGGGTCTAAAGGGATGAGCCCCTGGATCCATGTGCCTTCCACGGATGCCAGGCCCCTTTGGGTGGTTTGGCCAGGCGGGTCTGTGGGGCAGGATTCACCCACAGCGGGGCTGGGGAAGGGAGAGCTGGGGGTGTGTGCATGTCCTTCATTCCTCCATCTGCATCCACTTCCTTCCTTCCTTCCCCCCTTTCCCCAGCCTGGATCCCTTCCCAGCCCAGCTGCTGCTCTGAGGGCTCTGGGATGGGGTCGGGAGCAGCTCTGGCAAACGGGACGTGGCCCACGTGCACGGGGCTGGAAATGCCTATAATCTGGGTTAATTAATCCCTGTGCCCCGATAAGCTGTGTTAATTAGTTACCGTGCCCCGATAATCTGTGTTAATGAATGCCTGTGCCCTGATAATCCGTGTCAGTGAATCACTTTTGCCCAGATAACCCGTATCAGTTCATTACGGTGCCCCGATAATTAGGATCACTTAATCAATTTGACCTGAGAATATTCATCATTTTCCCCCATAATTTGCATTTGTTAGTCATTTGTGCCCACACAAATCTGCACTAATTCTCCATTTTCCCAAATAACGTGCAGTAATTCCCCATTTTTCCCTGACAATCGGCATTAAATCATCATCTTTGCCCAGACAGTCCACATTTATCATTTCACCCAGATCATCTGGGTTAATTAATCATTTTTGCTCCCATAATCTGTATTATTATTAATCTGTTTTTTCCCCAATAACACGCCCTAATCCCCAGATAATTTGCCCTAGTCCCCAATTTTTCCAAGATAACTGGCCCTAAACCTTATTCTTCCCTAACAACCCATCCCATGGCGATGTCCCTGTCCCAGGGTCCCTGTCCCACCCTGGTGTCCCTGTCCCATGGCAGTGTCCCTGTCCTGTGGTCCCTGTCCTACCATGGTGTCCCTGGCCCACAGCAGTGTCCCTGTCTCTGTCCCACGGCAGTGTCCCTGTCCCATCATGGTGTCCCTGTACCCCAGTCCCTGTCCCACGCTGGTGTCCCTGTCCCACGCTGGTGTCCCTGTCCCATCATTGTGTCCCTGTCCCACGTTATTGTCCCAGTCCCTGTCCCATGCTGATGTCTCTGTCCCATGCCGGTGTCCCTGTCCTACATTATTGTCCCTGTCCCACGCTGGTGTCCCTGTCCCACAGCAGTGTCCCTGTACCCCGGTCCCTGTTACCCACGGCGGTGTCCCTGTCCCATCATTGTGTCCCTGTCCCACATTATTGTCCCAGTCCCTGTCCCATCATTGTGTCCCTGTCCCACAGCAGTGTCCCTGTCCCACGCTGGTGTCCCTGTACCCCAGTCCCTGTCCCACGTTGGTGTCCCTGTCCCATCATGGTGTCCCTGTACCCCAGTCCCTGTCCCGCGCTGGTGTCCCTGTCCCATGGTGGTGTCCCTGTCCCTGCGGTCCCTGTCCCACAGCAGTGTCCCTGTACCCCGGTCCCTGTCCCATGCCGGTGTCCCTGTCCCATCATTGTGTTCCTGTCCCTGTCCCATCATGGTGTCCCTGTACCCCAGTCCCTGTCCCACGTTGGTGTCCCTGTCCCACGCCGGTGTCCCTGTCCCATCATTGTGTTCCTGTCCCTGTCCCATCATGGTGTCCCTGTACCCCGGTCCCTGTCCCACGCCGGTGTCCCTGTCCCATCATTGTGTTCCTGTCCCCGCAGGCAGGCCCGGCACGATGCGGTTCCCGCGGCTCCTGCTGTGCGTGGCCGTGTGGGCGCTGTGCGGCTCGGCCAAGCCCACGGAGCGCAAGGAGCGCGTGGTGCGCGAGGCGCCGCTCAGCACCCGCGAGCACGACGATGCCCAGAGCTTCGACTACGACCACGACGCCTTCCTGGGCGCCGACGAGGCCAAGAGCTTCGACCAGCTCACGCCGGAGGAGAGCAAGGAGCGCCTGGGGTAAGGACAGCATCCGGAGCGGGAGGGCACACACGGGCACGCTCCCCCTGCGGGAACTCCCCAGAAAGCCACCCCGAGCCATTTCTGTGCCTGGCATTCCCCAGACTCCAGAGCAGACAGGGGGGCTATGCGCTGCGCTGTGCTCGCTCCCTGTTCTCTGGGTGCCTCTGGAGCCCCTGGGATCGCTGGTGTTTCTCAGCTGGAGGTTGGCTGGGAGTTGGGGAAACTCAGCCTGTATGGAGATTCCCCATCCAGTGTCTCCACTGGGACCCCAGGATGGCTGTGCCCACCCTGGAATCTGGCTGGGCCTGCCCTGGGATCCGGCCGTGCCTGCCCTGGGATCTGGCCCGGGATGGTTCTGGGATCTGATTGTTCCTCCCCTAGGATCCAGCCATGCCTCCCCTGGGATCCGGCCGTGCCTGCTCTGGGATCCGGCCGTGCCTGCCCTGGGATCCGGCCGTGCCTGTCCTGGGATCCGGCCGTTCCTCCCCTGGGATCTGGCCCGGGATGGTTCTGGGATCCGCCCGGGCCGGGTGCCCCTGCAGCAGCTGCTGCCGCAGTTGTTCTGGGGCTCGAGGTGGCTCAAACCTGAGACCTGCAGCCTCCAGCAGGGTGGGGTGCCTGGGGCACAGAGGCTCCCCAGGGAGCTTGGGACATCGTCAGGGTGCTGGGCTCCAGTCACCTTGGAACTGGGTGCCTTTGGCTGGGTTTTCATGGAATGGCTGGGTGGGAAGGGACCTCAGAGCCCCTCCAGTGCTACCCTCACCATGGCAGGGACACCTCCCACTGCGCCAGGCTGCTCCAGCCCCAGTGCCCAGCCTGGCCTTGGGCACTGCCAGGGATGCAGGGGCAGCCCCAGCTGCTCTGGGCACCCTGTGCCAGGGCCTGCCTGCCCTCCCAGGCAGGAATTCCTTCCCAAGATCCCACCTGAATCTCTCCTTTTTCAGTCAGACTTGATTTTTTCAGCCAAGCATCCCATCGTTGCTCTGCTGCTGGAGCAGCACCTACCACAGCCCATAGTGAATTTTGGGGTGTTTTTTGGAAATGGTGCTCCCTGATGGGAAAGAAAAGCTCAACCACGTGTGGGTGCTGGGGACACCTCCAAAATGAGCCAATTCCCACAGCGGGATGTGCAGGGCAGGGGCTGCCAGGTTCCATCCATCACTATGGATTGTGCTGGCCTCTCCCCCAGCACTCTGCGGCCGGAGGGAATTTCCTCCCTCCAGGGACAATTTAAACTGGAAAACCCCTTGATCCCTTGGAGCCAGGCCCTGGTCGCTCCATAAGTTCCGAAATACAGGATCCAGGAGGCGTTTTGCCTCCTGGCAGAGTCAGAGGGAGTGCCTCGATGCCCCTGGAGCAGCGTCAGATGGGAGGGAAGCTGGGCCTCCCCCGGCCTCTGCCGATGCCAGGGCTGCGATCCCAGAGCCCGTCACGCTCAATCCCATTGTTCTGCCGAGTTACCCGGAACGCCTTTCCACGGGGGATTTACTGCCCCGCACACAAACAGCCCAGGGCTGTCTGCGGGGCAGCTCCGGCCATCCCGAGCCCCGGGGCTCCGATAATCCCTTATCTCGGGGGGTTCCGTGAGCTCTGTGCTGCAGCAGGGGCCGCTTTTCCTGCGGGAGCTCCGCCTCGGCTCCCTCCCCTCCTGCCCTGGGGCCGTGGCTTGGCAGCGCTGCCTGGTGCCTGTCCCGGCAGTGCCCGTCCATTGGAGCGGGCAGTGGGAACGGGACTGGGCAGTGGGAATGGGGAGCAGCTGCTGCCCCGGTGCCTGCCCCGGCTGGTCAGTGTGTCCGGGGCAGTGCCCATCCCTTGGAGCGGGCAGCGGGAATGGTGAATAGCTGCTGCCCGGTGCCTGCCCCAGTCGGTCAGTGTGTCCGGGGCAGTGCCCGTCCATTGGAGCGGGCAGTGGGAATGGTGAATAGCTGCTGCCCAGTGCCTGCCCCGGTCGGTGTGTCCGGGGCAGTGCCCGTCCATTGGAGTGGGCAGTGGGAATGGGGAGCAGCTGCTGCCCGGTGCCTGCCCCGGCTGGTCAGTGTGTCCGGGGCAGTGCCCGTCCATTGGAGCGGGCAGTGGGAATGGGGAGCAGCTGCTGCCCGGTGCCTGCCCCGGCCGGTCAGTGTGTCTGGGGCAGTGCCCATCCCTTGGAGCGGGCAGTGGGAACGGGAACGGGACCAGGAGCGGGCAGCGGGAATGGGGAGCAGCTGCCGCCCTCCCCAACATCTGCTGCCCGCCCTTGCCGGGGCAGGACGGGCCCTTGGCACGGTGGAAGGGTTTGGTGGCCGCTGCCCTGGGAAAGCAGCCGCGAGCAGCTGGTGCCAGCCCCCGGGCCAGGCCGGGGTGGGGAGGAGGTTTGGGAGCTTCCTGAGTGCTGGAGAGGGTTTGGCTTCCCTGGGAAGCTGTTCCCTAATTAACCCCTTAGAAACTGCCCTGGACAAACTGCCTGGCCGTCAACCCCTGCCGGCTCTGGTCCTCCATTCCGGGGATTTTCCTCAATAAATACCATGGATTGCTGGTGGTGTACCTTCCTGGGAGAGGGAAACACAGATTTCTTTTTCCCTGAAATAGGGAGGATTTGACAGATTTATTTGTGGTTTATATATTTACATGGACAAATGTTTAAAATCCTTGTGACACTTTACATAGTTCTATGCAGAATTTTATAATATTGATTGACTTGTTATGTGTTTATACAGAAAATTTTGAATATTTATGTGACATTTTGCATATTTCTGTGTTTGATCAGAAATATTGGAAGGGACACTTTGCAGATTGATATATAAAGTTCTGAAATATTTCTATAATATTTTACATATGTGTGCATAAATTTGCGCACTATTGCTGAGCTATTTTTTATATTTACATATTTATTTTATATGTTTCTCTTTAAAATCACTCAGGTCTCCAAGCCCTGCCCACTGCCCCCACTCTGGCCTCTCACTGTCAGAACTAAATTCCACATTTTCCCTTTGTTCTTGCAGTCTCTCTCCAGCTTCTCATTGCCAGGAACATCCTTTGTGCCACAGAGGAGTTCCTGGTTTTCCTAGACCAAGGCAATTCTGAAACACGGAAACCTGGGTGTGAGCACGGGTGGCTCCAGTGCCCGGTTTTCCCTTTGCGTCAGTATATTTGGAATTAACAGTCCTAGCAGCAATCTAAAATTTAAAATTCTGTGTTTTCCACCTGTCTAAAATTCCTCAAATACCTGTGCTGGAGCTCAGGATTCCTGACCTGTTTTCGTATAACGTTCATGTTAGAGTTAAAAACCAGGATCCTGCTTCCCCAGACAAAGGATTTTGGGACCGTTATCGGTGATTTCCATCGAGGAGCCCCAAACCTGCCCAGCACAGAGCGGGAGCGCTCCGGGAGCGAGCGCTGCTGCGGATCCAGCAGCCCCCACCCCCCGGCTCCATCTGCCCCTGGATCCCGCATTCCTGCCGCCCTTTCCTACAGCTGCTGCTAAAAATAACGGAGGCACGCGGCTCCGGAGGCTCCGGAGGCTCCGGGGCTGCGGCTCCGGTGTCTGCCCGCCCGGCACTGGGGCTGCTCCCGCTCCTCCGGCACAGCCAGACCTCCCCAGACCTCCCCAAACCTCCCCAAACCTCCCCAGACCTCCCCAAACCTCCCCAGACCTCCCCAAACTTCCCCAAACCTCCCCAAACTTCCCCAAACCTCCCCAGACCACCCCAGACGTCCCCAAACTTCCCCAGACCTCCCCAGACCTCCCCAAACCTCCCCAGACCTCCCCAAACTTCCCCAAACCTCTCCAAGCCTCCCCAAACTTCCCCAGACCTCCCCAGACCTCCCCAGACCTCCCCAAGCCTCCCCAAACCTCTCCAAACCTCCCCAAGCCTCCCCAAGCCTCCCCAAACTTCCCCAAGCCTCCCCAAACCTCCCCAAACTTCCCCAAGCCTCCCCAAACCTCCCCAAACTTCCCCAGACCTCCCCAGACCTCCCCAAACTTTCCCAGACCTCCCCAAACTTCCCCAAACCTCCCCAAACTTCCCCAAACTTCCCCAGACCTCCCCAAACCTCCCCAAACCTCCCCAAACCTCTCCAAGCCTCCCCAAACTTCCCCAGACCTCCCCAAACCTCCCCAAACCTCCCCAAACTTCCCCAAACCTCCCCAAGCCTCCCCAGAGCTCCCCAAACCTCCCCAAACCTCCCCAGACCTCCCCAAACTTCCTCAAGCCTCCCCAAACTTCCCCAGACCTCCCCAAACTTCCCCAAGACTCCCCAAACTTCCCCAGACCTCCCCAGACCTCCCCAGACCTCCCCAAACCTCCCCAAACCTCTCCAAGACTCCCCAAACTTCCCCAAACTTCCCCAGAGCTCCCCAAACCTCCCCAAACATCCCCAAACCTCCCCAAACATCCCCAAACCTCCCCAAACCTCCCCAAACCTCCCCAAACCTCCCCAAACTTCCCCAGACCTCCCCAGACCTCCCCAAACCTCCCCAGACCTCCCCAAACTTCCCAGACCTCCCCAAACTTCCCCAGACCTCCCCAAACCTCCCCAAACTTCCCCAAACCTCCCCAAACCTCCCCAAACCTCCCCAAACCTCCCCAAACCTCCCCAGACCTCCCCAAACCTCCCCAAACCTTCCCAAACTTCCCCAGACCTCCCCAAACTTCCCCAAAACTCCCCAAACTTCCTCAAGCCTCCCCAAACTTCCCCAAACTTCCCCAAACTTCCCCAGACCTCCCCAAACCTCCCCAAACTTCCCCAGACCTCCCCAAACCTCCCCAGACCTCCCCAAACTTCCCCAGACCTCCCCAAACCTCCCCAAACTTCCCCAAACCTCCCCAAACTTCCCCAAACCTCCCCAGACCTCCCCAAACTTCCCCAGACCTCCCCAAACTTCCCCAAGCCTCCCCAAGCCTCCCCAAACTTCCCCAAACCTCCCCAAACCTCCCCAAGCCTCCCCAAACTTCCCCAGACCTCCCCAAACCTCCCCAAACCTCTCCAAGCCTCCCCAGACCTCCCCAAACCTCCCCAGACTTCCCCAAACCTCCCCAGAGCTCCCCAAACCTCTCCAAGCCTCCCCAGACCTCCCCAAACTTCCCCAAACCTCCCCAAACCTCCCCAGAGCTCCCCAGACCTCCCCAAGCCTTCCCAAACCTCCCCAAGCCTTCCCAAACCTCCCCAAACCCCCCAAACCTCCCCAAACTTCCCCAAACCTCCCCAAACTTCCCCAAACTTCCCCAGACCTCCCCAAACCTCCCCAGACCTCCCCAAACCTCCCCAGACCTCCCCAAACCTCCCCAGACCTCCCCAAACCTCCCCAGACCTCCCCAAACCTCCCCAAACCTCCCCAAACTTCCCCAAACCTCTCCAAACTTCCCCAAACTTCCCCAGACCTCCCCAAACCTCCCCAGAGCTCCCCAAACTTCCCCAAACCTCCCCAAGCCTTCCCAAACCTCCCCAAGCCTTCCCAAACCTCCCCAAACCCCCCAAACCTCCCCAAACCTCCCCAGACCTCCCCAAACTTCCCCAGACTTCCCCAAGCCTCCCCTGACTTCCCCAAACCTCCCCAGACTTCCCGGGTTTAGCAGAAATGTGCGTCCCTGCTCCTTGCCCAGCACCGACGAGGCGGGAGGACGTGCAGATGGAGCTTTCCTAAGGTTTAACAGGGAAGGTTTTCCCCTGAAACTCGTAATTCCTGGAGGAACCACAACCTGAGTGGTTCGACAGTGGCTAAGCTGGTGATTTCCATGTCTAAGCCAGTGTTTTCTCTGTCCACAACAGAGTTTTGGCAGCTGACCTTGCTTTTCAGCAGCTAACACAAATGTTGGTTTTAATGATAAACTTTTCAAATGGTTGAATTTGCAAATTCCATAACCACCTCAAATGGTTGAATTTGTAAATTGCATAACCACCTTAAGCTTTCTTCTGGCATCACCAGGAGAGGCAGAGCCGATATTCCCATTTTTAATATAAATATGGGTCCGTACTCATCACCTGCACCGTCTTGGTCGAAGGATGCATGGATGGGTCTTTCCCAGGGGCTTAAAAGGAAGCTTTTCCCCAAAACTCAGAATTTCTGAAGAAACCAAAACCTGAATGGTCCAAAAGTGGCCAAGCCAGGGATTTTCATGTCTGAGCTGAAGTTTTGGCAGCAGAACTATATGTTGGTTATAAGGATAAACTTTCCAAATGGTTGAATTCCCAAATTCTGTAACGACCTCAACTTGCCCCCTCTGCCCCTTCCCATTCTCTCCCTGCTAACTCTCATTTTTTAAACTTTTTCTGCATTTCTCTGTGTTTCCCACAGGAAGATTGTAGGGAAGATAGACGAGGACGGAGATGGGTTTGTGACAGTGGAGGAGCTGAAGGCCTGGATCAAGTTTGCCCAAAAGCGCTGGATTTACGAGGATGTGGAGCGCCAGTGGAAGGGCCACGACCTCAACGAGGATGGGCTTGTGTCCTGGGAGGAGTACAAAAATGCCACCTATGGGTATATCCTGGGTAGGTCCTGGCCCTTGGCATGGCCCTGTCCTGGAAACAGCAGCTGGGACGTCCTGCTTTGCTTTGGATCACCAAGGGTCGGTGGGGTGGAGGCGATCAGGGTGGGCTCTGGCACAGTGGTCAGTGGGGCTCATGGAGGGATGGTCAGTGGGTGGTCAGGGATCAGAATGGGCTCATGGAGTGATGGTCAGTGGGTGGTCAGGGATCAGGATGGGCTCATGGTACAGTGGTCAGTGGGTGGTCATGGAGTGATGGTCAGCGGATGGTCATGGATCAGGGTGGGCTCATGGAGTGATGGTCAGCGGGTGGTCAGGGATCAGAATGGGCTCATGGAGTGATGGTCAGTGGGATGGATGCAGATCCAGACGGGGTTGTGGTGGAGAGAGAGTTTTGGGGCTTGGATTAGGGAGGCCCAGAGGAAGTTGTAGTTGAGAGTGTGCCGTGGTGCTGGGCTGGCGCTTGGCTGACCTGAGATGGATTTTTCCCCTGGATAAGCACAGGAATATGATGTAGGATGTGGCCTTGGTGTACATGGGGCCAGCTGGAGCAGATGTCCCCAATATGTTAGACTTTAAAGCCTCTGAAACTCTACAAATTGACCTCCTGGTGGCATTAGCAAAGAGAAATCCAAGGAAAAGAACCCAAAATACATGGAAATCTTCCCAATTGAAAGTTTACACACCATACACCCTCCTTTTCCCCAGCCACACTTGGGCATTATTAATGTCCCTGGTGACAAATGCAGCTCTGGGCTGAATCCAGGTGATTTTGGGATGAATGGCATGTGGCGTATGGGGGTTTCCAGCCCTTTGGAATTCCTGGCTTGTGGGGGAATTTGGGACCAGCAGGTGGAACCCACTGATCTGCAGCTGTGGAGCCACCTTGGTGTGTCCGTTGTGTCCCTACACCCCATAAACCCATTAGCAGAGATTTCAGTTGCTTTCCCTTGTCCTGGGAGCAGTGTTAGACCCCAGAAATCAGGGATTTTGGGACAGGTGCTGGGCCAGCAGTGAGGCATGGCCTCAGACATCCCTGGGAGTGAGGGAAGCAGCAGCTCTTTTGGGGTTAAAACCTTAAACCGTCAAGCCCTGTGCCAGCTCTGGCCTCCAGCACTGTAGGCTGGCCCGGGTGGAGGAGCTGCAGCTCTGGAGTGTCGAATCCACTCTAATTTCCTAAATATTGCCAAAAATAGTCAAACTGCTCAGCGGGATGTGCGGAGGGGGAGCCGCTGCACGGGAGGCTCATCCATCTCCCTTGGGATCGGGGAGGATCTGGATTTGCTGTGCTGGTGGCCAGGGAGGGCCCTGTGACACCCCTGGGCTGGGGCAGCACCTCCCAATGCTCCCTTTGCCGTGGGTTTCTGGGCTAATCTGCCTGTGTGGATCCAGCCTGGAAGGGGCAGAGAGGTCCTGGGAAGGGCTGAGCACTGTTTGAGGGGTCTGGGGTGGCATTTCGGACCTGCAGGTGTTGGACAGGGAGAAGCGTGAGCATTCACGAGGAAAAGCCGTGCCGAGAGAGCCCTGCACGGGCAGAGCCCGGTGATGAGCTGGAGGAGCAGCTCCCCCGCAGCCTGGCGGGGTGTGGGGGTGCCCAGCCCCCAGCACGGCCAAACAGAGCTGGAGCAGCCCTGGAGCCCCGTGCAGCCTCCGCTCCTGCTGCTCCCACATACTTGTGTCCTTACGGAGCGCCGGGAGGATCCTGCTCACGCTCTGGCTCCGGCTCCTCTCGGCAGCAATGACTTTTCCACAGCTCCTTGCTGCTCAAATGTTCCCCTCCCTGGCCACAGTGGGGCTGGAATGCCTCTGGAAGTGCCTCCTCGGTGTTGACCCACGGCCAAGGGGTGCGTGGGGCCAGGCATTGCCCTCGGCTGCTCTGGAGGGTCCAGAATGTGGTGTTTTGTCAGCAAAACAAGGTGCCGGGAGTGGTTTTAATAATTAATTAATTACACACCAGGATGAGTCACTGGGTGGCCCCCAGAAGTGTCACGGAGCAGTGTAGGGTTCTGCTGGAGGGAGTCCTGGGAAGCAGGGAATATCAAGTGAGAAACGTCCAACAGCTTAGCATCTGAGACTGGAAATTCCTTTGAAACTCCCTTCAAAATCAGAATATCAGAATATCATCATCATCACCACTCCTGTTTTTGTTAATTCCTCAATCCCATGGTGGGATCCAAAACCAGGACACAAGATGTTGGGGTTGAGTTTGTGGCTTTGCTGCCATACTCTGAGCAAAACCCTCTGGCTCTGCTTCCCCTCCCTCTGCTCCCCCAAACCTCTCCCAGCCCAGGGACCAAAGCAGGAAGTAACTTTGGGGGCTTTGGGAGGGTTTAACCCTTTTTAACCCATCTGCCCCCCCACCACTCCCCCATCAAACCCATTAATTAGCCCAACAGCAATTAAGGAATTGTCTGTTAATGGCGCTGGTCCTGAAAGTTTCCTTGTTTGGGGCTATGCTGCTTCTCAAGGCAAAACATTGGGAACAGAATGGGGAATTTGGGGTTCATTCTGCACCTAGAGCTGCCTTAAAGTCAAAATCTTTGGATTATTAATGGATGCTCCAGAGTTCCTTGAATCCTGAGCCCCTTAATCCAGGGCTCCCCGATGCCTGCCTTTTGTCCCAGATAACAGAGCAGGGGCACAGGGGCTTTGGGACCTTGTTATATGGGGTCTGGCTCTGGTTTAAGTTCAGCAGAGCGTGGCAGTGTCCCCCAGGATCCATGTTCTCCAGGGCTGCTGGACACTGCTGTGTCCGTAACTGCTGTCCTGCTGCTGGCAGGGCTGTGCCAAGCGGCCACGCGTGCCCCACGGTCCCACCCGGCCGCTGCCTGCTGGCCCTGCCACTGCCAGCAGCCAGCGAGATCCCCTTACACATTCCCCTCCCAGAATAGCTCCCGTTGAGCCTCTGGCCGAGCCGGCCAAAGCCCCCAGGGCCTGTCTTTTGGGGCCTCTCCCTGGGAATGTCATGGGCCCAGGGTTCCGCAGTGGGCACGGCAGAGAAGGGCTGGCTGCAACTGAGCTTTGCTGGCAAAGCGTCGGGAGGTTGTGCTGAGAGGGAGGAGGTTGAGTTTGAGGCTGGGTGGAGGAGGTTGCATTGAGGAAGCTGAGGATGAGAAGGTTATGTTCAGGAGGTTGAGTGGGGGAGCTTGAGGTTGGGTTGAGGTTGGGCTGAGGAGATGGAAGTTGTCTTGAGGTTGAAGTTGAGAGGAAGCTGAGGTTCAGTAGGGGAGGTTGAGGTCGAACTGAGGTTGGACTGAGGTTGGACTGAGACTGTTGAGCGGGTTGAGGCTGTGTGGGTGGTTACGGGTGCTCGCCCTGCCCGAGCTGACCCAGGTGCTCTCTGCTCCCCTCAGATGATCCAGACCCTGACGATGGCTTCAACTACAAGCAGATGATGGTGCGGGACGAGCGGCGCTTCAAGATGGCCGACAAGGACGGGGACCTGGCCGCCACCAAGGAGGAGTTCACGGCCTTCCTGCACCCCGAGGAGTACGACTACATGAAGGACATCGTGGTGCAGGTGGGGCCAGCGCAGAGGCACCTTGGGGTGGGCACTGAGGGGCAGGAATTGCCCTGGGCCTGGCTCACGCTGGCACCTTCTTGCAGGAGACCATGGAGGACATTGACAAGAATGGCGATGGTTTCATTGACCTGGAGGAGTACATCGGTGAGACGCTGGTGCTGCTGCTCCATGTCCTGTCCATGTCCCTCAGTGTCCCTCCTGTCCCCTGGGAGCCACCGCCACCGTGTCCTTCCCAGTCCTCCCCCTCACAGAATGTTCTTCTCTCTCTCAACTTCCACCTGCCCCTAGGCCTCTGCCGAGGATTTTCGGGTGAAATCATCACCCAGGTGGTGCTTTGGGGTTTTGGGGATGGATTTAGGGAATTCAAGGCTTTGGGTCAGTCCTTGGGGTGGGGACGGGGCCGTGGGGCTGATGCTGATCCTGCTGTCCCCCAGGTGACATGTACAGCCAGGACGGTGATGCTGATGAGCCTGAGTGGGTGAAGACGGAGCGGGAGCAGTTCGTGGAGTTCCGGGACAAGAACCGGGACGGGAAGATGGACAAGGAGGAGACCAAGGATTGGATCCTGCCCTCGGACTACGACCACGCCGAGGCTGAGGCCCGGCACCTCGTCTACGAGTCCGACCAGGACAAGGTGGGCCAGCAGCTCTGGAGGGATTTGGGGAGCAGGAGGAGTGGGGAGACAGCGGGACGGGGAAATAGCGGGATGGGGAGATATAGGGATGAGAGGAGTGAGGAGACAGCGGGATGGGAAGAGTGGGGAGATAGCGGGATGGGGAGATGGTGGGATGGGGAAATGGCGGGATGGGGAGATAGCGGGATGAGAGGACTGGGGAGATAGTGGGACGGGGAAATAGCAGGATGGGGACACAGCGGGACGTGGCGTTCCCTGCAGGACGGGAAGCTGACGCGGGAGGAGATCGTGGACAAGTCAGACCTGTTCGTGGGCAGCCAGGCCACGGACTTCGGGGAGGCGCTGGTGCGGCACGACGAGTTCTAGGCTCGAGCCGGCAGCGCTCGTGGGCTCCGTCCCTGGCCGAGGCCGCTCCTCCGCGGAGAAACCCCAACCCGGCTCCCGGGGACGGGGTCGGGAAAGCCACACTCCCCCGGCACCTGGGGCTCGTCTCGGTGTGGGTTTTCCCCGGATTTTAACGACTTTTGGGTTATTTTTGTATGTTTTGGTTTTACCACGTGTGGGGACAGCTCCCCTGGCGCGGGGGCAGCGACGGGGCTGCCCGGGGCGGTGGGGCCCCGGGGGCCTGGGGGGGACTGGGGAATCCACAGAGGGATTGCGATTGGAATTGCAGTTGGAATAAAAGTTAGAATTTGAATTGGAATTAAAATTGAAATTGGAATTAAAATTGAAATTGGAATTAAAATTGGAATTTGAATTGGGCTGAAATTTGAATTAAAAATGGAATTGGAATTGAACATTGAAATCAAAGTTGAAAATGGAAATTGAAATGGAATTGGACCCAAATAAGTGAAATTGGATTAAATGGAAACAAGTGATGTGAAATTGGAATGAAAAGTGACCATTGAAAACCCCAAAGCCGTCAGAGCAGCCGCAGGGCCCAGGGGGTGACCTGGAGGTGACCCCAGCGAGGTTGGACCCTCCTCCCCTGTCGCTGCCCCCTGGGATCTGGGCGAGACCCCTCCCCCAGCCCCGCTCCAAGTGCCTTGAATCCCCCAGACCCCTGGGGGAGGGCCTCATCCCACCCCGCTCTGGGACAATGCCCCAGGTTTTCTCTCTTCTCTGTTGTTTGTCCCCCTGCAGCCACCAGAGCTGCGTGGAATCGGGCCCGGCCATCTCCAAATCCCCAGGTTTTCCCTTAAATCCTTTCCCAAAGGTTTCCAAGGGCTGACCGGATCCTCCCATCTCCTTCTCCTCTTTCTACTCCTCCTTTTCCTCCCCTCCCTAAATCCAGTGTAAGTGGGTTGGGAATAAGGCCTCATGCAGGGCTTGGGAATCTGGGGATGCTGGGGGTGATCTGGGAATGTCGGGGTTGGTTTGGGACACCAGGGATGATTTGGGACAGCAGAAGTGATTTTTGGAAAGCCTCTGGTGTAGCCACCCAGCCCTGCAGCAGCCCCTCTCCTGACGTCCCCCGGCTCCCAGCCGTGAGGATTTGGGACAACTCCAAACACGGATTTTCCGCCTCCTCCGGGTTTACTCCTCGGTTTTCTCCTCGGGCTGATTGAAGGGATCCGGATCGGTTGGAACTCAATAAAAGTGTTCACCCCCCGATGGGCCGAGGGGGACGGACCCCAGTTCCCTGTGTCCCCCTGAACCGGGGTCTGGGGGAGCCCCCTTGGGCTGAGCCAGGAGGGTTCGGGGAGGGGGGAACTGCTGGGGATGTGGGGACACACGAGGCCTGTGGGAGTTGTGCCCCTGGGGCCTGGGGGGCTCAGCCCCACAGAGGGAATCCAGCCCCATGGATGGGGGGACTCATTCCCACCCTCACCCCACAGAGGGAGGGCCCAGCCCCATGGATGGGGGCCCTACAATCCCACCCCAGCCCCACAGATGGAGATGGGTGGCACCATCCCACCTCCCTGCCCTCAATGTGTGTGAGGGGGACAGGGGAGCAGGGTTCCACCATGGCACCACCGTGGAGCATAGCCACCTCCAGGACCCATCCTGCCCCACCGTGGGGCACAGCTTCCCATGGGACCCACCCTCTGTCCCTGCTGTGGGGTACAGCCCCTCCCAGGACCTGTCCTGCCCTGCAGTGGGGCACAGCCACCCCTGGGATCCCCATCCCACCCAGCCATGGGGCACAGCTCCACCAAGGCCTCCATCCCATCCCACCATGCGGCACAGCCAGCCCCAGCCACCCCATTGCCACCCTGCTGTGGGGCACGGTGCCCCTGGGTGCCCTGTCCCACAGTCCCAGGTGCTCAGGGGTCCCTGGGTCCCTGTGCCGTGGGTGCCCTGTCCCACAGTCCCAGGTGCTCAGGGGTCCCTGGGTGCCCGTGCCATGGGTGCCCTGTCCCACAGTCCCAGGTGCTCAGGGGTCCCTGGGTCCCCGTGCCGTGGGTGCCCTGTCCCACAGTCCCAGGTGCTCAGGGGTCCCCGTTGCGCTCAGACCGCGGCCATGGTTTATTGTCCCACCCGCGCTACATCCTAGGCTGGCCGGGGCCCGCGGCCCCCAGGGCAGAGCCAGCCCCACGGGGGACAGCTGGGGGACAGCTGGGGGGCAGCCGGGGGTCCCGGGGGCTGGGGCGGTGCCGGAGCCCCTCAGCTGGGGCCGACCTGGCTGGAGGACACGGAGGAGACCTCGGTGCGCTGGGCCGAGCTGGACACGTCGGAGTCGTCTGACATGGGCCGCCCGCACACCGTCTCCATGATGCAGGCGCGGAACTGCGGGCACACGGGTGACACGGGGTCACAGGACGGGGGACAGCTCAGCCTGGGGGTCCCATCGCTCCTGTGCCCGGCCCTGGCACTGTCCTCACACCCTCAGATTGGCCTCATCTCCTGTCCCTGGGGTCATGGTACCCCCAGCCGTGCAAGTGTTCCTGGATGCACCATCCCCAGGTGTCCCTGGTCCCCCAATGTCCTTGGGCACCCCTGCATGTCCCCGCTGCCCCAATGTCCTGGGGTGTCCCCATCTTCTCTGTGTCCCCCTTGCCAATGTCATCCCCTTATCTGAGTGTTCTGAGGTGTCCCCTCACACGGGTATCCATCCCTGGGTGTTCCCCGTGCTGGGGTCTCCCTGAGTGTCCCAGGTCCTCAGATATCCTTGGGCAACCCTGGATGTCCCCATCACCAGGTGTCCCTGGGTGTCCCCTCCCTGTGTCTCTGTCGCGGTGTGGCTGCTGTCACCTGTTTGTTCATGAAGCAGTAGATGATGGGGTTGTAGACGCAGGAGCTCTTGGAGAAGAAGGCAGGGATGGTGACGAGGCGCAGGTCGATGCCGTGCTCGCGGTTGTTCACCATGTACATGGCCAGCGCCGCGTAGGGCACGTAGCACATGCAGAAGGAGCCCACCATGACCACGACCATGCGCGACACCTCCCGCTCCGCCTTCTGCGTCGTGGCCGACTCCTGCTGCTGCGCCGCCACCTGCCCGGGCACAGGGACACCTCGGGCCTGCCCGGGCTGCCAGACCCCCGCCCAGCCCCTGTGCAGCCCCCTGACCCCTGCCCATGCTTCTGTCTGCCCCCTGACCCCTGCCCAGCCCCTGTGCAGCCCCCTGACCCCCGCCCATGCTTCTGTCTGCCCCCTGCCCATCTTCCTGCCTGTGCTCCTGCCCAACCTTCTGTCCAAGGAACCTCCCCTCCCTTCATCCCTCCAGTCACCTCTCCCTCCTGCCCTCCCTCCCTGCTCACAGTCAATTCTCTACCTCTCCATCCCTGTTCTCTCTCTCCCTCCCTCCTGTCCCCTAGCCCCTCTCCCCTCTCCATCCCTCGCTCTCAGCCCCAGGTGTGCCTGACCCCAGTGCCCCCCGTGCCCCCGGGACTCACGGCCCGCAGGGCGCTGAGCAGCTGGGAGTAGGAGAAGATGATGAGGGAGAGGGGGACGATGAAGCAGAAGATGAAGAGGAACCAGGTGTAGTACTCGCTCTTGTACTTGGTGCCCACCGTGTACCAGTCAGGGCCGCAGGAGCACTGCAGCCCCTCGGGGATGTACCTGCAGACGTGTGCTCAGCCCCGGCTCTGCACCGTGGGCACACCCCATGCCCCACAGCGCCCCATGGCACTTCAGGTGCCTCAGGCACTCGCCTGGCACCCCCACAGCTCCCCACCACCCCCCAGCTGCCCCCCTGCCCCGTGTCCCACCTGCTCCAGCCGAAGAAGGGCGGGATGGCGACGCCGACGCCGATGATCCAGGTGGCCGCCACCACCAGCAGCGCGTGGCGCGAGTTGAAGCGGAAGTTGCCGAAGGGTTTGCAGATGACGATGTAGCGCTCGAAGGCCAGGAAGGCCAAGGACCACCCTGTCACCAGCCCTGGGGGAGCAGGGCCACCACGGGCCTCACACAACCGCCCATGGGCTGGGGGTCACCACAATCCCCATAGCCCCCCCGGGTCACCCCGAGTCCTGCAGCCCAGCAGAATGTGGTGATCACCCCTCCCTTCAGGCCTCAGTGGTGACCCCAGCTCCTCCAGCCACAGCAGATCACAGCGCTCAACCCTAGCCGTGGCCCTTACCCGTTTTGCCACCTTCAGATCACAATGATCACCCCAAATTCCCCAACCCCACAAGAACATAATAGGCACCCCACCTTCAGCTCCACCAGACCCCAGCGGTCACCCCAACTCCTATGGTCCCACCAGACTACAGTGGTCAGCTCCTAAAGGTCCAGAAGGTCCCCCCAATGCCTCCACCCCCGCAGCTCGTGGTGGTCACCCTAACTCCTAAAGCCTTAGAAGAATGTGGTGGTCAATGATACCCCGAGCCCTACCAGACCATGGTGGTCACCCCAAGTCCCTCAGCCCCTGTTGGAGATCACTGTGGCCCCTCTGGCCGCAGTCGCCCCAGTGGTCACTCCATCATCTCCGGCCGCAGCAGCCTGAGTGCCCCAGGGTCCCCTCGTACCTCCGGTGGCCCCTGCAAAGCCCTCAAAGGCACACATGTGCTTCCCGAAGACAAAGTATCCCTGGGAGCTGGCCACGAAGACGGTGAAGATGCAGAAGACGCAGCACATGAGGCCGCTGACGGAGATGTTCACCAGGATGTAGTTGAGCGGCTGCCGCAGCTTCTTGTACTTGATGGTGACGATGAGGACGATGGCGTTCAGGGGCGTGCCCGCCACGAACACCAGCCCCATGAAGATGGTCTGCAGGTAGAAGGCCCACATGGGCGCGATGTGGTACTGGGGCCCATCCCAGGGCCCCACCGACGACTGGTTCTTGAACAGGTAGAACTCTTCCTCATCCATGGTGGCGGTGCCGGGGGGGGGCCGCCCACCCCCCTGATATACCCTGCGCCCCCAAAGCCGCTTAGGGGGGATCAGGGCTCAGCCCGGCCAAACTTGGGGATTAGGGTGGGCTAAACCGGGCTCAGCCCCTAATCAGCGCCCTGAGCCGGCTCGAGCCGATTGCCGGTGCTCTGGAGGATTTGGGGGGGAACGAGGGCTCCCCCCAGCAGCTGGGTGTGGGGAGGGTCCCCAGGGGTCTCCAAGCTAGGTCCTGCTCCTCCTGGGGTGTCCAGGTGTTCCCAAGTCTTGGTCCCACCATAACGGCCAGAGGTTCCCAGCCTTAGTCCTGATGCCATCAGGGTCCTCAGTGTGCCCCAGGGGTCTCCAAGCTCTGTCCTGGTCACCCCCAGCATGGCCAGATGTCCCCAGGGGTCCCCAGGTGCCCCAGGGGTCCCCAGCCTTGATCCCACTCCCCCAGGATGGCCAGCCCTGGTTGCCTTAGGAAGAGCTCGGGGTTTCCCTTGTAAGCCCCCCACCCGCTGCCCCCCACCCCACACCCCAGGGTGCCCCCCAAGTGTCTGCCCCCCTAAGCAATTGTACCCAGTTCTGGGCTTGGGGGATCCCTGTGCTGGGGGGACCCCAGGTGAGGTGGGGGCAGTCTGGGGGTATCAAAGGTTGGGGAGGAAGACTGGGGGGCACAGCTTGAGGTGGGGGGGTGTCTGGGAGGGGGTGCTCATTTTGGGGTGCAGTGCCAAGGGTCACTGATGGGGGGGTCACTTTGGGAGTGCGCTGCTGGGACTCAGTCCCAAAGGCTCCCAGCGTTTCCTGCCCTCCCTCCCCCTGTGTCCCTCCCCAGGCCGTGGCACCCCCGGGGAACAGGAAGGATGAGCAGAAGCTGCTTAGGGGGGGATTACGGGGCCCCCCCGGGCTGGGGGCGCCTATAAAGGCCGGAGCAGGGACCTCACTGCGGCACCGGGGACCCTCAGGGACGGGGGAGCTCAGTCAGGGCAGGGGGGCACGTCCAGGGGGTGCTGTGCCCACCCTGGGGGTGCCCTGGGGGTCTCTCCAGCTCTGGGGCAGAGATGGGGCTGGGGGGCTCAGGGACGGGCCAGGGATGGGGCCAGGGGAGGAACAGGGGGATGGGGTGGGCTGAACCCCCAGCCCATGTTCTACTGGGCTATACTGGATCACGTTGGCCTGTACTGTACTGGTTTGTACAGGCCTGTACTGGTTTGTACTGGGCTGTATGGCTTTGTACTGGGCTGCACTGGACCACACTGGGCTGTACTGCACTGTATTGTGCCACAGGATTGTACTGTGTCCTGTTGGGTTGTACTGGGTCTGGTCATGCTGTACCAGGCTGTGCTGGGCTCAACAGGGCCATGCTGGGCCCTACTGGGCTGTACTGGGTCAGGTCAGCTCTGCGGGTGTGTACTGGGCCGTACTGGGCTGTACTGGGCTGTACTGGGCTGTACTGGGCCGTACTGGGCCATACTGGGCCGTACTGGGCTGTACTGAGCCATACTGGGCCGTACTGGGCTGTACTGGGATGTACTGGGCTGTACTGGGCTGTACTGGGCTGCACTGGGTCAGGTCAGCTCTGCGGGTGCCGTACTGGGCATCCCCGTGGAGGGGCACCCCCAAATGGGTGCCACAGGGTGGGGATGCAGGGGACAGACACCCCACAGAGGGCCCCCCTGTCCCTCCCCGTGTCCCCTGTGGGGCTGCGGTCACTGGGGCTGGGGGGGACACAGAGCAGGGCCTGGGGGCCACGGCAGAGGGGGGCACGATGGCAACAGCCAGGCTTGGCAGGGGCTGCCCAGGGGGGTTTGGGGTGCCCATCCCTGGAGGTGTCCCAGGAACTCCTGGAGGTGGCACTCAGGGCTCTGGGACAAGGTGGGCACTGGGCACAGCTGGGACTGGATGGGCTGGGAGGGCTTTTCCAGCCTCAGGGATCCCGGGGCTCTGTGGGTCTGGGATGGGGGCCATGGAGTGGGGAAGGGGCTCGGGGGTGCTGCCGAGCAGCAGGAGGTGCTGGGTGTGGAGCTCTGCCAGCTCTGCCAGCTGTGGGGCTCTGCCAGCCCTGCCGGGACCCCCAGCACCCACCAGTGCCCGTTGCCAACCCACCAGTGCCCACTGGTACCAGCAGCACCCACCGATACTGGGAGCACCCACTGGTACTGGGAGCACGCACCGGGTATTTTGGGTGATGATGTGTTGGGGTGCCCCCCCATTGTGTGCCCCCCGCCCGGGTATTTTGGGTGATGATGTGTGGGGGTGCCCCCCCCGCGCCCCCCCGGGTATTTTGGGTGCCGCTGCGTGGCTCTGACTCGGCAGGTTATTTTTAGGTGTTGGCGCAGGCGCCGCCGCGTCACCCCCCCCACGTCACCCCCCCACGTCACCCCTTGTCACCCGTTGTCACCTCGGGGTGCACCCGCCCCCCCTCCGTTTCCCTTGGAAGCTTCCAGGGCAGGCACCGGAACAGGGGGAACACGATACGCCCCAAATCGCCCCCCCAAAGGACCAGATGTGGGTCACACAAATGTCCCCCCAAGCACTCAGATGTGGGTCACACAAGTGTCCCCTAAAAGACCAGATGTGGGTCACACAAGAGTCCCCCAAAGCACCCAGATGTGGGTCACACAAGTGTCCCCCCCCGCCTCCCGAGGGTGCCTGGAATGGGGGGGACACAAGAGGGATTGGGGGGCAGCGGGGTTCAGGGCACACTCCAAATATGAGCGAGCCCCCTCCCCAGGCATGGGCCACTGCCATGGGGAAACTGAGGCACGGCCAGGGGGGCTGGGGGGGTTCCACGGCAGGGGTGGCTCTGGGGAGGGGTCCCGGGGAGCTGCCCCAGAGGGGGTCCCGGGAGGGTCTGTGGGGTCTCGGCTGTGCCCCTGGGGCTGGGGGAGAGTTTCCATGTGAGTTTTTCGGGGGTTCCTGAGGGGAAAGGGATGAGTGAGGGGCTTCCGAGGAAATCTGGGGAGTCTTTGGGGTGTTTGGGGTGCACTGTACTGTGGGGGGCTGCAGCATTGGGGTGTCTGCGGTGTTGGGGTATCAAGCACAGCTGTATCAGGATAACAGGGTGTTGGGGTGCCTGGGCTATAGGGTGCTGAGGTTTTGGGGTGTCGAGGTTGCACGTATTTGGGGTTATTGGAGGCGGATCCTGGAGTTTGGCGGTGCCTAGATTTTGGGGTGACACAGTTTCGGGGGTGTCTGGATACCGGGATTTGGGGTACCAGTGTTTCCTGTAGGGAGGCTGGGGTACCTGGGGGTCGAGGTTTGGGGTGCTGAGGTTTGGGGGTGCTGAAGTTTAGGCGTGCCAGTGATTCAGCGTGCAAAGGTTGGGGGCACCAATGTCTGGGGCAGGAGGTTCCGAGGTGCCAGAGTTTAGGAGTTTGTGACACTGGACTTCAGGGAATTTGGGGAGTTTTGGGGTGTTGGGGTGCAGTGTTTGGGAGTCTGTGAGTGCCGGCCTTTTGGGGTGTTTGTGTTTGTGTCGGTGTTTGGGTGTGCCAGTATTTGAGGTTACAGAGGTTTTAGGGGTGTCAGAGGTTTAGGGGCGCTGGTGTCTGAGGTTACAGAAGTTTTAGGGGTGTCAGAGGTTTAGGGGTGCTGATACAGAGGTTTTAGGGGTGTCAGAGGTTTAGGGGCGCTGATGTCTGTGCGGTTTTGGAACTGCCGGGGTTTGGGGGTTCGGGGGAGCCTTGGTCCGGGAGTGCCGCAGTCGGGGCTCCGGGGTGTGCGGGGATCTCGTGTTTCGGGAGGTGCCGGATCCGGGGGTCTGGGGGTGCCGCAGTGCGAGGTTTGAGGGGTGCCGAGCCCGGGGGTCCGAGGTTTGGGGAGTGCCGGAGCCCGGCGGTTTTGGGGTGCCGGTGTCCGGGGTTTGGGGAGTGCCGGATCCGGGGTTTTGGGGTGCCGAGTCCGGGGGTCCGGCTGTGAGGCCGGGACCGTAAATGGGCGGGCCGGGCCCCCCACCCCGGCGGCCGGGCGGTCTTTCCGTCCCTCCGGCTCGGTCCCTCCCCGGGACGGGGCGGGCCGGGCCGGGGCAGCGCTTAAAGCCGCCGCCGCCCCCCAGCCCCGCCACTTGCCGTCGTCGCCCCCGGCCCAGGAGCGCTCCTGGGACGCACCGCGAACACACCGGACCCCGCCGCTCCGGGAACTACTCGGGAACCGAGCCGGGACCCCTCCGGACCCCTCAGCCCTCCGGGACCCCACCGGGAACCAACCCCGGCACCGGGAACTTGCAAGGGACAGAGCCAGGACACCGGCCCCGACCCCGGCTATAGGGACCCCTACCCAGGACACCGGTACCGAACAGCGAGCCCCTCTCGGGACAGCGGGACTGGGACGGGAGCCCGTCCTCAGGCACCCGTGCTGACCCCGGGCACCGGGACGGTCCCCGGGCACCGGCACTGACCGAGGACACCGTGCCCCATTGCGGGAACCGGGACCCCATCCAGGACACAGAGACCCACCCGGACCCCTGCCCCGGAACCGGGACTGACCCGGGACGCCATCGCCCAGCCCGGGACCCACAGCGGGCACAGCACCCAGCCAGGGCCCGACCCGGGACACCGGCCCGACCCGGGACACCGGCCCCGACCCGGGACACCGGCCCCAGCGCCAGCCTCGCCACCGAGACCCAGGAGCCCCACCCCGGGCACCCACAGGACCCCCACAGGACCCCGGCCCCGATTCGGGACCCGCCCCACGGTGCCAGGATCCCTCCGGGACACCGGGACTGACCCGCGACCCCCGCCCAGCGCCACAAGTGACCCAGGACTCCCCCACAGCCCCCAGGACCCCCGTGCCCACCGAGGAGCCCCCACCCCTGCAGGATGAACTCCACGTACGAGGCGGCGCCGGGCGAGGACCCCGAGGAGCTGCCGGCCACCGAGAAGGACCTTGCGGAGGACGCGCCCTGGAAGAAGATCCAGCAGAACACGTTCACGCGCTGGTGCAACGAGCACCTCAAGTGTGTGCAGAAGCGCATCGTGGACCTGCAGCGCGACCTGAGCGACGGGCTGCGCCTCATCGCGCTGCTCGAGGTGCTCAGCCAGAAGAAGATGGGGCGCAAGCACCACCCGCGCCCCAACTTCCGCCAGATGAAGCTGGAGAACGTCTCGGTGGCCCTCGAGTTCCTGGAGCGGGAGCACATCAAGCTCGTGTCCATTGGTGGGTGTGCAAGGGGGGGTCAGTGTCCGTGGGTGGGTGTGCAAGGGGAACGGTGTGAGGGTGGAAGGGGAACGGGCACGGTGAGTGTACAAGGCCGGGCAGCGGTGGTGCCCTGGGCAGAGCGTGGCTGTGGGTACAGTGAGGATGGGGCACGGTGAGCGTGCAAGGCCAATGGACAAATGAGGATGAGGAATGGGTGTGCAAGGGTGGGAGTGAGGGGAGATGGGAAATGGAGGGTGGGTGTACGAGGGCAGGGGTGTTCAAGTGAGGACATGGATGAGTGTGTAAAGGGAGGGGTGGATGGATGGATGGGTGTGAACAGGGTGAGAGCGCACCGGTGGGGAATGGAGGAGTGGGAGTGGAGGATGAGTGTGCAAGGGGCACCATGGACAAATGAGGATGGGCCCGCGGGTGAGTGTGCAAGAGCAGGGCGATGGATGAATGGGAATGGAGGGTGTGTGCAAGAGTGAGGCCGATGGGCAGATGAGAATGGGGATCAGTGTGCGAGGGGAGGGTGACGGGAGCAGGAGCGGGGCGAGTGTGTAAGAGCGGTGGAGGGATGGCAATGGCAATGGGGTGAGCGTGCAAGGCTGGAGGCAGCGGGCGGCTGTGCACGGGGTGCGTGTGCGAGGGCGGTGCGGTGTGCGGGCCGGCCCGAGCCGAGCCGGGCTGTGCGGAGCCGTGCTGTGCGGAGCGAAGGGGTCCGGCCCGAGCCGAGCCGAGCCGAGCCGTGCGGGGGGGCTGAGCTCACGCTTGGCGCGGGGCCGGGGCGCTGATCTCACGCGCGGGGGGGCCCGGCCCGGCCCGCACCCACCCCTGCCGGGCCCCAGCGCCCACCCCCAGCCGACAGCTGCGCCGTGACCCCCCCGGCACGGGCAGGGCTGGGCCCCCCCGCGCGGCCGCACCGGGGCTGCCGGAGCCCCCCCGCGCCGTCAGCGCCCCTCCCACGCGCGTCCTTGTGCCCCCGGGACCCCCAGATGTGACCCCGAATTCTGGCACCCCCCCCCCAGGTGTGACCCCGAGTTCTGGGCACCCCCCCCCCCCCCCAGGTGCTGTCCCCGAGCTCCCGGCGGGGCGGGGGTTTGTCCGCCCCCTCCCACATCCCCCCATTTCCTCCCTGAAACGCGATCGCTCGTGGGGGAAGCGGCGGGGGAGGGTCCGCCCCGCGGGGCGGTGGGGGAGGGCCGGGATGCCTCGGGCCCCCTCCCCCCCGGCCCTCCCGTGCCTCAGTTTCCCCTCGTTGGCACTCCAGGAATTCCCGGGGCGGGCGGGGTGCGGCGCTCCCGGGCGCTCACTGGGGGCTGCACCCTCTCCCCAGGGTGGTGCGGGGGCTCGGGGGGCTCGGGGGGCGCTGTCCTGGGCTCCTCTCTCGCTTCTGGCCCGTCCCCAGGCAGGGCTCGGGGTGCAGGGTCCCGTGGGGTGTCGGGGCGCCCCGGGACGGGTCTGGGGTGCGCCCCGCTGTGCCGCGGGATGTCGGGGTGTCCCAGGGGTCCCTGTGCTGGTGCTGTGGGGTTTGGGGGTGTCCCCATGGCGGTGCTGTGGGGTTTCGGGGTGATCCCTGAGGCTGATCCCGCGACTCTCCGGTTCCGGGGTCCCCTCGGCGGGTCCCACAGGATGTCGGGGTGCCCCGGGGGGAGTCCCGAGCGATCTCGGGGTTCAGCCCCCCCCGATTCTCCCCCACAGACAGCAAAGCCATCGTGGACGGGAACCTGAAGCTGATCCTGGGGCTGATCTGGACCCTCATCCTGCACTACTCCATCTCGATGCCCATGTGGGAGGAGGAGGAGGACGACGAAGGCCGCCACCAGACCCCCAAGCAGCGGCTGCTGGGCTGGATCCAGCACAAGGTGCCGCAGCTGCCCATCACCAACTTCAACCGCGACTGGCGCGACGGGAAAGCGCTGGGAGCGCTGGTGGACAACTGCGCCCCGGGTGAGGAGAGAGGGGATGGGGCAAATGGGGGCAAAATGGGGGGCAAATAGGGCACAACTGCGCCCCGGGTGAGGAGAGGGGACAAATGGGGGAGAAATGGGGACAAATGGGGGACAACTGCGCCCCGGGTGAGGAGGGGATGGGGCAAATGGGGGGACAACTGTGCCCCGGGTGAGGAGCAGCGGGGACGGGGGGACAAATGGAGTGGACAAATCGGGGGAAACTGAGCCCCAGGTGAGGGGAGAATAGGGAATGGGGGGCAGGGGATGGCACAGGGGGCAGCTGGTGGGGTACAGGGGGTATGGGGTGCAGGCTGGCTCGGGGGGCACTGATGGAGTGCTGGGGGAAGCAGGTGCAGAAGGGGGGTCAGGACGGGGGTCAGGACGGGGGGCAGGATGGGGTCAGGATGGGATCAGGAGGGTCCAGGACAGGGTGCGCCCCTGACCCTCCTGCCCCACTGCAGGTCTGTGCCCAGACTGGGAGAAGTGGGACCCCAACAAGCCAGTGCAGAACGCTCGGGAGGCCATGCAGCAGGCAGACGACTGGCTGGGCGTGCCCCAGGTACGGCATGCGGGAGGTGGGGGGCACTGGGGGTCTCCCAGGGGCGTGGGGGGGCACTGGCACTTGCCCAGGTACCGTGCAGGGCAGGAATGGGGTGGGGGGCACTGGGAGAGGATGCTGAGGGTGCCAGGGCACGTCTGGGGGTGTCCTCGGGGATCCACAGGGTTCCCGGGGCATCGGGGTACCCCATGGCACCTGTGGGTGTGGGGGGCTCCCCAGCACGGCAGGGAGGGTCTCAGGAGGGTGTTGGTGTTGGGGTCTCAGAGGGTCAGGCAGGTGTCGGGGTCTCTCCTGGCAGTGGCGTGCATGGTGGGGGGGTTCCCCAGCAGGGTCCCCAGGGTGGGGGCACCCCAGGAGGGTCTGACAGTGCTGGGTTCCCCCAGGTGATCGCCCCTGAGGAGATCGTGGACCCCAACGTGGACGAGCACTCGGTGATGACGTACCTGTCCCAGTTCCCCAAGGCCAAGCTGCGGCCGGGGGCCCCCGTGCGGCCCCGGCTCCCCGAGCCCGGCCGAGCACGCGCCTACGGGCCCGGTACGGGGCTGGGGGGGGTCCCAGGACAGGGGGGGTTTGTGGGGGCACCAGGGGCTGGGGACCTGGCACAGGCAGGACATGGGACGCAAAAGGGGCATGGAGCCCATGCAGGGGGAGCTCAGGGGCACAGGGGGCGCACGGGGAGCTCAGGGGCACATGGGGAGGGTACTGGGTGGGGGGCTTTGCAGCCCAGCACAAGAGAGTACCTGGGCCATGAGAGTGAACCATGGACACCCCCCCAAGCCCAGGGACTCCTCTCCAGTCCTGGGGTGTCACTGTGCCCAGGGACACCTGAGGGAAGCCCCAGGGTCGCCGCTCCCCAAGAGTCCCCCTATGAGCAGGGACCCTCAAAGTCCTGCCAGGCTCACCTGCCCATACTCAGGAGCCCACCATGGACCCCCTGCTGTCACCAAGGACAGCCTGGGGGCCCAAAGTCCTGGGGTCCCCCCCTGACTCCTTCCCCGTGCAGGCATCGAGCCCCAGGGGAACGTGGTGCTGCGCCCTGCCCAGTTCACCGTGGAGACCCTCGAGGCGGGCGTGGGCGAGGTCCTGGTCTACGTTGAGGACCCTGAGGGACACACTGAGGAGGTACAGGGACCTGCCCCCCTCTGGGGGCTCCCCCAGCCTCCCTCTCTGGGAGACCCCCCCCGTGGCACCCCCCAGTGCCCCAGCTCTGTGTCACCCCCCCTTCCCCACATTTTGGGGTCTCTCCCACCGCAGGCCAAAGTGGTCCCCAACAATGACAAGAAGCGAACGTACAGCGTCACCTACGTCCCCAAGGTTGGGGGGCTGCACAAGGTGAGCCCCTCGGTGTCCCCTGACTCCCTCAGTGTCCCCTGCCTCCCTCGGTGTCCCCTGACGCCCTCGGTGTCACCCTGCAGGTGACAGTGCTGTTCGCGGGGCAGAACATCGACGGGAGCCCCTTTGGGGTGAACGTGGGCATGGCCCTGGGCGATGCCAGCAAGGTCACGGCGCGCGGCCCCGGCCTGGAGCCCGTGGGCAACGTGGCCAACAAGGCCACCTACTTCGACATCTACACTGCAGGTAGGGCTCTGGGGACGTGTCCCTGGCATGGCCAGGAGAATGGGGACGTGCCTTCATGGTGACATGGCCGTGGCACTGAGTGCGTGGCCATGGGGCTGTGTCAGGGTGACAGGGCCATGGCGTGGCAGGGTGACTCTGGGGACGTGTCCCCACGGTGGCCTGGCCATGGCACTGAGCGCGTGTCCTGGTGACGGCAGGGGCTGGCTCGGGCGATGTGGGGGTGGTCATCACGGACCCCCAGGGCCGACGCGACACTGTGGAGGTGATGCTGGAGGACAAGGGGGACAATGTGTTCCGCTGCACCTACCGGCCCGTCCTCGAAGGGCCACACACCATCTGTGTCACCTACGCTGGCGCCCAGGTCCCCAGGAGCCCCTTCACTGTCAACGTGGCTGAAGGTGAGGCTCCCTCCTGGGTCCCCACATGGCTCCAGAACATTTGTGCCCACTGTAGCTATGACAATGACACCTCTCAGCGGCCCCACATCACCCAGCTGTGACCATGGTGGCCCCAGGGCACCCAGTGGTGACCATGGTGGTCCATGACACCGATAAGTGACCGCGGGTGCACCATGGTCCCCTCACACTCCCCAGGGTGTCCCTGTGGCACCCCTGTCCCCAGGGGTTGGTTCCTTGTGTCCCTGAGGACACCGTGGCACTCCCCAGTCCCCAGGGCGTCCCCCATGTGCCGCTCCCCGCCCTGGGACACCCCCATCCCCGTCCCTGGGGGCTCCCCAGGGTCCCCCTGGCTCCTGGAGGTGCTAACGGCAGTTTGCAGCCTGCACCCCCTCGGCGGTCCGGGCCACGGGCAGGGGGCTGCAGCCACGGGGGGTCCGAGTGCAGGACGTGGCCGACTTCAAGGTGCTGACGCGGGGCGCGGGCAGCGGGGACCTGCGGGTGACACTGCGGGGACCAGGTACGTGCCATGTGTGGGACCATGGGGCTGGCAGGCTGGGGACACTGTGGGCATTGGGGACCTCTGAGTGACACTGCGGGGACCAGGTACATGCCACTCATATGTGGGAGCATGGCAGGGCTGGCAGGCTGGGGGCACCACGGACTTGGCCACTGGAAGGATGTGGGGAAGGTCCCACTGAGGGGGCCCATGGGGTGAGGGTACGGGTGGGGGTCCCACATGGAGGGATGGGTACAGATGGGGGACCCATTGGGGTCTAGTGGTGGGGGACACCGTGGGGGTGGCCATGGGGAGGGGAGTGTGTGGGCGGGGGTCCCTGAGGTGATCCATGGAGATGGGATGGTGGGGGTGCCCTGGGGTGGGTGCCCATCTGACCCGTCCCACAGGGGGCACGGAGGAGCCGGTGACGGTGCGGGACGTCGGTGACGGCGTCTACGAGTGCGAGTACGTGCCGCGGGTGCCCGGCACGTACCAGGTGTCCATCACCTGGGGCGGCTACGCCATCCCCCGCAGGTCAGTGCCCAACACGGGGGCAGGAAGGGGGTGGGCTTGTGCGGAATGGGGGGCGGGGGGATGGACAAACCCGCCCCTCCCTGCCCCGCCACCCTCACAGCCCATCTGAGATGCAGGTGTCCCCCTGGGGTGGGGGTCTGGGGAATGTGGGGGTGTGGGGGGTACAAGCCCTCCCTCATCTGCCCAAGCCAATTTGCGGTGCAGGTGTCTCCGCAGGGGTGGGACGTATCTGGGGGGACTGGGGGGTGCAGGTGTAATGTGATCCCCTCTCTCCCATGCCCCCCAGCCCGAGGTGCAGGTGTGTGAGGGGGCATACAGGTGTGTCACAGCCCCCCTCACACCTGCCTGTCCCCCCAGCCCGTTCGAGGTGCAGGTGTCCCCCCAGCCGGGGACACAGAAGGTCCGGGCCTGGGGGCCGGGGCTCGAGGGTGGCGTCGTGGGGCGCCCCGCAGACTTCGTGGTCGAGGCCGTCGGCACCGAAGTGGGGACCCTCGGTGAGCAGAGGGGGTGTACAGGTGGGGGGCACTGTGGGGGGGACACTGGCTGAGCCCTGAAGGGGGGGACATGGGGACAGGGTTGGGGCACCGTGGTGGGGACATGGGGACAGGGCTGGGGGTCCTGCGGTGGGAACAGGGTGGGAGCTATGTAGTGGGGTGACACCCTGTTGGGGACAGAATGGGGGGCACCATGGCACTGTGGGGGTGTCAGTGTGGTGGGGACTAGGGCACGAAGTGTGTGAAAACCCACTGGGGACACGGGGACAGGCTGGAGGATGGGCATCATAGTGGGGGCCCCCAGTGCTGTGGGGACACAGGCGTGCAGAGGTGGTGACATGGGGCAGGTTGGGGGTGGCTCCAGAGGGGTCAGGGGGACACGGGTGGTGCCACACTGGGGGGACACGGTCACAGAGAGGGGACAGTGGTCTGGGGGTCCCCACTGTGGGGAGATAAAGACATGTTAGGTGTCACCCTGCTGGGGGCATGGGCACAGGGGGGTGAGGATGAGCTCTGGGGTGGTGGCACAGGCATGGGGGGGGTGATGAGGACAAGCTCCAGGGGTGATGGTACAGGCACCGGGGAGGATGAGGAGCTCTGGGGTGGTGGCACAGGCACAGGGGATGAGGACGAGCTCCAGGGGTGGTGGCACAGGCGCAGGTAACGGTGTCTGCGGTGCCCCCAGGGTTCTCCATCGAGGGCCCGTCCCAGGCGCGCATCGAGTGCGATGACAAGGGCGATGGCTCGTGCGACGTGCGCTACTGGCCCACGGAGCCGGGGCTCTACGCTGTGCACGTGGTGTGTGACGACGAGGACATCAGGGACAGCCCCTTCATGGCTGACATCCGCCCTGCTCCCCCCGACTCCTGGCCCGACAAGGTGCTGCGACCCACAGCAACCCACAGATCCTGGGGTGCCCTTGTGCTCCACAGTGCCCTGCTGTGCCCCACTGCGCCCCATTGCGCCTCACCTGTGGGGCTGGGGGTGCCTGCACCCCACTGCATCCTTCCAACCCCCCCTCTCCACAGGTGAAGGCCTTCGGGCCGGGGCTGGAGCCCACTGGCTGCATCGTGGATCGCCCGGCCGAGTTCACCATTGACGCCCGTGGTGCCGGCAAGGGGCCCCTCAAGCTCTATGCACAGGTGGGAGCTCCAGGGGCTGCTGGGTGGCATTGGGTGGTGTTGGGTGACACTGGGTGGTGTTGAACACCTTTGGGTACTGTTGAACACTGCTGGGTTCCATTTAGTGTTGGTGGGCACCTCGTGCACTGCTGGGCGCTGTTGGGCACCCTTGGGTGCCATTGGCCAACGCTGAATGTCGTTGGGCACCCTTGGGCACCATTGGCCAACACCGAGTGCCACTGAGCACCCTTGGGAGCCATTGGGCAGTGCTGAGTGCCATTGGGCACCCTTGGGTGCCACACTGAGTGCCGTTGGGCACCATTGGGTGCCATTGGCCAATGCTGAGTGCTGTTGGGCACCATTGGGTGCCACACTGAGGGCCATTGGGCTCCCTCACCTCCTCCCTGCTGCTCACAGGACGCCGAGGGCTTCCCCATTGACATCAAGGTGAAGGACAACGGTGACGGCACCTTCCACTGTGTCTACGTGCCCACCAAGGCCATGAAGCACACAGTCATCGTCGCCTGGGGGGGTGTCAACACCCCCAACAGCCCCTTCCGTGTGGGTGTCGTGGGGGCCCATGGGTGCAGGGGTGGCTGTGGGGGTCCCTTGAGGTGTAGGGAGGGGGTGACCTTCAGTCATGGAGGGTGTTACGGTGTCAGCTGTGGGGCGTGGGAGTCCCATGGGGTTGGGGGCCCGGGTGGGGCTGGGGGCCCATGCGGTGATGTGGATGGAAATGGGGGTCCCATGGGGTGCTGGGTGTGGGGATGGAGGTCCCAGACCTATAGGGTGCTGGGGTCGGGCTGGGAGTCCCATGGAGTGCTGGGGAAGGGAGTCTGGAGGGGTTGGATGGAGGCAGGGTGCCATGGTGGGGTTGGGGGTCCTAGTCCCATGGGGTGCCAGGGGAAGAGGGGTCTGTGCCCCTGCCCCACGAGACACTGTGGGCCCGCAGGTGAGCGTGGGTGAGGGCAGCCACCCCAGCAGGGTGAAGGTGCACGGACCAGGTGTGGAGAAGACGGGGCTGAAGGCCAACGAACCCACCTACTTCACCGTGGACTGCAGTGAGGCTGGACAGGGTGGGTGCAATGGGGGGGGCACCCTGGGAACTCCTCTGTGGGCATGAGCCTTGTGTCCCTGGGCCAGCACCCCTGGTCCTGCACCCCGGTCCTGCACCATTTCTGCCAGTCCTGCTCCATCATTCCTGGATCAAGGGTCCTTCATTCTGGGCCCATCAGTTCTGATCCTGGTCCTGCATTCCTGATCCTGGTGCTACATCCGTGATCCTGGTCCATTGTCCCTGCTCCTGGTCCAGGATTCCTGGGCCTGCATCCCTGACCCTGCACCTGCATCCCTGGTCCGTTATCTCTGATCCTGGTCCATGAGTCCTGGTCCTGTCCATCACCTCCAGCCCCGATCCAGCCCCCTGCCCCATCTGCCCGGTCCCACTCCTTGGTGTCCCCCTGGGAGCGGGGGCCACTGACCTGGGCACCCCACAGGTGACGTCAGCATCGGCATCAAATGTGCCCCGGGTGTGGTGGGGCCGCTGGAGGCTGACATCGACTTTGACATCATCAAGAACGACAACGACACCTTCACGGTCAAGTACACGGCGCCGGGCGCGGGGCTCTACACCATCATGGTGCTCTTTGCCAACCAGGTCAGAGTCTGGCACTGCCCCACAGCCCCAGGGTCCGTCCCGCACTCTGTGGGTGCCCCCAGCCCCTGGGGGCCGGGGCTGTGACGCCGTGGTGCCCCCGTGTCACTGTGCCCTGGTCTTGGTCCCCAGGAGATCCCCTCCAGCCCCTTCCGCATCAAGGTGGACCCATCCCATGATGCCAGCAAGGTCAAAGCCGAGGGACCCGGGCTCAGCCGGACAGGTGAGGGTGGGGGACATGGGGTGGGGGCGATGGGTGCTGTGGGGCAGGTGCGGTGAGTGCCATGGGTCCCATGGGGCTGACATGGGGGGTGGAGGTGAAGGTGGGGACCCCTACCCACCTCTGGGTGCTGTGGGGCAGGGCCTGTGGGTCCCGTGGGTGCTGTGGGTCCCGCAGTGACCTGACCCGGTGCTGTGGTGCAGGAGTGGAGGTGGGGACCCCCACCCATTTCTGCATGCTGTGGGTCCCGTGGGTCCCGCAGTGGCCTGACCCGATGCCGTGGCGCAGGGGTGGAGGTGGGGACCCCCACCCATTTCCGCGTGCAGACGCGGGGGGCGGGAAAGGCCCCCCTGGACGTGCGGTTCGTGGGCTCGGGGCCGGGCCCGGCGGTTGCTGACTTCGAGGTCATCGACAACCACGACTATTCCTACACGGTCAAGTACACCCCGCTGCAGCAGGTGCGTGCTGGGTGTGCTGGGACATCCCACAGAGGCACCCCAACCCACAGGGTCACCCCTGGGGCAATGCCCAACCTACAGGGGCTCCCCTGGGGCAATGCCCAACACACAGGGTCACCCTGGGGCAATGCCCAACCCACAGGGTCACCCCTGGGGCAATGCCCAACACACAGGGTCACCCTGGGGCAATGCCCAACCACAGGGGCTCCCCGGCCCGTGGGGTACCCAAGAGGGGCCCCCTCACCCACACCCCATCCCCTGGGCTCCCCCAAGGACACCGCCCCATAGAGCCCAGTGTGTAGGAGCACCCCATGAGCCCCCCCTCCCCACAGTCACCCCCAGCTCCTGGGAAACCCACCCCTATGAACCCCTCCATTGCTGTGGACACCCCAGCTTTGTGGGCACCCCCTGGGGCAGCTGCAGCCCCACATGTGTGCCTGTCAACCCACGGCACCCCCAGGTCCATGGATTCCCCCATCCCTGGGAATTTACCCTCCCCAGCAGCCATGGGTGACCCCCAGCCCCCCTCAGCCTTATGGCTGTGTGTCCCCTGGCACCCCCTTGGAATCCCCCAGTACCATCCCCTGGGTGCCTGCCCTCCGCCCAATGTCTGGGCGCTGTGTGGGGGTCCCCGGCACACCCTGAAGCAGAGTTGTTCCTGCAGGGCCCCCTGTCTGTGGTGGTCACCTATGGTGGGGACCCCATCCCCAAGAGCCCCTTCCCCGTCACTGTGGCTCCTCCCCTGCAGCTGGGCAAGGTCAAGGTGCAGGGGCTCAACAGCAGTGAGTGCAGCACTGGGGAATGGTGGGGGGACCCCAGGGAGGGGACCCTGCATGTGCGGTGGGGGGGCGGGCCCTGGAAGGGACCCCTGAGCACTGGGGGCACCCTGGGTAAAGAAGAGACCTTGGGGGGGACACCTGGGGGCAGGATCAGCCGGGGGGGGCACTCTGAGTGTGGGGTCAGCATGGGGTGAGGGTATATGGGGGCACGGACACTGCATGTGGGGGTACCTGGGCGGGGGACACACCCTCGTTGTGGGGTGCAGCTTGGGGGCCCCAAGGGGGGGTTGGAGGGCACTCTAGCAGGAGAGGTTTGGGACAGCCTGTGCATGGGAGTAACCAGGATACAGGGGACAGATATGGGTGGGGCATGGGGGGGGGCCACACACCCTGTGGGGAAACAATTCCCTGGATATGGGGGACACCCTTGGGTGGAGGGGACACACCCTGGGACAGACACGCACTCCCTGCCCCGCACCTGGGGGACACATCTGGGTATGGGGTTCTCCATAGGCCTGGGGGCACCCCAGGGTGTGGGTGCCGCTCTGACCCCCCGCTCCCCCACAGAGGCAGAGGTGGGGCAGGTGCAGGAGTTCCAGGTGGAGGCGCAGGGCGCAGGAGGCCAGGGCCAGCTGGAGGTGAAGGTGACGGGCCCCTCGCGGCGCCCCGTGCCCTGCACAGTGGGGCCTGCCCCCCCCGGGGGCCCCCACCCCGTCACCTTCATGCCCTCCGAGGAGGGGCCCCACCGCGTCGAGGTCACCTACGACGGGCACCCGGTGCCAGGCAGCCCCTTCCCTGTGGAGGCTCTGCTGCCCCCTGACCCCTCCAAGGTGAGCCTGGCACACGCGTGTGCCACAGGGGTGTGTGTCACAGGGGTGTGTGTGTGTCCCAGCCCTGTATGCCACAGGGGTGTGTGTGCCACAGGGATGTGTGTGTGTGTCCCAGCCCTGTGTGCCACAGGGGTGTGTGTGCCACAGGGATGTGTGTGTCACAGGGATGTGTGTGTGTGTCCCAGCCCCTGTGTGCCACAGGGATGTGTGTGACACAGGGATGTGTGTGTGTGTCCCAGCCCTGTGTGCCACAGGGATGTGTGTGTCACAGGGATGTGTGTGTGTGTCCCAGCCCTGTGTGCCACAGGGATGTGTGTGCCACAGGGGTGTGTGTGCCACAGGGATGTGTGTGACACAGGGGTGTGTGTGCCACAGGGATGTGTGTGTGTGTCCCAGCCCCTGTGTGTCACAGGGATGTGTGTGTGTGTCCCAGCCCCTGTGTGTCCCAGCCCCTGTGTGTCCCTCTGCCCTCCTGACCCCCGCATGCCGCTCACAAGCCCCAAATGTGCCTGTACCCCCATAACCCCTGCATGTCCCCCCCGACCCTCACGTGTTCCTGTGCCCGCAGGTGGTGGCCTCGGGGCCGGGGCTGAAGGGCGGCCGTGTTGGGGTGCCAGCGCCGTTCTCCATTGCCACGCAGGGCGCGGGCAGTGGGGGGCTGGGGCTGACAGTGGAGGGGCCCTGCGAGGCCAAGATCGAGTGCCAGGACAACGGGGACGGCTCCTGCGCCGTGTCCTACCTGCCCACGGCGCCCGGGGAGTACCACATCAACATCCTGTTCGCCGGGCGCCACATCCCGGGCAGCCCCTTCACGGCCGCGGTCACGGCGCCCTTCGACCCGGCCAAAGTGACGGCCTCGGGGCCGGGGCTGGAGCGCGGCCGGGCCGGTGAGGCCGCCGTCTTCTCCGTGGACTGCTCCCAGGCCGGCGAGGCCGAGCTCACCATTGAGATCCGCTCCGAGGCCGGCGTCAAGGCCGAGGTGCTGGTGCAGAACAACCGCGACGGTACCTATGCCATCACCTACACCCCGGCCTGCGCCGGTGCCTACACCATCACCATCAACTACGGCGGCCTCCCGGTGCCCAACTGCCCCGTGCGCGTCACCGTGGACCCGGCCGTGGACACCAGCAGCGTCAAGGTCTACGGCAAAGGCGTGGAGCCGCGAGGTGAGCCAGGGGCCGCGCACTGTGGCGCCTCCTCCCCTTGGGCGGGGGTCTCCTTCTCCCCAGCAGCATCCCATCCCTGTGGGCGTCTCTTCCTCCTGGGTGCTGCTCTGGACACCACCACAGGCACCTCCCCTCTATGAGCATCCCCGTGGGCTCCCCATCCCCATGGGCACCCCATCCCCGTGGGTGTCCTCTCTCTGTGGACATCCCCACTCACAGGCATTCCAGCCCCGTGGGCACCCCATGGACAGCTCTTCTCACATGGATGGTTTCTGGGCACCCTCTAGACATCCCTCCATGGGCACCTGCCCCTTGCATGGACAACCGCGTCACTGTGGACACTCCCATGGTCACCAACATCTCCTCCCCATGGCCATCCCCTCTAATGGGGGCTCTCCTGGGCACCCCACAGGCATCTTTCCTCCCCCTGTCCCCCTTGCCACCACCACTGCTCAGGGTCCCTATGATTTTCCCCTCATTCCTGGGGGGAGGTTCTGGGGATGCAGGGGGTGTGGGGTGGGATCCCAAGGGTGTGCCAGTGGCCCCCTGAAGCCCCTGTGTGTGCCGAGAGGGCCATGAGCTCTCAGAGGCTGCTGTAAGGGACCCTCGGGTGAGCTCTGGGCCCCCTGACTGCCCTGCGCCCCTCAGGAGTGCTGCGGGAGGTGGGCACTGAGTTCACGGTGGATGCACGGGCACTGGCCCCCACCGGGGGACCCCACGTCCGGGCCCGGGTGCTGAACCCCTCAGGGACCCCCATCGAAACCTTCGTCACCGACCTCGGCGATGGCACCTACCGCGTGGAGTACACACCCTTCGAGGAGGGTGAGGGACCCCCACACCCCCCCCGGGACTCCCAACACACCCAGAGGCCCCCAGACCCTATTGGAGAGCACAGACATCCCCAGGGGCCTCCCAAACCCCTCGGATGGGAACCTCCAAGGGCCATGAGCTCCCCCAGGGTCTCTGCCCCTACACCAGACTCCAGCTTCCCCTCAGGACCCCAAGTCCTGGCCAGGCATCCTCCATTCCTCATGAAGCACCTTCAGAGAGGGAGGGACCTTCCCATACCATGTCCAAGTGGGGACCCCCTTCAATTCCCGCTGGATCCCCAGAACCAGGAACCTCCAAGACCCCTGAGACACCCCAAATCCCAACTGGGGACTCCCAACCTCCCCCAGAAACCTCATCCAGGGATCCCTAAAACCCCCAAGGCCTTTCAAACCCCACCGAGGGACCCCCACAGCTCCTGACCCCCTGAGAATCCCCACTGCAGAGGCCCCTCGTGCCCCTCCATGGCAGTGTGTGATGTGTCCCTGTCGCAGGGCTGCACCTGGTGGAGGTGACATATGACGACGTGGCGGTCCCCAAGAGCCCGTTCCGTGTGGGGGTGGCCGAGGGCTGCGACCCCACCCGCGTTCGGGCACACGGCCCCGGCCTGGAGGGCGGCGTGGTGGGCACAGCCAACCACTTCACTGTGGAGACCAGGTGGGCACTGACCCCACCTCAACCCAGCCCTGCTCCCCAGAGGCCCAACCCCTGCCCTACAAAGGCCCTGCCCTACAAATGCCCTGCCCGAGCCATGTTCCACCCCATGGACCCCTCATGCTGTCCCTGTTGGGGGGTTTGGGGTGGGCAGGGCAGGTGTGGAGACCAGGTGGGCACCAGCCCTGAGTCCCTCCGTTCCCACACCCATGGACTCCTCCCCCAGAGATGTCACCTCCATGCCAGGCCACTATCTCCATTGCCTGTCGTGGAAGTGCCACCACTATCCTCTTGCACCTGTGCCCTTCATGTGCATGTCCCACCTCTATCCCACACCACCAGCCTGCCACCTCCATCCCATGTCACCAGGATATCATCTCTGTCCCCTTGCTATGGAGGTGCCACCTCTGCCAGGGAGGTGGCACGTCCCTCCCCCTGCCATGGAGGCAGCACCTCCATCTCCCCACCATGGCAGTTGTTCCCCCTGGCCCCGCCGTGCCTGTGTCACCTCTCTGAGCAGTGGCATGTCCCCAGGGGCGCGGGCACCGGGGGGCTGGGCCTGGCCATCGAGGGTCCCTCAGAGGCGAAGATGTCCTGCAAGGACAACAAGGATGGGAGCTGCGCTGTGGAGTACGTCCCCTTCACACCTGGTGACTACGACGTCAACATCACCTTCGGCGGCCACCCCATCCCAGGTGCGGGCACACGCGGGGACAGGGCTGGGGGACACGTCCTCACTGTCATCTCTCAGGCACAGGGCTTCACTGTGGTCACCCACCCACGGTGGCCCCGCAGCCAAGCTGTCCCCTGCCTGTGCTGTCCCCATGGCTTTGGTATCCTCGTGGCCACACTGACCGATGGCCGTGTTGTCCTCATGTCTCCCATTGACCCCATGGCCACACCGACCTTATGACACACTGACTCCACAAAGTGTCCATGTGCGTGATTGACACACCAACTGTATGGCCATGCTGTCCCTGTGCCCCTGTTGAGCTCATGGCCATGTTGACCTTGTCCCCACACTGACCCCATCCCCACACTGACCCCACACTCACACTGACCCCATCCCCACACTGCCCCCATCCCCAGCTGCCCCATGGTGCCTCCCTCATGCCCTGACCCCTCTCTGCACACAGGGAGCCCGTTCCGGGTGCGAGTGCGGGATGCTGTGGATGCCTCCAAGGTGACGTGCTCGGGGCCGGGGCTGGGCCCCAGTGTCCGTGCCCGGCTGCCCCAGAGCTTCACCGTGGACGTCAGTGCCGCGGGACGTGCCGCCCTCGAGGTGACGCTGCTGGGGCCCACTGGTACGTGGGGACATGGGGGGCAGGGGGCCTGTGTCTCATGGGGTGTCCTGACCTTGGGGGTGTCCTGCCTCTTGTCCTACTCCGTAGGATGTCCTGGCCCTTGGATCCCATGGTCTATGGAGAGTCCTGCCCCTGGGGTGCCCTGACTCCTGGGTTGTCTGGCACCATGGATGCCCTGTTCCAAAGGGTGCCCAGCCTCACGGTGTCCCCTGTTATATAGGGTGTCCTACCTGTGGACGTCCTGCTCCACAGAGTGTCCTACCCCATAGGACATCCAGCCCCATGGATGTCCTTCTTCATAGGGCGTCCAACTCCATGGGGTGCCCTCCTCATGAATGCTCAGATCCACCCAGGGAGGTTGTGCCCTACATGCTGCTCTATATCCTCCTGTCCCACATGTCTCCCTGCCTCACGTGTCCCCACCCCACACGTCCCACTGCCCCACAGGGCTGCCGGAGCCAGTGGAGATCCGAGACAACGGCGATGGCACCCACAAGGTCACCTACACGCCGGCCACCGATGGGCCCTACACCGTGTCCGTCAAGTACGGGGGGCAGGAGGTGCCACGCAGGTGAGACCCTGCCCTGGGTGGGCACAGGAGGACAGGATCCCCACACAGCCTGGAGATCCCGGCGCCCCCCTGACTCCCTGCCTCCCCCAGCCCCTTCAAGGTGACGGCGCTGCCCACCCACGATGCCAGCAAGGTGCGGGCGAGCGGCCCCGGGCTGAGCACGGGGGGCATCCCCGCCAGCCTGCCCGTGGAATTCACCATCGACGCCCGTGACGCCGGCGAGGGGCTGCTCACGGTCCAGATCCTGGTCAGTGTGTGAGGGGGAGACGTGGGGGACTATGAGGGTTGTGGGGGGCACGCTGGGGATGAGCTGCTCACGGTCCAGATCCTGGTCAGTGCAGGGGGGTCATGGGTGCTGAGCCCCCCATGGTGCCCTTTCCCCACACCCCGGGTTGCTGAGCCCCAGAGGGTGCCCCCAGCATGGGCACTGATGGTGTTGCCTGCAGGACCCCGAGGGACAGCCCAAGAAGGCCTCAATCCGGGACAACGGGGATGGCACCTACACGGTGTCGTACGTGCCCGACGTGCCGGGGCGCTACACCAGCACTGTCAAGTACGGGGGCGACGAGATCCCCGCATCACCCTTCCGGGTCCTGGCTGTGCCCTCTGGCGATGCCAGCAAGTGCCTCGTCACAGGTGGGGCTGCCCCCCAGTGTCCTTATGCTGACCTGTGTCATCCCCTTGCTGGCCTCTGGCATCCCCTTGCTGACGCGCAGCATCCCCTCACTGTCCCACAATGTCCCCTCGCTGCCCCAGCGCACCCCTCCCTGCCCCACAGCGTCCCTCCTGCCCCACAGCATCCCCTACTGCCCCACAACACCCATATACTGACCCACAGTGTCCCCCTGCTGTCCCACAACACCCATATACTGACCCACAGTGTCCCCCTGCTGTCCCACAACACCCATATACTGACCCACAGTGCCCCCCTGCTGCCCCACAGCACCCACCCCAGACACCCCTGCCTTACCCCCACCACCCCGTGGCTGCCCCCCAGCACACCCCCTGCCCCACTGCTGCCCCCCAGCACACCCCCTGCCCCACTGCTGCCCCCCAGCACCCCTGCCACCACCCCAGACCTGCCCCGCGGCGCAGTGGGGATGAATGGGTGCCCCCAGGACAGGATGTGCCGGCCCCCCCGGAGCCCCCCGGCCCCCTCGGCGCCCCCGGCCCCCCAACCAGCCCCCCAACCCCTTCTCACCGCTCTCCCTGGTCTTTCTTGCAGTATCCATTGGGGGCCATGGACTGGGTAAGTGGTGCCAGGGGGCAGTTGGGGGGCTGGGAGGAGGCAGTTGGGGGGTAGGTTTGGAGCCCCCCCATGGCCCTGACCCCACCCTCCCTGCAGGTGCCTGCCTGGGCCCCACGATCCAGATCGGGGAGGAGACGGTGATCACGGTGGACGCAAAGGCGGCGGGACAGGGCAAGGTCACCTGCAAGGTGTCAACACCTGATGGTGCCGAGCTGGACGTGGATGTGGTGGAAAACCACGACGGCACTTTTGACATCTTCTACACCGCTCCTGAGCCCGGCAAATACGTCATCACCATCCGCTTTGGCGGGGAGCACGTCCCTAACAGCCCCTTCCATGTCATGGTGAGTGGGGCACTGCATTTTGAACACCAGGGTGAAATCTTGGTGGGGTTGGGAAATGGTGGATCCAAGGGGCAAAGAGTCGAGGGCACAACGGACAGCATGGGACAGACTTTGAGCACCAGGGTAACACCATGGTGGGGCTGGAACATCATGGTAGGCATCAACAGACAGAGGACTGGGGCCATGGTCGACACCAAGGGACAGAAAGTTGGGTCAGTCAGTGTGGAGCTGCAAGAGCACAATGGGCACTGCGGGGTTGGGTAACCATGATGGGAGTTATGGAACTGGGGGACCATAGAGGGGCAGTGCTGGGACAATGGTGACCATCATGGAGCTGAGAGTTGGGAGACCATGGTGGGCACTGTGGGGCTGGATGGCCATGGTGGGCACTGTGGGGCCAGGGCTGTGGTGTTGGGAGTTGTTAGGATCATGGTGGACACCATGGGGTTTGGAGGTCATGAGGATCATCACAGGGCTGGGAGCCCACCTTGGGCATTCTCATGTCCCCTCTTTGGCCACTCTGGGGCTGGGAGCCCACCATGAGGTTCTCACCTTCCCTCTCTGCCCCTTGATCAGGCCACAGAGGAGCCCCCAGCCACCACCGAGAACCTCCGGCCCTTCAACCTTGTCATCCCCTTCACGGTGCAGAAGGGTGAGATCACAGGTAGAGCACAGGGTTGTGGGGATTGAAGGGCACTCCCCTTCAGACACCAGCCCCCTCTTGGTGCCCCTACTGACAAAATACCCCCAGGTGAGGTGCGGATGCCCTCGGGAAAGACAGCGCGGCCCAGCATCACTGACAACAAGGACGGGACGGTGACAGTGCACTATGCCCCCTCTGAGAAGGGGCTGCATGAGATGGACATTCGCTACGATGGCAACCACATCCCTGGTGAGCTGCTGGGGGGCACTGGGAGGTGTCTGAGGAAAGTGGATGCAACTATGCCCTGGCTGGGCTCCTGTGGGGCAGGCATGCACCATGGTGTGGAATGTCCCTGTGGAATGTCTCTGTGGGGTCCATGGTTGGTCACCCTTGTGTTGGGGTGTCCCCATGGTCTCTGACACACATTGTCCCTTGTGTCCCCAGGGAGTCCCCTTCAGTTCTACGTGGATGCCATCAACCCACGCCACGTCAGTGCCTATGGGCCTGGGCTGAGCCATGGGATGGTCAACAAGCCGTGCACATTCACCATTGTCACCAAGGATGCTGGCGAGGGTGAGTGATGGCCAAGCGAGGCTGGGAGGTCATGGGGACCCCCCAGTGCTATCAGGAGGGACTGGAGAGCCCTGCTGCCTCTGACACCCCTTGTCCAGTGCCTTCTGACAACGCTTGTGTCTCCAGGTGGGCTGTCGCTCGCGGTGGAAGGTCCCTCCAAGGCGGAGATCACCTGCCAGGACAACAAGGACGGGACATGCACCGTGTCCTACCTGCCCACAGCCCCTGGCGACTACAGCATCATTGTGCGCTTTGATGACAAACACATCCCGGGCAGCCCCTTCACTGCCAAGATCACTGGTGAGACAGGCTGGGGGCACCGTGCACACTGCGGGCTGGGGGAGTTCTGGGGGCTTTTGGCTGCTCCACGTGGCCATGGGGGCACCTGGTTGGCCATGGAGACATCTATGGAGTAATGGCCATGAGGGCACCTGCGAGGCTGTGGGGGCACTTGTATGGCCATGGGGGCACCTGTGGGTCACAAAGACCATGACATGGTCATGGGGACACCTGTGGGGTAATGGGCACACTTGCCCCATGGCCATTGGGACAGCTGTGGTGTCTCTTGTCCATCTCTGGCCACCAGGATCCCCCCTCCCATGGCCTTGGGGACACTGTGAAACCTTGGAGTTCCCAAACCATGCCCATGGGGGTGTCACAGACCTTTGAGGACCCCATCACAAGGCCATGTAGACCTTGTGGGGACCCTATCCATGGCCTTGAGGATGCTATTCACACGGCTTTGGATGACCCCTGATTCTGAGGACCCTCTCCATGTGTCCACTGGGACCTTGTGGGGGCTTTGGGAACATCATTGCACCACCCCTGGGATCATATTCATTTGTCGTCCACCTTGGGCTGATGTCCCTGCTGATGGTGTTTCTGCAGGGGATGACTCCATGCGCACGTCCCAGCTCAATGTGGGCACTTCGACGGATGTGTCCCTGAAGATCGCAGAGACAGACCTGAGCCTGCTGGCGGCCACCATCCGCGCACCCTCCGGCAATGAGGAGCCATGCCTGCTCAAGAGGCTGCCCAACCGCCACATCGGTGTGCAGGGACACGGGGACACCACAGGGACACCACGGGGACACAGGGACATGCAGATGTAGCACAGGAGAACTGGCACATGGGCACATGAGAGGAGCATGTGGGACCTGGGAACTTGTCGGGACAGGGAACAGTGGGGCTAGGGGGTCACAGGGATGGGTGGCCTTGTGGCATTGGGTCAGCAGGGGGTTGGTGGCCATAGTCAGGGGACTTGGATGGTGGCCAGAGGCTGGTGGCGGTGGCCAGGGGCTGGTGGCAGTGGCTAGGGGATGTGGATGGTACATGTGTGGTGGCCATGTCTGGTGGTGGTGTGTGACCGCTGTGTCCTCCCCAGGCATCTCATTCACGCCCAAGGAGGTGGGCGAGCACGTGGTGAGCGTGCGGAAGAGCGGGCAGCACGTCACCAACAGCCCCTTCAAGATCCTGGTGGGACAGTCAGAGATTGGTGATGCTGGACGGGTCAAGGTGTGGGGCCAGGGACTTCTGGAGGGCCACACCTTTGAGGTGGCTGAGTTCATCGTGGACACACGCAGCGCTGGTGAGGACATGGTGGGGGATGGCCATGGGGCAGGGGTAGGGCAGGATGGAGTGATGGCCATGACCATGAGTAGGCTGTGGCCATCCAAGGATGAGGTGGTGGCCATGGTTATTGCTGTGGTGCACTAAGGCCACGTGTGATGGTGGCCAAAGCTACATGTGGCCAGGAAGGGATGGCGGCAATGGTCATGGTCATGGCCAGATGGTCCCTGTGGCTGGGGCTGGATGGTGGCTGTGGTGGCCATAGCCAGGATGATTTGAGGACCATGGACATGCTACAGCTGTGGCCAGCACAGGATCAGGTGGTGGCTATGCTGTGACCTTCATCTAAATGGGACGGTGACCATGGTGGTGGCATGGCCAATGCCCAGGTGAAATGTGGCTAAGGCCATGCCATGGCTGTGGACAACAGGATGGGCTGGTGGCCATGATTATGGGCATGGTTTGACCGTGGCCAGGATGGAGTGGTGGCCATGTCCATGGTGCAGTCAAGAGGGTGATGCTGTGTTGACCATGGCATGGCCGTGGCCAGGACAGGGGTGATGACTGGGATTGGGTGGTGACCATGGACAATTTGAGTTTGTGGCTGTGGTGTGACCATGACCAGGACAGGGACAGCCTCCATGGGACACCGCTGATCACGTCCCCATGTCCACCCAGGTTATGGCGGGCTGGGCCTGTCCATTGAGGGCCCCAGCAAGGTGGACATTAACTGTGAGGACATGGAGGATGGCACCTGCAAAGTCACCTACTGCCCCACCGAGCCCGGCAACTACATCATCAACATCAAGTTTGCTGACAAACATGTCCCAGGTGGGGCTGGGGGACACATGGGGGACAGAGGGCAGTGGTGGGGAGGGGTGCTAGGAGCCCAGGGGGTGACGGAGGTAACTGTGTCCCACAGGGAGCCCCTTCACGGTGAAGGTGACGGGTGAGGGGCGCATGAAGGAGAGCATCACGCGCCGGCGGCAGGCGCCCTCCATCGCCACTGTTGGCAGCACCTGCGACCTCAACCTCAAGATCCCAGGTACGGTTGGCCTTTCTCCTTCTTCTCCTCCTCCTTCTTCTCCTCCTCCCCCCTCCTCCTCCCACCCTCCCTCCTTCTCCTCCTCCTTCTCCTCTTTTCCTCCTCTTCCTCTTCCTTCTCCTCTTCTCATCTTTTATCCTCCGTTATCCTCCTCTTCATACCCCATCATCCTCCTCTCTTCCTCCTCTTCTTCTCCCTTCTCCATCCTAATCTTCTTCCTCCTCCTGCTCTGTGGGCCAGGGGGATGGAGACACATCTCAGCTGCTCCAGCTCTGATTTCTCCTTGCTTCCTCTTTCTCTCCCCTCCATGCGTCTGTGTCCATGTCTGTGTCCCTCTGTGTGCCTGTGCCTGCGTCCTTGCATCCCACTGTGCGTGCCACCCTGCACTGATACCTCCATCCACATGTCCGTGTGTCCATTCACACCTATCCACGTGTCCATCTCTGCCTTCATCCACCCTTGGCTCCACCCCTCCCCGCACCATTCTCTACTTCCAACCCTGTGACCACCCATGTCTCCACCCATCATGATTCCATCCTCCCTGTGTCCATCCTTGTCTCCATCCCTCCGTGTCTTCACTCATCCATGTCTCCTCCCACCACTACATTCATCCCTCTGTCCATTCATCCCCATGTCTGTCCGTATCTTCCCGTGTCCCCGTCACCGCTCTGTGCACCCTTCCGTTCCCCGTCCGTGCTCACACCCTGTGGTCTCCACGTGTCCCCACGTGTCCGCACTGTCCCTGTGTGTCCCGCGGGGCGCTCCCCAGGGAACTGGTTCCAGATGGTGTCGGCGCAGGAGCGGCTGACGCGCACGTTCACGCGCAGCAGCCACACGTACACACGCACGGAGCGCACCGAGATCAGCAAGACGCGCGGCGGCGAGACCACGCGCGAGGTGCACGTGGAGGAATCGACCCGCGTGGGCGGCGCCTTCCCCCGCGCACCCCCGGAGCCCTTCGGGGCCTTCGGGGCCTTCGGGACCCGCGAGGGCATTGGAGCCTTCGCAGCCCCTGCGCGCGCACACGAGGGTGCGTCCTGCCCCGGGCTGCTCGGGGTGCAGCAAAGTGGGAGTGCACAGGGGCTGCGTGGGCATGAGGGGCACGGGCACACCTGGGCTGGGCGTGCAGGGCACTCCCCTGTGCTTGCACGAGGGGCAGGTGGGCACGAGGGGAGTGTGAGTGCAGGGAAGCGTGTTTGCACAAGGGCTGGGTGCCCTGGAGCACCAGTGTGTGTTTGCACAGAGCTGTGCTTGCACAAGGGATGGGTACACCGGAGCATCAGTGTGTGTTTGCACAGAGCTGTGCTTGCACAAGCTGCTTGCACGTGAGGCCTGAGGTGTGTGCCTGCACAAGGGCTGTGTGTGCAGGGAACTGGGCTTGCATGAGTGCTGGGCACACTTGCCATGGCAGTGCCCTTGCACACGGCTGTGTGCTCACACAAGGGCCCACCTGTGTGTGCCCAGGACACACCTGGGACAGAGTCCCTGGCACACGCCTGGGGGCTGCTGTGCTGATGGGGGGTGCCCTTCACATGGGATGTGTGCAGAGGTGGGGGCAGCTCTGGCTCTTTGCACACGCAGGTGCATACCTGCTTATGGGGTGTGTGTGCTGAGCCTAGAGGGCTGTGTGTGCCCTCGGCACAGGTGTGCAGTCCCTCAAGGGCGTGTGCATGTGTCTGCACACGCGTGTGTAAATGTGTGTGTGCACGCTGGCAGGTGCAAGTGTCCTGTGCATGAGGGGGGGCACTTGCAGGGTGGGGTACACCCCCTGGAGGTGTACGTGGGCTCTGGTGGGTGTTGTGATGTCAGGGCACACTGGTGGCAGGGTGGTGGGATGGCAGTGACAAGGTGCCCTGGTGATGGGGTGCAGGGCGTGAGTGTGCCAGGGAGCCCTTGGGATGATGGTGAGAAGGTGATGGGGCAATGGGGTGCCCCAGTGCCCTGGTATCAGAGTGACAGGATGTTGGGGTGACAGGATGACAGGGTGCCCCAGGGACAGGTGCTGGGATGCCATAGTGACATGGTGATATGGAACTGGGGTGCAGAGGGGCTGGGGTGCAGGGGTACCTGGCTTACGGGATGATGGAGTGATGTGGTGACGAGGTGCTCTGGTGACAGGATGACAGTGTGCCACGTAGTGATGGGGTGCTGGGGTGCCATAGTGGCACAGTGGTGGTGTGACAACAATGGGGTGATGTTGGGGTGCCCAGGTGCCTGCACGGTGATGCGGTGCATGCCCACAGGCAAGGCGTCGGTGCAGGAGCTGGGGTGCCATAGCAGTGGGGTGTTGGGGTGCTGGGGTGGCGCTGTGTTGAGGTGCCGGGGTGCGATGTTTTGGGTGCCCACGGTGACACGGCGCGTGCCCGCAGGCGAGGCGTCGGCGCAGGAGCTGTCGGCGCAGGTGCTGAGCCCGTCGGGGCAGCGGCGCGAGGCTGAGGTGGTGCCGGGGGCCGCGGGCGTGTACAGCGTGCGCTTCGTGCCCCAGGAGACGGGCGCCCACACCGTCAGCGTCAAGTTCCGGGGGCAGCACGTGCCCGGGAGCCCCTTCCAGTTCACCGTGGGGCCGCTGGGCGAGGGCGGCGCCCACAAGGTGCGCGCGGGGGGCACCGGGCTGCAGCGCGCCGTGGCCGGCACGCCAGGTACGGGGATGATGGGGGCCGGGGGGCTCTGGGGGCAATGGGTGTGTGGGTGTGGTGGGGATGTGAGGGCAATGAGGGACGGATGCTCTTGGGGGATGTGTGTGGGGCCTGGGTGCTGCTGGGGGTGTGGGTGGCTATGGGGGCGTAGGTGCTATAGGTGCTATGTGCGTGTGGGGTGCTGGTGAAATCTGGGGGCTCTGGGTGCGGTGATGGGGGATTTGGGTACAGCTGGGTGTGGGGGCAATGGGGGGGCGTCATCGGTGCTCTGTGTTCCATGGGTGGGATGTGGGTTCTTTGGGGGGGCATGGGGAGGTGGGTGCAGGTCTGTGCTGGCTGTCACCATCCTGGGGTGCCATCGAGGGCCAGGGTGACCCCGGTGGCCCCCCCAGCTGAGTTCAGCATCTGGACGCGTGAGGCGGGCGCGGGGGGACTCTCCATCGCTGTCGAGGGGCCCAGCAAGGCCGAGATCTCCTTTGAGGACCGCAAGGACGGCTCCTGTGGCGTCTCCTACCTGGTGCAGGAGCCAGGTGAGAGGGGCTGTACCCCAACACCCCCAACCACCCTAACCACCCCTAACATCCCCCAGGGTGCTCAGCCTGGGCCTGGGGCTACACGACTCTCATATGAGGAGGAACCCACATGCAAATGTATCCCCAATTAAGGGTATACCCCCCGGAGGATGTCCCCAAATAGAGGTGTCTCTCTGCTCAGGTGTCCCCGTGGGAGGGTGTCTCTGTGCATGGGTGTCCCCACATAACAGTGTTCCCAAGGAAAGGTGTCCCTGTGTGGGGGCTCCCTGCCTGACTGTCCCCTGTCCCCCAGGTGACTACGAGGTGTCCATCAAGTTCAATGAGGAGCACATCCCTGACAGCCCCTTCATTGTCCCTGTCGCCTCCCACTCGGATGATGCCCGACGCCTCACTGTCACCAGCCTGCAGGTACAGCAGGGGACAGCCCCTGTGGAACCCTGGGGCACCCCTGGGCTCATGTGCCACAGGATGCCCTCTAGGTCCCCAGGTCACCCTTGGGCTGCTCTGAGCCCCTATTGCACTCTTGGGATGCCCACTGTGTGGGATGCCCACCATTGGGTCTCCTGTGGCACCTTGGGCCCTCTGGAGCCACCTCTCCCTCCCTCACGTCACCCCTAGACCACCTTTATGTCCCCCTGTGCCAGCCTTGGGACCCTCTCTGGTGCCAGTCTCACGTCCCTTGTGTCACACTGCACCCTTGTGTCACCTGTGGGCCCCGTAGTGTTCCCCCTGCCTCACTGCCCCCCTGCCTTGTCCCCTCATTCCCGGGGTGACCCAGCCGGCACCATTCACGATGTCCCCCTGTCCCCCTGTCCCTGATGCCACTGTGGTGTCCCCACAGGAGACAGTGGCAGTGAACCAGCCAGCGTCCTTCGCGGTGCAGCTGAACGGGGCGCGCGGCGTCATCGACGCCAAGGTGCACACGCCTGCAGGGGTGGTGGAGGAGTGCTACGTGTCTGAGCTGGACAGCGGTGAGGGGACACCACGGGGACATCCTGGGGACACCGGGTCTGCAGATGTGGGGTTGTGGGCACAGGGTGCAGGACACAGGGACCTCATGTGATGTGGGGACATGGGGCTTGAGAGCATGGGAACATGGGGCATGGGGACAGAGTGACACAGGGACACAGGACATGGTGACATGATGGCATCCCCCAGACTAGTACACACTGTGGTTCTTGTGTGGGGTGTGGAGATACAGGATGTGGGGACACGGGCCACAGGGGTGTGGGGATGTGTCTGTGTCCCCTGATATGCACTGGGGTTCCTGCTGTGCAAGAACAGGGATGTAGGGACATGGGGACACAGGGACACGGGGGTGTGGGGACACGGGGACACAGGGACATGGGGACACAGGGACACGGTGACATGTCTGTGTCCCCCAGACCGGTACGCGCTGGGGTTCCTGCCGCGGGAGAACGGAGTGCACTCCATCGATCTGCGCTTCAATGGGCGCCACGTGCCCGGGAGCCCCTTCAACATCCGCGTGGGCGAGCAGAGCCAGGCTGGGGACCCCGGGCTCGTCACTGCCTTCGGGCCCGGCCTCGAGGGCGGCCGCACAGGTGAGACTGCTGTGGAGACAGGGACGGGGCTGTGCGAGGGCAGTGGGGACAGACACGGCCGTGAAATGGTGATGGGGACAGAGCCACGATGGAGATGTGGCCATGGCGCTGCCATGATGGGAACGTGGCCATGGGTGGTGACCACAGCGGTGTCCCCCCCATGATGCCATCCCCATGTCCATCTCCCAGGGGTGCCCTCAGAGTTCCTGGTGCAGACAGCCAACGCAGGGGCAGGAGCACTGGCTGTCACCATTGATGGCCCCTCCAAAGTGGAGCTGGACTGTACTGAGGTCCCCGAGGGCCACCGTGTCACCTATACCCCGATGGCCCCTGGCAACTACCTCATCTCCATCAAGTATGGGGGCCCCCATCACATCGTAGGGAGCCCTTTCAAGGCCAAGGTCACTGGTAAGAACAGGGGGGACATGGGGCTGGGAGGGGACATGGGTACATGGGTATTGGGAGGGACATGGGGACAGAGAGGAACTTGGAACTAGTGGGGAACAGAGGGAGACATGGGAACACATGTGCAGCCGGGGCCACATCATGGGCAGCCCCTTCAAGGCCAAGGTCACTGGTACAGATGGGGTGGGAGCAGACATGGGGATGGGGGGCATGGAAAAGGGAGACTGGGGGATGAGAACATGGGAGTCTCCCGTGTGGGGTGGCTAGGGTCAATGATGGCCATGATGGAGAGATGCAGGAGGGCCACCCTGCAGGACCCCAGGGTGACAGCAGTGGGGGGTCCTGCGGGAGGGGGGTTGTCCCTGAAAGATGTCCCCCCAGCATGGTGTGATGGGGGTGTCCCATGGTGGGGGCTGACCGTGTCCCCCCGGTGCTCCCCAGGCCCACGGCTGTCAGGCGGGCACAGTCTGCACGAGACCTCGACAGTGCTGGTGGAGCCGGTGGTGAGGGCGGGCTCGCGGGGCCCCCCTGCCTTTGGGGGGGTCACCAAGGCCCCATCAGACGCTGGGCAGGTGGTGGCCCGGGGGCCAGGGCTGGCAGCCGCCCGCCTCGGCCACAAGAACCACTTCACCGTGGACTGCAGCAAGGCCGGTGAGCGCACTGGGGGGCTGGGAGGGGGCATGGGGCTGGGAGGGCAGATGGGGGCTCAGCAGGCGCTCCTAGGGAGCCCTGTGAGGGCTTGGAGGAGAGGTGGGGGGTCTATGGGGTGTTCAGGGAATTCTGGGGAGTCTGCAGAAAGGATGGGGGGCCTAAAGGTGGGCCTGGGAGCCCGGGGAGGGGATGGGGTGGGTGAGTCGGGTGGAGGGTCTGGGAGGCAGGGGGGAAGCTCGGGGCCACCCTGGGGTCTCGAGCTCCGGGTTCACCCTGCCCGTGTTCCCCCAGGCACAAACATGCTGCTGGTGGGGGTGCACGGCCCCAAGGCGCCGTGCGAGGAGGTGCACGTGAAGCATGAGGGGAACCGCGTGTACACGGTGACCTACAGCGTGCGGGAGCGCGGCGAGTACGTGCTGCTGCTGCGCTGGGGCGACCGCGACGTGCCGGGGAGCCCCTTCCGCGTCACGGCGGCCTGAGCGCCCCGTGCGGGGGGCACGGGCTGGCAATAAAGCACTGGGAGAGGAACGGGGTCTGCGTGGTGACTGGGGACACGGCCCGCGCGGGGCTGGGGTGGGACTGGGGACAGGGCACACGTGGGACTGGGGACATGGCACGCGTGGGGCTGGGGATACGGCACATGTGGGACTGGGGACAGGGCACACATGGGGCTGGGGACAGGGCACACGTGGGGCTGGGGTGGGACTGGGGACATGGCATGCACGGGGCTGGGGACACGGCACTTATGGAGACTGGGGACACGGCACACGTAGGGCTGGGGTGGGACTGGGGACATGGCACACGTGGGGCTGAGGACAAGGCATGCGTGGGGCTGGGAGCGGGACAGGCCGGGGCCACGCTGCGGAAGGACGCCAGGTCTAGGTGTGTCCTGAGCAAGACACCACAATTGTGGGGTGTGCAGAACAGCACAGCAGGGTTTAGGGGTGGCCCTTGGGGTCCGGGACAGCATGGTGGGGCCCGGGGGATTCGGGACTCCAAGGGGATTCCATGGAGGAACAGCGGCAGCCTGGGGGCCCGGGGGGGTTCGGGGCTCCAAGGGAATTCCATGGAGGAACAGCGGCAGCCTGGAGGAGTTCTGAGGGGGTCCAAGGGGATTCCATAGAAGAACAGCGGCAGCCTGGGGGCTCGGGGGTTCGGGGGTCCGAGGGGATTCCATGGAAGAACAGCGGCAGCCTGGGGGCCCGGGGGGTTCGGGGGTTCCGGCCAGCGCGGTGAGAGGTGCCTGCGGGGCCCGTGCCGCCCCGTAGGGGGCGCTGTGCAGGGGAGCGCCCTGCGTCCCCTCAAGGACACGGCGCTCTGCGCATGCGCGCGGTGAGGGGCGGGGCCGGTAATAGGGGTGGGACGAGGACACGGAGGGGCGTGGCCAGCAGGGACGCGGGTCCTCCCCCGGTGGTAGGCGGGGCCAGGCCGCGTTGCCGGGCAGCGGCGGGCGGGGCGCTCCGGGAGCGGCGGCGGAACCCGGAAGCGGCGGCGGGTTCCGGTCGGTCCCGGCCGGTCCCGATCCCCACAGCCGCTCCCGGCGGCGCATCCCCACCCGCCGGCTCCCGGCAGCCGCTCTCCCACGTCCGTGTCCCGGCGGATTCCGTTCCCAGTGGGCCCCGGGCATGGCGGGCCGCGGGAAGCTGATCGCGGTGATGGGCGACGAGGACACGGTGACCGGGTTTCTGCTGGGCGGCATCGGGGAACTGGACAAGCACCGGCGGCCCAACTTCCTGGTGGTGGAGAAAGAAACAAGCCTGGCGGAGATCGAGGAGACGTTCCGGTGTGTGTGGGGGAAGGCGGCCTGGGAGGGCTTGGGCGGCCTGAGGGGGGCCGGGGCGGTCGGTAAGGTTCGGGGTGCTGAGGGCTCCCTGAGGTGCCCGTGTGAGCGCACAGCGGGGTCTCTGAGGGGGACCCAGCCAGGCTCTGGGTTCCGGGGGTGTCAGTATCGTTCGGGGTGCCTAAGGGGGGCCGGGAGTGCCGGTAAGGTTCGGGGTGCTGAAGGCTCCCTGCGGTGCCCGTGTGAGTGCACAGCGGGGTCTCTGAGGGGGATCCGGCCAGGCTCTGGGCCCCGGGGTGTCGGTAAGGTTCGGGGTGCCTGAGGGGGGGCCGGGGGTGTCAGTAATGTTCGGGGTGCTGAGGGCTCCGTGCGGTGCCCGTGTGAGCGCACAGCGGGCGCTCTGAGGGGACCCAGCCAGGCTCTGGGCCCCGGGGCTCGCAGAGTTGCGGCGGCGGAGGGAGAGGGCCGGCAGAGTCTGCGCTCAGGCTGCCCGGAGCGCTCCGGGGATCGGGGCCCAGCAGCGTGTCCCGCCTGGCTGGGCTGCCCGCGCGGGCGCTCCGTGCCCCTCACTCTCCCTTTCTCCCCTTGGCAGGGGTTTCCTGGCGCGGGAGGACGTGGGCATGATCCTGATCTCGCAGGCGCTGGCGGAGCAGATCCGGCCGGCGGTCGCCGCCCACGCCCGGGCGCTGCCCGCGGTGCTCGAGATCCCCTCCAAGGACCACCCCTACGACCCGGCCCGGGACTCGGTGCTGCGCCGCGCCCGGGGGCTCTTCGCACCCGATGAGCTGCGATAGAGCCCCCCAGGACACCCAGCCCCTCCCCACACCCCCCAAATCCCCCTCTAAGCTCCCCCAGTACCCCCGTGTGTGCCAGCCCCTGCAGCTCGTCCAGTCTGTCCCCTGCGCCCATGGCCTCTTTGCACCCAGTCACGGGTGACTGGCACCCCCAGACAGTCCCTGGTATCTTCCCAGCACCCCCAAAAGGTCCTCCACCACTCCCCCAGCTTCTTCACACTTGACGACCTGTGGTACCCCAAAACAGCCCCTGGCACCCTATGGGGTCACAAGCCAGGCCTGGGGGTCTCCATCCTAGGGAAGCCCACCCAGGGGCCCCCAGCCCACCTGGGGCAGTTGTGCCCCATGCCTGGGGGTCCCCAGCCCATCCCAGGGCGCTTCTGGGGGCCCCCTGGGGTTCCCAGGATGCCCTTTGGATGCTGGGCGTTATGGTTGCCCCGTGGGTCTGAGGGTGACACAGGGAGCCTGGCGTGTCCCTGAGGGTGCCTGGGGCTGCCACAGGGGCCATGAGGGTGACCCGTGACTGTGTCTCAGCCATGTCCCGTGATGGGGAAGTGCCACCAGCGTATCCTGCTGAATCCTGCCAGGTCCTGCCTGCAGGCAGTGAGGCACGCCGTGGGGGAGGAGAGGAACACCCCAAGGACACTGGGAGTTGTCACTGTGACCTTGTCACCGTTCCCCCAGCTCCTCCCCAGCCTCCTCAGCCCCAGCAGAACCTGGCAGGAAGGTTATTTATTGTCCTCCCCTTGTGCCCAAATGTCATTTGTGTCCCCTGTGTGTCTCCCTGACAGTGTCCCCAACATGTGCTGACACCACTCACTGTCTGCTCTGCTCTGCTTTGTGGGGTGCTGTGAGGGGTGGGGACAGGGGGACCTGGGGGCATGGCACAGGGACATGCAGGGGGGCACCGGGACAGAGCCGTGGAGGGCTCAGGAGCACCCTGAGACCCCCCATGACTCCCACCCTCGGGGGGACAGCAGGGGTGAGCCCCCCACGCCCACAGGGCCTGAGGGCATTGGTGTGAGGGCCTGGGAGCCCCGTCCAGCCAGGGCTGACCCCGTGCTTGTGTTCCCACCTCCTGAGCAGCCCCTGCTGTGCCCTGCACACAGGGGTGGCACCTGCAGGGCACTGAGGGGAGCCCACATCTCTGGGGCCCTGGGCAGTGGCCGTGCTTAGGACACGCACTGGGGAGTGGGCAGGGCTGGGCACGGACACAGTTGTCACAGATGTCCCACACACACATACACACAGGTGTCACACACATACCACGAATACACATTTATGGCACACAGAATCCCAGGACAGTGTGAGGGGGAAGGGCCCTCTGGTGATGCCCCAGCTCAGCTCCTGCCCAGGCAGGGTCACCTGGAGCAGGTGGCACTTGTCCAGGTGGGTTAGGATGTCTCTGTGAACGGACACCCCTCACCCTCCTGGGCAGCTGTCCCAGGGCTTGGCCTTCCCATGATGGAGGGAGGTTGTGCCTCATGCTGAGCTGGGACTGTTGGAGCCCAGGGCCTGACTCTTCATCCTTTGCTGGGCAGGACGGGGCTGGGCCTGGCACCATCCTCATCACCTGGGGAGGTCTGGGCTTGGTGGGATTCCCCCTCAGATGTTTGCATGGATTGGTGCAATCCCCTCACGTGAGGGATTAGTGTGGACATGTGAGCAGCAGTCCAAAGCTCCACTTGGACTCGGGAGCCCTGGCAGCCCATCAGGCACAGAGGGGGAATTGCCAGGAGCAGGGGGAGATGGAAATGGCTCCCGGCTGTGCAGGTGACCCAGAGCGTGGTGATTGGGGCAGGCAAATGGATGTGGAGCAGCAGGACATGGCGTGGTGGCGGCTCAAGCAGCAGGATTTGCAGGAGGGCACAGCCACCCTCCTAACCCTTGAGGTGTGCTCCTCTCAGGTGGGGATTATTTTTTTCACTTGTCCAACTTGATTGGACCCAGCAGTAGTTCACACACTGACAAAAGCCATTGCTGGCAGGAGTGGGGAGAAGCAGACAGAGCTCCCCAAAAAAGCCCGGGCTGCAGGGAGTGTCTGAGCCTACTGTTACTGCTGGAGCACAGTGAAACAGCACTGCGTGTGGTGTGAGCAGGTGGAGCATCTCACAGAGGAGGCGGGGAGGCTGAAGATTGTCAAGGATTGTCAAGAGAAACAGACTGGTGGAGTTGCACCTTCCATCCAAGAGAGAAATGCAATGTATGAAAGCTCAGTAACAGTCAGAGTTGCCCTGACCTTCTTGCCTTCAGGCAGGAGGAGACCTAAAAGGGGGAATGGAAACAGGTCCCTGCTTAGGGAGGTAGCAGAATCCCCCCTGGCTTCCCTCGCCTTCCCAGGTGCCCTTACAGAACCCATATGAGGTCCTGGATTTTGAGGGTCAGACAGTTGAGAATGCAGCAGAAAGTCTGCTTGGTGGGTGTCCCAGATCCGTGCAGTCAGTCAGACAGATCACAGCTACAGTTATTAAGGAAAAAAGGAAGGGCAGTTGTAGTGTGTGATTCACTTTGAGGGGGGCTGAGGAGCCTGTGTTCCAACCAGACCCATCCCACAGGGAAGTCCGAGGCCTCCCTGAGGCCCAGGCAGGGGACACTGCTGAGAGACTCCCTGCACTAATTCAGCCCACCAGCTGCTGACTGTGACTGTGGTCACAGGGGTTTTCAGGGTGAGAGAGAGATGAAAATGTTGACTCTATGATCAGAAGGCTTGATTTATTATTTTATGATATAAATATAACATCATGACTATACTAAAAGGAATAGAAGGAAAAGTTCTCAGAAGGCTAGCTAAGCTAAGAATGATAACAAAGGAGCTATCTCAGACTCTGTCTGAGATAGCTCAGTTTTTGATTGACCATTAATTGTAAACATCTAAGATGGGCCAATCACAGGTGGACTTGTTGCATTCCACAGCAGCAGATAACAATTGTTTACATTTGTTGCTGAAACTTCTCAGCTCTAACAGGAAAAATCCTAAGATAGAATTTTAATGAAAAGATGTCTGCGACAGCTGCCCACTGCTCATTGTCCTGATGAGAGAAGTACCAGGGTAACAGAAAAAGACTTTGGTGTTTGGTGCACTGGATTGCCTGGTTGAAGGGACAAGAGCACAAGGTACAAGTCATGGAACTGTGATGACTCCATGACTGGAATGCTGCAATGGATGGCTCCAAGCTCATTAGAAGGGACAGGTGAGGCAGGAGAGGTGGTGTGATGACTCTGCACCTTAGGGAGAGTTTTGGCTGTCTGGAGCTTAGTAATGAAAAGGATGAATGGTTGTGGTGAAAATCAAGGGGAAGGCTGGCAATGCAGATATCCTGGTGGGGGTCTGTTCTAGACCTCCCAACCAGGATGAAGAGGCAGATGAATTATTCTATAAAGTGCTGGCTGATGTTTCGTGGTTGCCAGTCCTTGTTTTTGTGGAGGTCTTTAACCTGCTGGATGTCGGCTGGAAGCAACCCAGTGGAGAGAATACAGTCTGAGAGGCTCCTGGAATGTGTGGAAGAGAACTTCTGGCTCAGTAGCTGAGCAGCCCTCCAAGGGTGGGGCCCTGCTGGACCTGCTGTTTGCAGACTGAGAGGGGCTGCTGGAAGATGTGGTAGTTGGAGCCATCTTGGGCACAGTGACCCTGAAATGAAGGAGTTTCAGTCCTTGGCGAAATAACAAGGTGCGTCAACAAAACCTTACACTGTCAGAGGATGAATGTCAGCCAGTTTGGGACACTGATTTGGACAGTCCCTTGGGAAGCAGCCCTTAAAAACAAAGGGTTCCAGGAAGGCTGGGCATACATCGAGAAGGAAAGCTTTAAAGTGCAGGAGCAGCCTGTCCCTATGTGTCTAAAAATGAGCTGGTGGGGAAGAAGGGATTGTCCCCCTGACCTTGGCATTGGTGAAGCCACACCTGAAGTCCTGTGTCCAGTTCTCAGCCCCTCAGTTCAAGAAGGACATTGAGGGGCTGGAGTGTGTCCAGAGAAGGCAATAATAGGGAGGGCCTAGAGGATGAATCCTCTGAGGAGCAGCTGAAGGAGCTGGAGAGGCTCAGCCTGGAGAAAAGGAGGCTCAGGGGAAACCTTCTCAGTCTCCAGAACTCCCTGACAGGAGATCAGAGCCAGGGGAGGCTCAGCCCTGGAGCGGCCTCAGGTTATGCCAGAAGAGATTCAGGGTGGACGTCAAGAAAAATTTCTTCATGGAAAGGCGGTCAGGCATTGGAAGGAGCTGCCCCGCAGAGTCCGAGTCCCTGGAGGTGTCCAAGAAATTATGGAGGAAAAAATGTAAACCTTCATTTCTCAAGGTATGTAATCAAAGTCAGATGCCTTTCTGAAATGGATGCAAAGAAACATTTGTAAAAGGTGAATGTAGGCAAACTAGCAGAGCACCTTACTGCTGTTTTCCAGTAAGGATCACCACATTTAAAATATTCATTCAGGGTGGGAAGAAGGGTTGACAGGCTGAGAGAGTCATGGCTGGTCAGCCTGGAGAACAGAAGATTCCGGGGAGACTTTGGTGCCTCTTCCAGTACTTAAAAGGGGCTTAGAAAAAGGCTGGAGGGGTACTTTGGACAAGAGCATGTAGTGATAGGACACAAGAAAAATGGCTTAAACTGAAGGTGGGTAGATTTAGATTAGGTGTTTAGGAGGGAATTTCTGGCTGTGGGCGCGGGCAGGCCCTGGCACAGAGCAGCTGTGGCTGCCCCTGGATCCCTGGCAGTGCCCAAGGCCAGGCTGGACAGGCCTCAGGCCTTGGAGCACCCTGGAATAGTGGAAGGTGTCCCTGCCCACGGCAGGGCTGGCACTGGGTGGTCATAAAGTCCCTTCTACCCAGAGCATTCCACGTCTCTATGACTCTGTGCTGCCCCTCCCTGCCATGCCAGCCCTCAGAACCAGCCCCTCTGTGACAGCGGCCCTGGCCCGGGCACTGTGAGCACCACGAAGGCTGTGGGTGCTGTGGCAGTGGCCACACCGGAGGTGACAGCTCTGCGCTGGCTCTGCCACCTGCGCTGGCGCCAATGGCTTTGCTGGGGCTGCTCGTGCTGCTGGCCCTGGCCGGGCCCGTGGGGGGCACCTGGGACACCTGCAGGTCAGTGGTCCCGGAGGGCTCTGGGAGGGAGCTGGAGGAACACTTGGGGACTTCGCTGGCAGAACAGTGGTGAAAGATGCCCCTCGGGGTTGTCTGGCCCTGCTGCCGCTCAGCACATGGTAGGACTTTCAGTCTGAGCAGCAGCAGCCACCAAGCAGGGCAGTGATGGCTTTGTGCTTCCAGAGGGACCTGCGGGCTCCGGCCCATGGCCTCTGACCACAGCTCTGCTGCTCTCGACTACAACTCCGTGGTTTCTGCTGCTGGCACGTCCCATGTGGGTGGCACCAGTGTCCAGCCTGGGGCCTGGCCTGGCATCGTCAGCATCCAGGCCACCTGGGAGAACGGCACGTGGCACATGTGCACGGGTGTCCTCCTCAGCTCCCAGTGGGTGCTCACGGTCGCACACTGCTTCGCCAGGGCCGGGTAAGAGACAGCAGGGACAGAGATGTCCCAGAGCACGGGCAGGTGCCCAGCTCACAGCACCACAGGCCGCTGCCCTGCCCACCTGGGCAAGCAGAAGGCCGGGAAATGCTGGGCTGCTGCAGCCCGTGGCTCTGCTCCCTGTCACCCCTCTGTCCATCTGCTCCCCAGGGGCATCTCCACGTGGGACGTGGTGATCGGGGCCACAGATCTGACTCAGATGGGCCCTGAGGCTCTGGTGAGACGCATCCAGAGGCTCCTGGTGCACCAGCACTACGTGGCTGCCACGGCCAGGAACGACATTGCCCTGGTGGAGCTGGACCAGCCCGTGGAGTGCAGCGACTACATCCAGCTGGGCTGTGTGCCCGACCCCTCACTCAGGGTCTCGGAGCTGAAATCCTGCTACATCGCTGGCTGGAACTTTGCCAGAGGTGAGTCCCCCACAGGATGTGTGCTCCCAGGGTGAGCTGGGCACCCTGGGACACGGGCTGAGCACAGACAGGGACACGGGCTGGGCACTGACACGGACTGGGCACAGACAGGGACACGGGCTGGGCACACACAGGGATACAGGCTGGGCACCGACAGGGACACGGGCAGGGCACAGACACGGACTGGGCACAGACAGGGACACGGGCTGGGCACAGTCATGGGCTGGGCACAGACAGAGACACGGGCTGGGCACTGACACGGACTGGGCACAGACAGGGACACGGGCTGGGCACTGACAGGGACACGGGCTGGGCACAGACACGGGCTGGGCACACACAGGGATACAGGCTGGGCACAGACATGGGCTGGACACAGACAGGGACACGGGCTGGGCACAGACACGGGCAGGGCACACACAGGGATACAGGCTGGGCACAGACACGGGCAGGGCACACACAGGGACACGGGCTGGGCACAGACACGGGCAGGGCACACACAGGGTCCGGCCGCACGGCGCCAGCGGGGCCAGGCTTGGAGCAGCCCGGGCTGAGGGAAGGAGTCTCCACCAAGACAGAGCATGGAATGGGATGAGCTGTAAGGTCCCTGCTCACCCAAACAATTCCTGTTGGCCCTGGGAAACCTCGGGGGTTTGGCCCCTTCCCCAGGCCAACAGCAGGGGCACAGCTGGACAATGTCACCCATGGGGAAGGGGCAGGGACACAGCTGGACAATGTCACCCATGGGGAAGGGGCAGGGGCACAGCTGGACAATGTCGTTCCGTGGGGAAGGGGCAGAGCCAGGCCCGGGAAGGGGGTTCACCCCAGCCAGGGGAAGGGATGGGTACCGAGCTGCTGGGGCTCATTCCCCTCTGTGCCCACAGCTCAGGGAACAGCCATGGTGCTGCAGGAGTCCAAGGTTCACCTCATGGACACCGAGCTCTGCAACAGCAGCCCATGGTATGCAGGGGCTGTTCATGCTGACAACCTGTGTGCTGGGTACCCACAGGGCGGCATCGACACCTGCCAGGTAGGAGCGTGTGATGAGTCCCTCAGCCCCCGGCAGCGCAGGGACCCCCTCATCCCCCACACGCAGCCCAGCCTGTCCCCTGTCCGCCCCTCCCCTCCCCACAGCAGCCCCCCACAGTCCCTGAACCATCTCTCCCGGCACAGGGGGACAGCGGGGGTCCCCTCGTCTGCAAGGACAATGCAGCCGACTACTACTGGCTGGTGGGATTGAACAGCTGGGGAAGAGGCTGTGACAGAGCCAGGCACCCCGGGATCTACACCTCCACTCAGCACTTCTACAACTGGATCCTGCTCCAGACGGGCCTGAGCCCAGCAGAAAGAGCTGGTCCAGCACCGGAGCCACCTGTCACCTCGGCCCCCGAGGAGGAGCCTGAGGAACCAGTGAAGGAGCCTGAGGAACCAGAGGAACCAGAGGAAGATATCAACTTGGCCCCTGAGTACAATGAGAAACCAGCAGTGACATCCTCGGGCACGTCACTGCCCATGGCATTCCCACACCAGATCCTGGTGCAATTCTGGCATCTGGTGCAGGAGTTCCTGCAGTTTTAGAAGGACAAAAAAGCCTGAGCAGCAGCAGGATGAGCAGGATCCAGGGCTACAGTGGATCACGGCAGCTCCAAGGCAGCCTTGGGGCCAGAGACTTCTCTGTCCTGCCCACGCTGCTGCGCTGCAGCCACAGCGATGCTGACGTGACTGAGGTGTTGAAGTAAAGTTTCTGTGTTCGCCATTACCCGTGTGTTCAGCCCTGCTCAGTGCACCCGCAGGCTCGCAGAGTCCCTGCTCTGTCTGTCCATCTGCTGTGCTGTTCACATTCATTCTTCAGCCTGGAAAGGGCTCCAGGGAAACCTCAGTGCCCCTTGCCTTGAAGCAGGTTATAATAGTGAGGGAGAGCGGCTTTTTGCATGGGCAGGCCATGACAGGACAAGGAGGAATGGGTTAAATCTAGAGGAGGGGAGACTGAGATGAGGGGCTGGGAAGGAGTTTTTACTCAGGGGGTGGTGAGGCCCTGGCACAGGGTGCCTGGAGAAGCTGTGGCTGCCCCTGGATCCCTGGAAGTGTCTAAGGCCAGGTTGGACAGGGCTTGGAGCAACCTGAAATAGTGGAAGGCGCCCCTGTCCATGGCAGGGGCTGGAATGAGGTGACCTTTAAGGTCCCTTTCGAACCAAACCATTCCATGATTCCATGACTGTTTTAAGAGTGTGTGTGTGTATCCAGCTCTCTGGAATGCAGCATCCTGTGCACACACGCACACACAGACAAGAGGCATGGCCACATCCAACAGGGTGGGACAGAACCAGCCCCTGGGTGTGAGCCCACCTGTGTCAGCTGGACGGGAAGGAGAAGCCTCCTGTGCTCAGCAGCCCCTGGGATCTGGCTGTTCTGGGGCAGAATGGGGACAGCAGCCCAGGGATGGCAGCAGAGGTCATAGGTGGACTGAGGCAGCACTGGCTCAGCTGGAAGCGGGCTGGGGCTGGTCTGTGGCCTTAAACAACCTGGGACCTGCCTCCTTACAGCAGCAGCGCGGGAAGGATGCCACCATAGCTTTGTAAAAATATCCTTTAGTGTTTGCTTTCTGCAGCAGGTACGACTACAGTGCCTGGGCAGGGTCCCTCGTGCAGGTCCAGGATGGCTCACTTCTGCTAGGCAGCTCTGTCCTGAAAGAGCAGTGGGAATGAGCCACCATCCATGTGGAATCATGTGGGTCCTCCCATCCCTCTCCTGAGTGAAATGTGCAGCAGCGAGGGCCGAGCCAATGAAGATCCTGCCCAGGTGAGCTCCCACAAGAAGGGAAGAGGCCCGGCTGCCCATCACCACAGCTCTAGGGCATGAGAAGCATCACTGTCCTCCACACAGGCCCCAGAAGTCCAGAGCCAAGGGGAAAACAGGCTCAGGGTCCAGGCCTAGGCAGATGAGGGCTCCTCTTCAGTGCAGCTCTTCCCCTTGTCTGGCAAATCCTTGCTTGTGTTCTGCAGATCAAAGCTCTGGAAAGGAGCAGGACAAGGAACTGCTGAGAAAAGACAGACTGCAACAGCTGTATCTGCTGTGGCTCTTTTAGACTCTACCTAGGGCAGTGAGAGCTCTCGGGATGGTTCCCACATCCCCCTCCCAGCCCAGACTGAGCAGCAGACAAAGCCCAGCAGAGGGCAAAGCTTCCCGTGCTGCAGTTTCCCCCCTTTGCCATAGGGGAAAAAGAGTAGAAAACTGCTCATCCGACAGGACTCAGGACAGTGCAGGGACAGAGCCTTCCCTACCTCCAGCTCCCGCAGGACCTCGTCCATGAAGTCTCCTGATTGCTGTTTGTAAGCCACAGCCAGCCTGATGGCGTCGTTGAAGAGCTGGTGGCAAGGACAAGGCTGTCACTCACAGGATGGGGCACATGGGCATTGGGTTTCTGTAGCACATGGAGACTGTTCCCACATCCCAGGGGAAAAAAAACCCTCTGCAGCTCTCCATAGCCACCAGCCACTCACATGGAGCTGAAATGATGGACCATTTCCTGCTCTCTGTGCCCAGAGAAGGCCTCGTGGACACCAAGCCCAGCAGGCAAACGCCCATCTCACCTTCACCACGTTGGTGCCATCGGCAGCAGACACAAAGTAAAAGGGCAAACTGAACTTCCGGGCAAAATTGAAGCTTTTCTGGGTCACCTTCATATCGGCTGAAGCAGACAAAGAAGACATGGTCAGTCAGACATGGCAGGAGGTTCAGAAGGTGGTCTCTTCTGTGTGGCACGTCACACGAGCCACAGCCCTGTGACAGCAGTCACCAGGGGCTGCCTGGCATTCCCCATGGGAGGAACCTTCCAGCCTCCTGCAGAGCCAGGTGAACAGTTCTGTCAGCAGCTACACTGAGACTCTTCAGCACACAGGAGTCTGTGCAGGCTGAAGGAGCACCAAGGCCATCCCTGACTGATCCAGGGAAGCCACAGAACAGCTTTGGCTTCCTTTTGCTGCCGTTTTTGACCAGGTGCTACTCCAATCACTTTTGGGCTCTTGATGGATAAAATAGGCAGTGTGATAAGAACACAACTAGAAGAAAAACGCTTGAATAAAACTGAAATGGATGAAATTTTCACTTTTAATTGCTGGTGACACAGGGCAAGCACCTGTAAGACAGCAGCTGAGGTCAGCACAGGACCCAGCCCTGGGGGACTGAGGAAATCCTCTGGACCCAACAGACAAGGGACATTGGTTCTCAGTAAGGACAGGAGCGAATCCCAGCACGACCCTGGCAAGCTGGGAGCAGAAGGCACACTCACCATCAATCTTGTTGGCCACCACAATGCAGGGAATCTCTGGGCGGAATTCCCTCAGCTCCTTGTACCAGTTGTTCAGGTTCTTGTAGGTGACCTTCCGCTGCACATCAAACACCTTCCAAGAGAGAACCACTTATCCCGGGCCAGCCCAGCACTGACTGACCCAGGACAGCTCTGACCAACACAAGGACACAATCCAGAATGTTCTCAGGGACACAAGACCAAGGGAACTAGACGTTATTAGAAAGGGTGAGAGAGAAAGGGACAGTATTGCCAAGCCCAGCCAGCAGGAAACAGCCCCTCGATGTCCTTTACACTGTCCTGTGTCCTGGGCAAGTCCCTGCCACCCACACAGGGAGCTGGCACTGTGAACAGCTTGTGCCAAACAGGATCAGATGTGGCCTCCTGTTCTGACAACTAAACCACCAATGAAAATTACTGGTGGAACAGTGGAGAGTGACAGGACAAACCAGGAGATCTGAGCAGGAGAGGAGCCAACAAAACTGGCAACAGGGGCAAACATGAGGACATTGAGAAGACAGCAGGGCCAGGGGATAGAGGAAAAGGGTTACCAGGAGAGACAGACCAGAGCTAACCAAGTCCATCTACTGGGGGCTTATCTGGTGAGAGAAGAAAGAACCATCTAGGAAAGTTTTTTAAACCACTGGAAGAGACAAGGAACACACGGCAGTACAACCATCAAAGTAACACAAAGGCCAGGTGTCACTGAGACCATTGTGCACCCAGCTCCCACGGTGCAGCTGAGACCCCCTCACCATGATGCAGGCATGGGCCTGGTGGTAGTAGGAGGCGTGCATGCTCCGGAACCGCTCCTGGCCTGCCGTGTCCCAGAAATCTGTAACACAGAACCAGCTCACAATGACACAACTCACCGAGCTCTGTTCTTCTCACAGCTTACACCCAGGAGGCAAAGCACAGCCCGCCTGCTCAGAGACACAAATTGAGCTTCACCTCACCAATCTGAAACACATCAGGGTTAAGAAGTTGTGCCAAACTGGGACCTTTTCTCACTGGGCTCACCTGTGGGCAGTGCTGGCACTGGCCAACAACAAAGGAGAAGCCACCAGTGACACAGTTGTGTGGGACAGCAGGACCAAGACAGGCAGAAGTGCACAGAGCCATGTCTGGCACTCTGTCACTAGGGATGACAATGGGAAACTACCTAAAACTCCAGGAACTGCTGGGCACTGCTGAATTGTGACCCAGCAATGGTCAGTCGGGGCCCTGCCATGGGACATGCTCCAGCGCCTCTCACAGACATCTGACTCTGCTCTCCCAGGGGCAGGAATCATTCCGAAGTGCTGAAGGTAAGTCAGCCAGAGGCAAACAGGTCCCAGTCCATGAAGTTCTGTGTACACCAGAAATCATGGGGCAAACCTGGACACGGCCGTGCCTTTAGCTGTTGGGGCACCTCAGGTGGAGATCCCCCACCTCTCACTGGGTTTGTAGGTTCACATCTGGCTCTGGTTTGCTGTATAAATTGGCACAGCTTCAGTTAAGAACCTCAGTGTAGTCACACCTCTTGTCAGCTGGACCCAAGCATGGTGCTGTACCCAAAGCCAAATGAGCCAGTTTCCTTAGGGATTCCTTTGCACTGATACTGTGACCGGACTCTGTGTCAGACTTACTGGACAGTGGCTTTCTTAAACTGCCCGAATACAGACAGGTCCCCACCAGACCACATTTGCATTCACTGTCTGTGTCACAATGAAGACGTTGAGCAGTGTCAGCCCCAGCCCCACTGAGCCATGACCAGTGGCTCCACGTGGAGTCCATCCATACCATTCTTTATCCTCCGACTCTCCACCCATCCATCCAACCCCTGTCTCTCCAGCTCGGAGTCCAGGACATCGTGGGGACAGTGCCCTACACTTTGCCAAGCCCAGGGGGATGATGGCAGTCACTCTGTCCCAGAAGGGCACCAGCTTTGTCACGGCGGTGTTGGTTATCAAAACACGATACCGACACCCAGACCGGGGGGATCTGCCTTCCCAGCTGTTCCCTCTGCCATGGCACCCCACGTCCCCGGGCTGGCCCCACTCACCCACGCGGACCTCCTGCCCGCCGACCCGGGCGCGGTGCTGGTACAGCGTCAGGGCGAAGGTGGAGAGCTGCTGCGGCTGGCTGCGGCGCGTTAAGGACCCACCGAGCGGGGCAGAGCCCTCCGCCGCGACCCGCCCGTGCCCGCCCCGCTCCCCGCCGCCAAGGATACAAGCCGTCGAGCAGGAACCGCTCCAGCAGCCTGCCGAGAGAGCGAGCGCGTGTCCCGGTGAGCCGCGGCACCGCGCTGCGGCCCGGCTCCGCGGGACCCCCGCCCGACCCGCGGCACGCCCACGCCCCACGCACTTGGACTTGCCCACGGCGCTGTCGCCCAGGCAGATGATCTTCACTGTCTCCTCGGCGCCGGCCGCGGCCTCGTCCCGGGCCCCATCCCCGTCCGGGGCCTCCTCCCGCGCCGCGGCCCGGCCCTGCTCCTCCGCCGCCGTCGCCATGGCAGCGCCTGCGCGTCCCCGCTGCCGCGCGACGCGCCCCGGCCCCCGCCCCCGCCCCCGCCCCGCCCCGATTCGGGCCCCGCCCCGGGCCCCGCCCCCGTCCCGCCCCATGCCGCCCGGCCCCGCGGTCATGGCGGCCCCCGCGCGGCGGCTGCAGCTGACGCTGGCGCTGCTCAAGCCGGACGCCGTGGCCCATCCGCTCGTGTGCGAGGTGAGAGCCGGGCCGGGCCGGGCACAGAAAAGCACAGCAGCCCTCGCCACGACCCCCCCCAGCGCCGCCTCTTCCCGCAGGCCGTGCACGCCGCCATCATCCGTCAACGCTTCCTCATCGTCCGCGCCAAGGAGGTGCGGTGCGGCGCGGAGCAGAGCCGCCGCTTCTACCGGGAGCACGCAGGTACGAGCCGGGCTCGGGGGGCCGGAGCGGGGTGCTGCCCCGGGCCGGTGCCCACCCGGTCCGTGTCTGTCCGCAGGGCGTTTCTTCTACCAGCGGCTGGTGGAGTTCATGGCCAGGTACGGGCCGTGCCCCGTGTGCGGAGCTGGGAGGCTCTGGCAGCGGGACCTGGCGGGTGGCACACCGGAGGGGCTGGAGGTCATCGTGTGCAGTAGGCCAGCAGTGCCGGCGCCGTGGCCGCGGTGCCGCGCTGGGACCGTGCCCGTCCCCACGGCGCGGCAGGGCAGGCCAGGGCCCGGCGTGGCAGCCCATGGCAGCTGTACTGTGCAGGTTTGTAAGGACGAATAACCTGTTTGTAATGAGCTCTTCGTAATCCTTTCTCCTGCTGTTCCTGGGCCCTCGCTGCAGTGGCCCCATGTGGGCTTACATCCTGGCCCATGAGAACGCTGTCCCTCTCTGGAGATCCCTGATGGGACCCACTAAAGTGTTCCGAGCCCGACACAGCGACCCAGACTCCATCCGAGGTGCCTATGGCCTTACGGACACCAGGAACACGACCCATGGCTCAGGTAGGCCTAGCATTCCTGGACGGTTCTTGGGGAGGCAGGAACGATGGTGCTTTGTCTGCCTTTGCTTTAGTTCTGGGGCTCCAAGTGAGCGATTTGTTCCCTTCTGCAGACCCCATGCACACCTGGCCAGGTGCAGCCTAGCCAGGCACCTTTGGAGTGCAGCACGTGTTTGTGGTGGCAGACTGGCATCTCACTGCCTTTCCCTCTCTTTTGACAGACTCACCTGCCTCAGCCAGCAGAGAAATTGCCTTTTTCTTCCCCGAGTTCGATGAGCAGCGCTGGTACGAGCAGGAGGAGCCGCGGCTGCGGCGCGGGCAGCTGTTCCACGGCGCCCAGGAGTGCCTGCCCGGGGCTCAGCCCGCACAGGTGACCCCAGTGAGCGGGCAGGGGGGGCTGTGCTGGCCTGGCAGCCCTGGGGCCACTCTCCTGGGCAGCAGACACAGAGCTGTGCTGCGTGCTGGGGAGCGTGGAGGGGGAAAGCAGCCTTGTGCTGCCTGGGAGCAGATTATTGCTGTAACAGGCAGGTGCTGGGGGCTGTAGGCAGAGTTCCCCCAGCAATGCTCATGCTGACAGTCTGGCCATGCAGCTCACTGGCTCCCTGAGTTTTTTTGGATATGAACAGGACAGGTGAGTTGGTCAAGGGCCAGGTGAAGGATAGGTTGCTTGTTCCAGATGGGATTGGCCTGGGTTTGCTGATGGGAAGCCTCAGATTCTCCCAGCTGGCTGTTCCCACAGTGCCTTAGGGAGAAAAGGAAGAAAGTGCATCAGCAGGGCAAGATGAACTGTCCTGTCCTTGCTCACCTGCAACTGGGCTGGGAAATGAGGAGCTTTGCCAATAGCTGTGCATGCGAGAGCACTTGGAGCCCTCAGTGTCCATGGCCCGACGGGGCAGTTCCGTGTCCTTGGGAGATGGGATGAACATGGCCATGGAATTACCCAGATTGTGGTGGAACAATGACAGGGTGGTGCAGGAGGGCTTAGCTGGGAGGCACAGAGCCAGGTCCTGGCGGCTGATTTGCATTTCTCTCTATGATGTTCTGTGGGGTGTGTTCCTCAACAGGGTTTCAGTCCATTTGTGCTGTCCCCCTATGGGCTCCTTGCAGTGCTGCCATTTTAGTTCCAGTGCCCTGTTGGAATTTCCTTTGGGCAGTCCCAAATGCTCGGGCTGGGGATGGTGTGCTGTGCTTGGGGCAGGAGAGCTGAGCTGAGCTCCAGCAGAGCCCTGGCACACCACAGAGCCAGGGCAGGGACTCTCCAGGTGCTTCCAGAACCCCGTGAGCTGTTGGGTAGTGACTGACTGACTGTGTGGTGGAAAGCATGGCCCAGACTCACCCAGCTCACGTGTTTGTGCTCCCTCCTCCTTCTGTCTGGGATCAAATGGTCGTTGTTCTGTTCCAGGTACAGATCCAGGGATCTGCAGAACACCACTGCTGCCCTTGCCCTCAGCGGTGTCCGGAGTGGATCTGTTCAGGATCCTGTGTGTCTTCACACAGGTCTGAGAGCTGTTGTCCCCAGTGTTGTTGATACTTTATTGATATTTTGGCAGTTTTTTATTGATTCCCAGAGGTTTTGCTTAGATCTGTATGTTTTTCTTTTAACTATTAAACTTTACTATTTTTCACCTTTCTTCTTTTATGTTGTGCTTTCCTTTTGGGATATTCCTTGGTAATATCATTAACTGATAATTCCTGGCTCACACTTTTCGTCTTTTTTCCTACTCACTTGCAATGGTTACACTTGGGAAAAGGGCCCTTTTGAACATTGCCAGTGCAGAGAATTCTGCCAGCAGGATCGTCACAGTGACACCACCTGACAGCCACTGTGATTCAGGTACCTGCTGGTGGCACCTGGACATTGCCCTGGCCCTGAGGCTGTACCTGAGCACAGCTGCTCAGACTGGGTAGCCCATTGCCCCAGACAGAGGGTTTGTTGTGTGAATCTAAAGCTGTCCAGCAGACTTTGTCAGAGACCTGAGGCTGAAGCACTTGGTATTTCATGCAGGAGACAGTGTCTCCTGATTTTTTCTCTCCAAGGAAGTCTTACAAAATGTCACAGGTTACTCTGCTTGGAGGGCTCTTAATCAAAGTGGGTTTGTTTGTTTGTTTGGGGTTTTTTTTCCCATTTTCTTTTTCTTTTCCTTGTAAATGCCCAGTAAGTGATTTTTGGCTTTTGCAGTGGTGCCTGCCCCATCGCTGGCAGTTTCCTGGGCTGAGCTGGATGGGCCTGGAGCAGCCTGGTGCAGTGGGTGACATCCCTGTTCACGGCAGGGGCACGGAGCTGGATGAGCTGTGTGGTCCCTCCCAGCCCAAGGCATTCCGTGCTGATGGGTGTGTGTTACAGCAGTAAATCAGTGTCCCAGCTGGTCTCAAACCCAGACAATGTGGCACCTCAGAACAGGTTTGAAGGGCGGTTTGAGATCCCTGTTTTCCCTGGCCCAGCTGTGGGGCCTGTGCACAGGGCTGGTCACAGCTTTTGCCCAGGGGCTGCCGCCAAGCACAGCCTGGGGCACAGGCTCCAGCCCGGGCATCTGCAGGGACACCTCGGGTGTGGAGCTGGGACAGGGCATCTCACAGGGACCTACCTGTGAGTTTGGGGCTGAACTCATCTGCTCTTGCAGAATTGAGCAGGTTTGTGTCAGCACTGGAGGGCACAACACGGTTTGTCCTGGGAAGAAGGGAAGGAAAGGCTTCAGAGGGAAATGAGTGCTGCTCCCAGCCCAGGCCTGGCCTCAGTCCCTGCCACCATGGGCAGAGCCCTCTCAGCTTGAGGAATTTCATTTGATTTATTGCTGTAACACAAACTTTTAGTTACTGATTCAGGTACCGAGGAAAACCCAAGATAATGACTAAAGAAACCCCTGGGGAAACACCTTTCCTCTACTTTCCCAGGTTCAGCTTCAGTCCAGCATCTTTTCTCCCCTCTTTTCCTGCAGGTTCTGCCTCCTCTCTCCCAGTCCCTGGGGGAGGTGACGCAGCACAGAGGGCTGGGGCTGGGCTGGGCTTTGCTTTTCTACTTGTTTCTTCCTCTTTCCTTCTTGTTTACTCACTCCTGGCACACCCACAGGCTTCAGTCCCTCAGGTGTGCACCTGCTCCCTGGGCTGGTCTCTTCAGGGAGAAATGGGCCAGTGGGAATTTCATGAAGTTTCTAGAGGAAAACACCGTGTCCTGCACCTGGGCAGGGATGTTTCCATTTGCAACACTCACGTGAGGGACCAGAGAAGCATCTGGCTGTCCTGATGGCCATGAGCCACTCCTGGGTCAGCAATGCACCTCTGTGGCCTGACAGCATCCTCAGGTGTGGGAGCCAGGGCACTCGCCCACAGGTCACCCCATCCCCTCCTGGGGCACAGGGAAGGCCACATCTGGTGCCAGTTTTGGACTGCCCAGTGCCAGACAGCCTGCTCAGAACTGGGGTCCAGCATGGACTGATTAGGACATCTGAGAATTTGACAGGTAAGGAGAGGCTGAGGGCTGGGGCTGCTCAGACTCAGGAGCTCAGTAGGGTTTATCAATGGGTAGAAATCCCAGGTGTGAGCAGTGAAGGGAACCTCGGGTATCCCAGGAATGGACACAAGGCAATGGAAACGACCTGAAAACTGGCAATTTCCTTGAGACATAAAAAACCCTCTTTTATTATTTTTATACTCCAAGAGCGATAAAATAAGGTCAGGAGCCCCTATGCCAAGGCAGGGCTTTGGTCTCAACATCCTCTGGAGTCCCTTTCTGTGCTGCTGGGCAGGTGTGGGCCCCAGGCTGTTGCTGCAGTGGCAGGGGATGCCCTTGGGGCCATGTGGGCACCTGGGCAGCAGGTCAGGCCTCTCCTTCCTCCAGCAAGGCCATAATTCCTGCCAGCCCCACCGCGGGCTCTGCTGCTGTTCAGTATTTCCCTCTCTGCAGCTGATATGTGTTGGAACCCTGGATGCTGAGAATTCCAGACTTTCTGTGCTGACATGCACCGATCCCCAAGAGAACACAGCATTTGACCTGAGGCTGTGGAGAAGGCTTCAGAAATTGATAGATAGCACTGGGATTATGGGTGTGTAGTTGGTTAGAAGTGTGTGATATCACAGGGTGGAAAACTTAGAGTTTAAGGTTTTAGAATATAGTAATATCTGTAGAGCAAGATGGAGGGTTTAGCACGGTAGGTGGTCCTTCTTCACCTTCCTTCTTCACCCCAATGGGTTTGGGTGATTTTGTGTAACTGGACAGAAAAGTCTGCATTGCAGACTTTGAGTGATTAGTTATTGGGTTAAACATGAAAATAATTTAGGTGCCATTTCTTAATTGGATAGTTTAGCCTTAAAAGACCATGTACAGAAGATTGTTAGCCATTTTGTAGCTTGTTAGTAGAATGCTGTAGAGCTCACCACTTGTAATAGAGATAAGAAATAATAAATACCTGAGTCCAGACACAAAACACTGTCTTGAGTGCTTCAATCCCCACCCTGACAGAGGCAGGAAGGAAGCCAAGAACCAGCAGATCTGCTCTTCTCACAACAGCCTGTGTCTCGCTTTTCCCAGGTCTGGGGACAAGGAAAAATGGATACAATGGAAATAAAGACAAATTTACTGCTTCAGTGCTGGCTGCACTTGTCTCTGCTAAAGCTGCATCTCACTGTGCAGAGCTGCAGACAAGGGTGCTGTAGGTGGCCAAAGATTTTGTGGATTTGATCTTGTATCAGGCTGTGGGTTCTTGCATGGAAAAGAAAAGGGGCCTGGGGAAGCAGCCACAGAATCAAATTCCAGGCAAACAGACATACCATAATGGTGTTCAGGGAAGGCTGAGCCAGAGCAGTCCAATCCATCCCCACACTGAAAGTTCCAAGGGATTAGCAAACAGTCATCTCAGATTTGGGGGGCACAACCCTGTAGGCCACAGTTTTCCCACAGAGCTACTGTACAAAGCAGGAGGAACAAGGAGTGAGAGAAACACCAAACTGCAGAAAAAAAATCCTCATAGATTGGGACTGTTTTCTTCCAGCACAGAAAATAAACACTCTTCTGTAGGAGTGACAGGGATAGGACAGTCGGGACCAACGGAGATGAGAGATCTCTGAAGCCAAGGCTTGGAACTTGGGGTTCATTGCAAAGGGCCTGGGTGCAAGGCCCTGCTGGGATTTGGGGTTCATTGCACAGGGCCTGGGTGCAGGGCCCTGCTGGGATTTGGGGTTCATTGCAAAGGGCCTGGGTGCAGGGCCCTGCTGGGATTTGGGGTTCATTGCAAAGGGCCTGGGTGCAGGGGCCTTTTGGGATTTGGGGTTCATTGCAAAGGGCCTGGGTGCAGGGCCCTGCTGGGATTTGGGGTTCATTGCAAAGGGCCTGGGTGCAGGGCCCTGCTGGGATTTGGGGTTCATTGCAAAGGGCCTGGGTGCAGGGGCCTTTTGGGATTTGGGGTTTATTGCAAAGGGCCTGGGTGCAGGGCCCTGCTGGAGCTGCAGCCACAGCTCAGAGGAGCAGGCCTCAGAGAGGAGCCCCAAAGAGAGAGAGAGAGCAAGAGGAAAAGAGAGGACAGAAGAGAGTGAAGTTCCCATTACAATACAATAAATCTTCTGTGCTGAATATTCTATTTTTCACTAACTAGTTTAGTGCAAGATAAAAATCTTACAGCATTTACATACAGCCTGTAAGAATCATTACATTACCACACTGTGTTACATTTTAAACCCTAAAAACTCCTCTTTGGGCCCCTTCTGCCAAGCTGGCAGGGTCTGCTCTGACCCTTGGGCCTGTCTGCAAGAAGAGGGTATTGTTTGATCAAAAGAGGATTACCTTCAGCTGGCCACACCATTGTTTTCCAGTTGTCCAGTAGCTGAGGTATCTCAAAGCTTGCTTTCATTTCAATCTCACTCATAGTTTCCATATTGTCAAAATATTTTGCCAGGCAATCATATGTATAAGGCTTTCCTGTTTCATCTTCCCCAACACTCTCCCACCTCATGCCCCAGACAGGCCAAGCATGGGCTAGATCTGGACATTGACCAAATGTAACTTTGAGCTTGATGTGATGCCACAGAGCAGGAAAGCCCCACGACAGACCAGACTCCTGTGTACACAGCCAAGCCATCCACCTGGGCTCCTCCTCACCTGTGTGCAGACAGCCATATCTCTGTGATACCCTGCCCAAAGCCCTGGCAGGCTCCAGGAGAACCAGTTTTCATCTCTCCTTCAGATCCCAATCCCAATTATCAACTTGTCCAGGACCTGATTGGCCCCTCCATTCACACTTACTATTGAGTACTTGTATTAGCCAGATTTCCTCTTTAATGCTCCCCTGCCTTCCAAAACATTCCAGATAAACAAAAGACAGTTCTATATCTCCCACAGCACCCAGAGAAAGTTAAAAGCCATCAGTTGTGCAAAGCAGCTGCTGCTGGAGCTGAATACTTAAATTTAACATGGGACTGTGTTGATCCTTTCTGGAGAACAGATGTTTTATGGAAACACTTTGGAAATCCATCCCTGCCCTGAGTACAGGAGAGTTCTGGAAGCAATGGGAGGGATGAGTTTTGGCGGCAGCACTGTTGGAGCAGCTCCTGCATGCAGCAGCAGCCATGGTTCAGCATTTCCCAGTCCCATCCCTGGGTACCTGCACAGGGACAACAGGCAGGAGAAGCTTAAGCATTGGACAGAAGGAAAACTCTAGAAAAACTATAGATGTGACATTGTGGCAGCACCATCCATCACAAAACTCAACTGAACCAGAATTCAGGTTATTGTTTTTGTTATTTTGTGACACAAAGTCTGGAGGTCAGATAAAGCAACCAAAAATCTTTGTGACAGAGAATAACAAGCCTGAGGCAAGGCCCAGGTCTCTGGTTTCAGCTTGGTCTGTACCCACAGATTAGGGATGGGAAAGGGGCAGCAAGGAGAGAAAAATTAGATAAATTGTGTTAAATTAAACCCTTTGGAAGTTAAAAATCAGAGGTGACTCAGCATTGGACCAAGAGGCACCAAAATGACTTGAACAAGTAATGTATGAGGTATGCAAAATGCTGTAGTAACTGATCCTGCCTACTGTGGGATATACCTGCTGTGGCTGGAGCAGAGCAAGAATTTGGGCAGCAGGTACAGTCAGGATTGCAAATAGCCCTGGAATCTTAACATTTTATTTTTTGTTACAAAAACAGATGTTTTCAAAATGCTTCCTGTCACCCAAATATTTCCCAGAGCCTGTCAAAGCACTGGCCAATTACTTACTGTTTTCCCTTTTTACTTCAGCAATTCCAGGTGTGTGTCCTGGACATTTCAAGGGTGGTAGGTCTGTGCTGCCTGGGGCCTTCTGGCTCCAAGTGCCTCTGGCATGTGACTGATTCCAGCAGCTGTGGATTAAGTGGCTGCCTTGAACCTTTACCAGCCCAAAACTTTGAACCTTTACCAGCCCAGAACTTTTAACAGCCCGCTGTGGGCCTCATTTGCACATTGACAAGCATGCAGGTGAGCAGGTGCAGTGCTCTGGGCTTTTGTAATTGGCCCTGGAGCTCCTGCTCCCACACAGGAGGCTATGGGGAATGGGACCAAGCAGGCAGACTGGGAACTCAGGAACTTCTCTCTCCAACTTCATTCTCCTGGTAGAAGTGCACTAATTGGCCTCAGAACTGGTGCCCACACCTGGATGAGGAGCCTGGGGCAGCTGGGGACAGAGCAGTGGGGAGAAAGGCACAGGCAGCAGGTGCCACCACGGCCTGGAAGGACCATGAGCAACCAAAAGTGCTGATCAATGATGACAGAAGAGAGTTTCCTTGGTGCTTTCTGTGGCCAGGTGAGTGCTGAGAATCTCCAAGGTCAGAGTGGACTCTGCCTCCAGCAGGATTGGCTCTGGGGACATCAAGGAGCCGTTTGTCTGCCAGTCCCTATTGGGAGGTTGCCCCCAAACCGGTGCCACACTCACTGCAGGGGGACATGGAGGGAGGAGGAGGGGTGGCAGGCAAAATCCAGACAAAACCCACCACTTTCTTGTCCCCCTCCTCAGAGGAAGCCTTTGTGCCCATGTGGAGACCAGAACCAGCTGAGATACAAGCGACGATGATTTCTGCTGGAGAAAGAATTCTCTAGCAGGAAGGTGCATCCCTCAAAGCAGCCAAGGAAACAGGACTGGGAGAAGCTGCTGGGGCTACAACAGTGCCCTTGGCTTCGGGAGATATGACACATGCTTGGAGAAGGTAAGGTAAGAGTCTGATTTTCAGAAGTGACAAGTATTTATAGGGTCTGGGCCAAATCCTGAAGGCTGCACCCACAATTTGAGGTATTTGGTTTAAAAAAAGATCTCCCTTAACATTTCATAAGTTCACGGAGATTTGATTTACTGCTGGACACCAATGGCCAGGTTTGATATCCATCAGGAGACCAGAGGGGGACACAAACATGACATTTATTATCCTAAAGGCTGTTCTGAAGACGTGGACTACCAGAACTGAAGTTTCCGGCATCCAGGGAGATTTCAGTATATTTTAATATTTGTGCAAAGTATTGGTGGTCTCAGAAAAGTCTCTTTTCAAATATCAAAGTGGGAGGGGGTTTCTGCAAGTGCTGCCAGCATGTGCCTTCCCTAAAACCTTGGGAAAGTGACCAGGCTGTATTGGAATGCCATGGCACCAAGTTTCTGTGTGAAACAAGGAAATGCTCATCACTGCCACAAGCAAAAGGTGTAATTCTGTAAATGCAAAGCAAATGCGAAAAAAGTCCCATTGCCGTGGCCCCTCTGCCCTGCCAGCCCAGCTGCCCTGCCTGAGAGCTACTCGAGAGAGGCAGAGCCCAGAGTCACTGTTCCATGTGCACACAGGACACAGATCCACAGCCACACACGCAGGGCCACAGCCACAGCTGCTCTTTTCTTACACTTGCTTATCTTTTCCAGCCCCAGACACTCTCTGACCTGCATTTCCCCTCCCTGAGGCTGCCACTCCCTTGGTATCTATGCTGGGTTTCCCCACAGGGTGTTCATCCCCATCTGGGGCTGTAGCCTATTTCCCAGAAGATGTTACTGATCATCCTCTCATCTCCTGACATTCCAGATCCAAAGTTTATGCTTGGACCATCTCCTCTGCCCCACCAGCGGGAGCAGAAGCTGCAAGGACACCGAGGCAATAGTGCTTCCCTGCTGCAGAAACATCCTGGCCTCTCTCCATCTCTAGACTCACTCCCTGCAGCAGCCCTTGTTTCCTGGGGGTCCCACTTTACATTTCCCTGGCACTACATGGTGAGCTCCAGCTGAACTCACTCCTTCATCAGGAGCAGCTCCAGGCTCTGAGCAGGCAGTGCTCACCCAGCCATCTCACTGAGCTGCAGCCATCTCACTGCTGAGCCCTTCAGACACGCTGGGCACTGCTTGGTGCCTCCTGTGCCCAGCCAGTGCCACTGCTAGGGCTCTGTCCCTCCTGTCCAAGTCCTCTCCCAGCCTCTGGACCACATCAGCTCCCCCAGAGAGCTCTGCCTTGGGCTGGGTGGGCACGGTTAGCACAGGCAGTGAGAGCACAGGGAGCGTGGGTGCCGTGCAGTCACCTCTGCTGTGCTCCTACAGCTGTGGTGCTGCCAGCCTGGCCAAGGGCAGCCCCATCACTGCTCCTCTCTGCTGACAGGGGCAGGGGCAGGTGCAGGCACCTCACAGCCCTGCCATGGGTATGATGGGGCTGTAGGAAGGACTTGGCACCCAGGAGCTGCAGCTCCCAGCTCCTCCAGCAGCCTCCTCCCATGCCCAGGTGCCAAAGAGCTGCAAGGCTGGCGCCAGAGTCCGGCACTGCTCGGCACGGGGCACAGTCCGGGCAGGGCTGGAGTCAGCATGGGTGCTGAGTCCCATGGGCTCAGTCCCACTGCTGCAGGCTGCTGGGTGCTGCTCCTCCTGCTGTCCCTGAGCAGGAGCCACCTCTGGAAGCTCTGGAAGCCTCTCCCCAGGGCCCCCTCAGGGTTAAAAGCTTCTGCTGCGCTTACAGCCCTGAGGACACACACATGGGCTTCTCCTCACGCAGGTAAGGCAAACCAGCCAGCACCCGGGCCATGGCTGCCACATGGAGCACAGGACAGCACCTGGGGACAGCTTACGAAGGACTAGGTGCCATCCAGGCTCTGCTCTTGGCTGGGGAGGTGAGGAGGAGTGAGAGGACAGGGCTTCACCAGGACATGCACTGCTGGGGGGCACCTGGCGCTGGCCCCAGCGTGGTCTGGGCAGGCTGTGCCTGCTGCTGCTGCCACCAATAGAGGCATCCAGTCCTTTCCAAGAGAAATGAACCCTGTGTTGTTATCTGCTCCCTCAGTTCAGCTGCGCCCTCGCACTGGGCTATGGCTGTGCCCAAGGCTCAGGACCCACCTGCCAGGGCTGAGTGCTCCAGGCTGCCTGCTCTGCTCACCTGAGTGAGGACAGGTGCAGTGCCTCGGTGAGGAGAGCCACATCCTCCTGCAGAGGTGCAGTGCCTTGCTGAGGAGGGTCACATCCTCCTGCAGAGGTGCAGTGCCTTGCTGAGGAGGGTCACATCCTCCTGCAGAGGTGCAGTGCCTTGCTGAGGAGGGTCACATCCTCCTGCAGGGCAGCTTCCCTCCGTGGGTACGGAGCACAGGTGAGCTCCTGCACCAGCAGAGCTGGGTTTCTGGTGGCTCACATGGCACTGTCACAAAGGTCTCTCCCATCTCCTGAGGGAAGGACAGGAACCTGCCTGGCACTGGTGGCACCCGTGTTCCCTCTCTGCTCCCCATCCAGCCTTTCTGACCTTGTCTTTTTCTGGTCTTTGCTCACTGCATCTGCCCCCTGAAGCACCTTGGCCCCATCCATGGAGTCCATGGCAGGGGCAGGGTGGGCAGCAGCAGCCCTGCCTGGATGTGCCTAGCGCACACCACCCCCTTCAGTCCCTGGCTGAAGTTCTGAACCAGAAATGCTTCCTCAGGCCTCCTCCATCTCTGGAACATGGTGATCACAGCTCCATGTGACAGTGGGCAGACCCCTTGTGTCAGGGTGAAAACTGAAACAGGATCATGGAAAAAAGGTGGGGAATTCCAGGCCAGGACATCCCTACTGGCTTAAATTTTCCTGTGGTTCAACAAACCCCATGTGATGAGTTGCTCTTTGTTGGAACCTGTACTTTTGTAAGTGGAACCCCTGCTTTGTGAGAGCTGGTTATTACAGAGCAGGAAACAGGATAAAGGAAAAAAAATTACCTGGTGCAGGGTGATGCCATATCCCCGGCCCAGGGCTGGGGAAGAGCAAGCTCAGTGACAGCATCTGAGGAATGCTGTGACCTGACCAGGGGCAGGGAAACATTTACTCAGAATAAATACATCCAGGAGGGGGAGAGACACATGCTTGGAACAGTCATCAGGACGAGGGGCTGGGTAGGCAAAGAACTTCAAGGGGTGTGGGTGGATGCCCCCTGCTCTTGGGTATTTCTGTGTGCTTTTTCTGCAGTCAGGTACCCAGCCCGGGATGGCAGCTCTTTGGACTCCAAAACCCCAGAGTCTGTGAAATCTGAGCTCAGGCAACCTTCACCCACCAGGGAGATGGGATCACAGCCGTACCATTAGGGACACCCTTGCCTCACGGGGGGCTGTGCTGCAGCCCCCTGGCTCACAGCCGGGGAGAGAGCCTCCTCAGGGCTCCCTTCTGCCCAAAGCCGGACCCAGCTTGCCCCACGGCAGGTATGAACCAGACACAGGTGACGGAGTTTGTGCTCCTGGGTTTTTCCCACGGCCGGCCCTTCCTCTTTGCTCTGTTCCTGGCCATTTACCTGGCCACGCTGCTGGGCAACTCTGTGATACTCTCCCTCGTGTCCCTGGATCCCCGCCTCCACAGCCCCATGTACTTCTTCCTGGGTCACCTGTCCTGCCTGGACCTTTGCTACTCCTCAGTGACGGTGCCCAAGATCCTGGCGAACGCTCTGCGCCCGCGGGCCACCATTTCCTACGGGGGGTGCCTGGCGCAGATGTTCCTGCTGATGTGGTGCGCGGGGGCCGAGTGTGCGCTGCTGGCCCTCATGGCCTACGACCGCTTTGCCGCCGTGTGCCAGCCGCTGCGCTACCGCCAGGCCCTGCGCCGCAGCGTCTGTGCCGCGGCCGCCGCCGGCTGCTGGCTCTGGGGGCTGCTGGACTCGGCCTTGCACACGCTGCTGGCCGCCCGGCTCTCCTTCTGCGGGGCTGCCCGGCTCCAGCACATCTTCTGCGACGCGCCGCCGCTGCTGGCGGCCGCCTGCAGCGACACCCGCCCCAACCAGCTGGCCCTCCACATCTCCAGCATCTTCGTGGGACTCAGTCCCTTCCTGCTCGTCGTCGTCTCCTACCTGTGCATCCTGGCCACCGTTCTTGGGATGCCGCTGGCCACCAGTCGGCGCAAGGCCTTCTCCACCTGCTCCGCACACCTGATCGTGGTCACCCTATACTTCGTGGCAGCCAACCTCAACTACAACCGGCCCAGCTCGGGCTACTCGCCAGCAGCCGACACGCTGGTCTCTGTGCTCTACTGCATCGTCATCCCCATGCTGAACCCCCTCGTCTACAGCCTCCGCAGCCGGGAGGTGTGGGGGGCGCTGCGGAAGGCCCTGCGGGTGGGTGCCACGCCAGGCTCCCCAGGCAGCAATGCCTGAGCAGCGCCAGGGCTGCCGCAGGCCGCCAGCAAATGAATGTCCCTGCGTGGGATGTCTGTGACAGCACAGCGAGCCCCGGGCTCCCAGCCCAAGCACATGGCTCTCTGCCATCACTCGCCTCACCTGCAGTGCATCACTGAGAGCAGAATGGCAAAATAAAGCCAGGAACAAGGCTACAGGTCCGGGATTCTGTCTTTATTTTCCAGATGCCATGTGCTGCAGCTGTGCTCCTGCCAGGCAGCTCTGCAAAAGGCAAATTCATGTGGAGCCAGACATGTGCTGGCCCTGAGCATAGCCACGAGCTCTGCCCCAGGGCTGCCCCAGGGCTTGAGTCAGGCTCTGTGCAGAACAAGGACAGTGCCTTGGACTGCAAAACCTGGCCTGGGCAAGAGGGGCTGTTCCACCATCCACTGTCCCCATTTGCCTTGGCTTCAAATCTGATGTCTGCTGGGTTTCCTCAGGCTGCCAGGGAGGCTCTGCAGCACTCTGCACATAAGCACAGCGGCTTGCACAGGCCGCCCACGGCCTCAGTGCTGCACTCGCACACGGAGGTCTTGGCACTGAGCCGAGAGCTGGTGGCACTGAACTCCTCACCAGAAATGCTTTGCTTTACGGCCAGAAAAGTTTCCCTGTGCATCTGTGGTGTGTGCTGTGGCTCTGGGTGACTGGCCAGGGGTCTGCAGCTGGGCCCCAAGCTCAGATGATTCTGTGGCTGTGGGGGCAGCAGCCCAATCTGCAGGTGTGCACGAGGCACATGAGCAGAGCCAGGAGCACAGGCTCACCAGGGCAAGGGAGATGACACAGGCAGGTGACACCTGCAGTCACACAACCCAAACACGCTCATCTGTAGCTCAATTACCAAGAGATACCCAACAGGATCTCATCTGTTCCCAAAGAAACCCACTGGAGAGTCAGAGCTGGGACTAGGAGGCACACTGCCTTGCTGAGAGAGAGCAGTTTGCCATTTCTTAGTGCACAACACGTGCTGATTTTACGATTCAGGGAAAGAAATGTTTCTGTAACCCACCTGTTGGGTTGGGCTGTTGCTCCTATCCAGACAGGCTGTGAGCCCCTCAGCCCTCCCTGCTATACACCCTTCTGGACTCTAAAAAGTCCTTGAAGCACCCTCAGTCCAGTGTCACTGGGCACATCAGTCTGACCAGTGGACACCTTTCTAAGGAGCCCCTGGAATGGGACAGCAGGAAACAGCAGAAACCACACAAGGAAAAACACTGGGGAAGTTGCCTCAGAGAAACAGAAAACCCAAAGCACTCCAAACAAAAACCCCAAAGCCAACCAACCAGAAACTCAAACAAGAAACCTCCGGAAAAGTTACATTAAAATTGATAATTTTTAACCTGAATCCCAATGCACCTTTCCTGTGACAGACAGATCCTAGGATCAAACACGGAGCAGGAATGCCACACTCCTGCACTCCTGCACAGGTAGTGCAGGCTTGGCCAACTGCAGGGTGGTCCAGAGCTCACCTAGAACCACACTGAACTCTAAAGCTTTGGTGCCACAGAGGCACCCTCTGCACACACTGCTGGCAGTGGCAGTGATGGGCTGTGCTCCCACAGCTCCTCAGGTGTTCCTGCAGCCTCTCAGGTGTTCCTGCAGCCTCTCAGGTGTGCTTCCAGAGCCCCTCAGTCCCTCAGGTGTGCTCCCACAGTCCCTCAGTCTCACAGCCCCTCAGGTGTGCTCACACAGCTCCTCAGGTGTTCCTGCAGCCTCTCAGGTGTGCTTCCACAGCCCCTCAGCCCCTCAGGTGCTGTTCTACTCAGCTGTCCCTGGTTTATTCCTGCTGTGATGGTACCTGCATCCCACAGAGGAACAGTTCCCACAGCTGAACATCCACCTAAGAGGTATTGGCTTGAGGGAGGGCTTTACTTTTGCATTTCTGAAAACTGTTTTTTAAACATCAGCAATAAAATGTTTCCTCCTGTCCTGCTTCCCACATACCCAGCCTTTTCCTCACATCTGTGATGAAGAGTCAGGCTTTTCAGGAGCCTCCAGCAGGCACAGAGGACACAAGCTGTCACAGAATCACTGGGACATGGCTTGAGCCAGGCCAGAGCAGAAGCTGGGACGGAGGGACAGACACACCTGTGCCCTAAAGGGTCACACAGACAACGTTCATGTTTCTCTGGTCCACGCTGCAAACATGGCTTGTCCTAAAAATGGAAACCCTTCCTTGGAATAAACACAAATTTGGCTTTCCCAGGGCTCTTTTCCCTGACGCCTGATTAGGATGAGATCCAGGGCCACAGCAACTGACAAAGGTCCCACAGCTCACATCCCTTCTGCCTTGCCTGGACTAGATTTGGTATTTCTGCTCTGGGAATTGCCCCACTGGGAACAGGACACACTCCTGCAGGCTTGATGGCTGACAGGTGGGGCAGCCTCGATAGAAGAGACCTTGCATTGCACTCATATGCTCTTAAACCATCCCACCTTTCCCCCTGGAAGTGGATGGGAATCAAAATCCTCTTGGGCATAAGACAAAACATTCCCTCTGGCACTGCCAGTTTGCCCCTTGATATTTCTCTGAAATGTGGATGTACCAAGCTGAGCCAAATGAAGCTGATAACACAGAAAAGGCTAAAGCAGAGAGAGGCTGCTGTGATTTGACACTGGCCAAATGCCATGCACCCACAAAAGCCACAGAGGAGGGAAAAAAATTAAATGAAGAGTTCATGAGTTAAGGACTGTGAGAAAACACTTCACACCATGGTCTCACTATGGCCTGCAGAGGGATCTCAGCTCTGGCACCTGGTGCACCTCCTGCCCTTCCTTACCCACTGACCTTGCTGTCTCCAGGCTGTTTCCCTCACATGTTCTCACCTCCCCCTCTTCTCTGTCTGGAAAAAAACAAAACAAACTGTGCCCACTTCGTTTTGATCTTCTTCTTCAATATGAGATTCACAAGAGGTGGAACGTGTTGGTTTTGCATGGCCTGGTTTTTGGTAGGGGGGGGCACAGAGGTGCCTTCTGTGAGAAGCTGCTGGAAGCTTCCACCATGTCCAGCAGAGCCAACCTCTGGTGGCTCTGAAAATTCCACAGGGAATGCAGAGATCCAGCCAGAGTCCAGGGTGAGGTGCCCATGCCAGAGCAGGTGATGCCTGCAGCAGGCTGTGCTCCAGTGGCAGCCCCAGGGGAGAGGGGCCCTGCTCCCAGGCTGGAGCAGCCTGTCCTTGGAGGGCTGCACCCCGTGGAATAGTGACCCATGCTGCAGCAGTTTGGGAGGATTGCTGCTCATGAGAGTGGACCTGTGCCAGAGAAGTTCACAGAGAGCTGTCTCCCACTGGAGGGACCTCACGGTCTCACAGGGGAAGGACTCCTCTCCCAGAGCAGTGGAAGAAAAATCTCAGTGATGAAACCACCAAAACTCCTATGTCCTGTCTCCCTGCACTGTTGGTGGGAAGGAGGGAGGACTAGGGGGAAAAAAACATGTTTTAAGGGCTTCTTTTATTTCTCATTATCCTCCTCTGACCCTTTGTACCTCTAAGTCAAGCCTATTTTGCCCTTGGAGTGTTTTCTCCCAATCCTCACAAAGCCTTCATTAAATTTTTCTCTCCTCTGCAAAGTTGTGGCAGAGCAGGGTGGATGAGTGACTTTTGTGGGTGTCTGGCATTTGGCCAGTGTCAAACCATGACAGAGGCAGAAGCTGGGAGGGAAGCAGCTTGCACTGTGCTAATTTCATTGCAGAAGCTTCACATAATTTGCTGGGAAGAGGCCGACTCTGCCATGGCACTGTCCCCGCCACCAGCCTTCATCCACCATCTCAATGTGCGTGATTGTGTCATCAGGATCAAAAGAAATCTCATCATCTCCATCTGCAAAAAATTTCAAGAAAAGACAGTCACAATGCAAAAGAACCCCAGAGAGAGCTGGTTCATGCTCTTCCTCCCACCTTCCCCCAGGCAGAAGACAGAACAAGTGCTCTGATAACCCCAAGAGTTTACCTCACCCAACCCATCCCACAGCACAAACAAAGCAGAGAAAGAGCAAGACCTCCCAGATGAAAGATGAAGTTTCTCTGTTGCTGTCCTGCTCTGGGCCAGGACAAGGCTAATTTTTTGCAGTTGTTGGGAGGGGCCATGGCCGTAACACGGAGGTTATTCTGTACCACCTCATGTCGTTGCCAGGGTGAGAGAAAGGGACTCTCGATTACAAGGAGCACTGGGTTGAGAAAATATGGTGGAGGGAGCCACCCAATATTGTCTACTGGTGGGTGTTTTTCCATGTGAAAATTTTCTTTTGTTATATCTTTTGTTATTAACATTGTTGCTGTTACTTTTAGGTTTCTTATTGCTGTTTCCGAAATTGTTGCTATCTCAGCCTGTGATCTTTGCCTTTTTGTGCCTCCAACTGGAGAGAAGCGAGGCATGCTGTGAGTTCTAAACTGGAGAATAGCATTCCCACACCATGATGTTCTCAAGCCAGGTGTCACTCTGCTTCCCAGGAGGAAGAAATGCAAAGCAGCGAGTCCCAGCCCTTGACCCCGCCGTGGCACAGCGCTGGGGGCAGACCCACCTCCTTGGTAATCATAGAGAGCCACTGCGCACATGCCGGGGCTCTGCCCCTCAGGGCCACGGGCCGCGTTCCCTGCAGGACACAGGACACACAGGTGAGACACAGGCTACAGCATCCACACAGTCCTGCTCAGTGCCACTCTCCAGCCCAGCTCTGGGGAAGCCCTGTCAGCAAGGAGAGGTGCACCACAGCCCAGAGCAAGGGCTGACTTCCCTCCCCTCCCTCAGGGAGACGGTTGGGTCCTGATTTTCATGCTCCTCTCCCAGGAAAAAGGCTGGGAATAGCTCCAAGCTCTTCACTTGCCACAATGGCAGCTGTGTGTGATGGGAGCAGTGACAGCAGCCCATGCAGTTTGCTCCTGGGCATGGACAAAGGCCACCTGCACTCCTCACACCAGAAACTCCACCAGAGCAGGTCCCCAGAACAGCAGCCATATGAGCAATGGGCTGAACCAGAGGCACCCCCAGGCCCCAGGGCAGCACTTGCCAGGAAACTGCAGCCATGCATTGGTTCACATCCAGCTTCTCCCGGGGCTGGGGCAGCCCCCTGGCCAGACCCTGATCCAGCAGATTCCCGCTGTCCAGTCCAGCATCCCATGCACCTCATCCCGTGCACCTTAGAGCTGGGCAGGGGAGCGGGACACAACCAAATCTCTACCACAGTAGCTGCTATCCTGACCACAGTAGATTTCAGGATAAAAATTCCCTCTGCAGTTTGTCCCAGAGGTTAGTAGACAGGTACGAGCTTCCCAAGACACGAGCTGTTCCATCAGTACTCACCCAGGTGGGGATGGCTCTCGCTGGGCTCCTGAGGAAGGATCACCTCATAGTCTTCACCTCCATCTCCTCCAAAGTCGTAGGTGGCATCCAGCTTCCCCAGCGGGGCTGGCAGCTCCTCATACTCAGCACCTCCACTGGTGCTGTCACAGTAGTCAGAGGGCTCTGGCAGCTCCTCATAGTCCCCACCAACATCCAAACTTTCACTGTAGGTGGGCTGAGCCTGGTTGGGGACCTTGCACAGCTCTGCATCCAGATCTGCTGGCCTTGGTGGCAAAGTAGGTGGTACTTCTTCATCCTCCCTATTGGGCTCCTGCCATAAGGTGGGAAAGGGACAGCAAAGTCACCTGCAAGGCACCCACCACAGGCAGCTCTTTGGTGACTCCCAGCGCCTGACACAAGGCAGCCCCTTTACTGCTGCCGGGGCACAAAAGGAACACCATTCCCTGCACACCAGGGAAACAGCTGAGCTGCTCAGGCTGTGCTGAACCAGCAGCTGGGATTGGCCCAGAGACCCTTAGGACTCACATGTCTGAACTCTGTTCCTACTTCACCACAGCCAGTGGCAGTGCCACTGCACCGACCCACTCCCAGAGCTTGTCCCATGGGCTGAGCAGTGTCCCATGGGCTCAGCAATGTCCCACGGGCTCAGCAGTGTCCCACGGGCTGAGCAGTGTCCCACGGGGTCAGGTGCTGAGCAGCCATGGCCCACCCCCAGGCCAGTGCTCCCCCTTATCCTTCCAAAGCCTCCCCCCCCCGTGGCTCCACGTCTCCCTGCAGGGCTGCACACAAAGCACAGCTCCTGCCAGGTGCAATCCCCTCTGCTGCTCCCTCCCAGCTCTCCCAGGCTCCCTGGCACCTGCTCTCCTGGTGACATGGGCTGGTCCCCAGCAGCGCCCCTGGGTGCCCCTGCTGGCACGGCTGCAGGGGCTGCCCCAGTCCCAGCAGGCTCCTTCTCTCTGGGAGGGATTTCCTGCTGGAGAAAAGCCATCAGACTGCTCAGTCCACTTGAACAATGGCTGTTCACGTTCCCAATGCTCAGAATGTTCTTCTCCACCTACAAACCTGCTCTGGGCCTGGGCACTCACAGGTTGGTGGCAACAGCTGGGCAGCCCCATAGAGGAGCAATGTGGGGGGGACAGCTCCATCATTAACACCCCTCTGTCCTCTGAGTGCAGGAACAGCACCAGGGGGAAGGCAGGCAGACACAGGGGCTGGGAGCCGTATCCAGTTTGCTGGGATGCATCCCACACAGACTGCTGGGACTGTAACCACACTGTGTGCCAGGCACCTGAGGCAAAAGAAGCTGAGGCCAAAAGCACAGGTTGAGTGCAGGTATGTCCCTGTATGAGTGTTTGCTGTGCTGAAAAGGAAAGTCCAGTGACAACTGTGAAGCTCAGTGGCCATCCTTGGCAGATGCAGGGAAGCAGTTTAGGCAGGAGGTTACCCCCAAGAGACCAGACAGAAGGACATGGAGCTGCAAGGCTCCGAAGAAAAGTCAGCGTCACGAGTCTTGGAGGACCCAGCAGGACAGCCCTGGCTCACCTGAACCCGCCGGTGCTCCCGGGCCTGCCTCCTGCTCTCCTCCCGGGCCTGCTTCCTGCTCTCCTCCTCTGCCGACTGCGCCATGTGCTCAAACCGCAGCCGCAGGCTGCTGGCGCCACTGCAGGCTCCTGTGAGGACACAGCTGATTGACCCAGCCCTGCGTCTTCCTTCCACCACCCCCAGCATCCAGGAGAAACCCTGAAATCTGCCTCTTCCAGAGAAACTTGCAGTCAGCCTCCTTCCCCTGCCCTCCAGCACAGGTTATCCCACCACAGCACACACCTGCCAGCAGGCTGCCACAGGAGGACTGTGAGGCCCACATCTTCCTAAGCCCAGGGCTAGTGCTCAGGTCTCACCTGCCTCCAGGGGTCTTGTTTTCTCATAGGAGGAGGTGGGAGCTGCCATCTCATCAAAGCCAGCAGCACTCTGCAAGAGGAAGTGAAAGAACTGCTCAGCCCATTGGGCAGTGCCAGTGCTGGCTTTGGGTACTGGTGATGGCAGGCTTTGCTCCCAGGTACGTTTGTCCTCACCTGCACACCTGCCCTGGCCCAGGGGAGGCTGTTGGCTGCAGTCCCCCCCTTCTGACACCTCCCTGTCCTGGGGATGTGCCTGTCGCCCCCCAGCCAAGGACACAGGTGTCCCTGCCCAAGAGAGCTGGAAAGGTGCTGTGGAGCCCAGCGGGGAAGGCTGAGCAGAGACACAGGACAGCAGGGCTGGGGATGCTCCCTGTACCATAGCAGGGAGCTGGGGGGATGCCTGGGGGCATGCATGGCCATCTGCCTCTTCCCCAGGCCCAGGGACACTGTGCATCCCCCCCGTGGCACGAGGCCTGGAAGCACTTCCCTGCTGGCCACACAGCTGCCTCACCTGCCGCGTGTGTGCAGGGGCACAGGCTGGAAAGCAGCACCTGTGTGCAAACACCTGTGGCACCACCGGCTTCAGGAGGGATGGAGAGAGGCTGGACTGGGAACAGGATTGGTGGGGAGGGTACAGGAAAGCCAAAGTGAGATACAGAAGGCTTAAGGGTTTATCTGCTTTCATGAGAAAATTCTTTAATGCAAAAGGGAACGAGCAGGTAGGAGCCACTTCTCAGCCTGACACTTTCAGCAGGGGCTGCCTGCAGGTGTCACAAAAGGCTGGTGGCTGACTGTGGCAGCAGCTCCGGCCACAGAGAGCAAGGCACAACTTTCCCAGGCATTGTCCTGGGGAAGGCTGTGAGAAGATGGGAGAAAAGAATGCTAAACAATTCCTATCTTCATTTATTGTACTTGTTGTTGTGAACATGTAGAATGTGTTATGGAGATTTGTTCACTAAAGGGTGATTTCTTGACTGGCTGCTAATGATAGTGTTTAGATTCAATTGACCAATCTGGTCTGTCTGTATTGGACTGTCTGCAAAGGACAATGAGTTTCTTAATAAGTATAGTACAGTATAATAAAGCAATTGATCAGCCCTCTAGAATCATGGAGTCAATACTAATTATTACCCCGCGGGGACCCATGCTACGACAGATGACTGCAGCCATGGAGCCCAACAGCAGCTCTGCCCTCCCTGCAGAAAACACACCCGAGCAGGTAAACCAGGCTGCAGGCTCAGAACCAGTCACAGCAGAAGCCTGGACATGCTGTGTGTATGACAGCATTTTTATTTTGTGTGAGCTTTAGTCTGATACTGAGTGTCCAGAACTTTACCAAAGGGGAGTTCAGGCTGCCTGAGAGTCTGTTATGCTCTGCTCTGGTGCAGCAAATTCAGCATTTCTCAATTCCTGAAGACCAGGCAATCTGAAACTTAGTTACTTGCCAAAAAAATCCTTATTTTTACCATGTTTGTTTATGCTTCAGTATTCTTAAAATGCAGAAATTCATGTTCACTTTCAGCCAAACAAGAACTGCTCCTCTCTGCATCCTGCTTCCCAAAAGAGCTACAACCCTTTTACCCAGTCATCGTGTGCTTTTGCATGTTGTTTTTGATCACATACAAGGTGTGCCTTTCGTCAGTGCACCTCCATTTGCTGTGGCTAAATTCAGAGCTAGCAGGAATCTCTTGTGAGGGCAGGACAGCATTCCCTCTCTGAGGCAGGCCCAGCCAGCATGGACAGGACCACGGGGGTGCTCTCAGTGTGTTTGCATCCTCCCCTGCTTCCTCGCGCTCTCGAGCACAGTGATGCTGCTGCTGTACCAAACACAGCCCGTGCCCTAGCAAAGGAAGGAGGTCTCAGGGAAGGCATCCTCACTCCTCTTCCAAATGCCCCAAGCCCCAGGATCTGCATCTTTTAGGCTATCACATGCATGCAGATCACAGCCACTGCAGGACCCCCATGGGGACCAAGCCCTCAGGGCAGCTGCCAAGCACAGAACTGGTCCCAGTGCCTGTCACCCCACTCTGAGATGGGACTGCAGATGAGGCTTTGCCTGGTGTCAGCCCAAACAGAAAACCTCAACCAGCAACTTGGTGACCTCTTCTCATGCACAGCAGATTGATCTATGCCATCCCAATCCTGCTGGAGTTTGTCAAGGTGTGCAGGAAGATTTAACACCTGAGCAGACCATGAGGCACTCCTTGATAGGAGTGAAAAGCCTGCAGAGCGTAACAAACAGCAGAGAAGTGAGAGGTGACAGAGTGCCATGAGGAAATCCTGCATTACAATCTCCCCAGGCTGCATTCCTCTGCACCCCTTGGTTCCACAGCTGTGCACTGGGTACTGGGACCTCAGCTCCACTAGGGGAATCTCTTCTCTTTCATCTGGGCAAAAAGCAGTGGTTACAAGGAAGCAATTGCAGGCTGCAGCGGTCTTACCTTATCCACTCTATCCTTCTGGACCCCATAACGGCCTCCAAACCCTTTGGCATAGTCTATATGGAAAAAAAAATTATTTTAGAGTATTTTGTATTTTGTGTGCACCTCTGACTTCAGTGTGCTGTGACCAATGAAATGAGTTTGCATGTGTTATTATCTCTAGTTAATTCCATATGTGATGAGACACAGATAAAGCTAAGTGCTCTGGACAGCAGCTTTTAGGACCAATCCCTCCCTCCTTTCAGCTGAGGGCACAGGTGTGCAGGGCTGTGGCTGCCAACCCAGCCCAAGGCAGCAGGGTGAGTCCAGTCACCCCAGCATGGCCCTGCTCAAACATGCTGCACACAAGGCACTCCTGGGATCTGCTCTGCCTCGTTCCTCTGTGACAGCTCGTGCCTGCAGAGTGTGTCCCGTGTGTGCAAAGAGCAAATCTGGGTGGAATCGGGGCAGGGAGGCTACAATGAGCTCATGGTTAGGAGCGTCCCTCGCAGGGAAAGGCAGAGTCTGGGAGTCCTGACCTGACTGAGGGCCCCACAGTGCGTGTCCCCCACTGATCCAAGCTCCCCCCGACTCTGCCCTTGTGCTTTGGGGCTCACTGTGTCTGCCACGTGCTGGACACATTCTGTTTTCAGTAGCTGGATCTCTTACTATGAACCAGCAGCTGGATCTCTTATTATGAACCACAAACTCCAGACACAGGCCTTTGTGTGCTCCAGGGAAACTGCTGCTACCTCTGGCAATATTGCCCGACCTCTTTGGGATGCATGGAGCTGTACTTCCTCCTGGTGGTCCCAGCCAAGGGCATTCTTGTCCTGGCGATCCCTCTGGACCCCAAACTTCCCACCAAAGCCCACAGAATAGTCTTCAGCCACAGGGATCCAGATCAGGGCATGGAAGAGAACACACAAGGGAGGGAAGGAGACAAGTGGCAGCAGTGTAAGCTCAGGCTGTTCTTACAGGTTTTCCATGCCCAGAACTTAGAGAAAGACATGGAACAAGGCCAGATTTCCCCACCGGTGTAGCAGCAACAGCCCTCCCTCCTCCCTGGGATATGCCACCTGCTATTAGCACCTGCCTGAGCGTCCCCTTCACCCTTCCTTTGGTGATATGCTGTCCAAGAGACCCCTGTGCCCACAGAACTCTTCTGGTCCTCTTCCTTTAGCCTGAACTCTTCTTAACAGCCATGCACTGTGCAATGGCTTTCCTCACCTGGCCCTTCCCAACAGCTCCCTGTACTCTTCCACCATTCTTGCAGCAGATTGCAAAGGCCCAGCACTGCCCTGCAAGTGTCCATAGTGCGAGTGGGCACAGTGCCCAGCTCCAGCCTGGCACTGCCTGCTCTCCCTCCTCAGCTGGCTCCCCTACCAGCACCCCCAGCCCCTCCAGATCCCTCAGTTTTCCCCAGCTCACCTGGCTGCCAGGGCTCACCTTTCTGAGAGTCATGCTTCTCTCCCTGGCTCTTGTAGTCAAATCCCACAGCTGCTTTGTCCACCTTATCCCTCTCCACTCCGTAACGGCCACCAAAGCCCTTGGAGTAATCTGAGGTGGAGCATGGAGTCAAATGCTGCCCCCAGGATGGGGCTGGTGAGGAGAGGACAGGGAGCAGCACGGGGGAGGAGCCCCAGGGAGAAGGGACAGCAGCAGAGATTATGGAAAACACCACAGAAAGTGAAGGGTTTGAGGGGACAGGGTGGATGGCAGGAAGAACTATGGATGAGAGCCCACAGGAATGGGAGCACAAGGCAAATGGGCAAAGGGCACCAGGAGAGACAGCAGGCCAGGAGGAAAGAAGAAAACAGACATACCAAGGACAGTGGCACATGGGGCCACAAGGGAGATGGACTGGGAACAGAATCTGAAACAAGAGACAGGAGACTGTGCCACAGCCAACAGCACAGGATACTGGGAGCAGAAGAGAAGCTGAGCAAAGAATCAAGGGGCCACATATGCCCGTGGACTTGCCTTTCTGGGATGAGTGTTTTTCCACCTCACTCTTGTATTCAAAGCCCACTGCTGACTGGAACAACAAGGGGAGGACTGTCAGTCATCCTGAGGGCCAAGATGGGTTTCAGCCTCCCTCCCCTGGGGCCAGGCTGTCACTGGCTCCTGTCTTGTGCTGCAGCACACGGGGGCAAACACCACAGCCCCTGGAGAAACAGTGCTCTGCCTGGGTGGGACAGGCCCACCACAGCAGTGCCCACCAGCCACAGGTGCCCCAGACCATGGGGCCACTGCCCTGCACACCAGCTGAGCTGTGCTTCAGTGAGACCAGGGCACAGGGCACACCCTGCACGCCCTGAGCTTTGAGAACAGCCCCAGGCTGGTGTGTGGCAGCGCTCCAGGGCCAGCACAGGCCACAGGTCTGGGTTTCAGTCGCACTGTCCAACACACCTTATCGGCTCGGTCCCGCTGGACTCCAAACTTGCCACCAAAGCCCTGGGCTGCATCTGTCTGCGAGGAGTGCTTCCCAACATCAGCGACGTACTCGTGTCCCACTGCGCACTGAGGGGAGAGAGTGTGACATGAGCAGCCATGGGGGACAGGCGGAGGCACCACAGCTGCTCCCACACGCTGCTGACCTGCTCGCAGCCACAGGTGACAGGTCCAAGCTGGCTGGGCCATGGTGCCCAGGCACTCCACCAGGCCTTTGCCAACAGCAGCTCTGCTCAGAGGCCTGGGAGCAGCCTCGAGGGCTGTCACCTCACAAACGTCCCCACTGCCAGCTCATTAGCACAGCGTTGGATGCTGAATGCCACGTGCTCTCAAGTGCTGGTGGAGTTGCATGGTGGATAATCACAGGGTAGACAAGAGAAAAGTGCAGGCAGGCACATAGAGCCGAGAACTCCAGGCAGAGCTCTGGCACCCATTTCCTGTTTCTGTATCTGACACTGAGGGCCAGCAAACCTGGCCACAGGCCAAGCCAGGAACCCACTCTCCCTGCTGGAGGTGCCGTGGCCAGGAATCACAGACACTCTATGCCACAATGGAACAGCTGTGCTCAGACTCTGCTGGACCACTGTGAGGGTGCTTTTGTTGAGCAACTTCTTGGCCTTTGTCCAGTTTCACCGGGATGCTGCAAGTGTTCAGCTTCTGCCCCTTCTGCTGAGGAGCGTGTGCAGTTCCTGACTACAACAGCTCTGGCAGGGAGAGCAGGGAATTTCTGAGGACAGTCTTTCTCACCCTGCCATCCTGGTGTTGTTCAATCCCACAGTCACCACACGTATGGAACTCTACTTTGATCTAAACATCTCACTTCTGAGAAAGAAGCATTAAATGCTGAAAGGTGCAGGAAGAAGTGTGATAATGATTATCACAAAACATAGACCAGATCTGATGTCTAGGGCTTTATCTCAGGGAGATATGAGCTCTCTAATGCACAATATGAGGAGGGAATTACTACACATTAGTTCTGCAAGAACAAGTAGGGAGGCATCAGATTTAATTGTTATGCAGCAGGCTTGAACAGCCCCAGAAAGCCTTTCACAGCTAAACGGAGCATTGCAAAGTTGTAGAGAGGAGTTACACAAATGAATTCAAATCGATCCTGGAGACAGAGAATGAGCTAGCTGGATATGTGTGAATCCATGCAAACTCTCCATACTCCCCCTTCAGGGTCAGGCCAGAAAACAGAGATACACCCTCCTTTATGAGAAAAGCACTTTTCCACTGCGGCTCAGGGAAGCCTCCCACAGCTGTTACCTTATCCATTCGGTCTCGCTCTGTTCCAAATTTGCCCCCATAGCCATAGGATGCCTTGGGGCCAGTCTCCAGCTCCTTCTTCTTGATGACCTCGTGTTCCTCTGATACCTTGTTCCTGAGCTGATGGATGCTGGAGACAGAGACAGGGCAGGCAGGTGTGGGATTCTGCAGAGCCAAAGCCCAGCAGGACACACAGGCAGGACCAGCTGTGCTGTGTCCCTGCGCGGTCCCGGTCCCGCTGCACTCACTCGATGTGCTCGGCCCGGCCAGAGCCCTCGATGGTTTTGGCTCCCCAGCGCTGCTCCCGCTCGGAGATGTCGTTCTGCGGATGAACGGCGGCTGTCAGCCTGGCCCGCACGGACCAGGCCCGGGCCACACAGACCAGGCCCGGGCCACACAGACCAGGCCCAGCACGCACGGACCAGGCCCGGCCAGCACGGACCAGGCCCAGCACGCATGGACCAGGCCCAACCCGGGGTCCCACGCCCCATCCCCACCGGGCCAGGGCGACACCGGCATGTGCGGAATTCTCTGTTCGGGAAATCGCTTGGGAAACTGCACTGACCCCAGCCCTTGGGCCTGGCCATCATGGCCTCGTGTGGTAGCTTTGTGGAATCTCTGAACATGTATTCCATAAAGTGAAGCATCAATAAAGTATTTCCTAATATAGAATAAAACAGAAAATATGTATATGTGAAAGAGAATGAAAAAGTTAATACCAAGTCTTATTGTGTTTATGCTTAGTTTGAATGCTTCCACAAATAGAAGAAATAAAGTAAGCAAAAAAATTTGACAGTGTAGACTTTTCTTAAAACATTAATAACTTGAAACTATGAGAAAGGAATTTGATTTTCTGCCCCAAACTAGAATTTCTTACTGGAAATAGTTAGGCAAGACTGAACCTCACAAACACAGGACTCTTGTCCAACAGGAGAGGCTTTTTGGAAAGTAATAGAGAAACAAATGGAAAATGAAAATCATGATACTGTACGAATGCAGAGGGTTCCCCAGCCTGAACCCTTCTGCTCTCTCATCAGCTCAGCTCAGCTCAGCTCAACTCAGCTCAGAGTTGAACTACATAGAAAACGAGTGTAAGAGGCACAGAGCTGCACCTGCACAAGCTGACTGTAAGCAGAGTAGGATTTTTCACCTGGAAAAAAGATAAATGAGGGAAATCCTGCATCCTGTACAGTTATGAACAGTGTGGGAAAGTGAAAATTTGTTTGCTGTGTTTTGTAACATATGTTGTAGAGAGGACAAGGGAGTTACCCTTGTAACAAGGGAGTTTCTTAAACTAGCAGGTTGGAGAAACCCTGCATATTCTGTACTCCTTAAGTGTCATTACTTGTGGCCGGATATGGTGTATGCAATGGTGTAGGACGTTCTGGAGACTGAATGTGGCGATGTGTCAGAAGTGGCTCAGGCAGGTGAGCTGGCAGTGCCTGGCAGGGGCTGATGGCCCTGGGCTGACCCTGCCCTGTGCTGCAGCCCTGCCGAGCCCTGAGCCTGCCCCAGCAGCCGGAGCCCAGGGCCAGAGCTCTCCACACCACACCATGGGTAGAACAGTTTCCACACCAGACACTCACCACGAAATCGGGGTCCGTGTCCCAGTCGTCTCCCTCAGCCTCCACCTTCACTGACACGTTGTGTCCCACAGCTGCTTTCCACATCTACACAACAGGGACATGCTGTCACCCAGGGTGGCCACAGCTGGCTCACGCTCAGTCACAGCAGAACCTGGGCTGGAAGGGGCCCTTACAGGCCACCTGTCCCTCATACAGCACAGGGCACCCCAAGAGAGCTGCTCCTGAGCCCCAGCATGTCTTACAGCAAAGCACACAAGGAGTCTAGGTGCAAACCATGGCCTTCGTGCACCCTGACTGCAGCGGGAACACACACATTATAATGTAAATGAATGCTGGCATCCAGTTACCAGGTTCTGCTTTTCCAACACACATTAATTTTCTGTGCTGTGGGAGGCTGTTCCCTGAGTTACCCCTGCTATTAGTTCAGTTGCACACGCCATGGCATGCTCCAACACCATGACGCTGTGTTGCTGGAGCTGAGGTGGATTCCTCAAGCCTCCGTCTGCTTTTCAACCTTTTAATTCCTGCCCATAGCCTAGAGAGGGGTCAGAGCAAGGCTGGACAGTGGTGTGACAGCACCGGTGTTGTGTGGGGTTCAGGTCATGTGGACAAAATGGGAAATGGGGCTAAAAGCACTGCAGATGTAGGGCTGAACTGGCTGAGGATGTGGTGGAACTGCTCCTGCAGGCCTGGAGGAAGCGATGGGCCCAGGAAGAGGAAGTTAAAAGTAATGTGAAATCTAAAACTGCTACATTTCATTTTCAAGGTGATGGTGAAAAAAACATGATGAAACACTCCCCCCCCCGAAACAACTGAGTTTTTCCAAAATGAGAGACAGAGAGAAAAGATTAGTTTGCTGCCTGTACACCCCAGAGCAATCACTCTCATCAGAGCTCCATCCCTCCATATCCCACCCCTTTTTTGCCTGCAGTATTGAGGAACTGTAAGTTCTCTGTGTTGCCCAAAGCAGCTTTTTCGTGGGGCAGAGAGAAAGATGGAAGAGAACGTTCAGGAAAGACTGAGCCGAGCCCTGCTCTCCATCACACCAAACTGTGACCAAATCAGCAGGAAGGAGGGGAGCTCCTGTGTGCTGGATCTTCAGTTAACAGCAGCTTTTACCATGTGCCTAGCTGTGCTAACGCCTCACTCCCACGGCTGTGTGGAAACCTCAGACAGCCCTGAGCTCTTGGGGCAGTTGTCCTCTGTGAAAGCAAATTGTTGATGCTGAATAATTAATAATTCTCTGTTTATGCTAAGTAATTAACAGTCCCACATCAAAATGGGACTGCTTAAGTGAGTAACCTTCTGGTTTAGTGAGTGCACTGCTCAGTTTCGAGCTGTCCTTTCCAGAGAACCAGCGCTGTAAGATCAGGGAGCGAAGAGAACAGAAACCAAATAAGCACAGCAGTGATGATTCTTTCTTTTCTCAAACAAAGGCCAGGTAGTCAGCTAAGAGAGAAGATGAAGGGCTAAGGCAGATACACAGTCTGTATTTAGGTTTTGGGCCTTCTCCAGGTGCCTCAGGATCACAGCCAGTCTGTGACATTGCCCACTGACAGCAACCCCCTGCCAAACTGGATGCAGTTAATTGCAATTAGAAGCGGGGCTGTGGAAATGCTCATGTGGACAACACAGCCCGTTCTAACACCTTTCTTCTCCTTTTCCCATCTCTCATTTGTTGGCATCTCTCAGCCAAAGATTTTTAAAGTTTGCTGCTCATTTTTGTAAAGCACAAACCAGCAATAATAACCAGCTAGCACAGGGCTGCTTATCATCAGGGCAGCTGATTTGAGCTCAAATAAGATGGTTCAAGGTTTTAAATACTGCTGTAAATGGCTCTTGACCCCCCATTCTCCAAAGCGGCTTGCCATGCATTGTGGGAACCATGACAAACCACAGGCTGTAATCACATCACAAGGCTCTGTCATATGAGAAATATATGTCTATATGAGAAATATCAGCCAGGGTAGCATCTCAATCCTTTTTGTCCCATTTTCCCCTAGGAAAACATCCACTACAGCACAAATACAGGGCTACCACACAGCATGGTCATGCTGGTAGATTTGGAAATGTGGATTTTTAGAGCCTCAAACACAAGAACCACAATGATGACAGGACAACAGCCTGAGAAGCAAATGTCAAGCACTGCCCACTTAAACATGCTCTTAGCCCACCAAAACCTACACTTTTTGTAGTAATTTCTCATTTTCTACTCCCAAAACCCCCTCAAGTTTTCTTACCTTGAAAGACTCACCAGTTCCTGCTGGCAAACTCGCTGCTTTTTGCTCAGGCACCTGCTGAGCACAGCTTTGGGCCTGTGTCTGCTCCGAGTTCCTGTTTTAACTTCAGCACTTTTCACTTCCTGCACCCCAGCCCCCAGCTTTGCTCTAGTCGTGAGTCCCAGAGCTGGCCCCAGTGCTGCAGTTCAGTTCCCCTGCAGTGCTGCAGCTCCCCGGCAGTGCTGCCTCTGCCCTGAGACACTGATGCAGTGCAGATACAGAGTTCCTCCATCAGCACACTGGAGCCCAGCAGATCCTAGCACACTTGTGTTCTACAGAAGACTCTCATATGGGTATAAAAACCTGGTGGAGGCACAAATCCTGGAGCCATGTCTTGAGCATGCCTTTTACTTTCAGCATCTCTCCCCATTACTTGGAGGCTTGAGGAGAACACTTACTGTGCTCCTGCACCTTTTCCATTCTGCCTCAGGGCCTGAAAACTGCTTTGATCAAACTTGGGGTTCCTGTTGCACATCACCAGTACCCACATGAGAGAGCCAGAGTGGGCACAGTCCAAAGGCTGCACTGAACTGCAGTCAGCTCTCCAGTGACATCTGTCTTGGGCTGCTGGGGGGCAGCAAGCACTCCTGAAAAGAGTCCAGCACAGGGTGCTTTCATTGTGCTCAGGAGCAACTTGCCTGTGACTGCACCCTCTGTTGTTTCTCCTCAGCAATGGCCTTGATGCAGCTCTCATTATCAGGGTGGGTTGCTCTGCCCTCGGTGAGGGCACCTGCATGGGCTCCTTGCACCTCATCATGAGCCTTGTCTGCCATTCCCACATCCTCACATGGGTCCTATAAAGGGAGCTGAGAGGATCAGGAGGGCACCCCTTAGAGCTCCATGCAGTGACTCGTACCCGCCTCTGGTGCTGCCTTCCTCCTGGCACGTAACCACACCTGTCCCAGCCTCAGGGTGCTGCTGAACTGGCCTGAGTGTCCCAGGATGACAGAGCACAGCTTCGTTGGCTGACCTTCCTTGTCAGCCTTTATTGAAGATAGATCAAAAATCAAGGCAGGACAGGTCTATTGGACAAGAAACAAAATGTTGAAATATTTGAGACAGGAATCATCAGCTAAAAGGCCCCATCTTTCATCAGGTCAAACCACAAAGCCGTTCAGTCAGACTATGCTTAGCAGACCAGGAGATCCTTTTGAGGTTTAGTCCCATATTTAATCTAAGCTATAACTGTTCTGTCTGTAGGTATAAAACATCTAAATGTATCTGAGGCCTCTGAATCATGCCTTTCTTCAGTTCAGGGAAAAATGCGCTTTAAGGAAACATACTTCACTTATAATCCTTGCTCCTGTTAAACACAGTGCAAACATTATCTACAGCCTTACAACAGCCCCATGGAGGCTTTTGTTCCAGTGGTGGTCGGGGACTGTAGCAGTGACTATGAACAAGGGTGCCTGGTTTTGGCTACAGAAAGTTGGGACAGTTGAACTGTCCCATCTGAACGACCAGCACGTTCTAGCTCACTGATGCCAACTTCTCTATCTGTCCTGGGGTTACACAACTCTAACAAGGTGCAATGTTCAGGCTAATGTGGAAAACCAAATCCAAGCAGGTATTGTTTTACTGGAATCGCTTCACGATGCATGCAATGGTCTGGGTTGGAAGGGATCTTAAAATCATTAGTTCCACACATCCCTGCCATGAGACATTGCCCATTCAGGTGCTATTTCCTTATTCTGTCAGCTGAACAAGAAGTGAGATAGGGACAAAAGGCCATCACCTGGGCATTCACTTGTATAACGAAACAGCTTCTGCAGCAATCACACAAGGCAGTGCACACAGAGGGGACCTGCAGCCCCACCGTGCCCCACACAAGGTGTGCTGATACAGCAGCCCTACACCCTCCATTTGCAGTTACATGGCAATGTTTCACAAACTCCATCTGAAAAATAAACTTTATTACACATACAGGAGTTCATACTCCAGGAAGATATAGACAAACTATTTGGTCATTGAATTTGACATAGTTAGAGGAAGTTCACACTGACAATCACAGACAGTCCACAAGAGGATATCTGGTGCCAGTGCTCTGGACCTGCCAGAGATCCAGCTGGTTTAGCTATCAGTGAAATCAGTCCACCCTCAAACAGGCTTTCTGCACTGGCTAGAGCAGCTTAGTTTACCACCAATATCAAAAGAACTACCTCTTTCCCATGGGAAAAATGTGACTGTTAATGCTCTACTGAGAGGCAGATGGGATTCTCCTGGCCAGTACTCTGAATGAAATGACCACTCAGGATCTGGCAGTGAACGCCACTGAACTTTCTTTGCATTCAACATTCTCCTTTTGGAAGAGGGCAGTCTCAAATTCAGGAGGTTCTTAGAAAACAAATGGAAACAGATCCATATCTCCATATATCATAAAAGATTCAGTCCATTTGTATAATTTGATTTGGGTCCAAACATGCCCAAACACCAGCACCAGCTTTCTACACCAGAGGGTTCTAAAACCAGAAGGTTTTAGAACTCTGGCTCCTTCCTCAGCACAAGGGAGAAAGTTTATTTCTGGAGCTTCAGCATCTGCTTTGGGCTCACACAGCACATTATGGACCCCTTCAACACAGCCTGTGCAGGTTCAGTCTTGTGACGAGTATTTAGTGGATGAGAAGGCAGGAGCAGGGCTGCTCTACTAGAGGTAAGGCAGCACCTTCCATCATAAGAGGTGCACAAATACTATAAATAGGAGGATTTTTAACTTAAGAGCTAAAAGGTTTCATGTTTCCTATTCATTTTAAATAACTAAACTACTGGCATTATTTTACAGACTTGTCAAGGCAGATATATGACTGATTTTAAATGGAATGCTCACCACGGCCAGATATACTAATTTTGGCCCTTGTTCTACAGGAGATGCAACTGAGCAGGAAAAATGATTTTAAAATTCACATTCCTTAAAGTGCCCATAACTTCCTTAGGATATGCATTTCAGACAGCTCTGAGCCATGGAGCAAATCTAAGGGGTGGAAGAAAGGGAAGACAATTCTCCTACATCCAGCTACAATGTTCCCCCAACCTCACTTATGGATTCAGCCTAAGAGGGGGAAGATTGTGCAGTTTTAGAAGTGCTGAAATAGTGCAGCAACTCAAGAGTATTTTTCTTATTCCTACTGCAGCACAATACTATCTAAAATGAGTGGTACTGCTTCCAGGCACAGGAACAGATGCTGTCCTTGAGGCTTGCAGCACAACCCTGGCTCAGCAAATGAAGCACTCCCATAGAAACACCAAGGGAAGGGCAGATCTCCTGGGAGCAGCTCCCCAGCACTGACAGCAGGGGCAGGGGAAGCTGCTGCTTCAGGGCTGGTTTGGAAAGGCTGGGACAAGTGCTGCCCTCCCGTGAGGGCGCGCAGGCCCTCAGCATGCACAGGGCTGAGGAAAAACTGCCACTCCCATTCACAGGCGGCCTGTGAAGCACAGGGCTGAGGCTGAGGAAAAGCTGTCACTCCCAATCACAGGCGGCCTGTGAAGCACAGGGCTGAGGCTGAGGAAAAGCTGTCACTTCCATTCACAGGCGGCCTGTGAAGCACAGGAAGAGCAGGACATGGACAGCAAGCAGGTACGTGGCCACCAGCAGGGGCAGGTGGGCCCGGGAGCGGAGGAGAGAGCGCAACAGGCGCCACAGTCCAGGAGTACTCCGGCTCTGCAAGAGTAAAGAGAGAGAAGTCACTACAAGGAGTGGCTGTGGCCCCAGGTGCCTTCATTCAGAACTCTCCAGACCATGGAGTTAAGTTTGTTTAAGCTAATGAGCATAAACCTTCCCCAAATTGCTCCACAGTCAGATCCTAACGCTAGGGCAATCCTCATGAAATGCTCCCCTTGCCCTGCTCTCTGCAGGCTGTCCATGAACCAGCCCCATCCAGTTTTGTTTCCAGCATGGTGAGAGCAGAAAAACTACACAGTCCCTGACTGATTTATGTGTGTCTACAGAAGAACTGAAGTGCTGTAGGTTCACAGTTTCTTGAAGCAGCTGGGGCTCACATAATTGACAGCTGTGAATGTTAAATTCTTACTCTGCTGGAATTATTGTCCGTGGAGTCGATCAGCAAGGACTGCTCGTGCCCTGGAGTCATATCAATGCTGGCACTTAAGGAAGATGACCACTCACTTGACTGCAACCTGCCACAACAAATATGAAATTAAATTCAGTTTTTTAGTATGATGTCCCAAATCAACACTGTAACCAAGCTTAGGAAAGAAGGTATTTCTCAAAAAAGGAAACAAACCCTGCAAGCAAACTGGTTTCACTTGCCAAGAGCTGGTTCCATTTGAACAGGTCTCATGTCTCCTGAGCTCACACTGAGCAAAAGAACAGGGTGGCCCAGCTACCAAGAGTCTTTCTTCCTTTCAAGTGAAATTTTATAGTGTGACTTCAAAGAAGTCAAGGCAGAGAATACACCTGTATGCTTTAAATTCTATGAAATTATTTTGGAAGCCAGCTCTGGCTGCAATAGTGCTGGTTCTTCCTATTTTCTAGTAACAGAGGCAGTAATCACATCCTGGGGCTATGGTTTATTAGTGAGATCAGCTGCAGGAGGCTTTTATAGACTAATGCCATAAGGAGCTATAGTTGTCCAAACCTTGCAGCAATTACTAGGGAACTTCATCCAGAATTCTCCCATACAGACCATTATTTTTTGACTAAATCAGCAAGTGTGTCAGAAGAAAGGCATTGTTTTCATGTAAAAGACTCCACTAGTCCATAACTCCAGTTATTTGAACTACCAGGAAATGCACAGCATATGTGCCTACAATCAGGTCATGCACTAAAGCCCCCTCCATAGTCAATGAGGGAATCAAGCATTTTGAACCTGCTGCTCACTGCATCCTAATGCCAACATCTAGTCCAGATCAGCTGCCTTTGCTCTGCTGACTCTCAGGGCATCCATGCAGTGCCCTGAGATGGGCAGGGCCCCGTGCAGTGCACACTGCAGTGCTGGAGAGGGGGCACGGGGCAGGACAGGGGGCTGGGCTGAAACTAAGCCTGGGAAAAGTGGACAAAAGTGTTTAATTGTTTAATTGTTTCCTTTTTCCTCAGTGTTTAATTGTTTCTCAATAACCAAATCAATGAAAAGTTGATGTTAATTGGCAATACATTAAAAATGAATGACATTCTTCAAGTCAAAACTGTTTCAGCCATGACAGACAGGTGCTTACTGGGCAGACAAATCTCCTGGAAGCATGAGAACTCCTCTTCAGCCTGCTCCCAATTCTCAGTCTCCAAATCTATTTTCCAGTAGTTAATTTAACTAATCGAGCAAGTTGGCATCTAACTTCTAGACAGAACTTGTCTTAATGTTTAATCATTTGTCTCATCCTATCTGCCTACAATTGAAGGAACAGTAGCCCAGGGAGGGTGTGATGTCTTCCTCTTTGGAGATACTCAACAGCCATCTGGACAGGGTCCTGGGCAGCTGGGTCTAGGCTGAGCAGGGGGCTGGGCCACCTGGTCTCTGGAGGTACCTCCACCCCTTTGGACCCCCACCCTCAACCTTTCTGTGGTTCTGCCACGGACACGGTAGCTGTCTCTGTGCCACCAGTGCCATTTGACAGAGGGATGTGATGAAGTGCATATGAAACACAGAGCTAGCAGCAGCCCACTTCTGTGGTGATGGTGTTCCTTTGCTCAAGCTGCCTCACCTCCTGATCTGATCCTGTGCTGCAAAAAGAGCCTCCTCTGCAGCAAGGCGACGGTCCCGCTCCTCCTCCAGCTGCTCCTCCAAATACTTCATATCCTGCTTTGTGCTGCTATGTAAGTGTTCTGTTTCAGACAACCTGTCAGGAAGTAACACAGCATATGTCAAAAAGGCCCAAATCATGGACCACTGTGTTTCTATTGTATTCACTGATGCAGTGTGTGAACAGACTCAAATTACCTCCCAGCTCACAGAGGAGACTTAGTCATCTTTACTATCCTGTGCTACATCTCAATTCCAGACACACTCTCAGGCTACAACCCTGAGACCAGGACCATTGATATACTTCAGCAGCTACTGAGGATTCAGCCTACCAGATTCAAGATGCTGGTTTGGCTGGCATTGCTGCTGTATGTTATCCTTGTGGTTTTTTTAAGCTCTCATCCAAAGAGATAACTAATGACAGCTAGTAAGTGCATTCAACAGTTCCTCCAAGTCCACAAGATCCTAGTGTGGGACTGAGTTTTCCCAACACTGGGGCAGAGTAAAAGCATCAGGCTCATCACTAGCCACAAGGCCTCCATCAGGACCAACATCCCCACCCCTGTTTTCTCAGACTTTCTTTACCTCAGCTGCAGCTCCTGCAGTTCAGGTGTGTAAGTGCCTCTCTGTGACTCATTCTTTTCTTGGGGTGCTCCTGGAGCAGCGTCTGTTGCAAACAGCTCCTGAAAGAACACAAGAACATGCTGCAAACTGCACTGAATCAAGAGGACATGCAGCCACTACAATGCTGGACAGTTCACAGAGCCACTTGAAGTGAGCTTTTCCCTGCAGTGCAGCAAGGCCAGCCCCCTCACCATGCTCTTGTCTGCAGCCTGCAGCTCCTGGAGCTGCCTCTCGAGCACCAGGCAGCGGTTCAGGACCTCGCTGTAGTGCGGATGGCTCTCACAGGTGCCCCGACTGCTCCCTCGCAGCTGCAGGGAGAGGGCATTTTTCTCCTCAAAAACCTGAGATAGCTGGGAAGAGAACACAATCAGCAAGCAAAGAAATTGATTTTGTGAAAGCAAAATTGTTCTCTGTCTAGTTGAGGGTAAGAGTTCTCTTGAGAACATATAACTGCCATGCTGCCCATCACTAATGTCAAAAGATCAGTGACCATCTCCAAGAGCAGCTTGTGGCAAAGGTTTCTGCAACAGGAGTCTCAAAACATCAAAGAGATGTACAGAATACTACCTGTCCAGAAAAAGATTTCTAAAGTGCTGATATTGACCTAAACCTTTTAGAAATATCATCAGTAAATTATTATTTTTTATTCTCACTTTCACCTTGAACACAGCTCTCTTTCTGAAGATGAATAAATTCTGGGTCTTCCATTTCAGCTTGGGAATTGATCGATTGTGATTCTGCACCGAAATGCAGGAAGTGTTTCAAGCTAGCAGGCAGAAGTGAAGATGACAAGCTTGCCTTCCCAAGGAGGGACTTCCTTCAGCAGCCCAGAAAGCAGGAGGCTAGCAAGTGCTCCTGACCATAGACATGGAACCTGCAAACAACTTTCTTCATATGGTCCCAACTCTCTGGTCCCTCTGGCCTTCACCTCCCCCATTCAACTTCTTTCCAGCACTGTCCCCTCCCATCTGTCCTCTCTCCTCCCCTCTCCCCTTCTGTCACCTCGGCAGTGGCAGAAAAGCTGCTGGTTCAGACCCTGTCCCTGAGCCTGCTGCATGGGATCTGCCTGGGGCTTGCATGTCCTACTGGTCCACAGGAACAGCTGTGCCCCTCATGGCCTCTCTGTGCAGAGCTCTGGCTCTCACAGCTGCTCACTGAGGAGAGCAGGGCATGCGCTCTGCTGTTGTGCCAGCCCTGTTCAGCAGCAGTGAATCCATCACTGTGATTCTAACGCTGCTTTGCTGAGAGATCTAATTCTGATTTTGTGTTACTTCATTGAATGCCTGCAAGGACAGATTCACTCCTGCTTCCTGAACCCTATTGCAGCCAAACCGTCTGCACATTCCTTGTCCCTGACTGCAAGCAAGTGTAAGACGTATCAGTACCTTGCTGTTTAACTGCTGAATTCTGAGCTCTTTCTGGTGCAGTTCTTTCAGACTGTCACTTAGCTGGGCCTGGAGGTGTTTCATCTCTGCTTCTAGGCTTGAAAAGTCCCCTTTCAGGACTTCTGGAGAAATCTGCCAAGGAAAGAACAATGGAAAATATACTGCTGATGTGACAACTCGCTCTTGTGTTTCTTCTCTCTTTTCAGTATTCCAAGGTCAAACCTAACATTATTGCTAGACCTGGAACTTGATCTGCTCAGGCAAAAGAACAAATGGGGAATAAACAGAAATATCCTAAAAGCCATCTGAAAATACAAACAGTCAGGAAAGAACACCAAACTTGCACATATGATGGGTCCTGTTCAAAAGTTATCTTAAAGCTGTTTGCAACACAGGAAGAAAAAAAAGAGGCACATGAATGAGAAAAGAAAAAACAAACAAAAACCTAAAGTAATGTCCACACTGATCTAATCAACAAAGACCAGAAGGCCAGCACTGAAAAACCCTCCTGAAAAGCATCATATGAGCATTGTTCAAGCTTTTTCTTTGCATATATGCATGGGTGTATCAAAGGGATAAAGGAGATTTGCTGCCCCCTCCACTGACATAAACCACTGGGACATGGCAGACATGGGTGGGAGAGTTCTGGCTTGGCTCTGATGCACTGCTCTGTGCATGCAATCTTCCCTACACAAACAAAATACCAAACACATTCCACTGCACTCTTAGGACTGTATACAGGGGGAGTAAGAGAGAAGGTGCAGTGTTCAAGCCTCAGCCTCTCTGGGCTTGAACCAGGATTGCAGATCCCTGTTACAGTAAAAACAGCAAGAAAAATTCAATAGAAAACTTAGAAATGAAGATCTGACATTAAAATGAGAACTAAGACAGAAAATCTTAGATTCAAAGACAGTACAAGAGGGCAATTCTAAACCAGCCAGAATACACATCTGAGAAGTTCCATGCTGCTCCAAAGGACCCAAGGTGCCTAGGAAGCCTTGTCTCTTTTGCCCTCTTTCTTGAAACACTGGAAACCAGGAATGTAATGAAGAGCACTTAAGGGCACGCCACAATTTCTACAACTTTCAGTGATGCAAGTTAGACTGTTGGTATTATCTCTGGAGGCCTCACACCCACATCCAACGTTGCAGTCTGCAGGAGCTGGATGCAGGCAACACATGCTCTTCTGGTTGAGTTTCAAGCTTCACATTTCCAGTAAAGAATCTGTATCTTTGCACCCACCTTGCTTTGGTGCTGCTCCTGTATGGCTTGAGCCTTGCTGAAGGGCAGCCTCGTTTCCTGTGTGATCCTTTGCAAATGGCTCAGCTCCTTGTCCTTCTCTGCAATGGCCAGCAGGTACTGCTCCTTCATGCTGCTGCTCTGCTTTTCCCACGTGTTCTTCTCCTGTCTGCCCAGCATAAACAAGGACAGTTACAAGGAAGTTGCCAGCATGATGACCAGGTACCCAGCTAAGACTGAGCCAAGGGTGATTCAACCATCACCTCATGCTAGACATGAAGTTTTATATTCTAGCCAAGCCAAAACAACACAATTAAGTACAGAAACCTTAAAAGCAGGTTTAAGGAAGTTTTCTGTATTTGGTTGAACCCTTTGGATTGTTCCATGCTGTCCTAGGGTGACTTTTTCACACTTTCTGTGTTTCTGGACATTGTTTTGATCTCACTGTACAGAGTTTTGTCAAGGAAGTCATTGGCAATGCCACTTGTCCCCATAATAATTTCTCTGCACCAGACCCACAGTACCACACCAACCTGAGGCCAGCACTTCATGTGCAGTGTAAAAGCTGCACAGGAAATAAACCTCCTGTTCTTTTGTCAGGATAAATAAAATTTGTAAGATGCTTCAAACTTTACGAAATCTGCAGTGTTAATTTGAGGGTCAGAGTGGAGGTAGGGGGGAGGGAGAGAACTACAAGTTTTTACATCACTCTGGACAAAGATAAGCCATAGACCTTTTCATGAAGAAAATCCCACCCTTTTCATTCCAGCCTCAGGCATTCTTAAATGGATCTCTGAAATACCTGAAAGCATTTCCCCCTGTTTTCAGAACAGAGCATATTTGTCTGACTAGTTTTAGTCCATTTGGAGAAGATATCTTTACTAGACTTGAATTACAGAGTTAAAAAGAACAAACTAGAAGACATAGAGCAAGTGAAATATAGGATTAACCAGCCATACAGAATTAGTATGCTCTAAACTATGCTATCAGTGGGATAATAAAGGGTGCTCAGCAGCAGCCTGGAATGGAAAGTACTGTGATCATATACACAAGTTCCAATGCAAGAAACAGCCTCAGTTTTCTCTCCAACAGATGATACTGACCACTACTGGATGAAAGAAATAAAACAAAAACATCCCTGATCTATTCCCCACAGGCATTGACCTCTAAGCTGCTGGGCTGTAATTCTGAGGCAGAAGCTGGGCGAGGGAATCCCATGTCCTGTCCTGGCCAGGGCGGGGTGCTCAGTGTCACCTGGCACAGGTGAGGCTCTCAGCATTCCCCCCAGCTCTGCGAGAAACAAACACATGGGCAACCTGGCCAAGGCAGGAAGCAGACAGACAGCTCACCTGAGCTGCTGGAGCTCCTGCTGGTACACAGCTCCTTCCTGCCTCAGCTGTTCTTGCAGACGCAGATGTTTGTCTGCCTCTTGCTCCCACTGCTGCAGCTGTGCCTTCAAGCGAGAATTCTCAGCAGCTTCCACCCCAACAAGGATGTACTGCTGCTGCAGATTCTCCAGCTCTCTTACCTGGGATTAAAGAGAAACATCATCATGTGACAGCTGAGCAAGCATCAGGTTTATTACTCAGAACTGTTTAAGAGCATTTCTTACTGTGGTGTCTGAAGGGAGAAAAGGGTCACATTCAGAGGACAGAGGAACTAAAAACGGAATCATCAAATACAGCAGTGTACTAAAAACTGCTCAGAAAAATGCCCTCAGACAATTCTATCGGTAATAAGAGCAGTGAGTTTTGAGTCCTCCCATGAAGATGTGAAATACATTAACAAAAAGACTCCAGACTACAATAATAATAACCTTAATCAGAGGAAAACTAAGTGACACAGAAGGAGCTGGTTAAGCATAACTCCTGAAGTTGGTATTTACTGTAAACCAGGAAACTGATAAGTAAAATCCTTTTGGCTCTCCAATTCCAGTCAGGCTATAATTAGAAATAAGCTGTTGTTGTTACACATGCATCACTGCAATTGTTTTTGAAGACAAGAAGACATGGCTGACTCTGGAGACAGGACAGTGCTCAGTGAGTGGCAGTGGGACATGACTGTCAACTCTGTCTTCTGAGCAGCAAGGAGAACTCTGGAACTTGCTGGGCTGCACTGTGCCAGAGACCATACAAACACAGACACATCCAGTGTGCAGGCAAGAATGTCAGAAGGAATCTGCAATGTCTTGTACCTGCTTTGAAAGTCAGCTGCCAAGAGGAGGAGGAAACTCAAGTCTTTGTTCTAGTCTCTTAGAAATCTAAGGCAAATCAAATGAGCTGACACAGATGTGAACTATGCAGGTTAACAGGGACCTTATTTCCATGATTTCATATTTTGAGCCAACCTAACAGAGAAACCACCCCTGGAAGTTAACAATGGAATCACAGCCTCCATGCCAGAGAAAATAATCCAGACGGCCCATACCAGATTCGTGGGGTCTGATGGAACATGCCCACAAATGCTAAGGTCGTTGGGAGCAACTCCATTTCCTCTGAAAGGTCATGGTGACCCAAGAGGTTCTTCAAAACTGGAAGAAAGCAAATGTCATCCCTACCTACAAGGGCAAGAAAGGAGAACTGTGTACCTGCAGTCTGGTCAGTCAAAACCAGGTTGGCTAGAGAAGCTGTGGAAAGTTTACTGACAGAGATATTCAAAATCCAACAAGACATTGTACAAGCAACCTATTCCAGCAAGCCTTGTTTGTGCAGGGGGGTTGGACTAGGAGATCTCTAGAAGACCTCCAGAAGACCCTTTGAATCTCAACTATTCTGTGATTCCATGAAGATGCAGCCTGATCTACGCATCACATTTCTATTATCAGAGCTAAGCGTGCTGAATTTTAAGACTTGAAGATCCAAACCTCCTCTGGTACTTAAAGTAAGAGCAGGAAGAGAGAACATGGACTTACTACTCTGTCTCTGTCACTCTGCAAGGAGGCCAGTGCCTTCTTCAGACTCTGCACTTCCAAAGCAGTGGTGGAAATGCTCCCTTCTGCTTGCTGTTTCACTTCTTCAATCTTACGTGTTTTGTCCAATTCATTCAGCAGACGGTCTCGGTCATTCTGCAGGCTTGCCATAGCCTTGGAGAAAGATTTGACTTGGTTGGAAGAGCCTTCCAGTTCCAAAGACAAGTGGAGAAGCTCATCATCTTTAGCTCTGAGCTGCTGATTAAGTTCCTCAATCTGGGCCAAGAGACCTCTTTCATCAATAGCCTTCTGCAGTTCTGTCAGCTCAGACCTGACCATATCTCGGTCCCTGAGAGTGGAACGTTGCTCCTCTTGTAGCTGACCCATCTGTTTCTGAAGAGTCTGCACTAGACTCTTTTGTTCCTGTAAGTCTGTAGAATATTTCTGTTTCAAAAGACGAAGCTCTTCATTGGCCTGGTCTCGGCTATCCTGAAGAGAGCTCATGGACCTCCCAAAAGACTGAATTTGAGCTCTGAGATCTTTGTTTTCATCTGTGACTTCAAGCAATTTCTGCTCCATTTCCATCAAGTCCCGTGCCAACTCTGCTACTCTCTCTTCAGCTGTCTCGGTTTCGTTCCTCATTATCCCTGCATCGTGATGCAGGTGCTTCAGTTCCTTCCGAAGCCTGTCCTCAGCCTCTCCCACTCTCTTGGCTGCATCCCTCTGAACACAGTCTAGCTCCCCCTCAAGTTCTCTTATTCTCTTCTGGGAGAGGGAAAGCTCATGACTCAGTTGCTGTACCTCTTTCTCTCGATCCTTCAGTTCTGCCTGACACTCCACGATGGGACTGCCCTCATGTAATGCTGCCACCTCACTCTGCACCCGTGACAGAGAGGACCTAAGAGTGTCAATCTCTTGAGACATACTGACTTTATCCTCTCTTAAGGCTTCCATGCACTTCCTGAGATCATCCTGAGTATGCTCAGACTCTTTCAGCTGTGTTTCTATTGTTGCCTTCTCATTTTCCAGAGTCTGGATCCGCTGAAGCTGTGTTTCGAGAAGTTGCTTCTGTTGGGAGTCCTTTATTGAAATCACTTGGTTAAGGTCTTCTCTGTACCGCACCAACTGTGCATTCAGCTTGGCATTCTCAGAGTTGAGGTCATCCATCTGGCCATGGAAACTTCTAATTTCTTCCTTGAGCTTGTTGTTTTCAGCAGCAGCCTCTTGAATTAGCTGGTCTTTTTCCAGGATTATACCAAGATGGCGTTCCTCGAGCTGCTTGTAGTCCCTCAGAATGCGGTCTCGGTCGTCCTGCAGAGATGACATGGACTTGGTGAAGGAGTCCAGCTGTGCCTTCTGCTGCTTACTTTCTTCTCTGCTTATCTTCATCTTTTCAGTGAGATGATTGAGTTTGTCAAGAAATTTGTTCTTCTCATTTTCCAAGGCTTTTTTGTTATCTTCTTCCTTACTTAGCCTACACTCCAACTCTTTCGTCTCTTCAGAATGCTGCTGCTGTAATTCAGCTAGAGCAGCCATCACTGCTTCTTCTTTGGCAGACAGCAAACTCATGATCTTTTGATCTTTGGCACTAATTTCTTCATGCAGCTTATTTGTTAGGTCCTTGGAAGCCTGCAGGTCAGCTTCAAGCTGCTCACAGTTGAGTTTAAAATTCTGGATACTCATCTCTTGTTGCTTGACCACAGTCCCCAGCTCTTCCCTGGCCAGCTCACATTTGGCGAAGGAATTCTGTAAGTCAGCAAGCTGGTCTCTTAGGCTGCTGATTTCTGACTCCAGTTCCTGCTGTTCATTCTGAGACTTGCTGTACAGTTCCTGAGACCCTTCAAGCCGAGTCAAAAGCTCTTTTTTTTCCTCCTGCAACATTTCACATGTCTTTTGATGATGCTGAATCTCCTTCCTGCAATCAACCTCCCAGTCTTTCTTGTTGCATTCCAATCTGAAAAGAAAAGATTAAGTTGGTCAAAAATCCACAAAGTATCATCTCAGTATCTAAACCCACACTAACTCTGTTCTTATACTAATTCAGAAAAGCCACAGAATTTGTTTTACTTAAAGAAAGCAAGCTAGAAATATCTCTCAATTTAAAATTCAAGATATCTTTTAAAGTTCTGACCGTACTACTGCCTTAAAGGGGTGGTGGCAGGGCAATATATTCTTTTAAAGTTGTTCATGTCAATACTGAAAAAGGTGTTCACCTAAACACTGAATGTTATCACCTCCCTGTCATTACATTACTTCTCTTGTCCATTGTAACTAACAATAAAAACAACTCCATGCCACCCCACAATGAAGTTGCTGTTCTGGTACCTTTGATGTCCTGATGTCCATTTAATGCTTCATCACACAAAGATGCAGCATATATATATATATATATATATATATATATATATATATATATATATAAACAATTTTACTCATGTAAGAATGGTTTTCGGTTTTGAATTTTGGAAATACACAGCTGTATACACATTTTGATAAGTTTCCATAGCTCCATCTTCCCCTCAAAATTTATTCTGGGACTAAACTGGAATTATGTATCCCAATGCTCTCTTGACTTCTCAGTGCAAAAACTCAGTGCAAAAGACTCTTTAATTAATCTGAAATTTGAAATACTCTGGAGAGTAATCAGATGGTGAATGCTTGTCACAGAGAACAGATTTAACACAGGTATCCTAAGGATGTGAAGAAGGACTATTCTAGAGTGATCACCTCATGTCCTTGTGCAGATAACAAATGCAAAGTAACTTTTCCCTGATAAACCTCCCCTGACACAGCTTATTTACCTGGATATTTGAATCTGGAGTTCCTCCACACGCATGGTCATATGTTTCACCTGGTCCTGTAGCACAACACAAGCTTCCTCTTTCCAACGTATTTCTTCTTCTTTCTTTTGAATAGTTTCAGTGAATTTCTTCTCCCATGTTTTTGATTCATCTATCACTCTATCCCTGTCATCCTGAAGGGAAGACATGCTCCTGGTGAAGGCTGCAAGCTGGGCTAGTGTTTTGTTTAGATTGCCTTCCAGCTGCTTGGCTTCTCGATCCTTTGTCTTCAAGGAGTCCTGCAGATCACCAACTGTTGTTTCCATATGGTCCTTCTCTCTCTGCAATGTTGCCAGCTTTGCTTCCATGCTTTTGATCTCCTTTGAGTGCTTGTCTTTTTCCTGTTCCAGTCTTCTCTCAAAGTCTTCATCCTTTTTCTTCATTTGAATTTTAATTTGCTCTTTGTTTGCTTGTAACTCTTCCTTCACTTTGATACTCTCAGCTAAAACCCTTGCTGCCTCACTCTGAGTGTCATCCAACACTACTCTGCAGTGAGCAAGCTCTGCCTGGGCTTTCTTGGTGTCTTCAACTGCTTTAGCTGAAGTTTCTTTGGCTGCTTCCACCTCTTTCTGAGTCTCACTCTGCAGAAATTCCAGAGCTTTTACTGTTCTTTCTAAACTACTGTTCTTTTCCTGGCTTTTGATACAGTCCTTCTGCAGCTGCTTAATCTCCTGCTGTTTCTGTTTCAGCAGTTCTTGAAGCTCCTTTATATGTGTGCTGCTTTCTCCTCTCCAATTGTATTTTAGCTTTCCCACAAATTCCTTGTGCTCTTCTGAACTCACTTTGCTTTTCTCCTTTGCCATCTGACTTTTCTCCTCCTCCAGTTCATGCATCATTCTCTGCAAAGTCTGAAGCTCATGTTTCAGTTGATCATTTTTGATTTGGAAGTCTGTTGCATCTTGCTGATAGTTTCCAATGCTTCCATTCAGTTCTGCCAGCTGATTCATGAGCCTTTCTTCCAAGTCATCCTTTTCAGCCTCTAGAGCATCCTTCAGTGCTGTCATTCTGATGAGATCGTCTCTGGCTTCTTGGACCTTTTGCTCCATCTTTGCTACCGTGGCCTGCAAATCATTCACTTCACAGACTTTCTCTCCCATTTGGTACTCTAAAGCCCTTTTCTCACCTGCTAAAGTCTCAGCACACCTGCGGATGTCACCCAGCTGTTGCTCTGAAGCCCTTCTATCATCTTCCATCTCTGCAATTCGCCTGGTGAGCTCAGCTATTTGCTGTCTGTAGAGACCAGGATCCTCACAAGGTCTCTCACTTTCAGATGCCTCTTGTTCCAGCTCTGCAGCACGAGGCTGTGGTTGAAAAGGTACATTCACTTGATTTTCAGACTCTTCTGTTGGTGATGGTGTGGCAGCTGCCTTATCAGTTTCTTGCCCCGCTGTCTGCTGGGCAACACACCTGTCCACAAGTTCTCTGCTTTCCTTCAGCTTAGACTCTGTTACCTGCAAAAGGCACTTCAAGTCCACAATCTCTTGATTCAGAGACTCCTTTTCAGCCATTGCTGTCTCAAGCTGAGTAGAAAGAGACTGGCACTCCTTCCTAGAGCACTCCAGGTCTTCTTTCAGGCTAGTGTTTGTAAAGCTCTCTCCAGTCCTGTGCAGCTCTCCATTTGTAAAATGCATCTCTACTCTAAGCTTCTCATTCTCCTCCTCCAGTTCCAGGATCTTTTGTTGCTTTGATTTTGCAAATTTCCTCATTTTCTCCTTCATTTCATCCATTTCCTGTTCAGTTTCTTGTAGCTGCTTTTCTGTTTCCTGCTTTTTTGCTTCAGCCCCTTTGAGCTGAATGAAAATTTCCTGCTTTTCCTGCCTAACAGTTTCCAACACACGCTGAATTCGCTCAGCCTCATTACTCACATTCTCATATGACTGCAGCAGAGTTTCATATTCTCCCTGAAGCTCCTTGTATTTCTCCTGCCACTCAGACCTCTCAGTGGCTTGAAAGCTCTTCAATGATTCCACCTCCTTCTCCAGCTTCTCCTTCTCTAGAACAACTCCATCCAGAGTAAGTGTAAGGTTTTTACAGCATCCATCAAGGTTCTGATTTTCTCCAAGTAGTTTATCAATTTCTGCAGTAAGTTTTTCTCGCTCTCCAGTGAGGCACACTAACTTTTCTCTTAAGGTATCTGTTTCTTTAACATGGCCACATACTTGGCTTTCCATATCTGTCAGCTTGACAGAAAGACTGTCAATAGTAATTTTAGCATTAGCCAGCTCTTCTTTTAGAGATTTGCTCTCATTTAGCGCCTCTTTTCTATAGATAAGTGCTGCTTGCAACTTTCTCTGCATTTGGTTCTTCTGCTTAGCTGCTTCCGCATTGTCCTTGTGCTTCTCCTGAATTTCAAGCATCTCCGTTTGTAGTCGCTTGCTTTGCTCCTCATGCACCTGAGCCTGAGCCTCCAACTGACTACACAGTCTTTGGACTGATTCCTCTTTTTCCAGCAATTGTGCCTGCACATTATTGAGAGTGTCACTTTTCTCCTTTAACTGCTGGCTAAGAAATTCTATTTCTTCATCCTTTTGGTGCACAAGAATTTTCAAGTCTTCCAGACTGGCCACTCCAAAAATTTTTCCTTGATTCTCCTCCAATTCTGTCTGAAGACTTGCTCCCTTAGCTTCAGCTTGGTCAGAGGTTCTCTTCAGCCCTTCTATCTCTACAAACAACTGTGCTATGTGCTGCTGCAAATCAAAGATCAATTCTGATTTGTGAGCAAGCTCCCTTTGCATATGGCTGACACTACATTCCAATTTCTCTTTCTCCATCTGCAATTTGTCAAGGTGTTCTTTCCACTCTTCCTCAGAAATATCTGCAACTTGTACAAGCTTTTTAATTGTTATATCTTCTGCTTCCATGCATGAAGAATCCAACCTACCTTGACTCCTAAAAATACTCTCTGCTGATCCTTTCTGCTCTTGGAGCTGTCTGAGCTGAGCCTGGATACTGTCTTTCTCTTTGCTTTGCCGATCAAATTTTTCTTGCAGGATGTTGTAATCATCTTTTTGCTGTTTCAATTGTTCTCTGTGATGCCTGTCTTTTTCTTGAGCCTTTTTTATAGTGTCTTTGCGAGATATGAGAGCTTCTTGAAGTTTTTTTTGAAGTTGTTCTTTTTCTTGTTCAAGAACAGAAATCTTTTCTCTAAGAGCAGACTTTTGTTCTTCTTCCAGATCTGTACCTGCTGAACTATGTTTCTCATTTACTTCATCATCTTCTGGGCTTTCATTGGTTTCAGTCAGTTTGTCAGGAACTGTCTGATGCTCCATGAGTTCATCTTTAACTGAAGAAGTGTTTGCCTTATCTTGCAAGCGTTGCCTCATTTCCTCAATCACTGCCTGCAGTTGTGCTTCAGTAGTTTCTTTTTCCTTCCGCATGCTCTGCAGCTCAGATTCCTTTTCAGAAAGCAGCTGAACTAGATAGTCCTCACGGGGCTGGTTTTCAAGACCCATTTCTTTGCTGATCATGCTTCTCATGTCCTCCTCCCCTGCAGCTGCCTGAGCCTCTGAGGTTTCTGATTTTTGTTCTCTATTCAGTTGTTCTAATTCATTCTCCAATCTGGTTACCTTCTTCAGAAGCTCCTTCCTGTTCACAAGTACTGCTTGCAGCTTCCGCTTTACTTGCTCATTTTCTTTTCTCAGAAGTTCAACTTGATTTACTAATTCCTCATTTTCTTTACTCCCTGCTTCTGTCTCATTCTGCTGCTTGGACACCCCACACTTCAGACATGTATCTTTTGCTCCTATGTTCTGCTCTTTTTCTTCCTGGGATTTTAATAACAGACTTGTCTGCTCCTTAAGACTCTTCAGCTCGTTTCCTAGAGCAAATTTCTCTTCATTCAGCAGGACCATTTTCTCAGACATGCTGACACTGATCTCTGCCATCTGTTGGTCCCTTTCCTGCAAGGCCTGTTGCAGGCTCTCTATAGACCTGGTGTGCTCAGCAACGAGCTGTTCCAGGCTTGCTGCCTCACGTCCCTTTAAGGTTAACTTGTGGGAAAGCTCTTCCATCTCTGCTGTATTCTTCCTCAAAAGTTGTCCTAGATCAAGTACTTCACATTCCTTTGTCTCAACCTGGCTTCTCAGATCCTTCAGTTGCATGTCCTGGTCAGAAAGCTGAAGTTGTGCTTCATCCAAGTCCTTTTGCAAAGCTTCAATTTTTATATCCTTGGATTTAAATTCATTTTTAAGGCTCTGGATTTGCTCTCTTAGAAGGCTGCTTTGACTGTCTGACAGTCTCTGCTTTTCTGAAAGAGCTAGCTCTTCCTCCAGTTGCTTCACTTGCTCCTTCAGTTCTGTTATGGTAGAAAGTTCTTTGGCCTGACACGAGAGCTGATCTTGCTCATCAGTCAAAACACAAAATGTACTGTCAGGATCCTCTGCTTTTTTCCTGTATTCCTCTGCCAACTGGTTTAGCCTATTTATTTCTGCACATTTTTCTCCTAGTTCTTTTCTAAAGGATTCTTCTGATTTCTGCAGCATTATTTGCAGTTCTGTAATTTGGTTTTGTAACTTGATGAGCTCCTGAGACTGAGAGGTGCCGGGACTTCCCTGAGGCTCATCTTGGAAGCTGATTCCATTTTCCTGAAGAAAGCCAGTTTTCTGCATTTCTGTTTCTTTCAGCAATAAGACACTCTGTGTATCTGAAGCGTTCTGCTCCTCCCTCTCCAGACACTGTATCTGTGAATTCTCTCCCAGCTGGTTAGCTTCTGTTTGGCTGCCTGTAGAAGTTTGGCCACTGGGGCCCTTGAGTTGGCTTTTCAGAAAAGTTACTTCTTCTTGGGCTTCCTTCAGTTCCAGCAGCAAAACTGACAGCTCCTTCTGTTTCTCCACAGCAATATAGTCTAGAATTCCAGGTGGACAACTTTCCTCAGTAAACTGCTGGCTTCTATTGGTAAAGCTATCTGTTCTTGCCTAAAAGAAAATAGCAGACATCATTTTTCCTTTGAATCTTGTGAAAGGGCCACTCTGGAAGTATCTGCTTTCCACAGTTTGTAACTGTCTCAAGCTGGCTTCTGCAATAAATGGAAGCCCTGCCAATAACAGGGGAACTCTGTCTTGGCAGTGGGGGTGGACTTGGTGACCTCCAGAGGTCCCTTCTGACCCCAACTGTTCTGTGATTCTGTGACTCCCCGCGTCACTTCTGCTAATTTCAGTTTCTGAAGTCGCAGCATGAAAGATTCTGGCTGCAGGATCACACCATAACAACTTCCTATTCCCTTTTACCCCCCTTCTCTCTTGATTGCAAGATAGTCTAACTCTGAACTGCTTAAGTTCTCCTGTGATTCTAACAAGCCCTCTTAAGACACTTAACCAGTCACATTTTCATGCCATCCTATTCATAGCCTCTGAACAAGGAGGGTTTTGTCCCCTATTCCATCAGTCCATTTAACATGGCAAGGAAGCAGGATAGAAACCCACATTCCAATCTGTGTCTGTGCCCAAAGTGAAAGCACTAGACAAAGCACCTGGAACAAAGTGCTTGGCTTTTTCCAAGTTACTATTTTTAAGTTTCTTCCCATCCCCCAAAACAGATTACAAAAGAAAAGCACTCACAAATCCTCCCCAGACAGCTTGGATCAACAGCCCACCAAAAAGTCAACGTGCTACTGTAAAGACCTGGAGGGCAGAAACAGCTTGTGGGGAACCATTAAAGGAGACCTGCTCTTAAAAAGTCTGCTGTCATAATGAAACAACCACTTTAAGTCACAGGAGAGTAAAAAGAGACAACTCTTTGAGGCTTTTAAACTAAATTAAAGTTTTTGTATCTGCAAATGCATACATTACTGAGACCAAAAGGGTTTTGGACTATGTTTGTACCTCAGAGAGGACAGAAGTGTCACCAAAAGGCTTTTGCATTTCAGAATTCACCAGCTCTCCTGACACACCTAGTGAGAAAAGGAACACTTGTCACTATCAGTGCAACAGTTTGCAGGTAAAGTCAGTAGGCAGAGCAAAGGGACATGAAATGGGACCAAAGCTTCTATAAAAGGTGAGAAAAGACAAAAAAAAAAAAAAAAAAAAAAAGGCAGCAAACTAAGCACAGAAGAAAACAACACAGAGTTTGAGTCTTTGCAGTGCACAGACATCCTGTTTTGGTTTAACTCCAACCACTAATTCAGACACTGCAGCTGCAGCACGGCTCTGTGCAATCTTCTGCGTTTGCTGCATCACCTGCACACAGCACTCCTGACCCCTGAAGGAGGATCAGATTGGTTTCACTGCTGTTTTCCTCCATGTGGGATGTGGCATGGAATTCCAGACACAAAAAGACATTTACTGGCTTGCAGAGAAACACACAGTTCTTAATTTTATCTTAATTCTCCTCTGTGCATCTACAAACGCACTCCTTCAAACCCTTCTCTCTTCCTAACTTTAGCAACCACTTCTTTTTTTCTCTTCTGGTATATCCTACCCATCCCACATTAGAATGTTCTCTTCTACCTCACGTAAATATTTTCTACCTTCTGTAGGTTACAATCTTTAGATTCTGACCTCAGAGCACCTCCTTCTAAATAATCTTAAAATTTGTCCCTGAAACTCCTCAAATTTTCACAATTGTCTTGTCACGTGCCTCATTCTGTGTCCTCACCTGTAGAAGAAGAGCAGTCTACATAGGAGGCTGGAGCTTCCACAGTCCACAGGTCTTGCAATTTTGCCTCAGCACCAATATTTTTATTCTGTGAGATGAAGAACAAAACACTGAGCTTTGAGCCAGGATCCTGCTATGAGGAGACAGCTCTCTTAGCTGTCTACTGCTCTGCCAGCTCTAAGTAAAACCTATCAGAGTTTGGACACAACTCTGAAGCCTAAAGAAAATAAATAAATAAATAAATAAATAAATAAATAAATAAACAATGAAAAAGAGACTAATTTTGATGTTAAGCAATAGACTAAGACATATCTCAGCAGATCAACAGATCAATGGATGCAATGATCTAAACAACTTCCTTCCCACCTTGAGATGGTTTCTCTTCCACCTTCACTCCCTCAAAGGCACTAACCACAGTATCACAACCATTCATTGAGCACCCAGGCAGAGAAGGTGAGAAATCATGTGTCTATGCCTCACTGCTCCAGCAGATACAGAACCTGCAGCTTTCCCAATAAAGTTAGGCTAGGCTCTACCACACAAGCAAACCAAGAACCCCACAAGAACCTTTTAACTGTTAGATGCCTTAACCTGGGTTTGGGTAACTATTACTTGCCCTAAAGCCATGGGTCAGGTGCACAAATGATCGGAATAGCTGTCCAAGTGTAAAAACTTAGATGTAAGCTATTTAGCTGGACTCTATTTTTATAATGAAGACATTGAAATGGACAATTCCAGGGTTGTTTTCATTGACCCATTTTCAACATTCACCTTGCTGCAAGTGAGGCATATGCTAAGGAACCTGTTTTTTCCACTGTCTATAAAGGGGCAGTAGAAAACAGTTCAAATGCCTACACGTGCCTTTGAAAAGCCTGCGTGTGTGGGTGTGTGCGCATTCCCACTGATCTACCAGCTCACAGCTTGCAGGCACTTGGAAGGGGAATGAATGACTCAAAATGCTTCTCTGTTTCCAAATACCAACTTTCACCTTAATACTTCACAGTAACACGCAAACCCTCTGATAGAGAGGAATGTATTAGATAAAACACAGCATTAATCTTCCCCCTGTGGACACGATGGGCCAGCAGAGCAGGCTGCAGAGAGCCAGACCTGGCTCTAAGCTAATGACCAGGTTCAGAGCAAAGCCTCAGTACAGACACACAGAGGCTGTCATCTCCCTCCCCACGCTGAACAGAAGGCCAAGCAGCAGGCTCCTAACCCTGCATTCTGCCCAACAACAGCCTGGCTGCACTGGCACCTGCGGCGGGACACGGGACAGCAGCACAAGGACAGTGCCCACCTGTCCCTGTGACAGAGCAGCACAAGGACAGTGCCCACCTGTCCCTGTCACTGAGCAGCACAAGGACAGTGCCCACCTGTCCCCACTGATGGAGCAGCACAAGGACAGTGCCCACCTGTCCCTGTCACTGAGCAGCACAAGGACAGTGCCCACCTGTCCCCACTGATGGAGCAGCACAAGGACAGTGCCCACCTGTCCCTGTCACTGAGCAGCACAAGGACAGTGCCCACCTGTCCCACTCACGGAGCAGCACAAGGACAGTGCCCACCTGTCCCTGTCACTGAGCAGCACAAGGACAGTGCCCACCTGTCCCCACTGATGGAGCAGCACAAGGACAGTGCCCACCTGTCCCACTCACGGAGCAGCACAAGGACAGTGCCCACCTGTCCCCACTCACAGAGCAGCACAAGGACAGTGCCCACCTGTCCCCACTCACAGAGCAGCACAAGGACAGTGCCCACCTGTCCCACTCATGGAGTACACAGCTCCCCAGCCATTACACAGCATTAGGGCAGTGGGAATGGTTTGAAAGGCATCTTAGATAATGACAGCTGAGCCTTTGGAATTTTATTTCCAGAGACACTGCTATTCCAGAGACACTGCTAGGGAATTTTATTTCCAGAGACACATAGCTCTGCTAAAAAACTAACAACAGGCAGAAAATAGCACAAATGTGCTATTACTAACTATTATTTAACAAATAGTTAAAATAGCACAAGTGTGGACCGGATGGATGAAGGACACAAGAAATGCACACAGCTGGCAAAGGGAAACACAGTCTGTTACTAACACAGCACAAGCTGTATTTGGAAGCTATTTCTGTCTTTCACCATTAATCCAGTTAATAATAACCTTTAAAGAGGATTGGTACAAAAGACCATGACAGCTTAGCTGTTTTAAGGCCAGTCCTTGACCTATTTTATTTCAGCAGCTTTATCATTACCTGTTCTGCATCTTCTGTGGCCATCACAGCTTCCTGCTGAGACTCCTGGAGAACAAGCTGCAAATGTGGTATTTCTGAAACATTCAAACACAAAAAATTTCTTTGACACTTAAGATTTTGTTTTAGACAGCAACAGAATATTCTTCCAGGAGCTTTTGAGAAAGGACACATGGCTGTCAATAACACTTATGTAGTGGAAATATGTACTGTCATGGGATAATGTGGGTTTGGTTTTATTTAAGGGGCAACCACACAACCAACATGGTCTTTTAAGCAGCTTTTAGAAAAGGACAATTGTTGTCATACAGACACACTGAAAGACAGGTAATAGAGATTCACTTTTTAAGAAACATTTTTATAAACGAGAGGAAAGGAAGAACTATTGTGGAAAGATGTTTCAAATTTCATTTGGAAAAAATAAAATAAGAAATTGTTACAAATGTACAAGAAAAATACATTCTAATTCATCTCAGTTCTAATTAATGTATTAGGTGATGGCTTAGCTCTTTAGCATAGGAGCCATTTGTAAAGCAACAAATACTGTGTCTTCCCAGAAATATCAATTTAGAAGCATTAAAAAACAGGCCCCATTTTTGTGAACGTGTTAACTAGCAATGATGGTATGAAAAACAGGTTAATATATATGCAAAATAAAACTCAGGACCAAGTTAAACAGTTCTCTAAGGGGTACAAATTTCTGTACTTTTCACTTCTGAGCATGCAGTGAGGACACACATACCATCAATATACAGTACAAGGTTTTCTTCTGTTCTCCTTCACACACTTTTCTACATACAATTGATAATACAAAACTGTATTTGCTAAGTACTATAGAAGCTGAGGAAGCTCAAATGAACGTTTTGTGAATTCTAACAATTGGAAGGCAGTCTGTGTTTTCTGTGTAATGGCTTTCCTTTATTGATCCCTACTCTGCTCTAGTCTTTCCACCAAGTGAACTCCAGACAATGTTCCCTTACACAGCAGGAGGAGATACCTTCAATCCCTCCAAGAGCTGCCTCAAGAGAAGTTCAAGGAATCCATACAGACGTAAAGAGAGTTACAGGTATTCTGGTCTAATGCACTGCTAAGCCCATGGAAATTAAGGCTGTACAAGGATTTCATGAATCTTTATATTTCAAACAACAGCTTGAAATTTGAAGGGATTTGTTAAGGTCTACTTGAAAAGCACCAGAAATTACAAAATATAAAGTAACTATAAATCCTTATTTCATTCTACCAAAGTCAGGAATGGATTATGGTGGCAGTTTTTGGCATCCCGCTTTAATTAAGACTGACAATTTCACGACACAAAGGAGTAACAAAGCACTTAGAACCTATATAGCAGACTATATATAGCCTGAGGAATGCAGCTATGCAGCCCTTGTGCACAGTGAGGTTTAGTAAAGCCAAGGGCAAGGCCCTACACCTGACCTGGGGCAATCCCCAGTACCAGCACAGACTGTGGGGTGAATGGATGGAAAACAGGCTACAAAAACTCTGGAATTCTGGTAAACTAAAAATTGGACAGGAGCTGGCAATGTGTGCCTGCAGCCCAGAAAGCCAATCATACCCTGGGCTGCACCAAAAGAGGTGTGGGCAGCAGGCTGAAGGAGATAATTCTCACCCTCTTCCCTGCTTTTGTTAGGCCCCAGAGCACTGTGTCCAGTTCTGGGGTTCCCCTGTACAAGACAGATGTGAATCTGCTGGAGTGAGTCCAGAAGAAATGACAAAAATGACCAGAAGGCTGGAACATATCTCCCATGACGAAAGGCTGAGAGACCCGTGGTTGCTCAGCCTGGAGAAGAAAGGCTTCAGAGAGGCCCTACTGCAGCTTTTCAAGAGGGCTGCTTCACCCTGGATTGCCCAGAGAAGCTGTCAGCTGCCCCATCACTGGACATATTCAAAGTCACATTGGATGGGGCTCTGAGCAACCTGACCTGGTGCAGGATGCCTCTGCTCAGGGCAGGGGCGATGGACCAGATGATCTTTATCAGTTCCTTCCAACCCAAACCATGCCACGATTCTAAACAATGTCTTGAAGTTCATTAAAAATCTACATCTCTGAGATCTTGGAACAAAAAAAGAGAAATATGATGTTCTAGGACTGTAGGAATCTGGTTTATTGGCGATTATTCCCCATCTTTGAATGACAGGAAGCAAAATGAATCTATTTCTTAAAAATCAAGGCAGCCTACTGTCACAGAGCACCCAGACCCTGAAGTAAACACATAAGGGAATCCACTGCTTTACAGTAAAATTCCAAGAGAGCTGTGATATTGCTGCTAGCAGTCTACACGACCAGACACTCAAAATCAATGTAATTGTCTGGGGTTTTTTATATGGGGCATGTATACAGGTCCCTTACTGTTTCAGCAAAAGCTATCAAAAATATCCTTCCCAGAAGTACCACCTGCAGATTGTCAGCATCTTGTACTGGGGAAAGCTACCACTTTAGGTCTATCTTTTGTAGAAACTAATTCTAGAATGATTCTTAAGTATATTAAGAATATTAAAACAGGTAAGGTAATCATACAACCTTCTGTCTTCTGTCTTTCCAAGTTTTCTGCGGGTAGGAATGAAGTCTCATTCTGGTCTTCCTGATCTACTATTTTTTTCTGTGATGCTGATTCATCCTGTTTAAACAGGATGAAAGGGACAAAGACAAATTTTAATACAATTTATAAAAACATATTAGTCTTTGATCATTTGGTTAACTTAAAAAAAAAAAATCAATTGGAAACTTTTAAATTACTTGAATTGACTTCTACTTCTTTACAGGCTTCTGTAGTCATAACATGACTGCCCATCAACTGAGAGAACTAACAGAAGCCTTTCTCAAGCAATGCATGATAAAAAAAGGAATTCTAGACATTTAATTCGGCTTCAGTTCCTAAATATACCAGAAAAATTAATGAGAATAATTTGAAAATATCAAACCTGTTGCTCCAGTTCAGAGAGCTGCACTTGTGGCTGGGATTTCAGCTCGTCCTGACAGCAGACAAATTCTTCAAACTTCTGTAGAAGTTCATCTGACAGAGGGGAAAGAGGGGAGTTAAGGTCTGTTCTTGTCTTTTTTGCCACACTATGTCCATTTTACACACGTGCACAACAGTTTATTAGTATATTTATTCATAATAGTTTATGAAATCTCTTCTCTCTTAGTCACTGCTTCAGCTTTGGGCCATAAAGAAGCTGGAAGAAAACCTGAAATAAGAGCTTGAGGCAAGATCAATGTTATTATTTTTAACACAGGTCTATGGAGAAAATGGTACAGTTTGCTTTTCTTGGTTGTTTTACTTATAATTTCAGTAGAAATTCACACTGTGAAGAACAAGGCACATATAAAAAGGACTTGTTTAAGTTGGCAGAAAAAAATCAAACAAATCAATAAAATCAACTAAAACAATACATCCAGCTCAAGAAACCTCCATAAGCCCCAAAAGACAAGAGGCTGGGACAGTACACAAGCAAAGCACCATAAATGCTGCCCCACACTCCTGCTCCTCTTGCAGCTGCCAAAGACAGAACAGTGGGATCGAACCAGCTCCCCTTAGTGTGATTCAGCAGCACCATTCCTGTGTCCCTGTGCAATCAGGAATTGTTACATCAAGCCACTCTTATGAACTGTTATAAAAGCAAAGGCAAAGAGAAGGCAGCCCAGGAGGAGCTGCTCCCCCTGAGTGCTGTGGCTGCTCACCCCGTGGTGCCTGTGCTGCAGCTCCGTGTCCCACAGCTGGCACTGAGGGCTGGCCAGTGTCCTGCTCCAGCTGCTCCTGCTCAGCCCCAGGGACAGCACGGCCACGTGGCAGCTCCTCTTCAGCCACCGCGAGACGGCTGAGCAGCCGCTCCTTCTCCTCCACCTCCAGCCTGCGTGCCTGCTCCAGGTCTCTGTACTGCACCTCGAGCTCAGCTTGTGCTCTTCTGGCCTCCTCCAGCTGCTCTGAGAGACCCTGCACCTCCTCCTGCAAGCGATGGGAAGCCAGCTTCCTCTCAGCCAGCTCCAGCTCCATCTTCTCCCTGAGATCCTGAGCCCCTTGTCTCTCTGCATCTAACACATCCCTCATGGAGCTTAGTTCCACTTCCATCTTCTGGCACTGATCTAGGAGCGTCTGTAAAACGATACAGAAATTAATTTCTCTCTCAACTAGTTAAATACCTTGACAAAGCAAAGCACGTGAACTAGATTTTAAGGTTCTTATTAAATCCTTTTAAGATATCTGAGTAGCAAAAGGGAGGAAACAAACATGTCAGAAATTTCAATTTCTTAATCCTATCTATATAGTCATACGTGCACAGACGTGATCTCATTCTCTTCACACTCCAAACTGATGAAGCCAGAGCCAATCCCACTCCACAAGCTGCGCCACCAGATAAGCAAGTTCTCAGCAAGACATACCAAAGAATAGCTGTTTCTGCTCTGATCTGGCCTGGCAGTCCAGAAACACTGAGGCTTCAGCAGCACTGTGTTAGGCATTTCTGCTTTTGGGGAAGGTTTGTGTGTTTGGCTTTGAAAGTACAGTCAGCAGCATGGGTATGGAGAGATGCATACCCTGCCCACCTGCCCTGGATCATCAGAGCTGGCAACTGCAGCACCCACTGTGTGGCTGTACCTGCTGTGAGCTGTGCACACAGACCTGCAGCTCTAACACCTGACCCAGGGAGGGCGGCCCCAGCTGATTTCATGATGGAAAGATGGTTCCAAAAAAACCTAATCTGGTAACTTCTGAGCCACTGACAAAGGCCCCATCCACCACACACACACACATACCTGGTTTTGTTTTTCAGCAGTGTGTAACTCCTGCTGCAGCAGTTCTACCACCTGAGTTCGTCCTAACAGAGCTGCTTCCTGCTCCTCGAGCTTTCTCTGAAGTGTGCGCAGGTTCTGTGAGAGAGACAAGGCCATTCCAGCATTCCAGTAAATTCAGATTCCCACGTTTCATCCATATACCTCGTTTTTGTAACACACTTACTGTGATAGCCTGAATTAACTAATTTTTGTTGACACCTATTCTGGAGCCCTGGTGCAGTAGGAGGAGCTTACTTGTTGAAGTGTTACATTATATTTACATTACATTTACATTAAAAGTGTAAGAAGTGTTACATTATTGTGCTCCAGTTCCCTGCTTCATGAACAGGGAACTGGAGCACAATAATGTAACACTTCTTTCAACTGTTCTTTCTCTTTGACTGATAGCAAACCAGCAGATTGAAACTAAGGACTCAAAGCTCCAACTAGCAATCCAAAAAAGTCCAAACAATCAAAACATCTTCCCTCTTATCCCTTCTGAGTTACTTTAACGAGAACTGCTCTTTCAGAGTGTCCTCTGTTTTCCTTCCTCCTCCCATCATATGATTATTATATAAAATATACCTGTTGCATCTCTACTTCCGTATCTGACTGGACCACCATCTTGAGCAATTCAGCTCGATGCTGCTGCACATGCTCTTCCAGGAGAGCTTCCTTCTCCTGAACCACCTCCTGCAGGGAGCTCAGCTGAAAACACAAGCCACAAAATAAAAACAAACCAACAAGGTTATGAAGCTGACAGACACATAGGCTTGCTTTCAACATCCACCAGCACATTGTGTGTGCGATGGAGTTTTCAGCTGGACAATCTTACACATCATCTTGGTCAAACAGTATCTTTACTTGGTGTCTTTATCCTACTATTATGTGTATAACAACTGAGAAGATTTGAGATCCCAGAAAGCAAAAAGCATAGAATTTAATCTACAAATATGTAGAATAATAAAATAAATTATTACTATATAATTAACAGTTCATAAAACTTCTGGGCTTTTAACTGTATAGGATGCAGCCCAATTTACAGTTCAAAAGCTAAACCTGCCATTTTGAGTACTAAAAAAATCTTTCCACAAATAACTACAACATACCATTAACGCTGTGACATCCCGTGATAAACAGCTGCCCTGACACCCACAGCAGAACACAGAGAGGCGATGGCAGGCAGGGAAGAACCCAAATTGTGACTCAGAGGAAGGGACACCCCATCCAGGCCCTTCCAGGGACTGTTTTCCCCCTCCTCAGAGAGCCCTCAGTCCCACTGTCCAAGGGTGAAACCTATCTCTCACCCACAGAGCACCTTCTGCACCAAGGGTGGGTCTGGCCTGGGGTAGAGGATGAAGGGCAGGACAAGATCATTTGGGGATTGTGAAAGATTTAGGTAATGTTTAGAGAAGGAGCCAGTGGCAGGGAAATGGATGGACCTAGGTGATTTGAGGAGGCACAAGACTGACAAAATTGAGGTAAGGTAATTGAAGACCAGCTGTGTAAGCATTGTTCTATTATTGCATACTAGTCTAAGCAGTGAGGTGGGAAACACAGACTGATAAATAGACAGAAATTTCTGTACCTGTGTTGCATACTTGACTTCAGCATCCTTCAGATTCACTTCAGCTACAGCCAGCTGTTTCTTCAGGTCCTGAACAGTCTCCTCTTGCTCCCTGAGCTGCTTCTTCAGTACTTCCACCTCCTCTCTGTGCCCTTCACTTGTATTTTTGTTTTTCTGGCGTTGCAAGAGGAAAAAAGTGGGAAGAGAAACAGAAGAAAGTAAACTTATCAGTATTATTGGTTAATAAATTAAATAAATTAATTATAAAAAATACACTATAACGCTACTTTACTCTTGGCTCCTAATCAGATGATTATTTTTACTACACTACTTCATTTCTTAACTTTACATTTGTTTCTTTAAATGAAGTTGTCCTATGTTAAGTAACTATTTTCCCTATTTCTGTGTAGAGATGCACAAGATGCTTTTAATTGGGAAGTGTCAAAACACTTGGCAGGGCTTACAGTCCATGACTGCTCACTATATAATCTAAGGCAAATTAGATTATTAAATACATTATTTATTATATGACTTCCCTGATTTCTGAGGCTTTTTAACATCACAAATTTCTCTAATAACAGAAATAAAAACATTTAAAAATTAATTATAGAAGAATATTCTCCATGTGACAAAAGGGTAGACATTCTAGAGTACAGAAAATGCCTATGGAAGTCTCTTTAGACTACAGGATTATTAGCAATGAACTTATTAGTTACAAGCAAAGGGAACAGGCAAACAATTATCAGTTCTACTCCACTTAAATCCTCTGTTTACGACCAAGAAATGTAAACAACAGTTCACATAAAATGTGCTTAGGCTGTGTTGACTCAGACAACCCAGCACGCTACACCTGCACTCTTCTCTCTGTCTCTCCAGCTGGGTGAGGGCAGGTCCCTCCCCACCTGTCCCTGAGCAGACAAAACCTGTTCTGCATTCTTACCTCAGCACTTCCAGCTACTGCCATCACACAGTGCTGGGTATTTTGTACTCAATATATATAAAATACATCTCTTCCACTTTTTATTTGTGGCAGGTATTGGGTCAAACACCATCAATAACACAGGAATTCTACAGAGTATTTATGTCTTTAAACCCAATCTGAAAATACCATGAAGGCTTTTAAAAGTACTTATACATTAGTGTAATTAGGGTAAGAGGCTACTGCTCCTCAAAAGCTGTTTCACCTACAGAGAAAGTCATTGGCAGGAGGCAGAACAGACAGACCAAGAAGCTTCAGTTGCAGTTAAATTTAGAAATAGAACAAGACAGAAAAATAAAGAATAGATATGCAGGAAGCTCTAAGAAGCCAGGATATACATAACTTGTAAGCCTGGGGCAGAGGAGCTGCTGGGGGAAGACAGCTGGATTAGTTTGCTTACTTGTAATTGGCTTTCAGGATGGATACTCACAGTTGGATTTTACAAAGCCTCTTACACTGACCATTACATGAAGTGCCACACGTAAGGACAGTAGCACAGCCACAAAGAGCTCAAGCTTTTAAATACTATGTTTTTTCAAGATGTGTAAGTTCTTATATCTGAACATAATTTATCTTTACCCACTTCAAAAGTTTGAGAGGAGCCTCAATTGTCCTGTACACAAATACTATCTGAGAGGAGGAGATAAGATGATTTTTTCCATTCTTCTCAAAATAAGTCACTCTGTTAAAAGCCCAGGAAGTAAGAGTACTTGTTAGATATTTAAAATACAGCCTTCCCACAGGGCGCACATCACCGAGAGAAAAAACACAGTCCTTTGCTAATATTCAATACTTCAGCATAAGATGCAACTCTAACCTAGAATTTTCACCATCAAATGGGAGGGTAGCTGTCTAGGAAATAGCCCCATTACTCAGGACAGCATCTACTTGGAGAAATAAGTTTAAATAAAGGACTCTGTATTTTCTAAGTAGGTCTAACCTTGCAAGAAAGAAGCTAGTGCTTTCTGAGTCAAATACAAAATATTGCAGGTAACTGCCCTAACATAATTTCACTCAAACTATGTTCTAACCCAAACCAAATAAGGCTGTGGACCATACCATGTCCACTGGAGACTGTCTCAAGCCCTCATTCCTCTAATTAGAAGGCCATTTTTCTTAATGGCTAATTTACATTCATCTGCATTATCCTTTAACAGTTTGCCCACTTTCTTGAAGCTCACCTTCCTCCTACAGCTGTAGAGAGAAATGGCATTTCCGCTCTGACTTTGGTTGACTAAGTAACCAAGCTGTTCGAATGTCTCCCAAGTGCAGCTACTAACATGATGGGAGAAAAACTCTCTTGCTGCTCTCAGAATTTATCTTTCCTGATTCCAAAGAAGCAGAACATGACAACACTGCACACAAGGCCTTGCGACTCTCAGTAGAATAGCTAGAACGGTATGTAAAAAAGACAAGGTCTCTTTTTAAAATCTATATTGCACCAATTAACTGATGCTCAGCTTTCTCTCATTTTGCCTTCTTCAACTGATAAATTTGAATTTTGAAGCAAGAACACTCACCACTCCTCAACAGCAAGTCTGCACAAAGTCATGTAACAGCACATGGATGTTACACAGACATGCTGCAGATAGATAAACTGAGAAAGAGCCTCAGCACCAGGAGAGGAATGTCAAGTAACACAGCTAACAGCTCCTGTGGCCTTGACTAGTCTCTACAGCCAGGGAATGCTGTTCATGCATTCATGACTGTGCACTGGTTAAATTTTGCTTCATTTTTCTATTATGGCAATCCTTGAGATTATCCAATTCTTCATGTATGAAACCAGATGTTGCTTTGCATTGAGAAAGGCTCTCAAGTTGGTACTGGGAATTACAGAAGTACATTTCTATGATTTTAGGATGCTCTCAATCAAAAATAGTCAGCACAAGTCATAGAATTGATCTTCATTAGCAGTCGCTTCTCATCCGACAGCTCTCACAGGCACCTTTTATTGTTCCCTACAATATTTTAATATTTTTTTCAATATCTGAAATAGCTTTTATGTTCTCTGGTTTAATGAACATCATCTGATGTCTGGAAACCATTCTGAACATCTATGCCATTTCTCTTCCACAATATTACAAACTTTTTAAAGAAAATATTGTTTTGCTGATCACATAGTCAAGTTTTCAAAAATTACCAGCTCCAGTGGGAGCTTCTAGTTAGTAGCTAACAGCCTCTTCAATGTCTTCATAGAAGACACTTTTCCCTCAGTTTTACCTAGCGTTACACAATTATGGTCTGTCAGCCATAAAGCTTTATGGTAGCTCAGGAAGCTACACAACTCGAAAAAAATTTATATTTATTTTTTTATATTAAAGTTACTGCCTTCCAGTTTCAATGACCTCCTTACCTCATTGTTTTTGTACACCAGCCAACCTTTGCTGTACTGACATGACAGGCAACATTTTGAAACTCATAGCTCAGACAGACATACAGTTTCTGCAGGAAACAGTTCAGCTACAATGGATTTCCAAAGTTATGCAGAGGGAAACCAGCCCATCACCTTGATGAGATCAAGCTGAGCCCTCCAAGGGCATCTGCAGTACAAGGAAGCTAGACAGACAGGCTTCCTACAGCACAGGTACAGACATCCTTGCTGGAATTACAAACATCCTGCTAGTAAGACAAATAGACCCTGCTGGGTCACTGTGATCAGGCAGTACCAGGTTATCAGTAGAAGCTACATCTTTTAAATAGCCCCCTTCTCCTAACCTTGGGATCCTCCAGCTCTGCTGCTGAGGCCTGTGCAGGCAGTGGCGCTCCTTTCTCGGTCAGCTCCTCGATGCGTTTGTTCAGAGAGGCCAGTTTGGCTTTGGCTTGAAGTTTAAGTTTCATCACCTTGGCATCTGCGGCCTCTCGCTCTTTCTGGAAGAGAAGGACACAAACTGACTGCCCTGGCTCCAGTGCTGCTACCCAAGAAGCACCACTTTGAGAAAGCTACACGGTTTGTCAGCCTGCTATATTCTGTTTAGCCCTGCCTGCCCAGTACCAGCACTATCTAAAACACATCTGCAAACCAAATTTGTTCTGAAACACCACACATCCCAACACTGTGGCTTCTACCCCAGCACTTCCTTCCAAAGGACAGAGCACCCAGGGACTTCACTCAGCAGTGAATACAAACTCAGTTTGACTTTCTCTGCTACATGCAGTCCCCCAGAACCATCTCAAGTAACCACACTCCCACCACACCTCAGGGTGGACAACAACTATCTTTGGGAATGCCTCATGAAACCACCGGACCAGTGGATGAGCACAGCACAGGTTTCTCTGTGTCAAACACGCTGAAGTGGGGAAAGAACAACGTCACACAAGATATTAGTACTTATTAGAGCCACTAGGAATCTGCATGGGCCTCAAAGGGCTCCGAGACAAAATGCTGTGTAATTTGGATGTAACTTATCTACTGTAGTCTAAATTAACCCAAGCAAACTAACAGATGATATCCTACATCTCTTAGGGTCATCCATTATTCAAACTCCAATATTTCTCGGGAACTGATACCATTTGTATCTCACGTTCAAAAGAAACCAGAGACAGGCTTGCACAGAAGACTGAAGCAGCATTTTACTCTTGGTCCTCAGAGAAAGAAATGGTACCTTGAGCACAGTTTCTTTTTCCAGGAGCAGGGCATCCTTTTCTCGAATCAAATCCTTCAGCTGAACAACCAGCTTTTCTGTTTGGGCTAGGCGCTCCAACACCTCCTCAGGTGCCTCCTCCATGCCTTCTGCTTCTGACTGCAAAGCTTCTACCTGAAACAATAAAATCAGTGCTCTGAAGGAAAAAAAACCCTATTAACAACCTGCAGCAGAGCATCCACATGATAGCTTCAGCTCCAGTCCTCAGTGCTGCACTCTGCTCCCTGCAGGCATTTCATGAAGTCTGTAGAAATATACAGTTAGATGAAACCAGGAGGAAACTCAGAGAACTTTTAAGCCAACACACAAAAACAAAGAGTACCTTGCTGAACACCACATGAACAAATCTGAAACGAGAGGGACCCTCACACATTGTCCACAGTCTCAATACCAAAGGGCAGCACAAAGATGAAGCCTCCCACTATGACCCAACCATGCAGAGCTTCCCCTTCTGCTGCACACAATTACCAGTACTCTTAGAAGTCTTTCTTCACCCGAATTCTAGTTTGTTTCCTCGGATCACACTGAGATGTGGAAACTGAGGAGATTATGGTCTGCCCAACAGAAATGCTGACTTAGGAGGTGAGGAGTAGAAGAAAGAGTGGAATAACAGCTCAGTCTAGTGCTCAGCAAGGAAGAAGCAGGAGTCAGTTCTCAGTGCAGTCTAACGAACCAGGCTCCCCAAACTAATTGTCAATAAGATCTGAAAGTCTTTAGATAACACTGTACTTACAGCAATAGATGGTTCAGTAACTGCATCTCCATCATCCCCAGACAGCTCTTGTAAAACAGTACTTGCTAAACCTGACAAACGGCTCAGCATCTTGAGCCTAAAACAAAACCAAGAATCAGAATACAGAGTCAAAGCTGCTATGAAGAATAAGCTCCTTTATGCCGGTCTCTAATGTTACAGCAGTTGGTGACCACGCTTGTAGGAATTTGTCTCCTATGCTAAGACAGAGAAAAGCTGAAGTAAAACTTCAGGAAAAAAGAAATGGTCATGTTAACAGGAGCTGCCAGACCCTCTGAATATTAAAGCAGAGGATGTGCTGGTGTCAAGAACATGAAGATTCCTTCACTGCTCCACATGTATGATTGAAAAATACACTTTTATACCAGATGCCAAGTCATCCTCATAGCTCATTCTTGATCTTTATGAACAATGACATTACAGAACCACAATCTGTTCAGTTTACTGAAAAGAAAGGTGATTGTTAAATGATGCCATTTCTCTACAGGCCAAACATGGCCTGTAACCCATGTTTGGAATCTTTTAATATGATGTCTCTGCCTCACTAGAAGCAGGCTCCTGAAGCTGACTACACAGATCCACTCATTCCTGACCTCTTTTGTCTTACTAAGCAAATCTTTGGTCCTAGATTGCCACTTAAATGTGTGGAAATATTGACACTGGGAAGGAGCAGCTCACGACTCATCTGCAGCAGTCACCTGATCTTGCACAAGTAGAAAACATGACACTGCACATTGTCACGCATCAATAGCAGAAAAGACCATATGAATACTAACCTGCTTTGTACTCCAAGGAGCTCATGGGTCTCCTGATTCAATAGTAGGGTTTCCAAGGTAGAGCAGTCACACACAGGTCTTTCTTGCCACTCCTTATTATCTCTTGAGTACTGACAGGTTGCATGAACCAAGACTTTTGATAGAGAGAGAAGCAAAAAAGAACAAAAACAAAAAAATAAATTATCCAATAATAAAGAAATAAGCCCATCCTTCATCCTACACAGCACACTCCAGGACTGTTAGTTAGTCACTTGCAATACACATGAAAAGTGAGACAAGTCTGCTCTGTTTGGGAACATGGATTTGCAGACATGCCCTGGTTTCTCACACTGCATACACAGCATGAGCTTAGTCTCCTCAGCCCAGGGAATAGAACACTCCAGCAACAGTTAGTGTAGCAAAAAGGCATGCAGCAAGAGGCCAGGCCTAAGACAGGCTCCTGTAAAGAGCTCAGATGAAACTCCTCCAGAAGCACAGTCCAAATGTGCTTTGGGCTGCTCATGTTCTGCAACAACACAGCAGCCACTGAAACAAGTCCTGGTGCTTTGCTCACTTCTCAGCTGGCCCTGGGCGAGACGTGAGGCATGCAATTCCAGTACAGCTTCACAGCTCCTGCCAGGGAGATTTCTTCTGGCAACATCAACTGCTCACCGATGCGGTAACGAGACACTCATGTGGAGACCTGGAATGTCTGGAATCCATCGTAAGAACAATAAAGTATTTATAGTTCTGTAAACCATCACTCCCACAATGCCCCAGTGAGGAACTGGGCCTGCTGTCTTGGCAATGATGCATTTTAGGAAAGAGCCATCCAAATGCAAGAATGCCTCTTTCTAACTGTCTCCAACACTTGAAGAGGATGGGTCTGATCTTCCAACTGAGCATTAGGCCACAGCCTCCTAAAGTCAGAAATGCAAAATATGTGGCTGGGACTGAGAGAACCAATAGATGAATTATTAGAACTGGTATTAGAAATACAAAAAAGAAGCAGAATCTAGGCATCTGCATGGGTCTGAGCACTTATCTGCTTGCTACAGGCACTACAATTTCAGGCATGCCTACCTGGACTGAGAAAACGTTCCTTGGCATTTGTCCAGGTTAACCTGACACCGCCCTCAAGTTAGTGAGCCTTGCTGGGTTTGGCTCACAGCTGATCACCTTAAAAACACAAAGAGAGGAACCACCTGCACGGATGGGGACATTAACAACCTGAACTCCAGCCTTAGAAATTTGTGTCTTTTGAAATAATTTTTAATTTACATTCTCAGGTCAGCCAGATATGGCAAGGGATGTGAATGGGAAGCAAACAGTGATTCTACAATTCTGCAAACAGCAACAAGTTTGCTGTCTGTGTAGAAGAAATAGGGAAAACACAGGCCTAGGTGGGCCACTGCTCTGGAGAGCATCCCTTGGACCACATCTCTGAAAGCAGCACTGTAGAGAGGCTGGGGATTGCGGTGGACAGCTGAGCTAGGCCACCAATGCACGCTTGTGACAGAGCCCAGCAGCAGCATCCTGGGCTGCAGCACGAGGAAGGTGATCCTTCCTCTCTGCCAGGCACTGGTGAGGCCATGTCTGGAGTCATGTGTCCTGTTCTGGGCACCCCACAACAAGAGGTGCAAGCTTGTTGGAGAAAATTCAGTTGAGGACAACATAAATAAACACAAATGAATAAATAAAAGGCTCAAGGAGAATCTTATCGAAGAACCAGACTGGCTGAAGTTAGGAGGTTATCTGGTCTAAGCTCCCTGCTCAAACAGAAGCTGTGCAGGCAGCTTCTGAATATCTCCAAGGATAGAGGCTTCACAACTTCCTGGACAACCTATGCCAGTGCTCATCAAGCCATAGAGTGAAGAAGTATTTTCTGATGATCAAGGTAATCACCTGTGTCTCAGGTCATGCTCACAACTTCTCGTCCTTTCACCAGACACCACTGCAAAGAGCCTGGCTCTGCCTTCTCTGAGCCCTCCCTGAGAACAAAACCAGGAACAGGCATAACATGGCTTTAAATGGTCTCAAAGCCAACAGCCTGAACAGGAGGCGGTGGCTGGCCTGTGCATCAGCCTCAAGGCAGGAATATCCTGGTGTTGTACAATTGCAAACACGAAAGGACAGAGGTTTTTCCGTGTTCCACTGCCTCACCCCAATAAAGCAAACAGTGCTCTCAGAGACAAGGCTGGTGCTCTCCCAGGCTCACACCTGGATTCACCACCTATGGATTCCCACCTCTGTTATGAACAGCAGAACACAAGGAGCCTCGCACTGCTCCGGATGTGAGCCAGGATCCTTTACATCCTCTGCCTTTGCTCAGTATTCCTGTGACTAATGAACTTTTGCAGGGGAAACTTGGCTTTGAACACTGGAACTACAGACCAGCAGTGATGTGGAGGAGGCTGCTTTTCCCTGAAATACACATCGCTGACCCAAACAGTCAAAGCCCACTGCTAGTTTGCACAGCCTGCATCAAGCAGCACATTTCTATCCCTGGGTATCAGCCACAGCAAAGAAAAACTTGACAATATTCTTCCCTAATTTATTATATTATAAGTTTATTATACATAAATGAAGTTAATTCCTTGCATTTCCCTTCGTTTAAAATCAAACACGCATTAAAAGCACTGCTGCTGTACACAAGCCCTGGGCCAAACTTCTCCCGCTGTGCGGAGGGGTTCCAAGGAAAGCCGGGAGGGACGGGCAGCACTGGAGCGCCGCGCTGTTCCGGGAGCGGGGACAGCGGGCAGCGCCGACGGGCCCCGGCGGCCCCGCAAATGTACCGGAGCGCACGCGAACCGCCCCGGACCGGGCTGCGCTCCCGGCACCCGCGGGCAGCGCCGCCAGCGTCCCACGGCCGTGGGGACACGGGGCGGGACGTGGCAAAGCCCAGAGCGAGAAGAGAGGCTCGCCCCGGCCCACCGCCCCTTACGGTCCCGGGGGGCTGCGAACCCTTCCCGTCCGCGCACGGCCACGAAAGGAGCCCGACCAGCGACTGCCGCCGAGAGCTGGGTGGCAGAGCCCGTGGTCCGAGCAGAGCAGGGGGAGAGCACCCGGGGCGGGGGGAAGCACTAACCTGCAGCACGGCAGGAGAGCAGCGCCGAGGAGCGGCTCGAACCTGCCAAGGAGCTCCCGCCACCGCCGGAGCACTCCGCCACGCCACCTCAGCACCGGAACGCGCCGCCGCCACTTCCGCCTCCGCGGGCCCCGCCCCCGGGGCAGAGGGACCAATCAGCTGCGGCGGTTGAAAGATAGACGTGACGGCCAGGAATCGCGACGGAGCAGCTGCCTCGGCGCCATGGTTATCCTGCAACATGGCACAAAGTGACCAATCCCGAGGACGCTGTGGGTTCCCGCCCAATAACAAGGCAGCGACCAATCAGTTGCGGCGTTTCGGGCCGGACGGGCCGTGATGGTGAGACGGAGGCTCGCACTGGCCGCTGGCTGACAGAGGCGGGGCCCCGGCGGGGGCGGGGCCGCATGGAGGCGGGGCTGCGGGGCGGGGCCGAGTGGGCGGGGCCGCAGAGATTCTCGCCGCCGCTCGTTGTCGGCGGGGATCGGCGAGGGTGGTGTCCGGTGGTTTGGTCGGAACGTTCCTTTACGGAGGATCCAGTCCCACCCCCCTGCCACGGGCACCTCCCTTCAAGCCGGCCTTGAGATCTTCCGGAGATGTCCGATCCGAGGCTGCGCTCGTGCAAATTGGCGCTGCTGTTCCCTGCTCTGGTACTACAGCTCTCGTCATAAAAATACTTTTAGATGCTGATAGGCTGCAATAAGGTCTCTCCGGAGCCTTCTGTTCTCCAGGCTGAACTCCCCAGCTGTCCCAGCCCGTCTTCAGAGCAGAGGGGCTCCAGCCCTTGGAGCAGGTCCGTGGCCTCCACTGCACCTCCTTCGGCACCTCCAGATGTGCCTTGTTCTGAGGGTTCCGGGGCCGGAGAGAGCTCTGCAAGGGGGCTCTCACCTGAGTGGGGCAGAGGGACAGAATTCTCCCCTCACCTGCTGCCCGTGCTGCTGGGCATGCGCGCACTGCCAGCCCCTGTCCAGTCTTGTTTTCCTTCTCAGAACTCTTGGTCCGTTCCCTTCCTGGTCTGTGCTGGTACCAGAGGTTGCCCCCAGCCAGATGTAGGGCGAGATTTCAGGGGCCGGAGCAGCGCAGTGTCCTTGCCCCCTGGCCATCCTTACTGTGCGTGCACATGGCTGTGTTCCTATTTCTGATGGCACCGCTGGTGTGCCAATGACCTGCCATGGCCATGGGCTCTATCCCTACTTCACAAGGCCTCAGGACCAAAGCTTGCCCGGTGTGCTCTGAATTCTTCATTTCATGCCCTGCCTACAGCTTTTTTCATTACTTTCATTTCACTTTGTTAACTCAAGCTGTGAGAGCAATCTCTCCAGGTATCTATGGCTAATTTATTTAACTTACCTACCTTTGTGTGGTTCAACCATGGGCTTATATTGGTAGTAACAGCAAGCGGTTATTTTAGGGAGAATGAGATATTTGAACTATAACATGTACCTTTGTAAGTCTAAGTGGAAGGAAAGAGAAGAGAGAAAAAAAAAAAGAAAAAAGAAAGGAGGATGAGAAAATCATTAAAACCATTCACGAGAACATCACGTTTCTCCCAGTGTAGGATCCAGATGCTGACAACTTCCTGTGACTCTCTCCTCCTCCTCTGCAAAGATCCAAGTGAACCACAGATCTTAATACCCAGAGAAGCAGCAGGCAGATCAGTGTAACATCGGAGAAGGCACAGAAACAAAGTGCATGTGTTGCTATTTTAATTGGATTATTGCTACTAGTGCAGCTTTTTTCTTGTATATAAGTACTTGACCTACATTATTTTTCTTTGCTTTTCTGTAATTAGATGTAGATTTATTATGACTCCCAAATCAGACTGTTAAAATTTCTATAATATTAAAAATAAGTTTTGGCTTTAAATGTGTATGTTAAGTGGTGTGACTGATATTCTATAGGAAAGGGGTTAAGGCATCCAGAAGGATCTGGACAGGCCAGAGAGGAGGACCCATGCCAGCCTCGTGAAGTTCGACAAGGCCAGGCGCAATCCCCAACACGGGTACGGGCTGAGTGATGAGTGAACTGGGAGCAGTCCTATGGAGAAGGACTTGGGAGTCTTAGGGAGTGAAAAACTGCATGTGGGCCAGCAATGTGCACTCCCAGCCAATCGCAGTCTGAGCTCCATCAAAAGCAGCACAGGAAGCAAGGGCGCTTAGCCACCAGTTACCTGGTTTGGGGGAAGGTGTTTCTGCCCATGGTGAGGGTTGTAATCAGATGATTTTTAAGGACTCTTCAACCAAAACTGTTCTGTGATTCTGTGAAGGTCCATCAGTGGGAAGCACAGAGAGTGTGTGGGCTTAGACATCCAGCCTCCCCACAGCTGTTTTTCGATGCCTGGTCTCCCCAGCTGCTAGCATCTGGACATGCCGGGCCCTGCGAGGTGCACAGCCCTGCCACAGCACCAGAACAGATTCCACTGCACACAACAACCTGCAGACAGACACGGACACTGGGCACCCCTTGAGTTCCTCTGATGGAGTGCTCAGGATGCAGAGAAACACAGACAGGTGGGTCACCTTCAACCCTGCACCCTCAATCTAATGGTCAACTACTCCAGTGGTCTCGCTAACAGAGATACCTACACCTGTCTCATGAACTGTTTAGCCTATTTGCTGCCTAGCCTGGCTTGATATTTACTAGTGATCATAGACTGACATGATCTCACTCAATCCAGTTGTGGGCACTTAAATCCCCATGCATACATATGCCCAGAGCACAGTGCTGTGCAGCCAAAAAAAGAAAAAAGGAGGTAGAAGTGTTAGAAGACAAGAAAGACTGTGATGACCAGGCCCAAGGGATGGATACACATTCATACAGATTAGCACCATTCTACATGCAACCAGACCCTTCTGTTCCCCTTGCCTCCATTTTCTCATGCGTGTTCATTCCCATACCACCTAGACCCATCCCTTTCCCCACCTTCTTTTCCCCTCCTAAACATCCTGTTGTGAGTCTTGTCCCCAGGTGCTCCTGCCCTGGACACACAGTGTTTTCCATGCGTACAGGCAGTACTCAGTTTGTAGAGTCCTCTGCAACCTCTCCTGCTGACCCATCTGTTGTCTTCAAGGCGTGGCGACTTGGTTCTAAGTTTGGTACGGTGGCTCAAAGCTCAGGGTTACTCGGTCTATATGCTCTTGACACTAATGTGGTGGACAGCAAATGGCGTTTATTGAGGGGTCACAAGGGTTTTTATGGCTTGGGTAGTCAGCGTCATTTCTCTCTGCTCACGTCTGGCTGGGTGTGGCCGGGCACCGAGTACGAGTCTGACTGCAGGGCGGGGGGTGTCTTATCTAACCGTACAGCTCGAGATTCTTTCGTACGCTTGTCTCTGACTCTCTACACCCATCATGGTGGATGCCGCCTCTGGGCCCGTAGCACTGGTGCCTCCCCTGCAACAGATGTAGGAGGAGCTGGGACAGGGCTTTTATTTCTCTTACTGGGTAATTTGTGTTCCCCTGCTTGTGGTTGCCTCTCTACTCCTTCCCCTTTGTGCAGTTGAGCCTTTTATGGGTTGGCTGCACTTCCGTGATGGTTCTTGGATTTGCCAGACCAGGGGGTTATTTGTGTCCTCCTGCATTGTTCCTCTGTGCTCCTTTGTGTGCATGGAGGTGAGCTTTTTCCCCCATAACCTCACTCTTGTACTGGGCCACTTCTGTAACACTTTCTGGTCCTACACACTCTGTTATTCAACACGTCTATTTGAGAAAACAGACTCTCAAATCCACTTAGAGGAGAAGATCTTTACTTAACCTCACAGCCCACAACTTATGGGCATTTCCTCTTATCTTCACGTATAATTATATCAAGGTTAAAAATAGGGTAGTCTACCACACCAATATAGCTGCCAATGCCAGTGTCTGATTAACCTTCTCACCCTTTCTGCATTAGCTCCTAAAATAGCAGCGATTTGCTAGATTATCTTGCATCTCCTTTCCATTCTAAGAAGAGTGTTTGTATCATTGAAACTTTCTGGTTTGTGGATCAGCCTCTAAGAAGATTAACGTTTATAATTGGCTTGTGGAAGGTTAGATCCCTCACGTAACTGACATTGGTGTTGAGCATGGACAGGAGCAAACGGGCAGTGCTGTGAGAGCCACAGGAGGAAGAGGATCATTCCTGTAGCATCATCTTTCTGACCACAGATACACATGGGAAACAACAGCAGCTCCACCGTGGACGATCTGCAAGCTGTCGAGATCCACCACTGGTACAAAAAATTCATGACAGAATGTCCTTCTGGGCAGCTGACGGAGCATGAATTTAAGCAGTTCTTTGGACTTCGAGGGCTGGATCCAGAGGCCAATAAGTACATTGAGCAGATGTTCCGCACGTTTGATATGAACAAGGTGAGTTCTCCGCAAGGAATTAACTGTCTCGTGCTGCTTAGAAGTGATCCAACTCCTGCACTTTCAGAGTCTTTCTCTTTCTCTTGCAAACATAAAGAACACAAATATTCTCTTGCAAACATTTTCTCTTGCAAGCACTGGTGGGGAAAGCTGCCAAGGGATGCTAATGTAAAGTAGCTAAATGTAAGGAATGAATGAATGTGTACAGGTAATAACACAGATGACATAAACATAAGTACACCTGATTATCTAACTACCTTGTGCAAGTTCATATTAAAATTTTGAAAATTCCTTACAGCCAATTATATGACTTGGCCTTGTTTAACTAGCAAAATGCTAATTTTATTATTCTTCTTACGTTATGTGTTCGTAATATTCAAAAATATAGCTGTATGAGATCATGGAGACCACAGGAATCAGACACAGTAGAAATCATTATAGCATTCCCAGAGGAATAATTTCCAGGTATTTGGCAGCTGCAATTAACACTGCATGGGCAGACAAAGTCTGAGGCTTTCCTTGGTAGGTGCAGCATGAAGCTGGAGTGAGGGGGTGGGCAGTGCTCCTCACTGTGATGGGTGACTGCTGGTAGAAAACAGCCGCCCCCATAATTCCTTTAAGCGTGCCATGGCCCTTACTTTTGCCTGCTTTTTATCCATACGTATTTCAGCCCATGCTTGCAGGCCGGTATTCTTAATGACAAAGGAATCTGGATTTATAGCATCCTGGGAAAATTCAGCTTTACTCTCTGCTCCAAGGTTCTGAAATGGAGTCAAGGACGATTCAGTCACAGAGGCATGACAACCAGGTGGGAAATCACGGAGTTAGTCTTGAAGAAGGAAAGCCTAGGGACCAATAAAGAATGTTATTTTGGACATGAGACAGCATAAGGAGTTAAGGAATGCTTAGGAATATTATAAAATTTTAAGCAGAACAGCAGATGGTCTCCAGTAGGGTAGCTGAGGTCTTTTGGTGGATGTAATGACTGTAAATAACTGTAGACCTCAAAGAATATCTTTTCTCATCCCAAAGTCCTCTGTGCCCAGGATGATAATAGTGATGAGAAGCAGTTTCATAAGGTAAAGCAAAACCTTTCAGCTGTTGCACAAGTCTTTCTTTTACTTCACCTCTCTCCCTTCTTGGGATGTTAAAGGAATTAAAAATTTATTCAATGATGTTGTGCATTCCAGAGTTCTCCTGTGAGCCCTGTGTTATGCAGTAAACAATGTTATAGGAAGGTTCTCAAATTCAAATTTAGTCAGAAAATCTATAATCTAAATAAAGTGACAGTGATCTCAGGAGGAATGAAGTAAAATTGTGGCAACTAGTGGCAATGGACCTAGTTAGTCTTAGCCTGTTAACAGTTAGTCATTTAATCTAAGATCCTTCTATGAAGAAGGGCAAGGAACAAGAGCACCCAGAGGAAAATCCACCCTGTCATAATACAGACATGATGGATGGAATCATCTGCCCTCTGGATCTTCAGATTTTGAAAACTTTGATGATGATGAAGAAGATAAATTTTCAATATTCTTCTTTTATAAATTGCAATTGTAGCATTATAGAATGGTTTGTTTTGGAAGGGACCTTAAGGGTCATCTCATTCTACCACCTCCCATGGGCAGGGACACCTGCCATTATCCCAGGTTGCTCCAAGCCCTGTCCAACCTGGCTTTGGACACTTCATGGGCCAGGGCCTCTCCACCCCCTGAGTAAAAACTCCTTCCCAGCCCCTCATCTCAATCTCCCCTCCTCTAGATTTAACCCATTCCTCCTTGTCCTGTCATGGCCTGCCCATGCAAAAAGCCGCTCTCCCTCACTATTATAACCTGCTTCAAGGCAAGGGGCACTGAGGTTTCCCTGGAGCCCTTTCCAGGCTGAAGAATGAATGTGAACAGCACAGCAGATGGACAGACAGAGCAGGGACTCTGCGAGCCTGCGGGTGCACTGAGCAGGGCTGAACACACGGGTAATGGCGAACACAGAAACTTTACTTCAACACCTCGGTCACGTCAGCATCGCTGTGGCTGCAGCGCAGCAGCGTGGGCAGGACAGAGAAGTCTCTGGCCCCAAGGCTGCCTTGGAGCTGCCGTGATCCACTGTAGCCCTGGATCCTGCTCATCCTGCTGCTGCTCAGGCTTTTTTGTCCTTCTAAAACTGCAGGAACTCCTGCACCAGATTCCAGAATTGCACCAGGATCTGGTGTGGGAATGCCATGGGCAGTGACGTGCCCGAGGATGTCACTGCTGGTTTCTTGTTGTACTCAGGGGTCAAGTTGATCTCTTCCTCTGGTTCCTCTGGTTCCTCAGGCTCCTTCTCGGGGGCCGAAGTGACAGGTGGCTCCGGTGCTGGACCAGCTCTTTCTGCTGGGCTCAGGCCCGTCTGGAGCAGGATCCAGTTGTAGAAGTGCTGAGTGGAGGTGTAGATCCCGGGGTGCCTGGCTCTGTCACAGCCTCTTCCCCAGCTGTTCAATCCCACCAGCCAGTAGTAGTCAGCTACATTGTCCTTGCAGATGAGGGGACCCCCGCTGTCCCCCTGTGCCGGGAGAGATGGTTCAGGGACTGTGGGGGCTGCTGTGGGGAGGGGAGGGGCGGACAGGGGACAGGCTGGGCTGCGTGTGGGGGATGAGGGGGTCCCTGCGCTGCCGGGGGCTGAGGGACTCATCACACGCTCCTACCTGGCAGGTGTCGATGCCGCCCTGTGGGTACCCAGCACACAGGTTGCGGGGGTGGATGGCCCCCGCGTACCACCGGCTGCTGTTGCAGAGCTCGGTGTCCATGAGGTGAACCTTGGCCTCCTGCAGCACCATGCCTGTTCCCTGAGCTGTAGGCACAGAGGGGAATGAGCCCCAGCAGCTCGGTACCCATCCCTTCCCCTGGCTGGGGTGAGCCCCCTTCCCGGGCCTGGCTCTGCCCCTTCCCCACGGAACGACATTGTCCAGCTGTGTCGCTGCCCCTTCCCCATGGGTGACATTGTCCAGCTGTGTCCCTGCCCCTTCCCCACGGAACGACATTGTCCAGCTGTGCCCCTGCCCCTTCCCCATGGGTGACATTGTCCAGCTGTGTCCCTGCTGTTGGCCTGGGGAAGGGGCCAAACCCCCGAGGTTTCCCAGGGCCAGCAGGAATTGTTTGGGTGAGCAGGGAGCTTACAGCTCATCCCATTCCATGCTCTGTCTTGGTGGAGACTCCTTCCCCCAGCCCGGGCTGCTCCGAGCCTGGCCCCGCTGGCGCCATACGGCCGGACCCTGTGTGTGCCCTGCCCGTGTCTGTGCCCAGCCCGTGTCCCTGTGTGTGCCCTGCCCGTGTCTGTGCCCAGCCCGTGTCTGTGCCCAGCCCATGTCCCTGTCTGTGCCCAGCCCGTGTCTGTGCCCAGCCCGTGTCAGTGCCCAGCCCGTGTCCCTGTCTGTGCTCAGCCCATGTCCCAGGGTGCCCAGCTCACCCTGGGAGCACACATCCTGTTGGGAACTCACCTCTGGCAAAGTTCCAGCCAGCGATGTAGCAGGATTTCAGCTCCGAGACCCTGAGTGAGGGGTCGGGCACACAGGCCAGCTGGATGTAGTCGCTGCACTCCACGGGCTGGTCCAGCTCCACCAGGGCAATGTCGTTCCTGGCCGTGGCAACCACGTAGTGCTGGTGCACCAGGAGCCTCTGGATGTGTCTCACCATAGCCCCAGGGCCCGGCTGAGTCAGATCTGTGGCCCCGATCACCACGTCCCACGTGGAGATGCCCCTGGGGAGCAGATGGACAGAGGGGTGACAGGGAGCAGAGCCACGGGCTGCAGCAGCCCAGCATTTCCCGGCCTTCTGCTTGCCCAGGTGGGCAGGGCAGTGGCCTGTGGTGCTGTGAGCTGGACACCTGCCCGTGCTCTGGGACATCTCTGTCCCTGCTGTCTCTTACCCGGCCCTGGCGAAGCAGTGTGCGACCGTGAGCACCCACTGGGAGCTGAGGAGGACACCCGTACACATGTGCCACGTGCCATTCTCCCAGGTGGCCTGGATGCTGACGATGCTGGGCCAGGCCCCAGAGGGGACACTTGTGTCACCCTCATGGGACGTGCCAGCAGCAGAAGTCATGGAACTGTGGTCAGAGGCCATGGGCCGGAGCCTGCAGGTTCTTCTGTAACACAAAGCCATCGCTGTTCGGCTCGGTGGCTGCTGCTACTCAGGCTAAACGTCCTCTCTCGTCCCTTCCTGCCCAGTGTTGAGTGGCAGGAGGACTCAGAACCCCCGAGAGGCACATCTGTCCCCCCGGGCTACTGCAGCCCCAGACAGGTTGTGCCAGTAGCCGGGCACTGGCCAGGAGCCAAGGCTCCTCCTGCAGTGAGTGAGGCCCGAACACTGTGGTGTGGGTGTGGGGAACATTTGGGGCCCCTACAGGGAAACTCCTAAGTGGGAACACTGACCTGCAGGTGTCCCAGGTGCCCCCCACAGGCCCGGCCAGGGCCAGCAGCACGAGCAGCCCCAGCAAAGCCATTGGCGCCAGCGCAGGTGGCAGAGCCAGCGCAGAGCTGTCACCTCTGGTGTGGCCACTGCCACAGCACCCACAGCCTTCGTGGTGCTCACAGTGCCCGGGCCAGGGCCGCTGTCACAGAGGGGCTGGTTCTGAGGGCTGGCATGGCAGGGAGGGGCAGCACAGAGTCATAGAGACGTGGAATGCTCTGGGTAGAAGGGACTTTATGACCACCCAGTGCCAGCCCTGCCGTGGGCAGGGACACCTTCCACTATTCCAGGGTGCTCCAGGGCCTGAGGCCTGTCCAGCCTGGCCTTGGGCACTGCCAGGGATCCAGGGGCAGCCACAGCTGCTCTGTGCCAGGGCCTGCCCGCGCCCACAGCCAGAAATTCCCTCCTAAACACCTAATCTAAATCTACCCACCTTCAGTTTAAGCCATTTTTCTTGTGTCCTATCACTACACGCTCTTGTCCAAAGTACCCCTCCAGCCTTTTTCTAAGCCCCCTTTAAGTACTGGAAGAGGCACCAAAGTCTCCCTGGAACCTTCTGTTCTCCAGGCTGACCAGCCATGTCAACCCTTCTTCTCACCCTGAATGAATATTTTAAATGTGGTGATCTTTACTGTAAAACAGCAGTGCTCTGCTAGTTTGCCTACATTCACCTTTTACAAATATTTCTTTGCATCCATTTCAGAAAGGCATCTGACTTTGATTACATACCTTAATAATTGAAAGTTTCTTTTTTTTTGCTCTGTTATTTCTTGAAGAATTATTGTTATTCAGAATCTTTGACCTCGATATATGTAGATATGTTTTTATTTGTAGTTTGTTTTTAACAGCTTCACATTTTAGTCAGCTTTAAATCTAGGGCCGATGAACCTTTACTAACTGGCATTTTTCTTGTAGAAGAAACAAGAGCCTTTTGACTTTCTTTGTAGAGTCAAGAAATGAAATACTAAAAACCTAAATACTGAACATTTTTTTTCAGTGATCAAATCATGCTCTGTGTATTTTACAAAATATCCCCAGTCACATTATTTTCCACAGAATGGAGAAGAGATCTGTGGCTTTGTGGAATAGCAGTTTCCCACAAAGGCAGAATAGACTCGTACAGAAAACCTGCAGCCCATGGGCTGGGCTCAATGTTCTCTCCCAGCAGGCCAAAGGCAGTCAGCTTTGGTGTACAGAGGGGGCTTTGTTCATGCTGACAACCAGGTTCCTTCACTGCAGGTGGTGAGCAGAGGGGAGTCTCTATGTACTAGATCATAACTTTAGCAACCAAGGTATTTAGTAGCTAGAGAAATAACATGTGTCTGTGCACTAAAGATTTTTCATAAGTCAATGTCTCTGTGCCACTTGTTGGCCTTTCTCTTTCAGCTGTGAATCTAAAGAGCAATAAGGTGAAACAACTCCAGTGCATTAAGTCCCTCTGTTTACTCCTGTCACAATTTGGGGTTTTTTTCTGGCAGGATGGATATATTGATTTCATGGAATACGTGGCTGCCCTCAGCCTCGTTCTCCGAGGGAAGATGGAGCAGAAATTGCGGTGGTATTTCAAGCTCTATGATGTAGATGGCAATGGCTGCATTGATCGACATGAACTGCTCAACATCATCAAGGTGAATCTCCAGGGGTCTATGCTCTTGCCTCTTTCCTTAAAGACAAATCACACTAGTAAGATCTTTGCTGTTGCCCATGTGGATGATCATGGATGAGACCTCTAAAAGCATTCCTTCTCTGAGCAGAATTCCCCATCACCGTACAATGCAATAAGCAGACTTAGACTCTTTATCACCACAGTTTATGTTACAACATAGCTAACCATAAAATTGTTTTAGCTGCCTGTGACCTAAATTGCACTTTCCAAGGTTTCAGACCCTGTGACTGTCTGTTGCTATCTCTGCAATGTGTGCTTCATCTTGAGGGTCCTTTTCCCCATGAGAAGTTGAAGAGCTACTCCCAGTTTGCTTTTTAGAATCAGTGCCGAAATATCAACATAATAAAACCTTTCTGACTCTGGTGAATAGCCTGAAGAAAAAGGATTGAGAATTGAAAGTATTGTATGCAAATAGCTATTGTGGATGAGGTTGGGATTATGGGCAGAAAGACCACTATATATATATATCTCAGAATTAATTGTGCTGCAACTTCAGGTTATTTTGCAGATAATGGGAAATTACCAAGGTAATTGCAGGAAAGATTCAATGACCCTCAATAAATAGCATTTCTGAATATTAAATGTCATAACATTGATTTGATAAAGCACTAATAACATGTTAATAATGCATTCTCATCTGTATAAGAATTTTAGAGCTGGGTATCAAAGAGACCTGACCAATACCTGTAGTAATATACAGCTTCCTACTAGTAGCTTTAAATAGAAATACTCAGACATTACAGTGAAACAACAGATAGCAATAGTTAACACAGAGTTCTTGAGAAACAAATTCTGGGGGCAACAACTGGTGGCAAGAAATTTATTGTCCTTTGTCTTTTTTGGGTGTAGTTCAGTGTCTTTTTTGGTAACCTTAGGAAATTGCTGAGATAATATAAGTTTCAGTAAAATAGCGTTTGAAAAAGAATTCATAAAATGACCAAATATCAAAGGGTAAAAACTAGAAAATAAATAGTCTTAGAATCAGTATAAGGGCTCTGAAATCACATATTTCATGGATATCCTTAAACAAAGGAAATAGTTAGCATTGAAAGAAAAGAGACCCCTGCACTATGTAGTTATGGATAAGAATTGTAGCAAACACAAGTGGATAAAGCTTAAAGTTTTTCAAGATGAAAATGAATTTCCAATGACTTTTAGGGAGAAGCCAGACACACAGGAAGAAGTATATAAATGGAAATTGTAAAAGTAAGAATAGAAATAAATTACCACAGCATATAACAAAGGAATTTCATAATGTCAATTGTGAAAAGTGTTTGACAGTGTTTCTGAGGCTTGGTGTACCATAGGGTCACAAAGTGGGACAAAGTGGATCAATTAGGTGGATTCTGATTCTGCCATTTCTGCATCACCTAAACTGTACCTAATCAGAATTAGGCCATTCCTCTGAGTTTTGCTGCTCATTTCGTGCTCCAGAGCCATGCTCCCTTTTTGGCACCCTTCAGTGCCATCCATAGGGGCTGATGATTTGTTTTCCTGTGATACTGGTTCATTTGTATGGGGAAGGTACCAGGCATGACTGTCTTGTTTTGAATCAATGCTGACATGTGGAATCAGTCTGGGAGTCGTCAGGCAGCTGCTTACTCTTGCTCTTTTATTTCAGGCCATTCGAGCCATTAATGGTGGTGACCATGAAACGAGTGCAGAAGAGTTCACCAACCGAGTCTTTGACAGGATTGATGTGAACGGCGATGGTAAGGTTCCTGCCTTTGTTATCCAGCTTAGACAGTCTTTTCTACAGAGTAACATCCCACTTTTCCTGTCTTGGTTGAACTTTAGGCCTCTTCACTTCATATTTTATTTCTATTTGCATTCTCAGCCAGTAATGCGTTCTCCATGGACCAAAAGGATTTTTCTCCTGGCATGATACATTATCAGTATGACAGGATTTGTTTCCTGTACTGGTCTAAGCTTTGTTCTGTCCACATGAGTTTCGTAGTGGGGTTTTGGAGTGGTATTTTGTTTTCCTTTTTGCATGTTGTTGTGTAGCTGATGCCAGTTAGAAGTGGGAAATATTACCAAATGGCCCCAGCTGCTCCTAAGTACTTCAGTATGGAAAGGAAGAACTGCAATTTAATGTTGAAGTTCAGAGTTTTTTCACTGGGTCTGCTGCAGGCAGTATGGCAAGAACATGAAGTGCTCAGTCAAAGGTTGGTCAAGTGTCACTGTGGTCCCTGCATGTCCCTGAGAGGTATCTCTTTCCTTGCTACTTCAGGTGCTCATTACTTCCTGACAGGCTCTTTCGTTATTCCAGAATAACTCTGCTGAGCTGATTCCCTGAATAAGGGCTTTTTGGCCTAGGACATAAAAATTCGTTTCTGTCTGTCACAGCCTCCTCCTGTCAGTTCCTTTATCCTTGAAAACCAGCAAGTACAGGGCAGGTTAGTATTACAACAGGTTGAGCCAAAAAGAATGCCATGATCCCACTCCTTAGGTACCCACTTCTATTGTTCTTTCTTATGTAGCTCTTCCCTTGTATGGGGAAAAAAAAGGAAGCAGGTGTTGTCTGGATACTGCGGATGTTTCATGAAAGCTTAAGAAGACTCTCTGAGGTCTTTAGGACAGTGCCTTAGAACAGTGGTTCTAAGTATATAGTAAGTGGTCTCTAAAGTTAGATTACTGTACTCCTTTTCCTGTCTGATGTGGATTCTGATGCCCTTTATTTTTGTCTGATACAGGTGAACTTTCTCTGGATGAATTTGTGGAGGGAGCAAGGAAAGATGAGGAGTTCATGGAGGTTATGATGAAAAGTTTGGACCTGTCACACATTGTGGCCATGATAAACAACCGTCGGCATAGTGTATAAATCAAGCTGGGAGAAAATGCTGTGCCAATAGACAGAAGGGTGTCACAAGGAAGGAGAGACAGCATTTTTCAAAACAAAATTTCCATAAACATGAATATGGAAGTAGGAACAGAAAGACACTGCTATATTTGTGTATCTGAGTGCATGTTCCTGTACAAATACTGAAGCTTAGCCACATAAATGCAAGGCAGGTTCAGAAGAGCTGAATCTGGGTGGCAGTATTTGACTTGTCTTTCTAAAATTTAAAGGCCAAGTTTCAGGACACAAATTTCCTTTTTATTCTGTGTCCCAGATTATCAGTTTGAAATGGAGTAAAAGTAACAGCAAGTTTGTGAAGAGCGCTAGCAGACCTGGGTGGTGGAGTGTGGAGGACATATTATGACATAGAAAAGAAGAATTTCAAACTGTTATTAGAGTAGAGAACGAACAAAAGAATGTAACTTGCACTGTTCTTGTCATGGTATTGGTTCATAAACACCAGCATGGTTTACCAGCATGGTCTGTCCCACATGTGCTTGAATTTGGTTGTCTCTACAGAAGCAGCTTTAGTCATAAGACCACAAGAACTGAAAGACAAACCAGTCTGGCAGTGACAAATCTGTCCTCAGCTGCAGCTCTTTGAGCTTTCTGCGATCAAAGAACTCTAGCAAACAAGTCAACAGTTTGGAGCAGCTTCTGTAACCAGAGAAAATACGCTACTCAGTTTCCCAAAGCAGAAGTATTACTTGAGAGATCATATTTTTATATACTCATGGTCCGACTTATTCTCCTCTCATACAACTGAGTTGCTGGGAATGTTCAAGGCCACACTGAACAAGGCTTAGAGTAACCTGATATAGCTCCACGGCATGGGGCTGAAGCAAGATGATCTTTGAAGTCCCTTCCTACCCAAACCATTCTGTGACTCTATAAATGAAGTATTTGAAGATGATCCTAATACTATTGCCTCACACATCCTTCACTGGTCTTTCTTCTTGTTCTTGAGGAGACAATCTAATTGAAAGAAACAACTCACCAAGTGACTTGTGAATTGTGCTGTTAATGTGAAGGTTGGAGTGAAGCTGACACTCTGGATCAGTGCTGCCATGAGTGATTCTGATTTTATACACGATGGGAAGAGTGATGCAGCATGGATAGAAGCTCAGCAAACTGTGTCTTGTTCGCTGTTCATTAGATAAGGTCATGATCAGAAGCTCCTTTGAATCTGGGAAGAGAACCAGAAGGAAAGAAGAATGCAGGAAATGTTCAATGGAGTGCCTATGTCACAGTTGGCATGTTTTTCCTGTGCAGGAGGAAGAATGTGCAGACCTGTAACAAAACTTTAGATTGAACTTATTCTTGCTTATATTTAGGCTTCTGTGATGTTCATATGTGTATGGGTTTGCAAGGCAAGGTCCTGGTAGCAGGGAGGCTACAGGGATGGCTTCTTCTTTGAGAAGCTGATGGAAGCTTACCCCATGTCTGGCAAAGACAACGCCAGCTGGCTCCAGGATTCCACTGGCCAAGCCTGAGACCTTCAGCCATGGTAGTAACATGTCTGGGATAACATATTTAAGAAGGAAAAGTTGTTGGGCAGAAGCAATTGCAGCCAGAGAAGTGAGGACTGAGAATATGTGAGAGAAACCGCTCTGCAGGCACCAAAGTCAGCTAAGAAGGAGGGGGAGGAGGCGTTCCAGGTACTGGAGCTGAGATTTTCCTGCAGCCCATGATGCAGGGTGTAATGAAGCAGATTGTCCTCCTGGAGCGCATGGAGGGCTGCAGGAGGGAAGCACAAATCTACCTGCAGCCTGTGGAAGAGCCCTATGTTGGACCAGGTCCTGGAAGGAGAGAAGAGCAGGTTTCCTGGCAGGACTTGTGACCTCACTTTAAAGCAGTTCCTGAAGGACTGACCCCAGGGAAGGTACCTCACACAGGAGCAGCTTGTGAAGAACCACAGCCTGTGAGGACTCATATTGGAGAAATTAATGGGGAACTGATCCTGTAGGAGGGATCTCATGCTGCAGCAGCACAAGGACTCCTTTATGAGGGGGAAGCAGTGGCATGAACTGACTGTAACTTCTGTTCTCATCTTCTTGCACTAGTGGTGGGGAGGAGGTAGAGAATGGGAAATAAAGTTAATCCTGGTAAGGAGAAAGGGATGGGGGAAAGGTGTTTTAAGGACTTTAGTTCTCATTACCCTACTCTGATTTTTTTGGTAATAAATTCAATTAATTTTTCCCTCTGATGTCTCCTTGTCCTTATCTCAGCTCATGAGCTTTTTTATATTTTATCCAGCTGAGGAGAGAAGTGATTGATAGAGAGGCTCTGGGGGGCACCTGGCATCCAGCCAGGGTCCACCCACCGCAATAGTATTCTAGCAAAGTGTCTGGGCTTTCACTGAAGGGAAGATTTAGTAAGGGGCATTTAGTAAATACTGTCATTGGAGTGTGAAAGAGTGAGTGATCATGTTTAGAGTAGCTACCAACAGTTTTCTAGGCAGGCTCATGCTCCAGGCCCTACTGGCACAGGCATGTCTGCAGTCTTAGAGCTTCTGCAAGGAATTGCAACCTCATAGTTGGAGAACTGTCATGTGAAAAGGGAAGATTTCCTTGACCCTTAGTATTTAATTTGTCTGTCAGTGCCCCAGGAAAGCTGAGAACCCTTGTGCCTGACCAGTTTGTCAGTGCCCTGTTAGAGGGACCCTTTGTTGAGCAGTCCTGCTGGATTGAAGTTTGACTGACATTCAGGGAAATAGGCCAAGAATATAATGGAGATCCCTCAGCAGGTCTTCCCAATTTATGACCCCTCAGTAGGACTTCCTATTTGAATATGTTACCTGCTGCTGGCAACTGCTAGCATCCATGAAGGAGTCACACTTTGGAATTTTATGGAACAGTTTATGGAACTATACTCTTTATAAATATTAATATAGATATATAAATATAAAATTGTAATATTATAAAATATTAATATATATAAAATATAAAATTGTGACAGGTTAAGGTTCAGGGATTGTTGGTGATGGTATCTGTCAGTGATAGTATTTGACTGCAAAACTTATTCAGAGCACTATCCACACAAGCTGTAGTCCCCAATAAAAGTATTCAGCAGGCAGAGTGCATTTCTAACCCAACAGGCATTCCTATGGGGGAGAAGACAGGTTCAGCCCATTGACTGATCCCATAACTGCTCCAGCAGTTATGATGGAGCCTTCACTAATTTTTTCTCCATTCTTGGCTTACTTTTATAGTATTTCTTTATATTTAGGTGAAGCTTGAGTGACTCTACTCATGCATATATTTGCTACTGATTGGTGTAGAATCCTCTCACTTCACTTTCAAAGATACAGTCAAAAAAATGTACAGAGCTCATTCCAAGTGAGAGGTTGCTGTAACTTGGAGGCAGGTACCTTTGGGATGCACAGCAGGCAGCCTGCCCTCCATCTGGCTGTGAAGAAGGCAGGGCTGGGAACTGTCAGCAACATCCCAGCAGGTCTGGCTCATGGAGCCACCCTGAGGGCTTCCCCTGCCTTTGGGTAGTCCCAGCTGCTGCTGCTGCTCACTTGACAGAGACTCATTGTCTATACCGTGCTTGGCTGCACTGGAGATGATGAAGCCGAGGACAGCAATGGTTGCCTTCACATCCCCTGACTGCAGATGGGAGGGAGGGCGAGCTCTGTCACCTTGGGAAGGCATCTGCAGATTCATTGCTGCCCGTCTCTGGAGCATGGCTCCATCGGGGGATCGTGGTAAGGACAGCAGTGCTCACCTAACTTTGCACCTGAGGACAGCTTCAGGATCTTGTCATACTGTGGGAGAGCAGAGCTTCACAGTAAATACCAGCTAACGTACTTACTACCAGTGTTAACACTAACAATTCTTAACCAAATATTAATACTAATAGCACTTACTATGCATATTATTAATGCTAGTAGAGGCTGGTAGTGTTCTTAATTCTGAGGCTTGTGTGAAGAACACAGAATTAATTAATGATGCTGATTATGCTACTGTGGTGTTGAAATACTTGGCCTCCACTGCGGTAGCCCCACACTTACCTCGATGGCCTCCTCCAGCAGGTCCCAAAACACCTGGATGCAGATCAGCTTAAGCTTCACTGATGTGATAAACAGAGTTCACTCTTGAAAATTTTTGAAAGTTTAATAAAGGGTAAAAGGACAAAATAGTCCAGCACTGGGATGCTTTTAGCACACAGCCAAAGAGCACAGAGGTAGCTTAAAATCATGTTCACTATATACTGTTACATTGCTGAGGTTACATGCATATTCATTAACTTACACATTATTCAAACATTCCTTTGACTTTTTGATGTTCCAGGAACTCTCTTGTTTGGTTTTAACCTCTGACTTGTCTGCAGAACGTTCTGTAAATTAGGTCTACATATTTTATTTCTTCCTGTAGTTTTATCCTGTTGCTTCACACTCCCTGATAACACCGATAAGAGTTGAAAGATGCTTCCTGGATGCTTAAGCTCTTTTTGTCACTATTATCTTATCACTTGGTAGGGGCAGTCTGCAGTTATAAGAAACAGAATAATTGCTTTACACCATTTTCTGACTTAGTTACATAGAAGTATTTTAGTTTCTATTTTAACATTTTGCTAAAGCCTACGATATATTTATCACGCTACTATTCATATGAAATATACAGTGCATACATAAACTGGCATATTACTATATAAAGCAGTTAAAAGTAAGTATAAGTTTTACCATATCAAAATACTTGTAATGCAAAAAGCTAATCTATGAATGTGAAAGCCAATATTGTTTCATCATCTATAACATCCGACGACGAGGGTGAGCAGCGGGCCCGCAGCAGGCGGAGGGCGGGCAGGGGGACGCGGGCACTTAACTTTGGCCAGGGTGCTGATCTCGGCCAGTCGGGGCAGGCCAAGTGCCCGCAGAAGTGGAAGCACTGCGGTACAAGAGGCACCCAGAGCCCGCAGCGGGCGCTGCACGCCCTCCCCGCTCCCGAGCCCTCTCCTCACCAAATCGCCGCCGCTCCCTGGTCCGCCCTGCTGTCGCAAAGACGACCCGGAATCCCTCCCGGGCTACACTCCTCTCCGCCCCCTGCCCCGAGTGCCCAAGGGAGCGCTCCGGTAGGGGCTCTGCGGGGGTCTTTTCGCCGGGACCTGGGCATGAGAGAGGGCCGGAGAAGAGGACGGGGGTTTCGCGAGCGGGACCCCCGGCGCCTGCGAGCCCTTCGAGCACCCCGAGCTCCGCCCCACGCTCCCAGGGGCTGCAGCCTGACGGCTCCCAAGCCTGCCAATCACGGCCCGCCTTTCTCAGCCCGCCCTGTCCAATCACAGCCGCCCTGTCAATCCGGAAGCAGTCCCGCCAATCTCAGCCCGCTCAGTGGCGGCTCGACCCCTCAGACTGGCCCCGCTCCCGCCACCGCCGCTTTGGGAGCCGGCGGAGCAGTGTCCTCGCTGCCTCGGCAGGCGCTGTTGCGGACGGGAAGGGCGGCCGGGAGCTTCCAGTTCAGGTCCTGGTCGGGATCAGGTTCTGGTCCAGGGAAACGGGCAGGCGGCGGGGAGCAGGCTGACGCGGCCACTGCAATGGCGGCGGCGGGCGCAGCACTTGAGGGGACCGCGGGGAGTCACGGAGCCGAGCGCGGCGGGAATGGGCGGGCTAGGATTGGTGGAGCCGGCAGGCGCTGCCTCGGGTTGTGATTGGCTGGCTACTCCGGCCCTGGGGCATAAATAGCGTGCGTTGGGGCGGCAATGGCGTCAGTTCGGCGGGGAAGCTGGGAGCGACGGGAGCTGCGGATGCGCGATCTGAGGAGCGGCGCTGCGCCAGGACGGGACCCCCGCGGCAGCTGATCCGGGGAGCGCCGGTGAGCACGGACGCGACGCCTGCGGTAGTATCTGGGGGCCGGCCGTGTCCAGTTCTTTCTGCCGCGCCCTGCGTGGCTCGGGTAGCCGGCGGCTGGTGTGGGGTCTGGAGTGGCGCGGGAGGGGGGGGGGGGCAGGCCCGCCTGCTGTCACTGGGGGCTGGGAAGTAGCCGTTTCGCGGTTTCTGGATTTAAAGAAATGTTCAGAATACGAGGAATAAAGGTTGCTTTTTGCATTTTTATTACTTTAGTTTGGTTTTACTTGTAACTTTGTTTTCTTTATTGTGTTGTTTTATTATTGCTCGTTTTATTACATCTTTTTGGTTTGATTTGTTTTCTTTACTAGATATCTCATGTTAATTTGGTAAGGGTTGTGGGACTGGAGCTGGAACACCAGTTGTGAGAGCAGTGGGCACATAAAACCCCAGGGTGTGGAATAATGACTTTGGCATGAGTCAGGCCCAAAACAATGTGGAGTAGTGGAAGTGCTGGGGCTAGATAAATGCCTTGGGAGGAAGGCATGGAGCTGCAGTACACGGCCTGCAGGTTATGCCTGGGGGTTCCCAGCCCCTGCCCTGTGGTGCCAACGAGGGGCTGAGTGTGTGGGGGCTCAGAGGGTTCTAGGGCCCAAGAAACAGCCCAAGGGTGCACTTTGAGATGGGGGAGCAGTAGTTCAGTGGCTATTCCCAGCCCCTGGAGCTGCCTGAGGGGAGGTGAGGGGGCCTTTGTGCAGGTGCTGGCCTGAGAGCCACGGTGAGGGGGAAGGTGGATGTTGAGCTTCAGGCCTCCAGTGTCCCCAGAGTTGGGATGCCACTGAGGTGGGTGGGTGGATGCGACAGCTTCTAGAAATATTGAAACGATGGCAGTAACTGATTTGTGGCCTTATCAACAGCCCCAAGGTGCAGTGAGAAGCATGAGCGGCTTTTAGCTGCAGCCAGTAGGAAGCTGAGGAACTGGAGCTGAGGCAGCAGAGCTGGAGGAGACAGAAATATGGTAGGGTTTGGGGTAAAACCCCTGTGGGGCTGGGATAGGGATTGTGGAGCGGGGAGGTGACCTGCGTGGTTGGAATTGAAATTGCTCTAAGGACTGTGATCTGAGCTCAAGAACTAGAGCTAAAACAAAGATCCCGTCCTGAGAAGCAGAAGTAGTATTGTGAGGCACTACCGTGAAGATGTTGAGCAGGAAGTGCAAGAGAAGAGCTGGCAGTAAAATAAAGCTTGTGGGTGGAGAGCTGAAGGAGCTGAAATCACTGGGCCTGCACTTGTCATCATTGTGGGACTGGAATTGCAGCTTAACACATCATAGCAATATAAGGCCGTTCTGACACTCTATTGTTCTTGCGCCGAGATCACTGTAGTCCTGTTACTCGGATGCAGGGGCTGGGTATTGTGACCGATAGTAGAACAGCAGGTATGGAGTGGGAAAAGGGGGCTGCAAGCTTGCGCCTGAAAACCCCGTCGATGCTAGGATATTGCCTGTGCCGGTGATGGCACCTCTTGGGGCGCAGCTGAAATCTCTGTGGGGCTGAGAAGTGGACTGCTGGGCTGGCACTTTGAATGAAAATGGCAAAGGCACTAGATCTGTGAACGCGGCTCTGGGCATCCAGGAGAACTAATGCAGGGGTGGGCAAAGTGACTGGGGACTGCTCGGTGGGAGCTAAAATCACTGCAGGGCTAGGATATGGATGGTGGGGTGGGCTTCCAGAGGCTCGTGCGGGAGCTGAATTGTTGCTGAGCTGGGGCCAAGAGCAAGATGCTGCCATTTGAAGCTGGAGCAACACAGAGCTGGAGCTGGAAGAAGAGAGCTGGCAGTAAAATAAAGCTTGTGGGTGAAGAGGTGAAAGAGCTGAAATCACTGGGCCTGGTCTTGTCATCATTGTGGGTCTGGGATCGGGGCTGCACACAACATAGGAACTGTAGGGCTGGCACAGAGACCGTAAAATAAAGCTTGTGGGCGAAGAGGTGAAAGAGCTGAAATCACTGGGCCTGCACTTGTCATCATTGTGGGACTGGAATTGCAGCTTAACACATCATAGCAATATAAGGCCGTTCTGACACTCTATTGTTCTTGCGCCGAGATCACTGTAGTCCTGTTACTCGGATGCAGGGGCTGGGTATTGTGACCGATAGTAGAACAGCAGGTATGGAGTGGGAGAAGGGGGCTGCAAGCTTGCGCCTGAAAACCCTGTCGATGCTAGGATATTGCCTGTGCCGGTGATGGCACCTCTTGGGGTGCAGCTGAAATCTCTGTGGGTCTTGGAAATGGACTGCTGGGCTGGCACTTTGAAAATGGCAAAGGCACTAGATCTGTGAACGGGGCTCTGGGCATCCAGGAGAACTAATGCAGGAGTGGGCAAAGTGACTGGGGACTGCTCGGTGGGAGCTAAAATCACTGCAGGGCTAGGATATGGACGGTGGGGTGGGCTTCCAGAGGCTCGTGCGGGACCTGAATTGTTGCCGAGCTGGGGCCAAGAGCAAGATGCTGCCATGTGAAGCTGGAGCAACACAGAGCTGGAGCTGGAAGAAGAGAGCTGGCAGTAAAATAAAGCTTGTGGGTGAAGAGGTGAAAGAGCTGAAATCACTGGGCCTGGTCTTGTCATCATTGTGGGTCTGGGATCAGGGCTGCACACAACATAGGAACTGTAGGGCTGGCACAGAGACCGTAAAATAAAGCTTGTGGGCGAAGAGGTGAAAGAGCTGAAATCACTGGGCCTGGTCTTGTCATCATTGTGGGTCTGGGATCGGGGCTGCACACAACATAGGAACTGTAGGGCTGGCACAGAGACCGTAAAATAAAGCTTGTGGGCGAAGAGGTGAAAGAGCTGAAATCACTGGGCCTGCACTTGTCATCATTGTGGGACTGGAATTGCAGCTTAACACATCATAGCAATATAAGGCCGTTCTGACACTCTATTGTTCTTGCGCCGAGATCACTGTAGGCCTGTTACTCGGATGCAGGGGCTGGGTATTGTGACCGATAGTAGAACAGGATGTGTGGAGTGGGAAAAGGGGGCTGCAAGCTTGCGCCTGAAAACCCCGTCGATGCTAGGATATTGCCTGTGCCGGTGATGGCACCTCTTGGGGCGCAGCTGAAATCTCTGTGGGTCTTGGAAATGGACTGCTGGGCTGGCACTTTGAAAATGGCAAAGGCACTAGATCTGTGAACGGGGCTCTGGGCATCCAGGAGAACTAATGCAGGAGTGGGCAAAGTGACTGGGGACTGCTCGGTGGGAGCTAAAATCACTGCAGGGCTAGGATATGGACGGTGGGGTGGGCTTCCAGAGGCTCGTGCGGGACCTGAATTGTTGCCGAGCTGGGGCCAAGAGCAAGATGCTGCCATTTGAAGCTGGAGCAACACAGAGCTGGAGCTGGAAGAAGAGAGCTGGCAGTAAAATAAAGCTTGTGGGTGAAGAGGTGAAAGAGCTAAAATCACTGGGCCTGCACTTGTCATCATTGTGGGACTGGAATTGCAGCTTAACACATCATAGCAATCTAATGCCTGTACTGACACTGTATTGTTCTTGCGCCGAGATCACTGTAGGCCTGTGACATGGATGCAGGGGCTGGGTATTGCGACCGGTAGTAGAACAGGATGTGTGGAGTGGGAAAAGGGGGCTGCAAGCTTGCGCCTGAAAACCCCGTCGATGCTAGGATATTGCCTGCACCGGTGATGGCACCTCTTGGGGCGCAGCTGAAATCTCTGTGGGTCTTGGAAATGGACTGCTGGGCTGGCACTTTGAATGAAAATGGCAAAGGCACTAGATCTGTGAACGCGGCTCTGGGCATCCAGGAGAACTAATGCAGGGGTGGGCAAAGTGACTGGGGACTGCTCGGTGGGAGCTAAAATCACTGCAGGGCTAGGATATGGACGGTGGGGTGGGCTTCCAGAGGCTCGTGCGGGACCTGAATTGTTGCCGAGCTGGGGCCAAGAGCAAGATGCTGCCATTTGAAGCTGGAGCAACACAGAGCTGGAGCTGGAAGAAGAGAGCTGGCAGTAAAATAAAGCTTGTGGGTGAAGAGGTGAAAGAGCTGAAATCACTGGGCCTGGTCTTGTCATCATTGTGGGTCTGGGATCGGGGCTGCACACAACATAGGAACTGTAGGGCTGGCACAGAGACCGTAAAATAAAGCTTGTGGGCGAAGAGGTGAAAGAGCTGAAATCACTGGGCCTGCACTTGTCATCATTGTGGGACTGGAATTGCAGCTTAACACATCATAGCAATATAAGGCCGTTCTGACACTCTATTGTTCTTGCGCCGAGATCACTGTAGTCCTGTTACTCGGATGCAGGGGCTGGGTATTGCGACCGATAGTAGAACAGCAGGTATGGAGTGGGAAAAGGGGGCTGCAAGCTTGCACCTGAAAACCCCGTCGATGCTAGGATATTGCCTGTGCCGGTGATGGCACCTCTTGGGGTGCAGCTGAAATCTCTGTGGGTCTTGGAAATGGACTGCTGGGCTGGCACTTTGAAAATGGCAAAGGCACTAGATCTGTGAACGGGGCTCTGGGCATCCAGGAGAACTAATGCAGGGGTGGGCAGAGTGACTGGGGACTGCTCGGTGGGAGCTAAAATCACTGCAGGGCTAGGATATGGACGGTGGGGTGGGCTTCCAGAGGCTCGTGCGGGACCTGAATTGTTGCCGAGCTGGGGCCAAGAGCAAGATGCTGCCATGTGAAGCTGGAGCAACACAGAGCTGGAGCTGGAAGAAGAGAGCTGGCAGTAAAATAAAGCTTGTGGGTGAAGAGGTGAAAGAGCTGAAATCACTGGGCCTGCACTTGTCATCATTGTGGGACTGGAATTGCAGCTTAACACATCATAGCAATCTAATGCCTGTACTGACACTGTATTGTTCTTGCGCCGAGATCACTGTAGGCCTGTGACATGGATGCAGGGGCTGGGTATTGTGACCGATAGTAGAACAGCAGGTGTGGAGTGGGAGAAGGGGGCTGCAAGCTTGCGCCTGAAAACCCCGTCGATCCTAGGATATTGCCTGTGCCGGTGATGGCACCTCTTGGGGCGCAGCTGAAATCTCTGTGGGGCTGAGAAGTGGACTGCTGGGCTGGCACTTTGAATGAAAATGGCAAAGGCACTAGATCTGTGAACGCGGCTCTGGGCATCCAGGAGAACTAATGCAGGGGTGGGCAAAGTGACTGGGGACTGCTCGGTGGGAGCTAAAATCACTGCAGGGCTAGGATATGGACGGTGGGGTGGGCTTCCAGAGGCTCGTGCGGGACCTGAATTGTTGCCGAGCTGGGGCCAAGAGCAAGATGCTGCCATTTGAAGCTGGAGCAACACAGAGCTGGAGCTGGAAGAAGAGAGCTGGCAGTAAAATAAAGCTTGTGGGTGAAGAGGTGAAAGAGCTGAAATCACTGGGCCTGGTCTTGTCATCATTGTGGGTCTGGGATCAGGGCTGCACACAACATAGGAACTGTAGGGCTGGCACAGAGACCGTAAAATAAAGCTTGTGGGCGAAGAGGTGAAAGAGCTGAAATCACTGGGCCTGGTCTTGTCATCATTGTGGGTCTGGGATCGGGGCTGCACACAACATAGGAACTGTAGGGCTGGCACAGAGACCGTAAAATAAAGCTTGTGGGCGAAGAGGTGAAAGAGCTGAAATCACTGGGCCTGCACTTGTCATCATTGTGGGACTGGAATTGCAGCTTAACACATCATAGCAATATAAGGCCGTTCTGACACTCTATTGTTCTTGCGCCGAGATCACTGTAGGCCTGTTACTCGGATGCAGGGGCTGGGTATTGCGACCGATAGTAGAACAGCAGGTATGGAGTGGGAAAAGGGGGCTGCAAGCTTGCGCCTGAAAACCCTGTCGATGCTAGGATATTGCCTGTGCCGGTGATGGCACCTCTTGGGGTGCAGCTGAAATCTCTGTGGGTCTTGGAAATGGACTGCTGGGCTGGCACTTTGAAAATGGCAAAGGCACTAGACCTGTGAACGGGGCTCTGGGCATCCAGGAGAACTAATGCAGGGGTGGGCAAAGTGACTGGGGACTGCTCGGTGGGAGCTAAAATCACTGCAGGGCTAGGATATGGACGGTGGGGTGGGCTTCCAGAGGCTCGTGCGGGACCTGAATTGTTGCCGAGCTGGGGCCAAGAGCAAGATGCTGCCATGTGAAGCTGGAGCAACACAGAGCTGGAGCTGGAAGAAGAGAGCTGGCAGTAAAATAAAGCTTGTGGGTGAAGAGGTGAAAGAGCTGAAATCACTGGGCCTGCACTTGTCATCATTGTGGGACTGGAATTGCAGCTTAACACATCATAGCAATCTAATGCCTGTACTGACACTGTATTGTTCTTGCGCCGAGATCACTGTAGGCCTGTGACATGGATGCAGGGGCTGGGTATTGCGACCGGTAGTAGAACAGGATGTGTGGAGTGGGAAAAGGGGGCTGCAAGCTTGCGCCTGAAAACCCCATCGATGCTAGGATATTGCCTGCACCGGTGATGGCACCTCTTGGGGCGCAGCTGAAATCTCTGTGGGTCTTGGAAATGGACTGCTGGGCTGGCACTTTGAATGAAAATGGCAAAGGCACTAGATCTGTGAACGCGGCTCTGGGCATCCAGGAGAACTAATGCAGGGGTGGGCAAAGTGACTGGGGACTGCTCGGTGGGAGCTAAAATCACTGCAGGGCTAGGATATGGACGGTGGGGTGGGCTTACAGAGGCTCGTGCGGGAGCTGAATTGTTGCCGAGCTGGGGCCAAGAGCAAGATGCTGCCATTTGAAGCTGGAGCAACACAGAGCTGGAGCTGGAAGAAGAGAGCTGGCAGTAAAATAAAGCTTGTGGGTGAAGAGGTGAAAGAGCTGAAATCACTGGGCCTGGTCTTGTCATCATTGTGGGTCTGGGATCGGGGCTGCACACAACATAGGAACTGTAGGGCTGGCACAGAGACCGTAAAATAAAGCTTGTGGGCGAAGAGGTGAAAGAGCTGAAATCACTGGGCCTGCACTTGTCATCATTGTGGGTCTGGGATCGGGGCTGCACACAACATAGGAACTGTAGGTGCTGGCACAGAGACCGTAAAATAAAGCTTGTGGGCGAAGAGGTGAAAGAGCTGAAATCACTGGGCCTGCACTTGTCATCATTGTGGGACTGGAATTGCAGCTTAACACATCATAGCAATATAAGGCCGTTCTGACACTCTATTGTTCTTGCGCCGAGATCACTGTAGTCCTGTTACTCGGATGCAGGGGCTGGGTATTGCGACCGATAGTAGAACAGGATGTGTGGAGTGGGAAAAGGGGGCTGCAAGCTTGCGCCTGAAAACCCCGTCGATGCTAGGATATTGCCTGCGCCGGTGATGGCACCTCTTGGGGCGCAGCTGAAATCTCTGTGGGTCTTGGAAATGGACTGCTGGGCTGGCACTTTGAATGAAAATGGCAAAGGCACTAGATCTGTGAACAGGGCTCTGGGCATCCAGGAGAACTAATGCAGGGGTGGGCAAAGTGACTGGGGACTGCTCGGTGGGAGCTAAAACCACTGCAGGGCTAGGATATGGACGGTGGGGTGGGCTTCCAGAGGCTCGTGCGGGACCTGAATTGTTGCCGAGCTGGGGCCAAGAGCAAGATGCTGCCATGTGAAGCTGGAGCAACACAGAGCTGGAGCTGGAAGAAGAGAGCCGCCATCTTGGATAAGGCTTTGTTTTAATCGGTAATTTTAAAAATTAGGGTTAATTTTAAGGGGTAATTATAAGGGTTACGGTTCATTTTAAGATTAATTGGGGTTCGGGGTGGGGTTGAGGCCTCAGGGTGGGGCTCGGGGTGGGGTTGAGGCCTCGTGGTGGGGCTCGGGGTGGGGTTCAGGCCTCGGGGTGGGGCCCGGGGTGGGGTTGTGGCCTCGGGTGAGGTTGGGGGCGGGGTAAGGGCTAGGGTTAGGGTCAGGGTTAGGGTTAGGGTCAGGGTCATGCCGCTTCCTCCACCACCGGCTCTATACACAGCACCACGGCGGGCAAAAACTGCAGCACCTTGCATGCATCCTTCCGCGTCTCTCCCTCTGCCGGAACTTGAGGAGCTGGGCACGGCTGCATCACCGAGAGATCCCTCTGCAGTGCAGAACCCTGCACAACCGATACCTGATATCCCTAAAAAATCATAAGAAGCAAATATGACTGCAGGGAAAACAAGCTGGAGAGAACAAAAGATGGTATTGTTATCCTTACCCTCTGTTAGAAACATCCACTGTGCTTTGATGTGGTAGCTGCCAGGGGCTTGTTAGCTCTTTGTAGGCAGGTGTAGGTGTTCACTTGTAGGTTTTTTCTCTGGACAAGTCAATTCAAACTTTGCTAAGCTTATATTTGCAGATTACTCTCTAGTACAGTCCAGCATGACATTTTGGAATGGTGTAAAAATACCATGTTACTTTGAAATTGCTAACGATGAGAAGCTTTAGGGAAAAATACGATTTCAGGGTTGGAAGATGTGAGAAGAATTTTGTGGGGATGTGAGACTGAAATAAAGTGCACTTGAAGCTGGACTGGCACGCTGGCAGATCCCCTATTAAAGGGTAGTGCTTAAATTAACCTGGGGGTTGCCCATTGTTTCTGTAGAAATCAATGTTTCCTGGTCTTCAGAAGTAAGCTGCTTTGAAAAGCTGGAAGGTGCAGCATAGTGACAATCCGTGTGCTTTGGATTAAAAGTAGATTTCAGAAGGGTGATAGGCTTTTGTCTTTTCCTAGTCGTCGATGTAATCCTATCGAGGAGTTTTTAATTCTGTGTTGCCATGTCATCCCTCAGAGCCCTGTCGTACTAATCGTCATACAGATACAAAACAAAACATCAGACGCTGTCCCAGCCACTTAGAGCCCAGAACACGATTTCCTCGGGCTGCCATTTGTGTGCCATCGGTACTCACCACGGAAGCGAGCCGGGGATGTTGCAGCTGTTGGGAACAAACCGCTTCTCGTCACACAGAAATGGAATTCGGACGACGCCTCGGCCAGCCCCTCTCTGCCGTCGTCTCCTGAATCTGCAGCAGAGCAGTTCCAGTCCGTCCGGGTACGTGTAATCCAGCTCCTGACGATCTGAGCACACGGAGCAGCGCTCAGCTGCCGTGGGGGCTCAGGGAAGGCAGAGTGTGCATTGTCATCTTCCTGAACCTACAGACCAATCAAAGTGAGAAGCCACAGGGTGGAAATCAGTCGCATATATGCTAAATAAAACTTGCAGATTTATTTAAGAATTGTTTCTGTTCGTTCTTTTTTGTGCTTCTGTGCTTAGAAAACATCCCTACAAAATCAGTTCAGTTCATCAGTTGAACCTTTGTTTGCAGACCCTCACTGAGCAGAATTTGTTGCAGACTCAGTGCACGCTGCGCTGGAGTGTGAGGAGCTCATGTGTGCTACTTTTTGCTTTAGGACGCTCTAAGGTATTTATTCCTTTTGGGATACATGATGAGAATTCCCAAGAGAGGTAGTTATAAGGTATGATATTGGGAAAAAAGCCTGTATGGTTGGAATGTTGTTGTTGTCAAAAGTTAATTTTTTCTTAGCCAGTAGTTAGCTTTTTGCTTTATTTTTGTGGTAGCAGTATTTTATTGTTTAAAAAATTGCTTCAAAATTACTTGAGTGGCTGGCCATCGGTACCTTGTTCAGATTTGCCTATTTGCTTGTAGCTAAAATGTTCACATCTTGTTTATCATTCTATTTAAGAAACTGCTGCCCAGCCAACTAATAACTGAATATCTATCTGTCTGGGACACGGGGAGAGGATTTAGGTAATGTCTTTGTTTCCAGAAAAAAGTTCCTGTGTAGTTTCTAAATAGAGGAGAGGGGGGTGAAGACTCGGGGCTCTGATGCCGTTGGGGCACCCCAAGGTCCCCAGGAGAGGAAGCCCCACTGGGGTGCAGGAGCAGGTGTGTTCTCATGTAATCTAGAATAAATTACAAATATAAACATGAAAATTATCATCATGAAAATATTTTTTAAAATAGCTAAATAAAGCGGGGTTTTTTTATTTGTCAATAGGCAGGATTTTGATTATAAAAATTATAAATACAAACAATATAAATGTAGAAATCTAAGTATAGGAATATATCATAAATAAACACATATATAAAGTTTAAAAACAAGAAAAAATTAGTTGTAGCAGTAGATATGACACATAATATAAATAAAAATTTAAAAACATTTCTAGAATTTTACAAATATATAATTATTAATACACTGCATCAAAAGAAACAATAAATATAAATGGGAATATAATTATACTAAGTATAAAAATATTTCAATCTCGTTTAAAAGAAGGGTTTTTTTGTATTTATTTGGTTAGAGACGGGGTTTTTATTTGGAATAATAGAAGTATTATAGAAGTATAAATCTAAATATAGAAATATACAATCTATAGAGAAAGATATTTGTAAAAACACGAGCGAACGGCGCCTCCTTCGGCCGAATGGAACGAGCTCAGCCGAAGCAAGGCGAGACCGGCCGAACCTGACGGCCTCGAGCGAACCGAGGCCAGGCTTGCGAGGCTGCCTGAACGGAGCCGAGCTCAGGCGAACCGAGCCCGCTGCTCTCGTGCGCGCTAATTAGCGCGAGTGCGGTCACCGCCTAATGAGCCCCTGTGCCGCCCCGCGCTCCCGGTCGTGTCCGTGCGATGGGCGGGCCGCCCGCGGGACGCGGCAGCAGGAGAGCCCCGAGCCGGGCGCGTTTAACGTGAGGCGGCGCCGCTTGCCCGCCCTCAGGGAGCCGAGCCGAGCCGAGGCGCGCCGAACGCATGGAGAGCGGCTCCGAGTTCGGCCGAAGCGAGCCGAGCACACAGAGCGACTCCGAGTTCGGCCGAATGAAGCCGAGCCGCGCCGAGCGCACAGAGCGGCTCCGAGCTCGGCCGAAGCGAGCCGAGCCGCGCCGAGCGCACAGAGCGGCTCCGAGCTCGGCCGAAGCGAGCCGAGCCGCGCCGAAGAGGCGCATCCAGCCGAATGCAGCCGACAATAGCCGAGTTTAGCCGATTACAGCCCAATTTAGCCGAGCACTTAAGTTATTCTGCAGCCCTTTGACTTTTGTCCTGACTTTTTTTCAGATGCACCTCCTCAGGTGACTGCAGCAGTTCCTTAGGTTCCATCTTCTCAAAGGGTACAGGGCTCAAGAATTCGTCTTCCAGAGAGTTATCTCAAGTCCTGGCTTGTATTTGTATCTGCCTATGTTGGCTAATGTTGTATGTACCTCTATTGTGTGTACCTATGCTGGCTTATACTGTATGTACTTATACTGTATGTACCTATGTTGGTTTATACTATATGTACTTACATTGGATGTACCTATATTGGTTTATATTGTGTGTACCTGTGTTGGTTTATACTGTATGTAAGTGTGTCACCTTCTATTGTGTGTACTTACGCTCTGTTTACACTTGCACTGTTTACCTCAGCCTATATTGTGTGTACTTATATTGTACCACTTACGATCAGAGCTGCCCTGCCCTGGCACGTAGTCACAGTTAGGTAGAACAGTTATAGAAATTTTACTCTTCATCTGTCTTTTGTGGGATTTTGGGTAGGTAATTTATTGGTCCAGAGTGGGGACAAGTCCTAGCTGTCAGATAGCCACTCGTTGACCCTTCCTGTTGTCTCACAGGTCCCCAAGGCTGCTGATTTCCCCAGGGTCTGCCATTTACTTCAAGGAGCAGCAGCCAGAAGATGTGTCACAGCACGTTCTTCAGCGTCTCAGGTAAGGGCCGCAGCGAGCGTGTAAGTGGCAAGAGTGTGTCAGTGTGTGTGAGAGCACGTGGCTGTGTCTGTCTGTGTCTGCTCGTCTCTGCATGTGTGGGCACATGCTGACTGGATTTAACCTTGTGTATATGACTTTTGCTTTTCAGGTTTTGCAACTCATTTTTAAAGTTAGAATAAAAAATCCTCAGCCGGGTTATATTGTATGTACTGACATGGAATGTACCCATGTTGGCTTAAAACCCAGTAAAACAGACGAAGATGGGTAAGAAAAAACCCAGAAAAAAACCCCAACAAGATGGGCAAGAAAAAAAACCCAGAAAAGAACCCGAAGACGGGCAAGAAAAAACCCAGAAAAAAAACCCGAAGATGGGCATGAAGAGACCCAGGAAAAACCCCCAAGATGGGCAAGAAAAACCCAGAGAAAACCCAGAAAAACAATTCCAAGAAGGGCAAGAAAAGACCCGGAAAACACCCAGAAAAAATCGCAACCAAAGTATAAATATATAAATGTCTTTCAAATATATAGAGAATTGTTAAATTATTTAAAATACAAAATAACATAAATGAATATCTGCATAGAGGATCCATAATACAAGTAATACTGTATATATCTTATTATAGTGTATTATAGGAAATAGATATAAATAAATTTATATCAATTTTATTTTTATCATATCTATCATTTGCTATATATTACACCATATTGATATCAGTTTTTTAAAGCAGTTTAACATAAAGGGGGGTTTTGTTTTTTATTTGGCAAAAGCAGGGGTTTTAGTACAAAAATGATAGATACAAATAATATAAGGGTAGAAATCTAAGTATAGAAACAGATCATAAATAGGTAAAGGCTAATATAAAATTAAAAATATAAGATAAAATAAGTTGTAGCAGTAGATATGGTACATAATTTAAAAAATAATTTCTTTTTATTATTTGAATAGGACACATATTATATATCATGATTAATATAATGCTTAAATATAAACTATAAATATAAATGGGAATATAGTCATGCAAGCTATAAATATAAAAATATTTCAATATAGTTTAAAAGAATAGAGCTTTTTTGTATTTGTTTAGTTAGTATGGGAATTTTATTTTAAATAATTAAAATTACATTTCTATCATGCTTTTAACATAGAAATATACAATAAATATAGATAGATATTTTTAAAACCACAAAATATAAATAAATATAAACAGTAGGAATAGACAGAATATATTTTATAAATTACATGCTACATCAATGTCCACTATAAATATGCATGTGAATATAAATACGAAAAATAGGACTATCAAATTGGTTTTAATAGGATTTTAAAGCAAGGCGGTTTGTTTGGTTCTGGTCGGGTAAGAGGCAGGTTTTTGGCATTTATTTCAGAGCAGTTTTTGTCTGGGGTCGCCCCTGTTCTTTTTTGCCGCCTTCGCTGCCCGCAGCCCCGAGGCGCGCTGCGCCCCCGTCTGGGGCGGGCGGCAGTGCTGCCACCTTGTGGGCAGAGCGCGGTACTGCAGCCGTGCGCCGGCAGGCAGGCGAGAGGCCGCCATGTTGGGGGTGGCGTGTCGCGGGTGTCTCGGACTGGCTTGACCTTCTCAAAATGGCGGCCAAAAAGGCGGGAAAATAGCACACCCCGGTAAGTCTGCCCCCCCTGTGGCCACAGAGCGGTACTGCACCCCCCGAGCCAGCGCCCTGCCTCTCGCCGCTGGGTGCCGGGGGCGGCGGAAGGACGCGGCTGCCGAGCGACGGAAGGGCGAGGGGCGGGAGCGAGCGGCATCGGAACAGGGCTGCAGCCCCCGAGACCGCGCCCGCCACGCTACAGGCGCTGGGAGCGACCGCGGGCCGGACAATCCCGGCGGGGCGGCCCCGGGCAGGCGGCGCAGGAGGCGGAGCGGGGCCGTGGCTCTCCCCGCCGTCGCTGCCGGCAGCTTTGGAAGGTCGGGCCGGGCGCCCGTCCCGTCCCGCCGGCTCCCGGTCTCTGTAAACTCCTCTCTGGCTTCGCAGGTCCGTGCTGGAGAGTGGGAGAAAGGGCCCTGCTGGTTGCCGTGTCCTCGGTGGGCAGCGAACTCTGACCTTGGCCGGATGGGCTGCTGAGTAATGGAACAATGGGGATGCGCTTTTATGTATTTAGTGACCTTTACAGATTTCTCCCCCTGCTTCAGGTGAGCGTGCATCATTGCAGGCTTGGGATTGAGTGAAATGCGCTGAGGAAACCGGCTCTGGGGAGGGAAATCCTCTGTTAACATGTGCCTGTTCTTCTGTCAGACTCATCACAGCAGGACAGCGTGAAGACTGAAAGTATAAGAAGATGTGAAGGGAAAGAGAGAATCTGACAGGAGCATCGAACGCACGAGTGCACGAATTTTGCTTTTGGCTTGGATTTAAACTCAGAAGTTGTAAGGAATTTGGGAAGGAGAAGGGACATTTCAGAAGGAGAAGGAGTTGTTGTTACAGTCCTGGCAAAATCTTTTGTTCTAGCTGATAAAAGAAGTTAGTTTAAATTTAAAAAAATTTAAAATGTGGGGTTTTTTTCCTTCACTATTATATTCATTGGTGGTATATGGTGTGTTATTTCTTGGTATTATTAACTCTGTGTAAGTTGTTTTTTGAGTGAAGCTAACTTTCTGAATGGGTTTTCAGGTAGGAATGGATGGTATTTCAGGTAGGATTAATTTCAATAGGTTTCTTTCATAGACTTCTCATAGGTATTACTGGGATTTTGGTATTGTTTACTGTATGTATAAACATACAGATTTGGTAGGGCCAGCTGGGCTGCTGGAGTTTTGGGTGTGAATTTATTAGATGGCTTTGGTTAAATACAGAATAATTATGTAAGTTAACAGCAAATGACCCAATTTATCCAGCTATGCTGCCTAACCACAAAGTTTTATGTCTTACCAGTTTTCTGTTCTTCTGCTCCAAGTAGCTGTTGCAAAAAAGAAAGCACTGTTATTTTTGTGAAGAGTTTTCTTCTATAACAAGCCCTTTACTCCCCTTGAATCTGAGTGGCCAAACAGCTGCAGCTGTTCTGAGGGCTTTTACACCTGGGAGGATTTGCCCCCTCCCTTTTCCTGGGTGCCATGGGAACGAGAGGCGGGCACCATCGGGGGTATATTAACCCCAGCCTTGGCTGAGGGGCTTCATTCTCTCTCTGGGATGTGCTGGGGTAAGAGTTCTCCTCTCATTTCAGTGAAAAGGCTCTTTCAGCTCATCTCAGCTTGTTTCCAGCAGGTGTTTCTGGGCATCTAAAGCAGCAGAGGCTTGGAAGAGACTGTGAAGAAAACAGCATGGAATACAGGGAGTATGTAGGTTCACAATTTTGGGTTTTGTGTTTAGGGGTGTTAAAGCACCTTTGTAATTTCTGGTTTTGTTCTTGGTTTGTTTTTTATGGTTTTTAGGAGGAGCACGCCTTTCAGAGATTCCAGGTTGTGTCAAGCACAACTCTTTTTGCAGCAGATTCATCGTGTCTCAGGAGGGATCTGCCCAGTGTCAAGGATGATGTTTGAGACTGAGGCTTCAGGTGAGTGGAGGATTGTGAGTGGGAGAGGGAGGGTGAGCAGGTATCCAGTTAGGAGTTCTTGGGAGGGGGTTTGCAGGCAGCAGGGTGAGAAAGGGTGTTTATTTGTTTATTTGAGGCCCCCCCCCCCCCCAAGGCTTCTAGCAGAGGCATTCCCATGTCTTAGAGCACACAGAGTCATCCACTGCACTCACAGGAATGCCATTTAACTTTGCCTTTCTCTAACCCAGGTGCCAGCCCTAATAAAGGCCACAGCCTTGGAATCAGGATGAAGCTGGAGCCTGAGGGAGCCAGGCACACTCAGGAGAGGGCAAGTAGCTGACTGGCTGGGATTTGGCCCGCATAACTCTGGACTCATTCTTTGGTTTTGGTTTTCTTTATTGTAGCTGACCGAGAGGCTCACAGGCCATCACGAGGCTCTCTGAAGCAGACTCATTTCAGGTGCAACGTGGATTCCCATCACCGATCATCCAAAAGATAAGTTGGGAGGCACGGCCTGGAGATGGAGGTGTAGCAGATTTGGAGTTCTTGGGACAGATTTAAAAATTAGCGGAGGGAAAAGCAAACTTCTCCAAGGGCCTCTTAGGACAGCTAAAGGGAGAGGCTCTACTTTTGATGGCAGCTTTCAGGCGGGCAGTGCAGAACAGCTCTGGTTTGTGTCGTGGTTTCCGGTGTGCCGTGTTCCCTAGTGTGTCTTTGGGGTCCCTTTTGCCTTCTTCCCTCGAGGCCCTCACCACAAGCATGATGTGTGGTGTTTGATGTCCCCCTGTTTGTCACGTTCTGTGTCACAGGTGTCTGCACACGTATGGGTGCCGGAGCTGTTCTGCCCTGCCGCATGGCCAGCTGCAATGGGACAAGTCCTGGGGCCTTGCAGTTTGTGGGGTGTCACTGGACTCTAGATGATATTTCTAGATAGACACAAGACGTTTGGAGCTGTGAAGTCATCCTGCAGCCCTTTTACTTTTGTCCTGACTTTCAGATGAAGAGGATAAAATCCATGGCAAAATCCATCCATCCACCCATGCCGGGTGAGGAGGTTCCCCAGAGCAGGTCAGTCACTGTTTGTCTCTGCAGGGGGAGTTTAAAGTGTGACTCTGTTACAGCGCTGTTCTTCTTTTTAGGAAGTAAAGCTGGATATCAGCAGGCAAGGTGAGCAGTGAGTAGCTTACAGAGGCAGTTGTTATTGCTCAAGTCTCTCTGCTGCAACTCTAAGCATCTGTTTCTATTTCTGCACCAGGCATTCTTGGGAATGCTGCTGAGGTCATGCATTGATATTTGGTTTTCTTTAATATAGCTGGCTAAGAAACACCAGGAGATTGTTGAACAGCAGTGCCAGCAGGACCTTCCCAGATGTAGAGGCCACCATCTTTTGTACATGACATGGGCCTGCATCCTGAGATGTCTGAGAGATAAGTAGAGGGCTATGACCCACAGAGGGGTGAGAGTGGGGTGCTGGTTTGGGAATTACTGGGAGGGGTTTTTGAGTCCAGTTTGGTGGTGGGGGGTGTCCATGAAGTGGCCCCTTAGGCCCCATGAAAGCCAAGTCTCACCTTTGATCACAGTGCTGAGGTGTTCAGGGCAGAGCAGTCCCGGTGTGTCTGGTGTCACTTGTCTGCTGTGCATTATGTGTTGTTTGTGTATCTCCTGTCTTTTACCTTAGCACATTGAGGGGCCTGTCAGAAACCTTGGCATCATTGTTAGCATCTGTGATCTCTGCATTCCTTGGCCTGGCACCCAGGCAATAGATGTGATTCTGATACCTGTCTGAGCTCCCCAGTCAAAAGTTCTCTCTTCAGAAGCATCCAGTCAGATGTCTTTTCAGGTCTTGTTCTGAGCTGTACGGACAGCTATGCCTCACCTGGATCCATTATGGTGGATTAGGAGTTCTACTAGTATGAGGTTAGCTAGAGGATTCTGACTGTAGGATTCCTGGGCATTCATCTTTGCTGTTCTTGGGATGAATCATCCAGTTTAGCATCTTCTTCCTCCAGTGTTCTCTGAGCCTCATGAGCTCACCATCAGTCTCACCTTGGTCATCACCTTTTGACTTCTCTCTGTCCTTGTAGCCATTTTCCTTGCCTAGAGGTTTCTGTCTGTGTTGTGTCCCCATTGTCCTGTCTGTCCTGTGTCACGGGTGTCAGCACACATTTGTGCCGGGCCTGCTCTGCCCTGCCGCATAGCCTGGTGCGATAGGAGAGGGCCCGGGGACTTGGAATGTGTAATGTGGGGTGTAGTTGGACTCCAGATGGGATTTGTAGATGGGCACGGGATATCTGGAGCTCTTCAGTTATCATGCAACAGTGTGACTCTTGTCCTAACTTTTTTTCAGATTCAGATGAATTAAATCTGGGCCAGAGGGCCCCATCCCGTGTGAGGGGATTCTCCCGAGCAGGTGAGGCCCCATTTGTCTGTGCAGCAGAAGTGTACATGGTGACTCTGTTAGAGCTCTGTTCTTTTGTCGTTCTTTTTAGGAAGTGAATCTGGATACCAGCAGTCAAGGTGAGCCGTGGAGAGAAGTGGTTGTTATTGCTCAGCTCTCAAGGAGAAGAATTATTTCAGCAGATTGATCATGTCACAAGAGGTATCTGCCCACTGTCAGGGATGGTGTTTGAGATTGAGGCTTCAGGTGAGTTGAGGATTGTGAGTGGGAGAGGGAGGGTGAGCAGGTATCCAGTTAGGAGTTCTTGGGAGGGGGTTTGAAGGCAGCAGGGTGAGAAAGGGTGTTTATTTGTTTGAGCCCCCCCCCCCCCCACACAAGGCTTCTAGCAGAGGCATTCCCATGTCTTACAGTACACAGAGCCATCCACTGCACTCACAGGAATGCCATTTAACTTTGCCTTTCTCTAACCCAGGTGCCAGCCCTAATAAAGGCCACAGCCTTGGAATCAGGATGAAGCTGGAGCCTGAGGGAGCCAGGCACACTCAGGAGAGGGCAAGTAGCTGACTGGCTGGGATTTGGCCTGCATAACTCTGGACTCATTCTTTGGTTTTGGTTTTCTTTATTGTAGCTGACCGAGAGGCTCACAGGCCATCACGAGGCTCTCTGAAGCAGACTCATTTCAGGTGCAACGTGGATTCCCGTCACCGATCATCCAAAAGATAAGTTGGGAGCCACGGCCTGGAGATGGGGGCGTAGCAGATTTGGAGTTCTTGGGACAGATTTAAAAATTAGCGGAGGGAAAAGCAAACTTGTCCAAGGGCCTCTTAGGACAGCTAAAGGGAGAGGCTCTACTTTTGATGGCAGCTTTCAGGCGGGCAGTGCAGAACAGCTCTGGTTTGTGTCGTGGTTTCCAGTGTGCCGTGTTCCCTAGTGTGTCTTTGGGATCCCTTTTGCCTTCTTCCCTCGAGGCCCTCACCACAAGCATGATGTGTGGTGTTTGATGTCCCCCTGTTTGTCACGTTCTGTGTCACGGGTGTCTGCACACGTATGGGTGCCGGAGCTGTTCTGCCCTGCCGCATGGCCAGCTGCAATGGGACAAGCCCTGGGGAGTGTAAATTTGTAATGGGGGCTGTACTTGGGCTCTAGATGCTATTCCTAGATGGACCTAAGGTGTTTGCAGCTTGTGAGTTATCCTGGTGGTGTTTGACACATGTTCTGACTTTCTTTCAGGTGCAGATGCATTGCATCCATGGCAGAGGGTCAGAGTTAGCAGGTGCCGGGCCTTCCTAGGAGCAGGGTGAGTAGCAGACTGGTGGGGTTTTGGCCGATGGGGTGCCAAGATCAGGCACTGATGTTTGGTTCTCTTTACTCTAGCTGTCTGAGAGACACCAGCCCGGTGACAGCAGGACCTTCCCAGCTGACGAGGTGGCCTTTCTTTGCACCTGGCACGGACCGGCATCCCCAGATGTCTGAGAGATAAGTAGAGGGCTATGACCCACAGAGGGGATGAAGGCAGGGTGCTGGTTTGGGACTTACTGGGAGGGGTTTTTGAGTCCAATTTGGAGGTGGGGGGTGTCCATGAAGTGGCCCCTTAGGCCCCATGAAAGCCAAGTCTCACCTTTGATCACAGTGCTGAGGTGTTCAGGGCAGAGCAGTCCCGGTGTGTCTGGTGTCACTTGTCTGCTGTGCATTATGTGTTGTTTGTGTATCTCCTGTCTTTTACCTTAGCACATTGAGGGGCCTGTCAGAAACCTTGGCATCATTGTTAGCATCTGTGATCTCTGCATTCCTTGGCCTGGCACCCAGGCCATAGAACTTTTGACTCGGGAGCTCAGACAGGCATCAGACTCTCTTCTGTCTTTGGAAGCATCCAGTCAGATGTCTTTTCAGGTCTTTTTCTGAGCTGTACGGACAGCTGTGCCCCACCTGGATCCATTATGGTGGATTAGGGCTTGAAAGAATGTGAGGGCAGGCAGAGGATTCTGACCATAGGATTCCTAGGCATCCATCTTTACTGTTCTTGGAATCAATCATTCAGTTAGCATCTTCTTCCTGCAGTGTTCTCTGCGCCTCCTCAGCTCACCGTCAGTTTGAACTCAGTCATCTCCTTTTGCGTTTTCTCAGTCCTTGCAGCCATTTTCCTTGCCAAGAGATTTCTGTTCCTGTTGTGTCCCCGTTGTGTGTCCTGTCCTGTCTGTCCTGTGTCATGGGTGTCAGCACACATTTGTGCCGGGGCTGCTCTGCCCTGCCGCATAGCCTGGTGCGATAGGAGAGGGCCCGGGGACTTGGAATGTGTAATGTGGGGTGTAGTTGGACTCTAGGTGGGATTTGTAGATGGACACAGGACATCTGGAGCTCTTAAGTTGTCCTGCAACAGTGTGACTCTTGTCCTAACGTTTTTTTCAGATTCAGATGAATTAAATCTGGGCCAGAGGGCCCCATCCCGGGTGAGGGGATTCCCCCGAGCAGGTGAGGCCCCATTTGTCTGTGCAGCAGAAGTGTACATGGTAACTCTGTTAGAGCTCTGTTCTTTGTCTTTCTTTTTAGGAAGTCAATCTGGAAAGCAGCAGTCAAGGTGAGCCGTGGAGAGAAGTGGTTGTTATTGCTCAGCTCTGAAGCACATCAATTTTTCAGCAGCTTGGTCTTGTCACAAGAGGGATCTGCCCAGTGTCAAGGATGATGTTTGAGATTGAGGCTTCAGGTGAGTTGAGGATTGTGAGTGGGAGAGGGAGGGTGAGCAGGTATCCAGTTAGGAGTTCTTGGGAGGGGGTTTGCAGGCAGCAGGGTGAGAAAGGGTGTTTATTTGTTTATTTGAGCCCCCCCCCCCCCCCAAGGCTTCTAGCAGAGGCATTCCTATGTCTTAGAGCACACAGAGTCATCCACTGCACTCACAGGAATGCCATTTAACTTTGCCTTTCTCTAAGCCAAGTGCCAGCCCTAATAAAGGCCACAGCCTTGGAATCAGGATGAAGCTGGAGCCTGAGGGAGCCAGGCACACTCAGGAGAGGGCAAGTAGGAATGCTGTGCCCCAAGCAGGGGTGCTTTGGTTTCTGCTGAGCAGGGCTTGCCCTATTCAAGGACTTTGCAGTGTCCCTTGGTACACCAGTGCAATGGTTTCTGCTGGGAAGGAAAGGATGAGCGTTGTAGACAGAGGCAACTAATGCACCTTAAACACCTTTGCTGTGTCTCTGTCCTTGTTTGAGAGGTGACCATCCACACCCTGCAAGGGGACGAGATTATTTCAATTTTATTTCTACTACAGGTTTTTTTGATCCATTAATGTATTTAAAACCACTTTTTTTATCGTGCCCTGCCGTACTGTCTGTTGCTGTCTCAACAATGGATGTATCTGTGAGAGGACATCACTCTCCTGGGCAGTGAGTGCTAGAGGACAAAGCCCTTAGTTTAGCATTGTTGGGACCAAACAAGGCAAGGAGTCATGGGTTTTCTTATTTTACTTCTTCCCCCATTTGTCATCCAGACTTCAAAATGAAGACCTGTAAATGCCTAGCTCTGTCTTGTGTTTAATGTGTTTTTATTTGTATTTATGTAACCGCAAAAAGCAGTGAAAGAAGAAATGTGACTGGATCTCACTATTACTGTGTGAGGGCTTATTTTAAAGGCTGGTGTATTTATGTTCTCTTTTTCCACTCCAAGCTTGACTTTTCCCCTCGTTTTTCCAGGTCTGCTGCATTGGGTGTCCCAAGGAGGGCTGGGTTCCTCAGCAGGGGTCTTAGGAGTTGGCGCTGATCCTGCTTTTTCTGAGGGTGTATCAAAGTGTGCTAGCAGAATGATAGTTTTCTGCACTGGAAAGCTTTCCCTCAATGCCATCAGTGCACGTACGTGTTTGAATTGTGGAACCAGACGGACTAAGGAAAGCCAAGGCCTGTAGCGGATTTCTGTTTGCTCTGTGTCTGTGAGAAGCGGGCTGTGTGCTGGACAGGGAGAGGCGCTGTTGGAGTGGCATCGGCGCCAGGTGTGAGTGTGAGGATGATGAGGGGCTCGGAGCAGCCCAGGTGTGAGTGTGAGGATGATGAGGGGCTCGGAGCAGCCCAGGTGTGAGTGTGAGGATGATGAGGGGCTCAGAGCAGCCCAGGTGTGAGTGTGAGGATGATGAGGGGCTCGGAGCAGCCCAGGTGTGAGTGTGAGGATGATGAGGGGCTCGGAGCAGCCCAGGTGTGAGTGTGAGGATGATGAGGGGCTCGGAGCAGCCCAGGTGTGAGTGTGAGGATGATGAGGGGCTCGGAGCAGCCCAGGTGTGAGTGTGAGGATGATGAGGGGCTCGGAGCAGCCCAGGTGTGAGCTGTGAGGATGATGAGGGGCTCGGAGCAGCCCAGGTGTGAGCTGTGAGGATGATGAGGGGGTGGCTCTTGCCGGGGCGGTTTTAACGGGGGGAGAGTTTGCCTCTGTACATTTTTGCACGGAGCTGCTGAGTGGAGGGCTTTATGGGGCGCTCCCGGCGCTGTCTCACGGAAGGACTGCGAGAGCTTCTCCCAGGGTCGGCGGGAGCACCCGGATTCGCGCTTGGATACGTCCAAGCATCGCTTAAAGGAGGTGCCGAGGGACGAATCTTTGTGCCGAGGAGCAGCAGCCGAACAGGTGAGCCCGTGTGGGTTTGGAGCGGGGAATTTTGTCCTTCCCCTTTGCAATTTCATCTTGCCAGTCCCTCCCTGGTTCCTCAGGAACAAAAATAGAGTTTATGAGGACGAAAGGAATTCAATTTGAGGGAAACAAGTTCTCTTCCATTACTGGCTGTGTTTGAACTGGTAGGGGAGTCACCCTTTACCGGTGGTTTTAAGGGTATTGCTTGAAGGAAAACCAGAGTTTTCCAGGCTGTTAGGGGAATCCTGTGATCTATTTTAAGGGGAAAAGTATTGTTGTGGTGTTATGGAATTGATTTGAGAGTAGCCCCCCAATTTTTCATCACCCTAGGGTTGAAATGGAGGGGGCAGCCGTGGTGTCCCTCCTTTTCAAGGGTTTGAATGGAGGTGGAAATGGCCCTTTGCCATCAGTCGAAGGCTTTCATTTGAGGAGCGCCCCTTCTTTTGTGCTCTCGTAGGGGACGAACGTGAAGGGGAGAGGACACTTCTTTGCCCTTGTTGAAGGGAGGCGAGCCCCGCCTGCGGCGTCAGTTTCGGGCTTCGGTTGCGGGAAGCTGCAGCTGTGGCAGCGTTTGCAGGGCTGCAATGGGGCCGTGCCGCTGCATCGGAGGGCGCTTGTGGTGGCCGCGGCCCGGGCCGGAACGTTGCCGCTCGGGAGCGGCGCTGGCACGGCCCGGGCAGCTGCCGGGGCGCACGGGGGATTTGGCGCGGCCGGGCCGGCCAAGGGCGGCGGTGGCGGAGCCGCGCCGGTGCGAGCCGAGGGGACCCGCGCCGGGCCGGCCAAGGGCGGCAGAGGCGGCGCGGGCGCTGCTGCGGCGGCCCGGGCGGTGCCGGCCGCTCCGTCCGCTCCGGGCGCGGGGCTCGGGCGCCGCCGCCACCCCCGGGCCCGGTGCCGGCCCCGCCGGGCAGGGGCAGCGGGCGCGGCTCTCCGGGCCGGCGCCGGCCCCGCGTGCCGGAGGAGCCGCCGGAGGAGCCGGTCTCCTGGAGGGAGCCGCGCTCCGTCCGGGGCCGGCAGCGAGCGCGGGCTTCGGCTGCTCGCAGTGCTGGGGCGGTGCCGCGGTTCGGAGGCGCTTTTTCGGCATTGATTGCATCGCTGTGTTCGGTTTGCAGCGGGGGTACGCTAAGGGCTACGGGGTTCTTCCTGACTGCTGCGGTTCTCGGTGCCGGTGGGGATGATAAAGGTTCGTTTCGGATTGGGTTTCGTAGTCGGATATGGTTTTTTTGCCGGGGTATTATGTTTAGAAAGGCGCGCAATGGTTTTTACGGGTCGTAGCGCGAAGCAGCGGTTCGGATTTTAATTCTGTTGAGGTGGCTTTTATTGGCGTGAGCGGGTAGTGTTTGTTTCGGTGGGCTTTTGAGGTAGCGTCGTGTCGTTCATAGCAGCGGGTTTTTAATCTCGCGAATTGCATGTGTGTTTATCGTCTTCCAGGGCTTTTATTTATTTGGTTGGTTTGATTGTAGTGTATGTTTTATGGTTGCGGGTAATTTGGGAGACATTGTTTATGGTTACGTTTGTCTTTAGTCTTTGTGTTTGTTTCTAGGTGTTATTTTTATTTTGATAGCTTGAGACACTATGGGTTTATTCAGTTAGGTATAAATTTTTTGTTGAAAATGAAAGTTTATTCGGTTTTGGGGCTTTTTTTGTTGTTGTTCTTTGTTTTTGATTGTTTTTTTGTTGTTGTTCTTTCATGTATTTGATTGTTGTTCATCGGTTTCATTTTTGGGAATATGGGTATATATATGGTGGATCTTTTCAAGTAGTATTGAGTAGTTGTTTTCTTAGTTTTTAGTCCTTGAGATTTTTTCTATTTCGTTAAGTAGTTTGGTTGTTATTTTTACAGAGGATTGGTTATTCTTTGAGTTAGTGTAGAGGTAGAATTTTGTTTATTTTTTTTAGTAACCTTCAGAGTCAGTGGCACTGTTTGGAGTTTAGTAGGTTGGTTTGATTTCTTTTTTTAGTAGTTGTTGTAATTTGCTGTGCGTGTTTCTATAGGGTTTTCTTTTATCTTGGTTCCATTTTTCTGATGTGATGAGAATTTGTTATTGAAAAGAGTGTTTTTTGGTTTTTTGGCTGGCAGATTTTTGGCTGTTGGAGGTATCTTGATGTTTTTCGAAGATATTGGTGGGGATTCAATGCTCTTTGTATTGTAATTTTATTTAGGAATTGGATTTCTAATGTACAATTATAACTATAACTATATTTAAACAAAACAGATGTGTGGAAATGGGAATAAACCACTCTTGTTTTTACATATTTGGTCTTTTTTTAAAATTTTACTTGTAACATAAGTTATTATATATTACATATCTATAAATATACACAATACTCTAATTAAAAAGATAATATCTTATTGTAAGTAGAGAATATAAATATAGACACAACCCAACTCAAATATAAATATAGAAATGTGTTGCAAATATATGCAGGTATATATAAAATTTTAAAATAATTGTAAATATAAAATAACATCAATTGATACTATGCATAATACAAGTAATACTGTATATATCTTATTTAGCATATTATAGGAAATAGATATAAAAGAGATATATCAATTGATGTACTATACTTATAAAACAAATTATGTATATGATAATTATAAATATAGAAGTATTTTTCAAGTAGTTGAAAATAAAGGATGGTTTTGTTTTTCATTTGGCAAAAGCAGGGGTTTTAGTATAAAAATTATAAATACAAATAATATAAAGGTAGAAGTCTAAGTATATAAATATATCATAAATAGCTAAAGATTAATATAAAAATTAAAAATAAAGGAAAAAACAAGGTTTAGCAGTAGATATGATACGTAATTTAAAAATAATTTATCTCTATTATTTGAACAGGATACAGATTATATATATTTTAAATATAATGCATCAATATAAACTAGAAATGTAAATGTGTATACAGTCATGCAAGCTGTAAATATAAAAATATTTCAGTATAGTTTAAAAGAAGGGTTTTCTGGTATTTATTTAGTTAGAATTGGATTATTTTTAAAATAATAAAAGTATTAGAGAAATGTAATTTTAAACTATAGAAGAACTACATAAGAACTATACAATTAATAGAGAAAGATATTTATAAAAACACAGAGAAATACATATAAACAATAGGAATAGACAGAATATATTATATAAATTACATGCTACATCAATATTCACTATAAATATGAGTGTGACTATAAATATGAAAAATAGAAATAAAACTTTTATTTAAACATGGCTTTAAATCAAGGGGGCTTGTTTGGCTCGTGCTGGATAAGAGGCAGGTTTTTGGCATTTATTTCAGAGCAGTTTTTGTCTGGGGTCGCCCCTGTTCTTTTTTGCCGCCTTCGCTGCCCGCAGCCCCGAGGCGCGCTGCGCCCCCGGCTGGGGCGGGCGGCAGTGCTGCCACCTTGTGGGCAGAGCGCGGTACTGCAGCCGTGCGCCGGCAGGCAGGCGAGAGGCCGCCATGTTGGGGGTGGCGTGTCGCGGGTGTCTCGGACTGGCTTGACCTTCTCAAAATGGCGGCCAAAAAGGCGGAGAAAATAGCACACCCCGGTGAGTCTGCCCCCCTGTGTCCAAAGGGCGGTACTGCACCCCCCGAGCCAGCGCCTTGCCTCTCGCCGCTGGGTGCCGGGGGCGGCGGAAGGACGCGGCTGCCGAGCGACGGAAGGGCGAGGGGCGGGAGCGAGCGGCATCGGAACAGGGCTGCAGCCCCCGAGACCGCGCCCGCCACGCTACAGGCGCTGGGAGCGACCGCGGGCCGGACAATCCCGGCGGGGCGGCCCCGGGCAGGCGGCGCAGGAGGCGGAGCGGGGCCGTGGCTCTCCCCGCCGTCGCTGCCGGCAGCTTTGGAAGGTCGGGCCGGGCGCCCGTCCCGTCCCGCCGGCTCCCGGTCTCTGTAAACTCCTCTGTGGCTTCGCAGGTCCGTGCTGGAGAGTGGGAGAAAGGGCCCTGCTGGTTGCCGTGTCCTCGGTGGGCAGAGAGCTCTGACCTTGGCCGGATGGGCTGCTGAGTAATGGAACAATGGGGATGCGCTTTTATGTATTTAGTGACCTTTACAGATTTCTCCCCCTGCTTCAGGTGAGCGTGCATCATTGCAGGCTTGGGATTGGGTGAAATGCGCTGAGGAAACCGGCTCTGGGGAGGGAAATCCTCTGTTAACATGTGCCTGTTCTTCTGTCAGACTCATCACAGCAGGACAGCGTGAAGACTGAAAGTATAAGAAGATGTGAAGGGAAAGAGAGAATCTGACAGGAGCATCGAACGCACGAGTGCACGAATTTTGCTTTTGGCTTGGATTTAAACTCAGAAGTTGTAAGGAATTTGGGAAGGAGAAGGGACATTTCAGAAGGAGAAGGAGTTGTTGTTACAGTCCTGGCAAAATCTTTTGTTCTAGCTGATAAAAGAAGTTAGTTTAAATTTAAAAAAATTTAAAATGTGGGGTTTTTTTCCTTCACTATTATATTCATTGGTGGTATATGGTGTGTTATTTCTTGGTATTATTAACTCTGTGTAAGTTGTTTTTTGAGTGAAGCTAACTTTCTGAATGGGTTTTCAGGTAGGAATGGATGGTATTTCAGGTAGGATTAATTTCAATAGGTTTCTTTCATAGACTTCTCATAGGTATTACTGGGATTTTGGTATTGTTTACTGTATGTATAAACATACAGATTTGGTAGGGCCAGCTGGGCTGCTGGAGTTTTGGGTGTGAATTTATTAGATGGCTTTGGTTAAATACAGAATAATTATGTAAGTTAACAGCAAATGACCCAATTTATCCAGCTATGCTGCCTAACCACAAAGTTTTATGTCTTACCAGTTTTCTGTTCTTCTGCTCCAAGTAGCTGTTGCAAAAAAGAAAGCACTGTTATTTTTGTGAAGAGTTTTCTTCTATAACAAGCCCTTTACTCCCCTTGAATCTGAGTCAGAGAGGCCAAACAGCTGCAGCTGTTCTGAGGGCTTTTATACCTGGGAGGATTTGCCCCCTCCCTTTTCCTGGGTGCCATGGGAACGAGAGGCAGGCACCATCGGGGGTATATTAACCCCAGCCTTGGCTGAGGGGCTTCATTCTCTCTCTGGGATGTGCTGGGGTAGGAGTTCTCCTCTCATTTCAGTGAAGAGGCTCTTTCAGCTCATCTCAGCTTGTTTCCAGCAGGTGTTTCTGGGCATCTAAAGCAGCAGAGGCTTGGAAGAGACTGTGAAGAAAACAGCATGGAATACAGGGAGTATGTAGGTTCACAATTTTGGGTTTTGTGTTTAGGGGTGTTAAAGCACCTTTGTAATTTCTGGTTTTGTTCTTGGTTTGTTTTTTATGGTTTTCAGGAGGAGCACACCTTTCAGAAATTCCAGGTTGTGTCAAGCACAACTCTTTTTGCAGCAGATTCATCGTGTCTCAGGAGGGATCTGCCCAGTGTCAAGGATGATTTTTGAGACTGAGGCTTCAGGTGAGTGGAGGATTGTGAGTGGGAGAGGGAGGGTGAGCAGGTATCCAGTTAGGAGTTCTTGGGAGGGGGTTTGCAGGCAGCAGGGTGAGAAAGGGTGTTTATTTGTTTATTTGAGGGCCCCCCCCCCCCAAGGCTTCTAGCAGAGGCATTCCCATGTCTTAGAGCACACAGAGTCATCCACTGCACTCACAGGAATGCCATTTAACTTTGCCTTTCTCTAACCCAGGTGCCAGCCCTAATAAAGGCCACAGCCTTGGAATCAGGATGAAGCTGGAGCCTGAGGGAGCCAGGCACACTCAGGAGAGGGCAAGTAGCTGACTGGCTGGGATTTGGCCCACATAACTCTGGACTCATTCTTTGGTTTTGGTTTTCTTTATTGTAGCTGACCGAGAGGCTCACAGGCCATCACGAGGCTCTCTGAAGCAGACTCATTTCAGGTGCAACGTGGATTCCCATCACCGATCATCCAGAAGATAAGTTGGGAGCCACGGCCTGGAGATGGGGGCGTAGCAGGTTGGGAGTTCTTGGGACAGATTTAAAAATTAGCGGAGGGAAAAGCAAACTTGTCCAAGGGCCTCTTAGGACAGCTAAAGGGAGAGGCTCTACTTTTGATGGCAGCTTTCAGGCGGGCAGTGCAGAACAGCTCTGGTTTGTGTCGTGGTTTCCGGTGTGCCGTGTTCCCTAGTGTGTCTTTGGGGTCCCTTTTGCCTTCTTCCCTCGAGGCCCTCACCACAAGCATGATGTGTGGTGTTTGATGTCCCCCTGTTTGTCACGTTCTGTGTCACAGGTGTCTGCACACGTATGGGTGCCGGAGCTGTTCTGCCCTGCCGCATGGCCAGCTGCAATGGGACAAGTCCTGGGGCCTTGCAGTTTGTGGGGTGTCACTGGACTCTAGATGATATTTCTAGATAGACACAAGACGTTTGGAGCTGTGAAGTCATCCTGCAGCCCTTTTACTTTTGTCCTGACTTTCAGATGAAGAGGATAAAATCCATGGCAAAATCCATCCATCCACCCATGCCGGGTGAGGAGGTTCCCCAGAGCAGGTCAGTCACTGTTTGTCTCTGCAGGGGGAGTTTAAAGTGTGACTCTGTTACAGCGCTGTTCTTCTTTTTAGGAAGTAAAGCTGGATATCAGCAGGCAAGGTGAGCAGTGAGTAGCTTACAGAGGCAGTTGTTATTGCTCAAGTCTCTCTGCTGCAACTCTGAGCATCTGTTCCTATTTCTGCACCAGGCATTCTTGGGACAATGGTGAGTAGCAGAATGGTTGGGTTTTGGCCAGCGTGCTGCTGAGGTCATGCATTGATATTTGGTTTTCTTTAATATAGCTGGCTAAGAAACACCAGGAGATTGTTGAACAGCAGTGCCAGCAGGACCTTCCCAGATGTAGAGGCCACCATCTTTTGTACATGACATGGGCCTGCATCCTGAGATGTCTGAGAGATAAGTAGAGGGCTAAGTCCCACAGAGGGGTGAGAGCGGGGTGCTGGTTTGGGAATTACTGGGAGGGGTTTTTGAGTCCAGTTTGGCGGTGGGGGGTGTCCATGAAGTGGCCCCTTAGGCCCCATGAAAGCCAAGTCTCACTTTTGATCTCAGTGCTGAGGTGTTCAGGGCAGAGCAGTCCCGGTGTGTCTGGTGTCACTTGTCTGCTGTGCATTATGTGTTGTTTGTGTATCTCCTGTCTTTTACCTTAGCACATTGAGGGGCCTGTCAGAAACCTTGGCATCATTGTTAGCATCTGTGATCTCTGCATTCCTTGGCCTGGCACCCCGGCCAGAGATGTGATTCTGATACCTGTCTGAGCTCCCGAGTCCAAAGTTCTCTCTTCAGAAGCATCCTGTCAGATGTCTTTTCAGGTCTTGTTCTGAGCTGTACGGACAGCTATGCCTCACCTGGATCCATTATGGTGGATTAGGAGTTCTACTAGTATGAGGTTAGCTAGAGGATTCTGACTGTAGGATTCCTGGGCATTCATCTTTGCTGTTCTTGGGATGAATCATCCAGTTTAGCATCTTCTTCCTCCAGGTTCTCTGAGCCTCATGAGCTCACCATCAGTCTCACCTTGGTCATCACCTTTTGACTTCTCTCTGTCCTTGTAGCCATTTTCCTTGCCTAGAGGTTTCTGTCTGTGTTGTGTCCCCATTGTCCGTCCTGTCCTGTGTCACGGGTGTCAGCACACATTTGTGCCGGGGCTGCTCTGCCCTGCCGCATAGCCTGGTGCGATAGGAGAGGGCCCGGGGACTTGGAATGTGTAATGTGGGGTGTAGTTGGACTCCAGATGGGATTTGTAGATGGACACGGGACATCTGGAGCTCTTAAGTTGTCCTGCAACAGTGTGACTCTTGTCCTAACGTTTTTTTCAGATTCAGATGAATTAAATCTGGGCCAGAGGGCCCCATCCCGTGTGAGGGGATTCCCCCGAGCAGGTGAGGCCCCATTTGTCTGTGGAGCAGAAGTGTACATGGTGACTCTGTTAGAGCTCTGTTCTTTGTCGTTCTTTTTAGGAAGTGAATCTGGATACCAGCAGTCAAGGTGAGCCGTGGAGAGAAGTGGTTGTTATTGCTCAGCTCTCAAGAACCGCAATTATTTCAGCAGATTGATCATGTCACAAGAGGTATCTGCCCAGTGTCAAGGATGATTTTTGAGACTGAGGCTTCAGGTGAGTGGAGGATTGTGAGTGGGAGAGGGAGGGTGAGCAGGTATCCAGTTAGGAGTTCTTGGGAGGGGGTTTGCAGGCAGCAGGGTGAGAAAGGGTGTTTATTTGTTTATTTGAGGGCCCCCCCCCCCCCAAGGCTTCTAGCAGAGGCATTCCCATGTCTTAGAGCACACAGAGTCATCCACTGCACTCACAGGAATGCCATTTAACTTTGCCTTTCTCTAACCCAGGTGCCAGCCCTAATAAAGGCCACAGCCTTGGAATCAGGATGAAGCTGGAGCCTGAGGGAGCCAGGCACACTCAGGAGAGGGCAAGTAGCTGACTGGCTGGGATTTGGCCCACATAACTCTGGACTCATTCTTTGGTTTTGGTTTTCTTTATTGTAGCTGACCGAGAGGCTCACAGGCCATCACGAGGCTCTCTGAAGCAGACTCATTTCAGGTGCAACGTGGATTCCCATCACCGATCATCCAAAAGATAAGTTGGGAGGCACGGCCTGGAGATGGAGGTGTAGCAGATTTGGAGTTCTTGGGACAGATTTAAAAATTAGCGGAGGGAAAAGCAAACTTGTCCAAGGGCCTCTTAGGACAGCTAAAGGGAGAGGCTCTACTTTTGATGGCAGCTTTCAGGCGGGCAGTGCAGAACAGCTCTGGTTTGTGTCGTGGTTTCCGGTGTGCCGTGTTCCCTAGTGTGTCTTTGGGGTCCCTTTTGCCTTCTTCCCTCGAGGCCCTCACCACAAGCATGATGTGTGGTGTTTGATGTCCCCCTGTTTGTCACATTCTGTGTCACAGGTGTCTGCACACATATGGGTGCCGGAGCTGTTCTGCCCTGCCGCATGGCCAGCTGCAATGGGACAAGTCCTGGGGCCTTGCAGTTTGTGGGGTGTCACTGGACTCTAGATGATATTTCTAGATAGACACAAGACGTTTGGAGCTGTGAAGTCATCCTGCAGCCCTTTTACTTTTGTCCTGACTTTCAGATGAAGAGGATAAAATCCATGGCAAAATCCATCCATCCACCCATGCCGGGTGAGGAGGTTCCCCAGAGCAGGTCAGTCACTGTTTGTCTCTGCAGGGGGAGTTTAAAGTGTGACTCTGTTACAGCGCTGTTCTTCTTTTTAGGAAGTAAAGCTGGATATCAGCAGGCAAGGTGAGCAGTGAGTAGCTTACAGAGGCAGTTGTTATTGCTCAAGTCTCTCTGCTGCAACTCTAAGCATCTGTTTCTATTTCTGCACCAGGCATTCTTGGGACAATGGTGAGTAGCAGAATGGTTGGGTTTTGGCCAGCGTGCTGCTGAGGTCATGCATTGATATTTGGTTTTCTTTAATATAGCTGGCTAAGAAACACCAGGAGATTGTTGAACAGCAGTGCCAGCAGGACCTTCCCAGATGTAGAGGCCACCATCTTTTGTACATGACATGGGCCTGCATCCTGAGATGTCTGAGAGATAAGTAGAGGGCTATGACCCACAGAGGGGTGAGAGTGGGGTGCTGGTTTGGGAATTACTGGGAGGGGTTTTTGAGTCCAGTTTGGTGGTGGGGGGTGTCCATGAAGTGGCCCCTTAGGCCCCATGAAAGCCAAGTCTCACCTTTGATCACAGTGCTGAGGTGTTCAGGGCAGAGCAGTCCCGGTGTGTCTGGTGTCACTTGTCTGCTGTGCATTATGTGTTGTTTGTGTATCTCCTGTCTTTTACCTTAGCACATTGAGGGGCCTGTCAGAAACCTTGGCATCATTGTTAGCATCTGTGATCTCTGCATTCCTTGGCCTGGCACCCAGGCAATAGATGTGATTCTGATACCTGTCTGAGCTCCCCAGTCAAAAGTTCTCTCTTCAGAAGCATCCAGTCAGATGTCTTTTCAGGTCTTGTTCTGAGCTGTACGGACAGCTATGCCTCACCTGGATCCATTATGGTGGATTAGGAGTTCTACTAGTATGAGGTTAGCTAGAGGATTCTGACTGTAGGATTCCTGGGCATTCATCTTTGCTGTTCTTGGGATGAATCATCCAGTTTAGCATCTTCTTCCTCCAGTGTTCTCTGAGCCTCATGAGCTCACCATCAGTCTCACCTTGGTCATCACCTTTTGACTTCTCTCTGTCCTTGTAGCCATTTTCCTTGCCTAGAGGTTTCTGTCTGTGTTGTGTCCCCATTGTCCTGTCTGTCCTGTGTCACGGGTGTCAGCACACATTTGTGCCGGGCCTGCTCTGCCCTGCCGCATAGCCTGGTGCGATAGGAGAGGGCCCGGGGACTTGGAATGTGTAATGTGGGGTGTAGTTGGACTCCAGATGGGATTTGTAGATGGACACAGGACATCTGGAGCTCTTCAGTTATCATGCAACAGTGTGACTCTTGTCCTAACTTTTTTTCAGATTCAGATGAATTAAATCTGGGCCAGAGGGCCCCATCCCGTGTGAGGGGATTCTCCCGAGCAGGTGAGGCCCCATTTGTCTGTGCAGCAGAAGTGTACATGGTGACTCTGTTAGAGCTCTGTTCTTTTGTCGTTCTTTTTAGGAAGTGAATCTGGATACCAGCAGTCAAGGTGAGCCGTGGAGAGAAGTGGTTGTTATTGCTCAGCTCTCAAGGAGAAGAATTATTTCAGCAGATTGATCATGTCACAAGAGGTATCTGCCCACTGTCAGGGATGGTGTTTGAGATTGAGGCTTCAGGTGAGTTGAGGATTGTGAGTGGGAGAGGGAGGGTGAGCAGGTATCCAGTTAGGAGTTCTTGGGAGGGGGTTTGAAGGCAGCAGGGTGAGAAAGGGTGTTTATTTGTTTGAGCCCCCCCCCCCCCCACACAAGGCTTCTAGCAGAGGCATTCCCATGTCTTACAGTACACAGAGCCATCCACTGCACTCACAGGAATGCCATTTAACTTTGCCTTTCTCTAACCCAGGTGCCAGCCCTAATAAAGGCCACAGCCTTGGAATCAGGATGAAGCTGGAGCCTGAGGGAGCCAGGCACACTCAGGAGAGGGCAAGTAGCTGACTGGCTGGGATTTGGCCTGCATAACTCTGGACTCATTCTTTGGTTTTGGTTTTCTTTATTGTAGCTGACCGAGAGGCTCACAGGCCATCACGAGGCTCTCTGAAGCAGACTCATTTCAGGTGCAACGTGGATTCCCGTCACCGATCATCCAAAAGATAAGTTGGGAGCCACGGCCTGGAGATGGGGGCGTAGCAGATTTGGAGTTCTTGGGACAGATTTAAAAATTAGCGGAGGGAAAAGCAAACTTGTCCAAGGGCCTCTTAGGACAGCTAAAGGGAGAGGCTCTACTTTTGATGGCAGCTTTCAGGCGGGCAGTGCAGAACAGCTCTGGTTTGTGTCGTGGTTTCCAGTGTGCCGTGTTCCCTAGTGTGTCTTTGGGGTCCCTTTTGCCTTCTTCCCTCGAGGCCCTCACCACAAGCATGATGTGTGGTGTTTGATGTCCCCCTGTTTGTCACGTTCTGTGTCACGGGTGTCTGCACACGTATGGGTGCCGGAGCTGTTCTGCCCTGCCGCATGGCCAGCTGCAATGGGACAAGCCCTGGGGAGTGTAAATTTGTAATGGGGGCTGTACTTGGGCTCTAGATGCTATTCCTAGATGGACCTAAGGTGTTTGCAGCTTGTGAGTTATCCTGGTGGTGTTTGACACATGTTCTGACTTTCTTTCAGGTGCAGATGCATTGCATCCATGGCAGAGGGTCAGAGTTAGCAGGTGCCGGGCCTTCCTCGGAGCAGGGTGAGTAGCAGACTGGTGGGGTTTTGGCCGATGGGGTGCCAAGATCAGGCACTGATGTTTGGTTCTCTTTACTCTAGCTGTCTGAGAGACACCAGCCCGGTGACAGCAGGACCTTCCCAGCTGACGAGGTGGCCTTTCTTTGCACCTGGCACGGACCGGCATCCCCAGATGTCTGAGAGATAAGTAGAGGGCTATGACCCACAGAGGGGATGAAGGCAGGGTGCTGGTTTGGGACTTACTGGGAGGGGTTTTTGAGTCCAATTTGGAGGTGGGGGGTGTCCATGAAGTGGCCCCTTAGGCCCCATGAAAGCCAAGTCTCACCTTTGATCACAGTGCTGAGGTGTTCAGGGCAGAGCAGTCCCGGTGTGTCTGGTGTCACTTGTCTGCTGTGCATTATGTGTTGTTTGTGTATCTCCTGTCTTTTACCTTAGCACATTGAGGGGCCTGTCAGAAACCTTGGCATCATTGTTAGCATCTGTGATCTCTGCATTCCTTGGCCTGGCACCCAGGCCATAGAACTTTTGACTCGGGAGCTCAGACAGGCATCAGACTCTCTTCTGTCTTTGGAAGCATCCAGTCAGATGTCTTTTCAGGTCTTTTTCTGAGCTGTACGGACAGCTGTGCCCCACCTGGATCCATTATGGTGGATTAGGGCTTGAAAGAATGTGAGGGCAGGCAGAGGATTCTGACCATAGGATTCCTAGGCATCCATCTTTACTGTTCTTGGAATCAATCATTCAGTTAGCATCTTCTTCCTGCAGTGTTCTCTGCGCCTCCTCAGCTCACCGTCAGTTTGAACTCAGTCATCTCCTTTTGCGTTTTCTCAGTCCTTGCAGCCATTTTCCTTGCCAAGAGATTTCTGTTCCTGTTGTGTCCCCGTTGTGTGTCCTGTCCTGTCTGTCCTGTGTCATGGGTGTCAGCACACATTTGTGCCGGGGCTGCTCTGCCCTGCCGCATAGCCTGGTGCGATAGGAGAGGGCCCGGGGACTTGGAATGTGTAATGTGGGGTGTAGTTGGACTCTAGGTGGGATTTGTAGATGGACACAGGACATCTGGAGCTCTTAAGTTGTCCTGCAACAGTGTGACTCTTGTCCTAACGTTTTTTTCAGATTCAGATGAATTAAATCTGGGCCAGAGGGCCCCATCCCGGGTGAGGGGATTCCCCCGAGCAGGTGAGGCCCCATTTGTCTGTGCAGCAGAAGTGTACATGGTAACTCTGTTAGAGCTCTGTTCTTTGTCTTTCTTTTTAGGAAGTCAATCTGGAAAGCAGCAGTCAAGGTGAGCCGTGGAGAGAAGTGGTTGTTATTGCTCAGCTCTGAAGCACATCAATTTTTCAGCAGCTTGGTCTTGTCACAAGAGGGATCTGCCCAGTGTCAAGGATGATGTTTGAGATTGAGGCTTCAGGTGAGTTGAGGATTGTGAGTGGGAGAGGGAGGGTGAGCAGGTATCCAGTTAGGAGTTCTTGGGAGGGGGTTTGCAGGCAGCAGGGTGAGAAAGGGTGTTTATTTGTTTATTTGAGCCCCCCCCCCCCCCCCAAGGCTTCTAGCAGAGGCATTCCTATGTCTTAGAGCACACAGAGTCATCCACTGCACTCACAGGAATGCCATTTAACTTTGCCTTTCTCTAAGCCAAGTGCCAGCCCTAATAAAGGCCACAGCCTTGGAATCAGGATGAAGCTGGAGCCTGAGGGAGCCAGGCACACTCAGGAGAGGGCAAGTAGGAATGCTGTGCCCCAAGCAGGGGTGCTTTGGTTTCTGCTGAGCAGGGCTTGCCCTATTCAAGGACTTTGCAGTGTCCCTTGGTACACCAGTGCAATGGTTTCTGCTGGGAAGGAAAGGATGAGCGTTGTAGACAGAGGCAACTAATGCACCTTAAACACCTTTGCTGTGTCTCTGTCCTTGTTTGAGAGGTGACCATCCACACCCTGCAAGGGGACGAGATTATTTCAATTTTATTTCTACTACAGGTTTTTTTGATCCATTAATGTATTTAAAACCACTTTTTTTATCGTGCCCTGCCGTACTGTCTGTTGCTGTCTCAACAATGGATGTATCTGTGAGAGGACATCACTCTCCTGGGCAGTGAGTGCTAGAGGACAAAGCCCTTAGTTTAGCATTGTTGGGACCAAACAAGGCAAGGAGTCATGGGTTTTCTTATTTTACTTCTTCCCCCATTTGTCATCCAGACTTCAAAATGAAGACCTGTAAATGCCTAGCTCTGTCTTGTGTTTAATGTGTTTTTATTTGTATTTATGTAACCGCAAAAAGCAGTGAAAGAAGAAATGTGACTGGATCTCACTATTACTGTGTGAGGGCTTATTTTAAAGGCTGGTGTATTTATGTTCTCTTTTTCCACTCCAAGCTTGACTTTTCCCCTCGTTTTTCCAGGTCTGCTGCATTGGGTGTCCCAAGGAGGGCTGGGTTCCTCAGCAGGGGTCTTAGGAGTTGGCGCTGATCCTGCTTTTTCTGAGGGTGTATCAAAGTGTGCTAGCAGAATGATAGTTTTCTGCACTGGAAAGCTTTCCCTCAATGCCATCAGTGCACGTACGTGTTTGAATTGTGGAACCAGACGGACTAAGGAAAGCCAAGGCCTGTAGCGGATTTCTGTTTGCTCTGTGTCTGTGAGAAGCGGGCTGTGTGCTGGACAGGGAGAGGCGCTGTTGGAGTGGCATCGGCGCCAGGTGTGAGTGTGAGGATGATGAGGGGCTCGGAGCAGCCCAGGTGTGAGTGTGAGGATGATGAGGGGCTCGGAGCAGCCCAGGTGTGAGTGTGAGGATGATGAGGGGCTCAGAGCAGCCCAGGTGTGAGTGTGAGGATGATGAGGGGCTCGGAGCAGCCCAGGTGTGAGTGTGAGGATGATGAGGGGCTCGGAGCAGCCCAGGTGTGAGTGTGAGGATGATGAGGGGCTCGGAGCAGCCCAGGTGTGAGTGTGAGGATGATGAGGGGCTCGGAGCAGCCCAGGTGTGAGTGTGAGGATGATGAGGGGCTCGGAGCAGCCCAGGTGTGAGCTGTGAGGATGATGAGGGGCTCGGAGCAGCCCAGGTGTGAGCTGTGAGGATGATGAGGGGGTGGCTCTTGCCGGGGCGGTTTTAACGGGGGGAGAGTTTGCCTCTGTACATTTTTGCACGGAGCTGCTGAGTGGAGGGCTTTATGGGGCGCTCCCGGCGCTGTCTCACGGAAGGACTGCGAGAGCTTCTCCCAGGGTCGGCGGGAGCACCCGGATTCGCGCTTGGATACGTCCAAGCATCGCTTAAAGGAGGTGCCGAGGGACGAATCTTTGTGCCGAGGAGCAGCAGCCGAACAGGTGAGCCCGTGTGGGTTTGGAGCGGGGAATTTTGTCCTTCCCCTTTGCAATTTCATCTTGCCAGTCCCTCCCTGGTTCCTCAGGAACAAAAATAGAGTTTATGAGGACGAAAGGAATTCAATTTGAGGGAAACAAGTTCTCTTCCATTACTGGCTGTGTTTGAACTGGTAGGGGAGTCACCCTTTACCGGTGGTTTTAAGGGTATTGCTTGAAGGAAAACCAGAGTTTTCCAGGCTGTTAGGGGAATCCTGTGATCTATTTTAAGGGGAAAAGTATTGTTGTGGTGTTATGGAATTGATTTGAGAGTAGCCCCCCAATTTTTCATCACCCTAGGGTTGAAATGGAGGGGGCAGCCGTGGTGTCCCTCCTTTTCAAGGGTTTGAATGGAGGTGGAAATGGCCCTTTGCCATCAGTCGAAGGCTTTCATTTGAGGAGCGCCCCTTCTTTTGTGCTCTCGTAGGGGACGAACGTGAAGGGGAGAGGACACTTCTTTGCCCTTGTTGAAGGGAGGCGAGCCCCGCCTGCGGCGTCAGTTTCGGGCTTCGGTTGCGGGAAGCTGCAGCTGTGGCAGCGTTTGCAGGGCTGCAATGGGGCCGTGCCGCTGCATCGGAGGGCGCTTGTGGTGGCCGCGGCCCGGGCCGGAACGTTGCCGCTCGGGAGCGGCGCTGGCACGGCCCGGGCAGCTGCCGGGGCGCACGGGGGATTTGGCGCGGCCGGGCCGGCCAAGGGCGGCGGTGGCGGAGCCGCGCCGGTGCGAGCCGAGGGGACCCGCGCCGGGCCGGCCAAGGGCGGCAGAGGCGGCGCGGGCGCTGCTGCGGCGGCCCGGGCGGTGCCGGCCGCTCCGTCCGCTCCGGGCGCGGGGCTCGGGCGCCGCCGCCACCCCCGGGCCCGGTGCCGGCCCCGCCGGGCAGGGGCAGCGGGCGCGGCTCTCCGGGCCGGCGCCGGCCCCGCGTGCCGGAGGAGCCGCCGGAGGAGCCGGTCTCCTGGCGGGAGCTGCGCTCCGTCCGGGGCCGGCAGCGAGCGCGGGCTTCGGCTGCTCGCAGTGCTGGGGCGGTGCCGCGGTTCGGAGGCGCTTTTTCGGCATTGATTGCATCGCTGTGTTCGGTTTGCAGCGGGGGTACGCTAAGGGCTACGGTGTTCTTCCTGACTGCTGCGGTTCTCGGTGCCGGTGGGGATGATAAAGGTTCGTTTCGGATTGGGTTTCGTAGTCGGATATGGTTTTTTTGCCGGGGTATTATGTTTAGAAAGGCGCGCAATGGTTTTTACGGGTCGTAGCGCGAAGCAGCGGTTCGGATTTTAATTCTGTTGAGGTGGCTTTTATTGGCGTGAGCGGGTAGTGTTTGTTTCGGTGGGCTTTTGAGGTAGCGTCGTGTCGTTCATAGCAGCGGGTTTTTAATCTCGCGAATTGCATGTGTGTTTATCGTCTTCCAGGGCTTTTATTTATTTGGTTGGTTTGATTGTAGTGTATGTTTTATGGTTGCGGGTAATTTGGGAGACATTGTTTATGGTTACGTTTGTCTTTAGTCTTTGTGTTTGTTTCTAGGTGTTATTTTTATTTTGATAGCTTGAGACACTATGGGTTTATTCAGTTAGGTATAAATTTTTTGTTGAAAATGAAAGTTTATTCGGTTTTGGGGCTTTTTTTGTTGTTGTTCTTTGTTTTTGATTGTTTTTTTGTTGTTGTTCTTTCATGTATTTGATTGTTGTTCATCGGTTTCATTTTTGGGAATATGGGTATATATATGGTGGATCTTTTCAAGTAGTATTGAGTAGTTGTTTTCTTAGTTTTTAGTCCTTGAGATTTTTTCTATTTCGTTAAGTAGTTTGGTTGTTATTTTTACAGAGGATTGGTTATTCTTTGAGTTAGTGTAGAGGTAGAATTTTGTTTATTTTTTTTAGTAACCTTCAGAGTCAGTGGCACTGTTTGGAGTTTAGTAGGTTGGTTTGATTTCTTTTTTTAGTAGTTGTTGTAATTTGCTGTGCGTGTTTCTATAGGGTTTTCTTTTATCTTGGTTCCATTTTTCTGATGTGATGAGAATTTGTTATTGAAAAGAGTGTTTTTTGGTTTTTTGGCTGGCAGATTTTTGGCTGTTGGAGGTATCTTGATGTTTTTCGAAGATATTGGTGGGGATTCAATGCTCTTTGTATTGTAATTTTATTTAGGAATTGGATTTCTAATGTACAATTATAACTATAACTATATTTAAACAAAACAGATGTGTGGAAATGGGAATAAACCACTCTTGTTTTTACATATTTGGTCTTTTTTTAAAATTTTACTTGTAACATAAGTTATTATATATTACATATCTATAAATATACACAATACTCTAATTAAAAAGATAATATCTTATTGTAAGTAGAGAATATAAATATAGACACAACCCAACTCAAATATAAATATAGAAATGTGTTGCAAATATATGCAGGTATATATAAAATTTTAAAATAATTGTAAATATAAAATAACATCAATTGATACTATGCATAATACAAGTAATACTGTATATATCTTATTTAGCATATTATAGGAAATAGATATAAAAGAGATATATCAATTGATGTACTATACTTATAAAACAAATTATGTATATGATAATTATAAATATAGAAGTATTTTTCAAGTAGTTGAAAATAAAGGATGGTTTTGTTTTTCATTTGGCAAAAGCAGGGGTTTTAGTATAAAAATTATAAATACAAATAATATAAAGGTAGAAGTCTAAGTATATAAATATATCATAAATAGCTAAAGATTAATATAAAAATTAAAAATAAAGGAAAAAACAAGGTTTAGCAGTAGATATGATACGTAATTTAAAAATAATTTATCTCTATTATTTGAACAGGATACAGATTATATATATTTTAAATATAATGCATCAATATAAACTAGAAATGTAAATGTGTATACAGTCATGCAAGCTGTAAATATAAAAATATTTCAGTATAGTTTAAAAGAAGGGTTTTCTGGTATTTATTTAGTTAGAATTGGATTATTTTTAAAATAATAAAAGTATTAGAGAAATGTAATTTTAAACTATAGAAGAACTACATAAGAACTATACAATTAATAGAGAAAGATATTTATAAAAACACAGAGAAATACATATAAACAATAGGAATAGACAGAATATATTATATAAATTACATGCTACATCAATATTCACTATAAATATGAGTGTGACTATAAATATGAAAAATAGAAATAAAACTTTTATTTAAACATGGCTTTAAATCAAGGGGGCTTGTTTGGCTCGTGCTGGATAAGAGGCAGGTTTTTGGCATTTATTTCAGAGCAGTTTTTGTCTGGGGTCGCCCCTGTTCTTTTTTGCCGCCTTCGCTGCCCGCAGCCCCGAGGCGCGCTGCGCCCCCGGCTGGGGCGGGCGGCAGTGCTGCCACCTTGTGGGCAGAGCGCGGTACTGCAGCCGTGCGCCGGCAGGCAGGCGAGAGGCCGCCATGTTGGGGGTGGCGTGTCGCGGGTGTCTCGGACTGGCTTGACCTTCTCAAAATGGCGGCCAAAAAGGCGGAGAAAATAGCACACCCCGGTGAGTCTGCCCCCCTGTGTCCAAAGGGCGGTACTGCACCCCCCGAGCCAGCGCCTTGCCTCTCGCCGCTGGGTGCCGGGGGCGGCGGAAGGACGCGGCTGCCGAGCGACGGAAGGGCGAGGGGCGGGAGCGAGCGGCATCGGAACAGGCCTGCAGCCCCCGGGCCCGCGCCCGCCCCGCTCCAGGCGCTGGGAGCGACCGCGGGCCGGACAATCCCGGCGGGGCGGCCCCGGGCAGGCGGCGCAGGAGGCGGAGCGGGGCCGTGGCTCTCGCCGCCGTCGCTGCCGCCAGCTTTGGAAGGTCGGGCCGGGCGCCCGTCCCGTCCCGCCGGCTCCCGGTCTCTGTAAACTCCTCTGTGGCTTCGCAGGTCCGTGCTGGAGAGTGGGAGAAAGGGCCCTGCTGGTTGCCGTGTCCTCGGTGGGCAGAGAGCTCTGACCTTGGCCGGATGGGCTGCTGAGTAATGGAACAATGGGGATGCGCTTTTATGTATTTAGTGACCTTTACAGATTTCTCCCCCTGCTTCAGGTGAGCGTGCATCATTGCAGGCTTGGGATTGGGTGAAATGCGCTGAGGAAACCGGCTCTGGGGAGGGAAATCCTCTGTTAACATGTGCCTGTTCTTCTGTCAGACTCATCACAGCAGGACAGCGTGAAGACTGAAAGTGTAAGAAGATGTGAAGGGAAAGAGAGAATCTGACAGGAGCATCGAACGCACGAGTGCACGAATTTTGCTTTTGGCTTGGATTTAAACTCAGAAGTTGTAAGGAATTTGGGAAGGAGAAGGGACATTTCAGAAGGAGAAGGAGTTGTTGTTACAGTCCTGGCAAAATCTTTTGTTCAAGCTGATAAAAGAAGTTAGTTTAAATTTAAAAAAATTTAAAATGTGGGGTTTTTTTCCTTCACTATTATATTCATTGGTGGTATATGGTGTGTTATTTCTTGGTATTATTAACTCTGTGTAAATTGTTTTTTGAGTGAAGCTAACTTTCTGGATGGGTTTTCAGGTAGGAATGGATGGTATTTCAGGTAGGATTAATTTCAATAGGTTTCTTTCATAGACTTCTCATAGGTATTACTGGGATTTTGGTATTGTTTACTGTATGTATAAACATACAGATTTGGTAGGGCCAGCTGGGCTGCTGGAGTTTTGGGTGTGAATTTATTAGATGGCTTTGGTTAAATACAGAATAATTATGTAAGTTAACAGCAAATGACCCAATTTATCCAGCTATGCTGCCTAACCACAAAGTTTTATGTCTTACCAGTTTTCTGTTCTTCTGCTCCAAGTAGCTGTTGCAAAAAAGAAAGCACTGTTATTTTTGTGAAGAGTTTTCTTCTATAACAAGCCCTTTACTCCCCTTGAATCTGAGTCAGAGAGGCCAAACAGCTGCAGCTGTTCTGAGGGCTTTTATACCTGGGAGGATTTGCCCCCTCCCTTTTCCTGGGTGCCATGGGAACGAGAGGCAGGCACCATCGGGGGTATATTAACCCCAGCCTTGGCTGAGGGGCTTCATTCCCTCTCTGGGACGTGCTGGGGTAGGAGTTCTCCTCTCATTTCAGTGAAGAGGCTCTTTCAGCTCATCTCAGCTTGTTTCCAGCAGGTGTTTCTGGGCATCTAAAGCAGCAGAGGCTTGGAAGAGACTGTGAAGAAAACAGCATGGAATACAGGGAGTATGTAGGTTCACAATTTTGGGTTTTGTGTTTAGGGGTGTTAAAGCACCTTTGTAATTTCTGGTTTTGTTCTTGGTTTGTTTTTTATGGTTTTCAGGAGGAGCACACCTTTCAGAAATTCCAGGTTGTGTCAAGCACAACTCTTTTTGCAGCAGATTCATCGTGTCTCAGGAGGGATCTGCCCAGTGTCAAGGATGATTTTTGAGACTGAGGCTTCAGGTGAGTGGAGGATTGTGAGTGGGAGAGGGAGGGTGAGCAGGTATCCAGTTAGGAGTTCTTGGGAGGGGGTTTGCAGGCAGCAGGGTGAGAAAGGGTGTTTATTTGTTTATTTGAGGGCCCCCCCCCCCCAAGGCTTCTAGCAGAGGCATTCCCATGTCTTAGAGCACACAGAGTCATCCACTGCACTCACAGGAATGCCATTTAACTTTGCCTTTCTCTAACCCAGGTGCCAGCCCTAATAAAGGCCACAGCCTTGGAATCAGGATGAAGCTGGAGCCTGAGGGAGCCAGGCACACTCAGGAGAGGGCAAGTAGCTGACTGGCTGGGATTTGGCCCACATAACTCTGGACTCATTCTTTGGTTTTGGTTTTCTTTATTGTAGCTGACCGAGAGGCTCACAGGCCATCACGAGGCTCTCTGAAGCAGACTCATTTCAGGTGCAACGTGGATTCCCATCACCGATCATCCAGAAGATAAGTTGGGAGCCACGGCCTGGAGATGGGGGCGTAGCAGGTTGGGAGTTCTTGGGACAGATTTAAAAATTAGCGGAGGGAAAAGCAAACTTGTCCAAGGGCCTCTTAGGACAGCTAAAGGGAGAGGCTCTACTTTTGATGGCAGCTTTCAGGCGGGCAGTGCAGAACAGCTCTGGTTTGTGTCGTGGTTTCCGGTGTGCCGTGTTCCCTAGTGTGTCTTTGGGGTCCCTTTTGCCTTCTTCCCTCGAGGCCCTCACCACAAGCATGATGTGTGGTGTTTGATGTCCCCCTGTTTGTCACGTTCTGTGTCACAGGTGTCTGCACACATATGGGTGCCGGAGCTGTTCTGCCCTGCCGCATGGCCAGCTGCAATGGGACAAGTCCTGGGGCCTTGCAGTTTGTGGGGTGTCACTGGACTCTAGATGATATTTCTAGATAGACACAAGACGTTTGGAGCTGTGAAGTCATCCTGCAGCCCTTTTACTTTTGTCCTGACTTTCAGATGAAGAGGATAAAATCCATGGCAAAATCCATCCATCCACCCATGCCGGGTGAGGAGGTTCCCCAGAGCAGGTCAGTCACTGTTTGTCTCTGCAGGGGGAGTTTAAAGTGTGACTCTGTTACAGCGCTGTTCTTCTTTTTAGGAAGTAAAGCTGGATATCAGCAGGCAAGGTGAGCAGTGAGTAGCTTACAGAGGCAGTTGTTATTGCTCAAGTCTCTCTGCTGCAACTCTGAGCATCTGTTCCTATTTCTGCACCAGGCATTCTTGGGACAATGGTGAGTAGCAGAATGGTTGGGTTTTGGCCAGCGTGCTGCTGAGGTCATGCATTGATATTTGGTTTTCTTTAATATAGCTGGCTAAGAAACACCAGGAGATTGTTGAACAGCAGTGCCAGCAGGACCTTCCCAGATGTAGAGGCCACCATCTTTTGTACATGACATGGGCCTGCATCCTGAGATGTCTGAGAGATAAGTAGAGGGCTAAGTCCCACAGAGGGGTGAGAGCGGGGTGCTGGTTTGGGAATTACTGGGAGGGGTTTTTGAGTCCAGTTTGGCGGTGGGGGGTGTCCATGAAGTGGCCCCTTAGGCCCCATGAAAGCCAAGTCTCACTTTTGATCTCAGTGCTGAGGTGTTCAGGGCAGAGCAGTCCCGGTGTGTCTGGTGTCACTTGTCTGCTGTGCATTATGTGTTGTTTGTGTATCTCCTGTCTTTTACCTTAGCACATTGAGGGGCCTGTCAGAAACCTTGGCATCATTGTTAGCATCTGTGATCTCTGCATTCCTTGGCCTGGCACCCCGGCCAGAGATGTGATTCTGATACCTGTCTGAGCTCCCGAGTCCAAAGTTCTCTCTTCAGAAGCATCCTGTCAGATGTCTTTTCAGGTCTTGTTCTGAGCTGTACGGACAGCTATGCCTCACCTGGATCCATTATGGTGGATTAGGAGTTCTACTAGTATGAGGTTAGCTAGAGGATTCTGACTGTAGGATTCCTGGGCATTCATCTTTGCTGTTCTTGGGATGAATCATCCAGTTTAGCATCTTCTTCCTCCAGGTTCTCTGAGCCTCATGAGCTCACCATCAGTCTCACCTTGGTCATCACCTTTTGACTTCTCTCTGTCCTTGTAGCCATTTTCCTTGCCTAGAGGTTTCTGTCTGTGTTGTGTCCCCATTGTCCGTCCTGTCCTGTGTCACGGGTGTCAGCACACATTTGTGCCGGGGCTGCTCTGCCCTGCCGCATAGCCTGGTGCGATAGGAGAGGGCCCGGGGACTTGGAATGTGTAATGTGGGGTGTAGTTGGACTCCAGATGGGATTTGTAGATGGACACGGGACATCTGGAGCTCTTAAGTTGTCCTGCAACAGTGTGACTCTTGTCCTAACGTTTTTTTCAGATTCAGATGAATTAAATCTGGGCCAGAGGGCCCCATCCCGTGTGAGGGGATTCCCCCGAGCAGGTGAGGCCCCATTTGTCTGTGGAGCAGAAGTGTACATGGTGACTCTGTTAGAGCTCTGTTCTTTGTCGTTCTTTTTAGGAAGTGAATCTGGATACCAGCAGTCAAGGTGAGCCGTGGAGAGAAGTGGTTGTTATTGCTCAGCTCTCAAGAACCGCAATTATTTCAGCAGATTGATCATGTCACAAGAGGTATCTGCCCAGTGTCAAGGATGATTTTTGAGACTGAGGCTTCAGGTGAGTGGAGGATTGTGAGTGGGAGAGGGAGGGTGAGCAGGTATCCAGTTAGGAGTTCTTGGGAGGGGGTTTGCAGGCAGCAGGGTGAGAAAGGGTGTTTATTTGTTTATTTGAGGCCCCCCCCCCCCCCAAGGCTTCAAGCAGAGGCATTCCCATGTCTTAGAGCACACAGAGTCATCCACTGCACTCACAGGAATGCCATTTAACTTTGCCTTTCTCTAACCCAGGTGCCAGCCCTAATAAAGGCCACAGCCTTGGAATCAGGATGAAGCTGGAGCCTGAGGGAGCCAGGCACACTCAGGAGAGGGCAAGTAGCTGACTGGCTGGGATTTGGCCCGCATAACTCTGGACTCATTCTTTGGTTTTGGTTTTCTTTATTGTAGCTGACCGAGAGGCTCACAGGCCATCACGAGGCTCTCTGAAGCAGACTCATTTCAGGTGCAACGTGGATTCCCGTCACCGATCATCCCAAAGATAAGTTGGGAGCCACGGCCTGGAGATGGGGGCGTAGCAGGTTGGGAGTTCTTGGGACAGATTTAAAAATTAGCGGAGGGAAAAGCAAACTTGTCCAAGGGCCTCTTAGGACAGCTAAAGGGAGAGGCTCTACTTTTGATGGCAGCTTTCAGGCGGGCAGTGCAGAACAGCTCTGGTTTGTGTCGTGGTTTCCGGTGTGCCGTGTTCCCTAGTGTGTCTTTGGGGTCCCTTTTGCCTTCTTCCCTCGAGGCCCTCACCACAAGCATGATGTGTGGTGTTTGATGTCCCCCTGTTTGTCACGTTCTGTGTCATGGGTGTCTGCACACATATGGGTGCCGGAGCTGTTCTGCCCTGCCGCATGGCCAGCTGCAATGGGACAAGCCCTGGGGAGTGTAAATTTGTAATGGGGGCTGTACTTGGGCTCTAGATGATATTTCTAGATAGACACAAGACGTTTGGAGCTGTGAAGTCATCCTGCAGCCCTTTTACTTTTGTCCTGACTTTCAGATGAAGAGGATAAAATCCATGGCAAAATCCATCCATCCACCCATGCCGGGTGAGGAGGTTCCCCAGAGCAGGTCAGTCACTGTTTGTCTCTGCAGGGGGAGTTTAAAGTGTGACTCTGTTACAGCGCTGTTCTTCTTTTTAGGAAGTAAAGCTGGATATCAGCAGGCAAGGTGAGCAGTGAGTAGCTTACAGAGGCAGTTGTTATTGCTCAAGTCTCTCTGCTGCAACTCTGAGCATCTGTTCCTATTTTTGCACCAGGCATTCTTGGGACAATGGTGAGTAGCAGAATGGTTGGGTTTTGGCCAGCGTGCTGCTGAGGTCATGCATTGATATTTGGTTTTCTTTAATATAGCTGGCTAAGAAACACCAGGAGATTGTTGAACAGCAGTGCCAGCAGGACCTTCCCAGATGTAGAGGCCACCATCTTTTGTACATGACATGGGCCTGCATCCTGAGATGTCTGAGAGATAAGTAGAGGGCTAAGTCCCACAGAGGGGTGAGAGCGGGGTGCTGGTTTGGGACTTACTGGGAGGGGTTTTTGAGTCCAATTTGGAGGTGGGGGGTGTCCATGAAGTGGCCCCTTAGGCCCCATGAAAGCCAAGTCTCACCTTTGATCACAGTGCTGAGGTGTTCAGGGCAGAGCAGTCCCGGTGTGTCTGGTGTCACTTGTCTGCTGTGCATTATGTGTTGTTTGTGTATCTCCTGTCTTTTACCTTAGCACATTGAGGGGCCTGTCAGAAACCTTGGCATCATTGTTAGCATCTGTGATCTCTGCATTCCTTGGCCTGGCACCCAGGCCATAGAACTTTTGACTCGGGAGCTCAGACAGGCATCAGACTCTCTTCTGTCTTTGGAAGCATCCAGTCAGATGTCTTTTCAGGTCTTTTTCTGAGCTGTACGGACAGCTGTGCCCCACCTGGATCCATTATGGTGGATTAGGGCTTGAAAGAATGTGAGGGCAGGCAGAGGATTCTGACCATAGGATTCCTAGGCATCCATCTTTACTGTTCTTGGAATCAATCATTCAGTTAGCATCTTCTTCCTGCAGTGTTCTCTGCGCCTCCTCAGCTCACCGTCAGTTTGAACTCAGTCATCTCCTTTTGCGTTTTCTCAGTCCTTGCAGCCATTTTCCTTGCCAAGAGATTTCTGTTCCTGTTGTGTCCCCGTTGTGTGTCCTGTCCTGTCTGTCCTGTGTCATGGGTGTCAGCACACATTTGTGCCGGGGCTGCTCTGCCCTGCCGCATAGCCTGGTGCGATAGGAGAGGGCCCGGGGACTTGGAATGTGTAATGTGGGGTGTAGTTGGACTCTAGGTGGGATTTGTAGATGGACACAGGACATCTGGAGCTCTTAAGTTGTCCTGCAACAGTGTGACTCTTGTCCTAACGTTTTTTTCAGATTCAGATGAATTAAATCTGGGCCAGAGGGCCCCATCCCGGGTGAGGGGATTCCCCCGAGCAGGTGAGGCCCCATTTGTCTGTGCAGCAGAAGTGTACATGGTAACTCTGTTAGAGCTCTGTTCTTTGTCTTTCTTTTTAGGAAGTCAATCTGGAAAGCAGCAGTCAAGGTGAGCCGTGGAGAGAAGTGGTTGTTATTGCTCAGCTCTGAAGCACATCAATTTTTCAGCAGCTTGGTCTTGTCACAAGAGGGATCTGCCCAGTGTCAAGGATGATGTTTGAGATTGAGGCTTCAGGTGAGTTGAGGATTGTGAGTGGGAGAGGGAGGGTGAGCAGGTATCCAGTTAGGAGTTCTTGGGAGGGGGTTTGCAGGCAGCAGGGTGAGAAAGGGTGTTTATTTGTTTATTTGAGCCCCCCCCCCCCCCAAGGCTTCTAGCAGAGGCATTCCTATGTCTTAGAGCACACAGAGTCATCCACTGCACTCACAGGAATGCCATTTAACTTTGCCTTTCTCTAAGCCAAGTGCCAGCCCTAATAAAGGCCACAGCCTTGGAATCAGGATGAAGCTGGAGCCTGAGGGAGCCAGGCACACTCAGGAGAGGGCAAGTAGGAATGCTGTGCCCCAAGCAGGGGTGCTTTGGTTTCTGCTGAGCAGGGCTTGCCCTATTCAAGGACTTTGCAGTGTCCCTTGGTACACCAGTGCAATGGTTTCTGCTGGGAAGGAAAGGATGAGCGTTGTAGACAGAGGCAACTAATGCACCTTAAACACCTTTGCTGTGTCTCTGTCCTTGTTTGAGAGGTGACCATCCACACCCTGCAAGGGGACGAGATTATTTCAATTTTATTTCTACTACAGGTTTTTTTGATCCATTAATGTATTTAAAACCACTTTTTTTATCGTGCCCTGCCGTACTGTCTGTTGCTGTCTCAACAATGGATGTATCTGTGAGAGGACATCACTCTCCTGGGCAGTGAGTGCTAGAGGACAAAGCCCTTAGTTTAGCATTGTTGGGACCAAACAAGGCAAGGAGTCATGGGTTTTCTTATTTTACTTCTTCCCCCATTTGTCATCCAGACTTCAAAATGAAGACCTGTAAATGCCTAGCTCTGTCTTGTGTTTAATGTGTTTTTATTTGTATTTATGTAACCGCAAAAAGCAGTGAAAGAAGAAATGTGACTGGATCTCACTATTACTGTGTGAGGGCTTATTTTAAAGGCTGGTGTATTTATGTTCTCTTTTTCCACTCCAAGCTTGACTTTTCCCCTCGTTTTTCCAGGTCTGCTGCATTGGGTGTCCCAAGGAGGGCTGGGTTCCTCAGCAGGGGTCTTAGGAGTTGGCGCTGATCCTGCTTTTTCTGAGGGTGTATCAAAGTGTGCTAGCAGAATGATAGTTTTCTGCACTGGAAAGCTTTCCCTCAATGCCATCAGTGCACGTACGTGTTTGAATTGTGGAACCAGACGGACTAAGGAAAGCCAAGGCCTGTAGCGGATTTCTGTTTGCTCTGTGTCTGTGAGAAGCGGGCTGTGTGCTGGACAGGGAGAGGCGCTGTTGGAGTGGCATCGGCGCCAGGTGTGAGTGTGAGGATGATGAGGGGCTCGGAGCAGCCCAGGTGTGAGTGTGAGGATGATGAGGGGCTCGGAGCAGCCCAGGTGTGAGTGTGAGGATGATGAGGGGCTCAGAGCAGCCCAGGTGTGAGTGTGAGGATGATGAGGGGCTCGGAGCAGCCCAGGTGTGAGTGTGAGGATGATGAGGGGCTCGGAGCAGCCCAGGTGTGAGTGTGAGGATGATGAGGGGCTCGGAGCAGCCCAGGTGTGAGTGTGAGGATGATGAGGGGCTCGGAGCAGCCCAGGTGTGAGTGTGAGGATGATGAGGGGCTCGGAGCAGCCCAGGTGTGAGTGTGAGGATGATGAGGGGCTCGGAGCAGCCCAGGTGTGAGTGTGAGGATGATGAGGGGCTCGGAGCAGCCCAGGTGTGAGCTGTGAGGATGATGAGGGGGTGGCTCTTGCCGGGGCGGTTTTAACGGGGGGAGAGTTTGCCTCTGTACATTTTTGCACGGAGCTGCTGAGTGGAGGGCTTTATGGGGCGCTCCCGGCGCTGTCTCACGGAAGGACTGCGAGAGCTTCTCCCAGGGTCGGCGGGAGCACCCGGATTCGCGCTTGGATACGTCCAAGCATCGCTTAAAGGAGGTGCCGAGGGACGAATCTTTGTGCCGAGGAGCAGCAGCCGAACAGGTGAGCCCGTGTGGGTTTGGAGCGGGGAATTTTGTCCTTCCCCTTTGCAATTTCATCTTGCCAGTCCCTCCCTGGTTCCTCAGGAACAAAAATAGAGTTTATGAGGACGAAAGGAATTCAATTTGAGGGAAACAAGTTCTCTTCCATTACTGGCTGTGTTTGAACTGGTAGGGGAGTCACCCTTTACCGGTGGTTTTAAGGGTATTGCTTGAAGGAAAACCAGAGTTTTCCAGGCTGTTAGGGGAATCCTGTGATCTATTTTAAGGGGAAAAGTATTGTTGTGGTGTTATGGAATTGATTTGAGAGTAGCCCCCCAATTTTTCATCACCCTAGGGTTGAAATGGAGGGGGCAGCCGTGGTGTCCCTCCTTTTCAAGGGTTTGAATGGAGGTGGAAATGGCCCTTTGCCATCAGTCGAAGGCTTTCATTTGAGGAGCGCCCCTTCTTTTGTGCTCTCGTAGGGGACGAACGTGAAGGGGAGAGGACACTTCTTTGCCCTTGTTGAAGGGAGGCGAGCCCCGCCTGCGGCGTCAGTTTCGGGCTTCGGTTGCGGGAAGCTGCAGCTGTGGCAGCGTTTGCAGGGCTGCAATGGGGCCGTGCCGCTGCATCGGAGGGCGCTTGTGGTGGCCGCGGCCCGGGCCGGAACGTTGCCGCTCGGGAGCGGCGCTGGCACGGCCCGGGCAGCTGCCGGGGCGCACGGGGGATTTGGCGCGGCCGGGCCGGCCAAGGGCGGCGGTGGCGGAGCCGCGCCGGTGCGAGCCGAGGGGACCCGCGCCGGGCCGGCCAAGGGCGGCAGAGGCGGCGCGGGCGCTGCTGCGGCGGCCCGGGCGGTGCCGGCCGCTCCGTCCGCTCCGGGCGCGGGGCTCGGGCGCCGCCGCCACCCCCGGGCCCGGTGCCGGCCCCGCCGGGCAGGGGCAGCGGGCGCGGCTCTCCGGGCCGGCGCCGGCCCCGCGTGCCGGAGGAGCCGCCGGAGGAGCCGGTCTCCTGGAGGGAGCCGCGCTCCGTCCGGGGCCGGCAGCGAGCGCGGGCTTCGGCTGCTCGCAGTGCTGGGGCGGTGCCGCGGTTCGGAGGCGCTTTTTCGGCATTGATTGCATCGCTGTGTTCGGTTTGCAGCGGGGGTACGCTAAGGGCTACGGGGTTCTTCCTGACTGCTGCGGTTCTCGGTGCCGGTGGGGATGATAAAGGTTCGTTTCGGATTGGGTTTCGTAGTCGGATATGGTTTTTTTGCCGGGGTATTATGTTTAGAAAGGCGCGCAATGGTTTTTACGGGTCGTAGCGCGAAGCAGCGGTTCGGATTTTAATTCTGTTGAGGTGGCTTTTATTGGCGTGAGCGGGTAGTGTTTGTTTCGGTGGGCTTTTGAGGTAGCGTCGTGTCGTTCATAGCAGCGGGTTTTTAATCTCGCGAATTGCATGTGTGTTTATCGTCTTCCAGGGCTTTTATTTATTTGGTTGGTTTGATTGTAGTGTATGTTTTATGGTTGCGGGTAATTTGGGAGACATTGTTTATGGTTACGTTTGTCTTTAGTCTTTGTGTTTGTTTCTAGGTGTTATTTTTATTTTGATAGCTTGAGACACTATGGGTTTATTCAGTTAGGTATAAATTTTTTGTTGAAAATGAAAGTTTATTCGGTTTTGGGGCTTTTTTTGTTGTTGTTCTTTGTTTTTGATTGTTTTTTTGTTGTTGTTCTTTCATGTATTTGATTGTTGTTCATCGGTTTCATTTTTGGGAATATGGGTATATATATGGTGGATCTTTTCAAGTAGTATTGAGTAGTTGTTTTCTTAGTTTTTAGTCCTTGAGATTTTTTCTATTTCGTTAAGTAGTTTGGTTGTTATTTTTACAGAGGATTGGTTATTCTTTGAGTTAGTGTAGAGGTAGAATTTTGTTTATTTTTTTTAGTAACCTTCAGAGTCAGTGGCACTGTTTGGAGTTTAGTAGGTTGGTTTGATTTCTTTTTTTAGTAGTTGTTGTAATTTGCTGTGCGTGTTTCTATAGGGTTTTCTTTTATCTTGGTTCCATTTTTCTGATGTGATGAGAATTTGTTATTGAAAAGAGTGTTTTTTGGTTTTTTGGCTGGCAGATTTTTGGCTGTTGGAGGTATCTTGATGTTTTTCGAAGATATTGGTGGGGATTCAATGCTCTTTGTATTGTAATTTTATTTAGGAATTGGATTTCTAATGTACAATTATAACTATAACTATATTTAAACAAAACAGATGTGTGGAAATGGGAATAAACCACTCTTGTTTTTACATATTTGGTCTTTTTTTAAAATTTTACTTGTAACATAAGTTATTATATATTACATATCTATAAATATACACAATACTCTAATTAAAAAGATAATATCTTATTGTAAGTAGAGAATATAAATATAGACACAACCCAACTCAAATATAAATATAGAAATGTGTTGCAAATATATGCAGGTATATATAAAATTTTAAAATAATTGTAAATATAAAATAACATCAATTGATACTATGCATAATACAAGTAATACTGTATATATCTTATTTAGCATATTATAGGAAATAGATATAAAAGAGATATATCAATTGATGTACTATACTTATAAAACAAATTATGTATATGATAATTATAAATATAGAAGTATTTTTCAAGTAGTTGAAAATAAAGGATGGTTTTGTTTTTCATTTGGCAAAAGCAGGGGTTTTAGTATAAAAATTATAAATACAAATAATATAAAGGTAGAAGTCTAAGTATATAAATATATCATAAATAGCTAAAGATTAATATAAAAATTAAAAATAAAGGAAAAAACAAGGTTTAGCAGTAGATATGATACGTAATTTAAAAATAATTTATCTCTATTATTTGAACAGGATACAGATTATATATATTTTAAATATAATGCATCAATATAAACTAGAAATGTAAATGTGTATACAGTCATGCAAGCTGTAAATATAAAAATATTTCAGTATAGTTTAAAAGAAGGGTTTTCTGGTATTTATTTAGTTAGAATTGGATTATTTTTAAAATAATAAAAGTATTAGAGAAATGTAATTTTAAACTATAGAAGAACTACATAAGAACTATACAATTAATAGAGAAAGATATTTATAAAAACACAGAGAAATACATATAAACAATAGGAATAGACAGAATATATTATATAAATTACATGCTACATCAATATTCACTATAAATATGAGTGTGACTATAAATATGAAAAATAGAAATAAAACTTTTATTTAAACATGGCTTTAAATCAAGGGGGCTTGTTTGGCTCGTGCTGGATAAGAGGCAGGTTTTTGGCATTTATTTCAGAGCAGTTTTTGTCTGGGGTCGCCCCTGTTCTTTTTTGCCGCCTTCGCTGCCCGCAGCCCCGAGGCGCGCTGCGCCCCCGGCTGGGGCGGGCGGCAGTGCTGCCACCTTGTGGGCAGAGCGCGGTACTGCAGCCGTGCGCCGGCAGGCAGGCGAGAGGCCGCCATGTTGGGGGTGGCGTGTCGCGGGTGTCTCGGACTGGCTTGACCTTCTCAAAATGGCGGCCAAAAAGGCGGAGAAAATAGCACACCCCGGTGAGTCTGCCCCCCTGTGTCCAAAGGGCGGTACTGCACCCCCCGAGCCAGCGCCTTGCCTCTCGCCGCTGGGTGCCGGGGGCGGCGGAAGGACGCGGCTGCCGAGCGACGGAAGGGCGAGGGGCGGGAGCGAGCGGCATCGGAACAGGCCTGCAGCCCCCGGGCCCGCGCCCGCCCCGCTCCAGGCGCTGGGAGCGACCGCGGGCCGGACAATCCCGGCGGGGCGGCCCCGGGCAGGCGGCGCAGGAGGCGGAGCGGGGCCGTGGCTCTCGCCGCCGTCGCTGCCGCCAGCTTTGGAAGGTCGGGCCGGGCGCCCGTCCCGTCCCGCCGGCTCCCGGTCTCTGTAAACTCCTCTGTGGCTTCGCAGGTCCGTGCTGGAGAGTGGGAGAAAGGGCCCTGCTGGTTGCCGTGTCCTCGGTGGGCAGAGAGCTCTGACCTTGGCCGGATGGGCTGCTGAGTAATGGAACAATGGGGATGCGCTTTTATGTATTTAGTGACCTTTACAGATTTCTCCCCCTGCTTCAGGTGAGCGTGCATCATTGCAGGCTTGGGATTGGGTGAAATGCGCTGAGGAAACCGGCTCTGGGGAGGGAAATCCTCTGTTAACATGTGCCTGTTCTTCTGTCAGACTCATCACAGCAGGACAGCGTGAAGACTGAAAGTGTAAGAAGATGTGAAGGGAAAGAGAGAATCTGACAGGAGCATCGAACGCACGAGTGCACGAATTTTGCTTTTGGCTTGGATTTAAACTCAGAAGTTGTAAGGAATTTGGGAAGGAGAAGGGACATTTCAGAAGGAGAAGGAGTTGTTGTTACAGTCCTGGCAAAATCTTTTGTTCAAGCTGATAAAAGAAGTTAGTTTAAATTTAAAAAAATTTAAAATGTGGGGTTTTTTTCCTTCACTATTATATTCATTGGTGGTATATGGTGTGTTATTTCTTGGTATTATTAACTCTGTGTAAATTGTTTTTTGAGTGAAGCTAACTTTCTGGATGGGTTTTCAGGTAGGAATGGATGGTATTTCAGGTAGGATTAATTTCAATAGGTTTCTTTCATAGACTTCTCATAGGTATTACTGGGATTTTGGTATTGTTTACTGTATGTATAAACATACAGATTTGGTAGGGCCAGCTGGGCTGCTGGAGTTTTGGGTGTGAATTTATTAGATGGCTTTGGTTAAATACAGAATAATTATGTAAGTTAACAGCAAATGACCCAATTTATCCAGCTATGCTGCCTAACCACAAAGTTTTATGTCTTACCAGTTTTCTGTTCTTCTGCTCCAAGTAGCTGTTGCAAAAAAGAAAGCACTGTTATTTTTGTGAAGAGTTTTCTTCTATAACAAGCCCTTTACTCCCCTTGAATCTGAGTCAGAGAGGCCAAACAGCTGCAGCTGTTCTGAGGGCTTTTATACCTGGGAGGATTTGCCCCCTCCCTTTTCCTGGGTGCCATGGGAACGAGAGGCAGGCACCATCGGGGGTATATTAACCCCAGCCTTGGCTGAGGGGCTTCATTCCCTCTCTGGGACGTGCTGGGGTAGGAGTTCTCCTCTCATTTCAGTGAAGAGGCTCTTTCAGCTCATCTCAGCTTGTTTCCAGCAGGTGTTTCTGGGCATCTAAAGCAGCAGAGGCTTGGAAGAGACTGTGAAGAAAACAGCATGGAATACAGGGAGTATGTAGGTTCACAATTTTGGGTTTTGTGTTTAGGGGTGTTAAAGCACCTTTGTAATTTCTGGTTTTGTTCTTGGTTTGTTTTTTATGGTTTTCAGGAGGAGCACACCTTTCAGAAATTCCAGGTTGTGTCAAGCACAACTCTTTTTGCAGCAGATTCATCGTGTCTCAGGAGGGATCTGCCCAGTGTCAAGGATGATTTTTGAGACTGAGGCTTCAGGTGAGTGGAGGATTGTGAGTGGGAGAGGGAGGGTGAGCAGGTATCCAGTTAGGAGTTCTTGGGAGGGGGTTTGCAGGCAGCAGGGTGAGAAAGGGTGTTTATTTGTTTATTTGAGGGCCCCCCCCCCCCAAGGCTTCTAGCAGAGGCATTCCCATGTCTTAGAGCACACAGAGTCATCCACTGCACTCACAGGAATGCCATTTAACTTTGCCTTTCTCTAACCCAGGTGCCAGCCCTAATAAAGGCCACAGCCTTGGAATCAGGATGAAGCTGGAGCCTGAGGGAGCCAGGCACACTCAGGAGAGGGCAAGTAGCTGACTGGCTGGGATTTGGCCCACATAACTCTGGACTCATTCTTTGGTTTTGGTTTTCTTTATTGTAGCTGACCGAGAGGCTCACAGGCCATCACGAGGCTCTCTGAAGCAGACTCATTTCAGGTGCAACGTGGATTCCCATCACCGATCATCCAGAAGATAAGTTGGGAGCCACGGCCTGGAGATGGGGGCGTAGCAGGTTGGGAGTTCTTGGGACAGATTTAAAAATTAGCGGAGGGAAAAGCAAACTTGTCCAAGGGCCTCTTAGGACAGCTAAAGGGAGAGGCTCTACTTTTGATGGCAGCTTTCAGGCGGGCAGTGCAGAACAGCTCTGGTTTGTGTCGTGGTTTCCGGTGTGCCGTGTTCCCTAGTGTGTCTTTGGGGTCCCTTTTGCCTTCTTCCCTCGAGGCCCTCACCACAAGCATGATGTGTGGTGTTTGATGTCCCCCTGTTTGTCACGTTCTGTGTCACAGGTGTCTGCACACATATGGGTGCCGGAGCTGTTCTGCCCTGCCGCATGGCCAGCTGCAATGGGACAAGTCCTGGGGCCTTGCAGTTTGTGGGGTGTCACTGGACTCTAGATGATATTTCTAGATAGACACAAGACGTTTGGAGCTGTGAAGTCATCCTGCAGCCCTTTTACTTTTGTCCTGACTTTCAGATGAAGAGGATAAAATCCATGGCAAAATCCATCCATCCACCCATGCCGGGTGAGGAGGTTCCCCAGAGCAGGTCAGTCACTGTTTGTCTCTGCAGGGGGAGTTTAAAGTGTGACTCTGTTACAGCGCTGTTCTTCTTTTTAGGAAGTAAAGCTGGATATCAGCAGGCAAGGTGAGCAGTGAGTAGCTTACAGAGGCAGTTGTTATTGCTCAAGTCTCTCTGCTGCAACTCTGAGCATCTGTTCCTATTTCTGCACCAGGCATTCTTGGGACAATGGTGAGTAGCAGAATGGTTGGGTTTTGGCCAGCGTGCTGCTGAGGTCATGCATTGATATTTGGTTTTCTTTAATATAGCTGGCTAAGAAACACCAGGAGATTGTTGAACAGCAGTGCCAGCAGGACCTTCCCAGATGTAGAGGCCACCATCTTTTGTACATGACATGGGCCTGCATCCTGAGATGTCTGAGAGATAAGTAGAGGGCTAAGTCCCACAGAGGGGTGAGAGCGGGGTGCTGGTTTGGGAATTACTGGGAGGGGTTTTTGAGTCCAGTTTGGCGGTGGGGGGTGTCCATGAAGTGGCCCCTTAGGCCCCATGAAAGCCAAGTCTCACTTTTGATCTCAGTGCTGAGGTGTTCAGGGCAGAGCAGTCCCGGTGTGTCTGGTGTCACTTGTCTGCTGTGCATTATGTGTTGTTTGTGTATCTCCTGTCTTTTACCTTAGCACATTGAGGGGCCTGTCAGAAACCTTGGCATCATTGTTAGCATCTGTGATCTCTGCATTCCTTGGCCTGGCACCCCGGCCAGAGATGTGATTCTGATACCTGTCTGAGCTCCCGAGTCCAAAGTTCTCTCTTCAGAAGCATCCTGTCAGATGTCTTTTCAGGTCTTGTTCTGAGCTGTACGGACAGCTATGCCTCACCTGGATCCATTATGGTGGATTAGGAGTTCTACTAGTATGAGGTTAGCTAGAGGATTCTGACTGTAGGATTCCTGGGCATTCATCTTTGCTGTTCTTGGGATGAATCATCCAGTTTAGCATCTTCTTCCTCCAGGTTCTCTGAGCCTCATGAGCTCACCATCAGTCTCACCTTGGTCATCACCTTTTGACTTCTCTCTGTCCTTGTAGCCATTTTCCTTGCCTAGAGGTTTCTGTCTGTGTTGTGTCCCCATTGTCCGTCCTGTCCTGTGTCACGGGTGTCAGCACACATTTGTGCCGGGGCTGCTCTGCCCTGCCGCATAGCCTGGTGCGATAGGAGAGGGCCCGGGGACTTGGAATGTGTAATGTGGGGTGTAGTTGGACTCCAGATGGGATTTGTAGATGGACACGGGACATCTGGAGCTCTTAAGTTGTCCTGCAACAGTGTGACTCTTGTCCTAACGTTTTTTTCAGATTCAGATGAATTAAATCTGGGCCAGAGGGCCCCATCCCGTGTGAGGGGATTCCCCCGAGCAGGTGAGGCCCCATTTGTCTGTGGAGCAGAAGTGTACATGGTGACTCTGTTAGAGCTCTGTTCTTTGTCGTTCTTTTTAGGAAGTGAATCTGGATACCAGCAGTCAAGGTGAGCCGTGGAGAGAAGTGGTTGTTATTGCTCAGCTCTCAAGAACCGCAATTATTTCAGCAGATTGATCATGTCACAAGAGGTATCTGCCCAGTGTCAAGGATGATTTTTGAGACTGAGGCTTCAGGTGAGTGGAGGATTGTGAGTGGGAGAGGGAGGGTGAGCAGGTATCCAGTTAGGAGTTCTTGGGAGGGGGTTTGCAGGCAGCAGGGTGAGAAAGGGTGTTTATTTGTTTATTTGAGGCCCCCCCCCCCCCCAAGGCTTCAAGCAGAGGCATTCCCATGTCTTAGAGCACACAGAGTCATCCAGTGCACTCACAGGAATGCCATTTAACTTTGCCTTTCTCTAACCCAGGTGCCAGCCCTAATAAAGGCCACAGCCTTGGAATCAGGATGAAGCTGGAGCCTGAGGGAGCCAGGCACACTCAGGAGAGGGCAAGTAGCTGACTGGCTGGGATTTGGCCCGCATAACTCTGGACTCATTCTTTGGTTTTGGTTTTCTTTATTGTAGCTGACCGAGAGGCTCACAGGCCATCACGAGGCTCTCTGAAGCAGACTCATTTCAGGTGCAACGTGGATTCCCGTCACCGATCATCCCAAAGATAAGTTGGGAGCCACGGCCTGGAGATGGGGGCGTAGCAGGTTGGGAGTTCTTGGGACAGATTTAAAAATTAGCGGAGGGAAAAGCAAACTTCTCCAAGGGCCTCTTAGGACAGCTAAAGGGAGAGGCTCTACTTTTGATGGCAGCTTTCAGGCGGGCAGTGCAGAACAGCTCTGGTTTGTGTCGTGGTTTCCGGTGTGCCGTGTTCCCTAGTGTGTCTTTGGGGTCCCTTTTGCCTTCTTCCCTCGAGGCCCTCACCACAAGCATGATGTGTGGTGTTTGATGTCCCCCTGTTTGTCACGTTCTGTGTCATGGGTGTCTGCACACATATGGGTGCCGGAGCTGTTCTGCCCTGCCGCATGGCCAGCTGCAATGGGACAAGTCCTGGGGCCTTGCAGTTTGTGGGGTGTCACTGGACTCTAGATGATATTTCTAGATAGACACAAGACGTTTGGAGCTGTGAAGTCATCCTGCAGCCCTTTTACTTTTGTCCTGACTTTCAGATGAAGAGGATAAAATCCATGGCAAAATCCATCCATCCACCCATGCCGGGTGAGGAGGTTCCCCAGAGCAGGTCAGTCACTGTTTGTCTCTGCAGGGGGAGTTTAAAGTGTGACTCTGTTACAGCGCTGTTCTTCTTTTTAGGAAGTAAAGCTGGATATCAGCAGGCAAGGTGAGCAGTGAGTAGCTTACAGAGGCAGTTGTTATTGCTCAAGTCTCTCTGCTGCAACTCTGAGCATCTGTTCCTATTTTTGCACCAGGCATTCTTGGGACAATGGTGAGTAGCAGAATGGTTGGGTTTTGGCCAGCGTGCTGCTGAGGTCATGCATTGATATTTGGTTTTCTTTAATATAGCTGGCTAAGAAACACCAGGAGATTGTTGAACAGCAGTGCCAGCAGGACCTTCCCAGATGTAGAGGCCACCATCTTTTGTACATGACATGGGCCTGCATCCTGAGATGTCTGAGAGATAAGTAGAGGGCTAAGTCCCACAGAGGGGTGAGAGCGGGGTGCTGGTTTGGGAATTACTGGGAGGGGTTTTTGAGTCCAGTTTGGCGGTGGGGGGTGTCCATGAAGTGGCCCCTTAGGCCCCATGAAAGCCAAGTCTCACTTTTGATCTCAGTGCTGAGGTGTTCAGGGCAGAGCAGTCCCGGTGTGTCTGGTGTCACTTGTCTGCTGTGCATTATGTGTTGTTTGTGTATCTCCTGTCTTTTACCTTAGCACATTGAGGGGCCTGTCAGAAACCTTGGCATCATTGTTAGCATCTGTGATCTCTGCATTCCTTGGCCTGGCACCCCGGCCAGAGATGTGATTCTGATACCTGTCTGAGCTCCCGAGTCCAAAGTTCTCTCTTCAGAAGCATCCTGTCAGATGTCTTTTCAGGTCTTGTTCTGAGCTGTACGGACAGCTATGCCTCACCTGGATCCATTATGGTGGATTAGGAGTTCTACTAGTATGAGGTTAGCTAGAGGATTCTGACTGTAGGATTCCTGGGCATTCATCTTTGCTGTTCTTGGGATGAATCATCCAGTTTAGCATCTTCTTCCTCCAGGTTCTCTGAGCCTCATGAGCTCACCATCAGTCTCACCTTGGTCATCACCTTTTGACTTCTCTCTGTCCTTGTAGCCATTTTCCTTGCCTAGAGGTTTCTGTCTGTGTTGTGTCCCCATTGTCCGTCCTGTCCTGTGTCACGGGTGTCAGCACACATTTGTGCCGGGGCTGCTCTGCCCTGCCGCATAGCCTGGTGCGATAGGAGAGGGCCCGGGGACTTGGAATGTGTAATGTGGGGTGTAGTTGGACTCCAGATGGGATTTGTAGATGGACACGGGACATCTGGAGCTCTTAAGTTGTCCTGCAACAGTGTGACTCTTGTCCTAACGTTTTTTTCAGATTCAGATGAATTAAATCTGGGCCAGAGGGCCCCATCCCGTGTGAGGGGATTCCCCCGAGCAGGTGAGGCCCCATTTGTCTGTGGAGCAGAAGTGTACATGGTGACTCTGTTAGAGCTCTGTTCTTTGTCGTTCTTTTTAGGAAGTGAATCTGGATACCAGCAGTCAAGGTGAGCCGTGGAGAGAAGTGGTTGTTATTGCTCAGCTCTCAAGAACCGCAATTATTTCAGCAGATTGATCATGTCACAAGAGGTATCTGCCCAGTGTCAAGGATGATTTTTGAGACTGAGGCTTCAGGTGAGTGGAGGATTGTGAGTGGGAGAGGGAGGGTGAGCAGGTATCCAGTTAGGAGTTCTTGGGAGGGGGTTTGCAGGCAGCAGGGTGAGAAAGGGTGTTTATTTGTTTATTTGAGGCCCCCCCCCCCCCCAAGGCTTCAAGCAGAGGCATTCCCATGTCTTAGAGCACACAGAGTCATCCAGTGCACTCACAGGAATGCCATTTAACTTTGCCTTTCTCTAACCCAGGTGCCAGCCCTAATAAAGGCCACAGCCTTGGAATCAGGATGAAGCTGGAGCCTGAGGGAGCCAGGCACACTCAGGAGAGGGCAAGTAGCTGACTGGCTGGGATTTGGCCCGCATAACTCTGGACTCATTCTTTGGTTTTGGTTTTCTTTATTGTAGCTGACCGAGAGGCTCACAGGCCATCACGAGGCTCTCTGAAGCAGACTCATTTCAGGTGCAACGTGGATTCCCGTCACCGATCATCCCAAAGATAAGTTGGGAGCCACGGCCTGGAGATGGGGGCGTAGCAGGTTGGGAGTTCTTGGGACAGATTTAAAAATTAGCGGAGGGAAAAGCAAACTTCTCCAAGGGCCTCTTAGGACAGCTAAAGGGAGAGGCTCTACTTTTGATGGCAGCTTTCAGGCGGGCAGTGCAGAACAGCTCTGGTTTGTGTCGTGGTTTCCGGTGTGCCGTGTTCCCTAGTGTGTCTTTGGGGTCCCTTTTGCCTTCTTCCCTCGAGGCCCTCACCACAAGCATGATGTGTGGTGTTTGATGTCCCCCTGTTTGTCACGTTCTGTGTCATGGGTGTCTGCACACATATGGGTGCCGGAGCTGTTCTGCCCTGCCGCATGGCCAGCTGCAATGGGACAAGTCCTGGGGCCTTGCAGTTTGTGGGGTGTCACTGGACTCTAGATGATATTTCTAGATAGACACAAGACGTTTGGAGCTGTGAAGTCATCCTGCAGCCCTTTTACTTTTGTCCTGACTTTCAGATGAAGAGGATAAAATCCATGGCAAAATCCATCCATCCACCCATGCCGGGTGAGGAGGTTCCCCAGAGCAGGTCAGTCACTGTTTGTCTCTGCAGGGGGAGTTTAAAGTGTGACTCTGTTACAGCGCTGTTCTTCTTTTTAGGAAGTAAAGCTGGATATCAGCAGGCAAGGTGAGCAGTGAGTAGCTTACAGAGGCAGTTGTTATTGCTCAAGTCTCTCTGCTGCAACTCTGAGCATCTGTTCCTATTTTTGCACCAGGCATTCTTGGGACAATGGTGAGTAGCAGAATGGTTGGGTTTTGGCCAGCGTGCTGCTGAGGTCATGCATTGATATTTGGTTTTCTTTAATATAGCTGGCTAAGAAACACCAGGAGATTGTTGAACAGCAGTGCCAGCAGGACCTTCCCAGATGTAGAGGCCACCATCTTTTGTACATGACATGGGCCTGCATCCTGAGATGTCTGAGAGATAAGTAGAGGGCTAAGTCCCACAGAGGGGTGAGAGCGGGGTGCTGGTTTGGGAATTACTGGGAGGGGTTTTTGAGTCCAATTTGGCGGTGGGGGGTGTCCATGAAGTGGCCCCTTAGGCCCCATGAAAGCCAAGTCTCACTTTTGATCTCAGTGCTGAGGTGTTCAGGGCAGAGCAGTCCCGGTGTGTCTGGTGTCACTTGTCTGCTGTGCATTATGTGTTGTTTGTGTATCTCCTGTCTTTTACCTTAGCACATTGAGGGGCCTGTCAGAAACCTTGGCATCATTGTTAGCATCTGTGATCTCTGCATTCCTTGGCCTGGCACCCAGGCCATAGATGTGATTCTGATACCTGTCTGAGCTCCCGAGTCCAAAGTTCTCTCTTCAGAAGCATCCTGTCAGATGTCTTTTCAGGTCTTGTTCTGAGCTGTACGGACAGCTATGCCTCACCTGGATCCATTATGGTGGATTAGGAGTTCTACTAGTATGAGGTTAGCTAGAGGATTCTGACTGTAGGATTCCTGGGCATTCATCTTTGCTGTTCTTGGGATGAATCATCCAGTTTAGCATCTTCTTCCTCCAGGTTCTCTGAGCCTCATGAGCTCACCATCAGTCTCACCTTGGTCATCACCTTTTGACTTCTCTCTGTCCTTGTAGCCATTTTCCTTGCCTAGAGGTTTCTGTCTGTGTTGTGTCCCCATTGTCCGTCCTGTCCTGTGTCACGGGTGTCAGCACACATTTGTGCCGGGGCTGCTCTGCCCTGCTGCATAGCCTGGTGCGATAGGAGAGGGCCCGGGGACTTGGAATGTGTAATGTGGGGTGTAGTTGGACTCCAGATGGGATTTGTAGATGGACACAGGACATCTGGAGCTCTTAAGTTGTCCTGCAACAGTGTGACTCTTGTCCTAACGTTTTTTTCAGATTCAGATGAATTAAATCTGGGCCAGAGGGCCCCATCCCGTGTGAGGGGATTCCCCCGAGCAGGTGAGGCCCCATTTGTCTGTGGAGCAGAAGTGTACATGGTGACTCTGTTAGAGCTCTGTTCTTTGTCGTTCTTTTTAGGAAGTGAATCTGGATACCAGCAGTCAAGGTGAGCCGTGGAGAGAAGTGGTTGTTATTGCTCAGCTCTCAAGAACCGCAATTATTTCAGCAGATTGATCATGTCACAAGAGGTATCTGCCCAGTGTCAAGGATGATTTTTGAGACTGAGGCTTCAGGTGAGTGGAGGATTGTGAGTGGGAGAGGGAGGGTGAGCAGGTATCCAGTTAGGAGTTCTTGGGAGGGGGTTTGCAGGCAGCAGGGTGAGAAAGGGTGTTTATTTGTTTATTTGAGGCCCCCCCCCCCAAGGCTTCTAGCAGAGGCATTCCCATGTCTTAGAGCACACAGAGTCATCCAGTGCACTCACAGGAATGCCATTTAACTTTGCCTTTCTCTAACCCAGGTGCCAGCCCTAATAAAGGCCACAGCCTTGGAATCAGGATGAAGCTGGAGCCTGAGGGAGCCAGGCACACTCAGGAGAGGGCAAGTAGCTGACTGGCTGGGATTTGGCCCGCATAACTCTGGACTCATTCTTTGGTTTTGGTTTTCTTTATTGTAGCTGACCGAGAGGCTCACAGGCCATCACGAGGCTCTCTGAAGCAGACTCATTTCAGGTGCAACGTGGATTCCCATCACCGATCATCCCAAAGATAAGTTGGGAGCCACGGCCTGGAGATGGGGGCGTAGCAGGTTGGGAGTTCTTGGGACAGATTTAAAAATTAGCGGAGGGAAAAGCAAACTTGTCCAAGGGCCTCTTAGGACAGCTAAAGGGAGAGGCTCTACTTTTGATGGCAGCTTTCAGGCGGGCAGTGCAGAACAGCTCTGGTTTGTGTCGTGGTTTCCCGGTGTGCTGTGTTCCCTAGTGTGTCTTTGGGGTCCCTTTTGCCTTCTTCCCTCGAGGCCCTCACCACAAGCATGATGTGTGGTGTTTGATGTCCCCCTGTTTGTCACGTTCTGTGTCACGGGTGTCTGCACACATATGGGTGCCGGAGCTGTTCTGCCCTGCCGCATGGCCAGCTGCAATGGGACAAGTCCTGGGGCCTTGCAGTTTGTGGGGTGTCACTGGACTCTAGATGATATTTCTAGATAGACACAAGACGTTTGGAGCTGTGAAGTCATCCTGCAGCCCTTTTACTTTTGTCCTGACTTTCAGATGAAGAGGATAAAATCCATGGCAAAATCCATCCATCCACCCATGCCGGGTGAGGAGGTTCCCCAGAGCAGGTCAGTCACTGTTTGTCTCTGCAGGGGGAGTTTAAAGTGTGACTCTGTTACAGCGCTGTTCTTCTTTTTAGGAAGTAAAGCTGGATATCAGCAGGCAAGGTGAGCAGTGAGTAGCTTACAGAGGCAGTTGTTATTGCTCAAGTCTCTCTGCTGCAACTCTGAGCATCTGTTCCTATTTTTGCACCAGGCATTCTTGGGACAATGGTGAGTAGCAGAATGGTTGGGTTTTGGCCAGCGTGCTGCTGAGGTCATGCATTGATATTTGGTTTTCTTTAATATAGCTGGCTAAGAAACACCAGGAGATTGTTGAACAGCAGTGCCAGCAGGACCTTCCCAGATGTGGAGGCCACCATCTTTTGTACATGACATGGGCCTGCATCCTGAGATGTCTGAGAGATAAGTAGAGGGCTAAGTCCCACAGAGGGGTGAGAGCGGGGTGCTGGTTTGGGAATTACTGGGAGGGGTTTTTGAGTCCAGTTTGGTGGTGGGGGGTGTCCATGAAGTGGCCCCTTAGGCCCCATGAAAGCCAAGTCTCACCTTTGATCACAGTGCTGAGGTGTTCAGGGCAGAGCAGTCCCGGTGTGTCTGGTGTCACTTGTCTGCTGTGCATTATGTGTTGTTTGTGTATCTCCTGTCTTTTACCTTAGCACATTGAGGGGCCTGTCAGAAACCTTGGCATCATTGTTAGCATCTGTGATCTCTGCATTCCTTGGCCTGGCACCCAGGCCATAGATGTGATTCTGATACCTGTCTGAGCTCCCCAGTCAAAAGTTCTCTCTTCAGAAGCATCCTGTCAGATGTCTTGTCAGGTCTTGTTCTGAGCTGTACGGACAGCTATGCCTCACCTGGATCCATTATGGTGGATTAGGAGTTCTACTAGTATGAGGTTAGCTAGAGGATTCTGACTGTAGGATTCCTGGGCATTCATCTTTGCTGTTCTTGGGATGAATCATCCAGTTTAGCATCTTCTTCCTCCAGGTTCTCTGAGCCTCATGAGCTCACCATCAGTCTCACCTTGGTCATCACCTTTTGACTTCTCTCTGTCCTTGTAGCCATTTTCCTTGCCTAGAGGTTTCTGTCTGTGTTGTGTCCCCATTGTCCGTCCTGTCCTGTGTCACGGGTGTCAGCACACATTTGTGCCGGGCCTGCTCTGCCCTGCCACATAGCCTGGTGCGATAGGAGAGGGCCCGGGGACTTGGAATGTGTAATGTGGGGTGTAGTTGGACTCCAGATGGGATTTGTAGATGGACATGGGATATCTGGAGCTCTTCAGTTATCGTGCAACAGTGTGACTCTTGTCCTAACGTTTTTTTCAGATTCAGATGAATTAAATCTGGGCCAGAGGGCCCCATCCCGTGTGAGGGGATTCCCCCGAGCAGGTGAGGCCCCATTTGTCTGTGGAGCAGAAGTGTACATGGTGACTCTGTTAGAGCTCTGTTCTTTGTCTTTCTTTTTAGGAAGTGAATCTGGATACCAGCAGTCAAGGTGAGCCGTGGAGAGAAGTGGTTGTTATTGCTCAGCTCTCAAGAACAGCAATTATTTCAGCAGATTGATCATGTCACAAGAGGTATCTGCCCAGTGTCAAGGATGATTTTTGAGACTGAGGCTTCAGGTGAGTGGAGGATTGTGAGTGGGAGAGGGAGGGTGAGCAGGTATCCAGTTAGGAGTTCTTGGGAGGAGGTTTGCAGGCAGCAGGGTGAGAAAGGGTGTTTATTTGTTTATTTGAGGCCCCCCCCCCCCCCCAAGGCTTCAAGCAGAGGCATTCCCATGTCTTAGAGCACACAGAGTCATCCAGTGCACTCACAGGAATGCCATTTAACTTTGCCTTTCTCTAACCCAGGTGCCAGCCCTAATAAAGGCCACAGCCTTGGAATCAGGATGAAGCTGGAGCCTGAGGGAGCCAGGCACACTCAGGAGAGGGCAAGTAGCTGACTGGCTGGGATTTGGCCCGCATAACTCTGGACTCATTCTTTGGTTTTGGTTTTCTTTATTGTAGCTGACCGAGAGGCTCACAGGCCATGACGAGGCTCTCTGAAGCAGACTCATTTCAGGTGCACCGTGGATTCCCGTCGCCGATCATCCAAAAGATAAGTTGGGAGCCACGGCCTGGAGATGGGGGCGTAGCAGGTTGGGAGTTCTTGGGACAGATTTAAAAATTAGCGGAGGGAAAAGCAAACTTGTCCAAGGGCCTCTTAGGACAGCTAAAGGGAGAGGCTCTACTTTTGATGGCAGCTTTCAGGCGGGCAGTGCAGAACAGCTCTGGTTTGTGTCGTGGTTTCCGGTGTGCCGTGTTCCCTAGTGTGTCTTTGGGGTCCCTTTTGCCTTCTTCCCTCGAGGCCCTCACCACAAGCATGATGTGTGGTGTTTGATGTCCCCCTGTTTGTCACGTTCTGTGTCACGGGTGTCTGCACACATACGGGTGCCGGAGCTGTTCTGCCCTGCCGCATGGCCAGCTGCAATGGGACAAGCCCTGGGGAGTGTAAATTTGTAATGGGGGCTGTACTTGGGCTCTAGATGCTATTCCTAGATGGACCTAAGGTGTTTGCAGCTTGTGAGTTATCCTGGTGGTGTTTGACACATGTTCTGACTTTCTTTCAGGTGTAGATGCATTGCATCCATGGCAGAGGGTCAGAGTTAGCAGGTGCCGGGCCTTCCTAGGAGCAGGGTGAGTAGCAGACTGGTGGGGTTTTGGCCGATGGGGTGCCAAGATCAGGCACTGATGTTTGGTTCTCTTTACTCTAGCTGTCTGAGAGACACCAGCCCGGTGACAGCAGGACCTTCCCAGCTGACGAGGTGGCCTTTCTTTGCACCTGGCACGGACCGGCATCGCCAGATGTCTGAGAGATAAGTAGAGGGCTATGACCCACAGAGGGGATGAAGGCAGGGTGCTGGTTTGGGAATTACTGGGAGGGGTTTTTGAGTCCAATTTGGAGGTGGGGGGGTGTCCATGAAGTGGCCCCTTAGGCCCCATAAAAGCAAAGTCTCACCTTTGATCACAGTGCTGAGGTGTTCAGGGCAGAGCAGTCCCGGTGTGTCTGGTGTCACTTGTCTGCTGTGCATTATGTGTTGTTTGTGTATCTCCTGTCTTTTACCTTAGCACTTTGAGGGGCCTGTCAGAAACCTTGGCATCATTGTTAGCATCTGTGATCTCTGCATTCCTTGGCCTGGCACCCAGGCCATAGAACTTTTGACTCGGGAGCTCAGACAGGCATCAGACTCTCTTCTGTCTTTGGAAGCATCCAGTCAGATGTCTTGTCAGGTCTTGTTCTGAGCTGTACGGACAGCTGTGCCCCACCTGCATCCATTATGGTGGATTAGGGCTTGAAAGAATGTGAGGGCAGGCAGAGGATTCTGACCATAGGATTCCTAGGCATCCATCTTTACTGTTCTTGGAATCAATCATTCAGTTAGCATCTTCTTCCTGCAGTGTTCTCTGAGCCTCATCAGCTCACCGTCAGTTTGAACTCAGTCATCTCCTTTTGCATGCTCTCAGTCCTTGCAGCCATTTTCCTTGCCAAGAGATTTCTGTTCCTGTTGTGTCCCCGTTGTGTGTCCTGTCCTGTCTGTCCTGTGTCACGGGTGTCAGCACACATTTGTGCCGGGGCTGCTCTGCCCTGCCGCATAGCCTGGTGCGATAGGAGAGGGCCCGGGGACTTGGAATGTGTAATGTGGGGTGTAGTTGGACTCTAGATGGGATTTGTAGATGGACACAGGACATCTGGAGCTCTTAAGTTGTCCTGCAACAGTGTGACTCTTGTCCTAACGTTTTTTTCAGATTCAGATGAATTAAATCTGGGCCAGAGGGCCCCATCCCGTGTGAGGGGATTCTCCCGAGCAGGTCAGTTACTGCTTTCCTCTGTAGAGGGAGTATAATTGATACGTGTTACAGCAGTGTTCTTTGTCTCTCTTTTTAAGCATTCAAGGGTGAGAGCTGCAGTCAAGGCCGAGTGGGCAAGGTGAGCATTGAGTAGCATACTGAAGCAGTTTTTATTGCTGCAGTCTCAGTTTCTGATGCTGTGCTAAGCATGTCTGCTTGTTTTGTTTTTTTTTGTTTTAGGTGGCCCCTTTCAATCTATGTTGGCTGAGCACGCCCATGCCAGGTGGGTGCAAGCTTCAGGTACTGCTGTGGCATCCTTGTCAGGGTAGGGATGTTGTGTTTTCTCAGTATCTTAGCATGCTTTTCTGCTTTGTTTCTTTCCAGGTTGTCTCCCTGCCCTAGGCATGCCAAGGAACACAGGAGGGCAGGTGAGTTGGGGTTTAGGCAGGCCGACTCATAGGCGAGTGTTACGCAGCAGCATGCTAAGCCTGCGCCTTTTTTTGCAGGTATCTTCTGCGCACCTTCCGGATTCAAATCGAGACTTGAGGTGAGCCGGGGCGGTGGTGCGCAGCACTCCCGGGGATTACCGGTTTTGAGGACAATAGTCACTTTTTCTGTTTCGTCTTAGGTACCCTGAGGAGGCTCTTAGGCAAAGCTTGGAAGCGGCAGTGCCAAAGCCCACACATCGAGAAAGCCTCGACATCCACGTCCAACCGAGGATGGATTTCGTCCCCTCCCCCTGAGAAAGCTAACTGTCGGGGCCCGTGGTCGGGGAAGGGGAAAAACCTTTAGTATCACAGGGGGCAGTTTCATGTCAGCTTAGCGGAGAGGTCTGTAGTGGGACGGGTCCTCTGGAAGTAAAGGGAGAGGCTTTCTCTTCAGCTTCATCAGAGCCTTTGCCGGGCAGGGCAGTTCCGACCCCTCTCCACAGCGTCGCGAACTTTACGTCGTCAGCCTTCCTCGACTCGGCATCGTCACGGATCTTTCCCCCGAGGAGCTCGCCTTCGGGTCTGCAGCTATAGCTACGATCACTCGGCCGTCTGCTTCCTTCTCTAGGCTCGCTGAGCCTCTCAAGCATCTTCTCAACTGCTTTGGCACTGAGTGCTTTTAATGAGTTACATTTCATTAACACACGCTATTGTCATAGGGCTTCCTTTCCTTTGGAGTCATCAGCCTCTGGTTCATCTTGCGCTAGGAATCTCAGGTCCCTAAGTGGAAAGTTGCCACTTGTCTCTGTGTTACGTCATCCGTGTCTGTTACATCGTCCGTGTCTGTGTTGCATAGCGTGTGTCTGTCGTCTTCCACGTCACAGGCCTTTATTACATCTCGACGCTTTGTTGGCAGTACTCCCTGCCATCTCACTCCTGTTCTACTCACGTTCCTTTCCGGATATTCCTTATTCCGGCATTTTTACCTTTTTACTCTTTGAGCCAGGAAGGGTTACAGAAGATGTTATCCATGTTCCTTCTCACTACCAGCTTTGGTAGTGCCTTTTTTCCCATGCCATTGTCTTGGACTTCTAGAGGGAGCATCTTACTCCTTCCTCAGGTGACTGCAGTAGTTCTATCGGTTCCATCTTCTCACAGGAGATAGGTCTCAAGAATTAATCTTCCAGATTGTTATCCTAAGTCCTGCTTTCTGTTGTATGCCCCTATGTTGGCTTGTATTTTATGTACCAATATTGTGTGTACCTATGCTGGCTTATACTCCATGTACTTATATTGTATGTACCTGTGATGGCTTATGCTGTATGTACTTACATTGTATGTACCTCTGTTGGTGTATATTGTATGTACCTGTGATGGCTTATGCTGTATGTACTTACATTGTATGTACCTCTGTTGGTGTATATTGTATGTACCTGTGATGGCTTATGCTGTATGTGGTTATACTGTATGTGAGTGTATCGCCTTATATTGTGTGTACTTACATTGTACCAATTATGATCGGAGCTGCCCTGCCCTGGCACGTAGTCACAGTTAGGTGGAAGAGTTATGAAAACTTTAGCGTTAATCTGTCTTTTGTGGGATTTTGGGTACAAAATTTATAGGTCCAGAGTGGGGACAGGTCCTAGCTGTCACATACCCGCTCATTGATCCCTTCCTGTCATCTCACAGGTCCCCGAGGCTGCTGATTTCCCTGGAATCTACCATTTGAAGTCAAGGAGCAGCAGCGAGAAGATGTGTCAAAGCACGTTCCTCAGAGTCGTGAGTAAGGGCCGCAGCGAGCGTGTAAGTCGGAAGAGCGTGCGGGTGTGTGTGGGAGCAAGCGAGCGTGTCTGTCTGCCTCCGCTCGTTCCTGCGTGTGTGAGCGCATGCTGACTGGCTTTACCCTTGTGTGTATGGCTTTTGGTTTTCAGGTTTTTCATCTCATTTTTAAATTTAGAATAAAAAATCCCCAGCCGGGGTTTTTTTTTTTTTTCCCCTCCGGCTGGGTTTTTTTTCCCTCGGTCCCGGTCGGTCCCCGAGGCAACGTTCATCGCCAAAGTTTGGGCGCGGACCCTCCAGGGACCGGGGTTTTTGTCAGTCAGGAGGATTTTTTAGAGGCTTCTGGGAACCGCGTTCCCGAGGAGTGGTGTGAATTGTTGCAGAGGGTTAGCTGAGCGGTTGATGTGTGAATCAGTGTGGGTTTGTGTGTCAGCTGAAGGAAGTGTGTGTGTGTGTTGAAGGGCTCTAGAGTTGTAACCTTGTATGGCTTTGGGTTTTTCAGGTTTTTCAACTCATTTTTAAATTTAGAATAAAAAATCCCCAGCTGGGGTTTTTTTTTTTTTCCCCCCGGCTGGGTTTTTTTTCCCTCGGTCCAGGTCGGTCCCCGAGGCGACGTTCATCGCCAAAGTTTGGACGCGGACCCTCCAGGGACCGGGGTTTTTGTCAGGCAGGAGGATTTTTTGCAGGCTCCCGGTAACCATGTTCCCAAGGACCACTGATTTCTGGGGTGTAATTTAGCAGTTGTGATGAGAGGGATGGTGAGGTTTTGTGCTATCTGAAGGGAGTGTGTGTGGTAGATGAATGTAGTTTTCTTGGTGCTTTTGTTGTTCTGGGTTTCCTGTAATCTTCAATTAAGCTTTTTCTATTTTCATTATATGGTGTATTGCTGTGTATTTAAATTTGACTTCTAACAGTGTGTGTATGGCTTCTATCTGCATTTACATTTGTGTATACTGTTTCAATGTATTTTGCTGATGTATAAATAAAATCATTCATTCAATCCAGTAAAATCCCCCCTAATAAAGAGATCCCCTGCCCTTCCCTACCCCCCCTGTGGCTCTTGTGTTTTTTTGGTGTGGTTTTGTATTTTCTTTCCACTGTATTTCTTCCTGTTGCTCCTCACTTTCCTTTTCTATTTCTAACCTAACTTCCATCTGTCTCTGTCCCTTTGTTTCTGTTTCTCACTGTTTCTGACACTGTGTCTGTGCTTCTGTAACTATGTTTCTATCCCCTTCCTTTTCTTATTTGGGTAATTTCATCTTTTATCTGACTGTATTTATTTTGCTCTCTTTTGACTATACTTTGCACCTTATTTATTTTCCTTCATAACTTTCACCCTTGCTCTTGTTGCTTCTGTTTCTCTGTGTTCTCCTTTTCCTTGGTTCGTCCTTTTTGCTCTCAGTCTTTTCTTTTTTCACTCTGTCCTGAGATTTCACTTTGGTGGGGATTAGAGTTAATTTCTTTTTCCTCTAACTCCCATCCTTCATTTTCTCAACCTCCTTTCTTTTCCTTTCTCTCTGTCTTGGTTTCTCTCTGTTTTCTTTTCTCTTTCTGTCTCTCGGTCTTCTTTTCTTCTATCTCTGTGTTCTTTTCTGTCTGTTTTGTTTCTCTTCTCTGTCTTCCTGTGGTTTTTTTTTTCTATTTCTCTCCTTTTCACTCTTTTTCCTTCTCTCTCTCTCCCTTTCAGGCTTTACTTCTTTCTCTTCTCTCTGTTTCTTTCTCTTCTCTCACTTTTCTCTCACTTTTCTCTTCTCTCACTTTTCTCTCGCTTTCCTCTTCTCTCTTTCTAACTTTGTTTTCCTTTCTAGCTTTAAATTAAAAAAGCAGCAGTAGAAAATTTCAGGCTCCCGGGGAGTAAAGGAAAAGAATTAAAAATACAAACCAAACCATTTACTCCCCGGGAGCCTGAAATTTCCTACTGCTGCACCAGACATATACTTTTTATTCTTTTTACTACATACAGTATATAGGGACCCCACCCCCTAATTAGCACCCCTACCCAGGTGCCAGCAATCAACCCTAACCCTAGTCCCCATCCCTAAACACCACCCCCCACATCTCCCCGCCCCCAGGGGGTGGGGACTAGGGTGAGGGGGCGGGGACTAGGGTTAGGGTTGATTGCTGGCACCTGGGTAGGGGTGCTAATTAGGGGGCGGGGACTAGGGTTAGGGGGCGGGGACTAGGGTTAGGGTTGATTGCTGGCACCTGGGTAGGGGTGCTAATTAGGGGGCGGGGACTAGAGTTAGGGGGCGGGGACTAGGGTTAGGGTTGATTGCTGGCACCTGGGTAGGGGTGCTAATTAGGGGGCGGGGACTAGGGTTAGGGGGCGGGGACGAGGGTTAGGGTTGATTGCTGGCACCTGGGTAGGGGTGCTAATTAGGGGGCGGAGACTAGGGTAAGGGTTGATTGCTGGCACCTGGGTAGGGGTGCTAATTACGGGGCGGGGACTAGGGTTAGGGTTGATTGCTGGCACCTGGGTAGGGGTGCTAATTAGGGGGCGGGGACTAGGGTTAGGGGGCGGAGACTAGGGTTAGGGTTGATTGCTGGCACCTGGGTAGGGGTGCTAATTAGGGGGCGGGGACTAGGGTTAGGGTTGATCGCTGGCACCTGGGTAGGGGTGCTAATTAGGGGAAAAAACAAGGAAAAACCCCAAGATGGGCGAAAAAAACCTGTCGTAAATACGGACGTAAAGCGCGACTGTCGTAAAACTGCCGTAAAGCGCGACTGTCGTAAAAGGGGCCGTAAAGCGCGACTGTCGTAAAAGCGGCCGTAAAGCGCGACTGTCGTAAAAGCGGCCGTAAAGCGCGACTGTCGTAAAAGGGGCCGTAAAGCGCGACTGTCGTAAAACTGCCGTAAAGCGCGACTGTCGTAAAAGGGGCCGTAAAGCGCGACTGTCGTAAAAGCGGCCGTAAAGCGCGACTGTCGTAAAAGGGGCCGTAAAGCGCGACTGTCGTAAAAGCGGCCGTAAAGCGCGACTGTCGTAAAAGGGGCCGTAAAGCGCGACTGTCGTAAAAGGGGCCGTAAAGCGCGACTGTCGTAAAAGCGGCCGTAAAGCGCGACTGTCGTAAAAGGGGCCGTAAAGCGCGACTGTCGTAAAAGGGGCCGTAAAGCGCGACTGTCGTAAAAGCGGCCGTAAAGCGCGACTGTCGTTAAAGCGGCCGTAAAGCGCGACTGTCGTAAAAGCGCCGTAAAGCGCGACTGTCGTAAAAGCGGCCGTAAAGCGCGACTGTCGTTAAAGCGGCCGTAAAGCGCGACTGTCGTAAAAGCGCCGTAAAGCGCGACTGTCGTAAAAGCGGCCGTAAAGCGCGACTGTCGTAAAAGGGGCCGTAAAGCGCGACTGTCGTAAAAGCGGCCGTAAAGCGCGACTGTCGTAAAAGGGGCCGTAAAGCGCGACTGTCGTAAAAGGGGCCGTAAAGCGCGACTGTCGTAAAAGCGGCCGTAAAGCGCGACTGTCGTAAAAGGGGCCGTAAAGCGCGACTGTCGTAAAAGCGGCCGTAAAGCGCGACTGTCGTAAAAGCGGCCGTAAAGCGCGACTGTCGTAAAACTGCCGTAAAGCGCGACTGTCGTAAAACTGCCGTAAAGCGCGACTGTCGTAAAAGCGGCCGTAAAGCGCGACTGTCGTAAAAGGGGCCGTAAAGCGCGACTGTCGTAAAACTGCCGTAAAGCGCGGCTGTCGTAAAAGGGGCCGTAAAGCGCGGCTGTCGTAAAACTGCCGTAAAGCGCGACTGTCGTAAAAGGGGCCGTAAAGCGCGACTGTCGTGAAAGGGGCCGTAAAGCGCGACTGTCGTAAAAGGGGCCGTAAAGCGCGACTGTCGTAAAAGGGGCCGTAAAGCGCGACTGTCGTAAAAGCGGCCGTAAAGCGCGACTGTCGTAAAACGGCCGTAAAGCGCGACTGTCGTAAAACTGCCGTAAAGCGCGACTGTCGTAAAAGGGGCCGTAAAGCGCGACTGTCGTAAAAGCGGCCGTAAAGCGCGACTGTCGTAAAACGGCCGTAAAGCGCGACTGTCGTAAAACTGCCGTAAAGCGCGACTGTCGTAAAAGGGGCCGTAAAGCGCGACTGTCGTAAAAGCGGCCGTAAAGCGCGACTGTCGTTAAAGCGGCCGTAAAGCGCGACTGTCGTAAAAGCGGCCGTAAAGCGCGACTGTCGTAAAAGGGGCCGTAAAGCGCGACTGTCGTAAAAGGGGCCGTAAAGCGCGACTGTCGTAAAAGCGGCCGTAAAGCGCGACTGTCGTAAAACTGCCGTAAAGCGCGACTGTCGTAAAAGCGGCCGTAAAGCGCGACTGTCGTAAAAGGGGCCGTAAAGCGCGACTGTCGTAAAACTGCCGTAAAGCGCGGCTGTCGTAAAAGGGGCCGTAAAGCGCGGCTGTCGTAAAACTGCCGTAAAGCGCGACTGTCGTAAAAGGGGCCGTAAAGCGCGACTGTCGTGAAAGGGGCCGTAAAGCGCGACTGTCGTAAAAGCGGCCGTAAAGCGCGACTGTCGTAAAAGGGGCCGTAAAGCGCGACTGTCGTAAAAGCGGCCGTAAAGCGCGACTGTCGTAAAACTGCCGTAAAGCGCGACTGTCGTAAAAGGGGCCGTAAAGCGCGACTGTCGTAAAAGCGGCCGTAAAGCGCGACTGTCGTAAAAGCGGCCGTAAAGCGCGACTGTCGTAAAAGGGGCCGTAAAGCGCCACTGTCGTAAAACTGCCGTAAAGCGCGACTGTCGTAAAAGGGGCCGTAAAGCGCGACTGTCGTAAAAGCGGCCGTAAAGCGCGACTGTCGTAAAAGGGGCCGTAAAGCGCGACTGTCGTAAAAGCGGCCGTAAAGCGCGACTGTCGTAAAAGCGGCCGTAAAGCGCGACTGTCGTAAAAGCGGCCGTAAAGCGCGACTGTCGTAAAAGCGGCCGCAAAGCGCGACTGTCGTAAAAGGGGCCGTAAAGCGCGACTGTCGTAAAACTGCCGTAAAGCGCGACTGTCGTAAAAGGGGCCGTAAAGCGCGACTGTCGTAAAAGCGGCCGTAAAGCGCGACTGTCGTAAAAGGGGCCGTAAAGCGCGACTGTCGTAAAAGGGGCCGTAAAGCGCGACTGTCGTAAAACTGCCGTAAAGCGCGACTGTCGTAAAAGCGGCCGTAAAGCGCGACTGTCGTAAAAGCGGCCGTAAAGCGCGACTGTCGTAAAACTGCCGTAAAGCGCGACTGTCGTAAAAGCGGCCGTAAAGCGCGACTGTCGTAAAAGCGGCCGCAAAGCGCGACTGTCGTAAAAGCGGCCGCAAAGCGCGACTGTCGTAAAACTGCCGTAAAGCGCGACTGTCGTAAAAGGGGCCGTAAAGCGCGACTGTCGTAAAAGCGGCCGTAAAGCGCGACTGTCGTAAAAGGGGCCGTAAAGCGCGACTGTCGTAAAAGGAGCCGTAAAGCGCGACTGTCGTAAAAGCGGCCGTAAAGCGCGACTGTCGTAAAAGGGGCCGTAAAGCGCGACTGTCGTAAAACTGCCGTAAATCGCGACTGTCGTAAAAGGGGCCGTAAAGCGCGACTGTCGTAAAAGCGGCCGTAAAGCGCGACTGTCGTAAAAGCGGCCGTAAAGCGCGACTGTCGTAAAACTGCCGTAAAGCGCGACTGTCGTAAAAGCGGCCGTAAAGCGCGACTGTCGTAAAACTGCCGTAAAGCGCGACTGTCGTAAAAGCGGCCGTAAAGCGCGACTGTCGTAAAAGGGGCCGTAAAGCGCGACTGTCGTAAAAGCGGCCGTAAAGCGCGACTGTCGTAAAAGGGGCCGTAAAGCGCGACTGTCGTAAAAGCGGCCGTAAAGCGCGACTGTCGTAAAACTGCCGTAAAGCGCGACTGTCGTAAAAGGGGCCGTAAAGCGCGACTGTCGTAAAACTGCCGTAAAGCGCGACTGTCGTAAAAGCGGCCGTAAAGCGCGACTGTCGTAAAAGGGGCCGTAAAGCGCGACTGTCGTAAAACTGCCGTAAAGCGCGGCTGTCGTAAAAGGGGCCGTAAAGCGCGGCTGTCGTAAAACTGCCGTAAAGCGCGACTGTCGTAAAAGCGGCCGACTCCGGCCCTCCCGCCCCTGGGCGCTGCCCCCCATCTACGGGCCCTCTCCTGCGGTCGCCGCCCCGCCTTTAGCTGCCCGTCCCCGCGGCACCGCCCCCAGACACCGCCCCCCGTCGCCAGGCTGTCGCGGCCAGAGGCCGCCGCTGCGCCCCAGAAGCCCCTCCCCGCGACGCCGCTGTCCGCACGCGAACCGGAGCAGCATTCCGGCCACCGGGAACTCGTAGAAAGCGCAAAAATTCCGGCAGAAATCGAGGAAAAAATCCGGTCATGGCGGCCGCCATATTGCCGGAAGTGACGTCATTCGGTTGGGCGCCGCCATCTTGTCCCCATACCACGTGCTCGGCTGGGCATCGCCATCTTACCGAAAACCGCGTGTCAGCATGGGCGCCGCCATTTTCCTGGAAGCAACGTGCTGGCACGGGCGCGGCCATCTTGCCGGAAACCACGTGCCGGCATGGGCGCGGCCATTTTGCCGGAAACTACCCCAGGGCGCGGCCATTTTACGGGACACCACGTGACATCGTGGGCGCAGCCATCTTGCTAAAAGTCACGTGACCATCGCCATCTTAGAAAACAATCACGTGACAACGTGGGGGCCGCCATCTTGGATAAGGCTTTGTTTTAATCGGTAATTTTAAAAATTAGGGTTAATTTTAAGGGGTAATTATAAGGGTTACGGTTCATTTTAAGATTAATTGGGGTTCGGGGTGGGGTTGAGGCCTCGGGGTGGGGCTCGGGGTGGGGTTCAGGCCTCGGGGTGGGGCCCGGGGTGGGGTTGAGCCCTCGGGTGAGGTTGGGGGCGGGGTAAGGGCTAGGGTTAGGGTCAGGGTTAGGGTTAGGGTCAGGGTCATGCCGCTTCCTCCACCACCGGGTCTATACACAGCACCACAGCGGGCAAAAACTGCAGCACCTTGCATGCATCCTTCCGCGTCTCTCCCTCTGCCAGAACTTGAGGAGCTGGGCACGGCTGCATCACCGAGAGATCCCTCCGCAGTGCGTAACCCTGCACAACCGATACCTGATATCCCTAAAAAATCATAAGAAGCAAATATGACTGCAGGGAAAACAAGCTGGAGAGAACAAAAGGTGGTATTGTTATCCTTACCCTCTGTTAGAAACATCCACTGTGCTTTGATGCTGGTAGCTGCCAGGGGCTTGTTAGCTCTTTGTAGGCAGGTGTAGGTGTTCACTTGTAGGTTTTTTCTCTGGACAAGTCAATTCAAACTTTGCTAAGCTTATATTTGCAGATTACTCTCTAGCACAGTCCAGCATGACATTTTTGAATGTTGTAAAAATACCATGTTACTTTGAAATTGCTAACGATGAGAAGCCTTAGGGAAAAAAGAAGATTTCAGGGTTGGAAGATGTGAGAAGAATTTTGTGGGGATGTGAGACTGAAATAAAGTGCACTTGAAGCTGGACTGGCACGCTGGCAGATCCCCTATTAAAGAGTAGTGCTTAAATTAACCTGGGGGTTGCCCATTGTTTCTGTAGAAATCAATGTTTCCTGGTCTTCAGAAGTAAGCTGCTTTGAAAAGCTGGAAGGTGCAGCATAGTGACAATCCCCGTGCTTTGGATTAAAAGTAGATTTCAGAAGGGTGATAGGCTTTTGTCTTTTCCTAGAAGTCGATGTAATCCTATCGAGGAGTTTTTAATTCTGTGTTGCCATGTCATCCCTCAGAGCCCTGTCGTACTAATCGTCATACAGATACAAAACAAAAAATCAGACCCTGTCCCAGCCACTTAGAGCCCAGAACACGATTTCCTCGGGCTGCCATTTGTGTGCCATCGGTACTCACCGCGGAAGCGAGCCGGGGATGTTGCAGCTGTTGGGAACAAACCGCTTCTCGTCACACAGAAATGGAATTCGGACGACGCCTCGGCCAGCCCCTCTCTGCCGTCGTCTCCTGAATCTGCAGCAGAGCAGTTCCAGTCCGTCCGGGTACGTGTAATCCAGCTCCTGACGATCTGAGCACACGGAGCAGCGCTCAGCTGCCGTGGGGGGCTCAGGGAAGGCAGAGTGTGCATTGTCATCTTCCTGAACCTACGGACCAATCAAAGTGAGAAGCCACAGGGTGGAAATCACTCGCATATATGCTAAATAAAACTTGCAGATTTATTTAAGAATTGTTTCTGCTTGTTCTTTTTTGTGCTTCTGTGCTTAGAAAACATCCCTACAAAATCAGTTCAGTTCATCAGTTGAACCTTTGTTTGCAGACCCTCACTGAGCAGAATTTGTTGCAGACTCAGTGCACGCTGCGCTGGAGTGTGAGGAGCTCAGTGCACTGCCGGGAGTGTGAGGAGCTCATGTGTGCTACTTTTTGCTTTAGGACGCTCTAAGGTATTTATTCCTTTTGGGATACATGATGAGAATTCCCAAGAGAGGTAGTTATAAGGTATGACATCAGGAAAAAGCCTGTGTGGTTGGAATGTTGTTGCTGTCAAAAGTTAATTCTTTCTTAGCCAGTAGTTAGCTTTTTGCTTTATTTTTGTGGTAGCAGTATTTTATTGTTTAAAAAATTGCTTCAAAATAACTTGAGTGGCTGGCCATCGGTACCTTGTTCAGATTTGCCTATTTGCTTGTAGCTAAAATGTTCACATCTTGTTTATCATTCTATTTTAGAAACTGCTGCCCAGCCAACTAATAACTGAACATCTATCTGTCTGGGACACGGGGAGAGGATTTAGGTAATGTCTTTGTTTCCAGAAAAAAGTTCCTGTGTAGTTTCTAAATAGAGGAGAGGGGGGTGAAGACTCGGGGCTCTGATGCCATTGGGGCACCCCAAGGTCCCCAGGAGAGGAAGCCCCACTGGGGTGCAGGAGTAGGTGTGTTCTCATGTAATATAGAATAAATTACAAATATAAACATGAAAATTGTAATCATGAAAATATTTTTTTAAATAGCTAAATAAAGCAGGTTTTTTTTATTTGTCAATAGGCAGGGTTTTTATTATAAAAATTATAAATACAAACAATATAAATGTAGAAATCTAAGTACAGGAATATATCATAAATAAATACAGATATATATATAAAGTTTAAAAACAAGAAAAAATTAGTTGTAGCAGTAGATATGACACATAATATAAATAATAATTTAAATACATTTCTAGAACTTTACATATATTATATATAATTATTAATACACTGCATCAAAAGAAACTATAAATATAAATGGGAATATAACGATACTAAGTATAAAAATATTTCAATCTCGTTTAAAAGAAGGTGGTTTTTTGTATTTATTTGGTTAGAGACGGGGTTTTTATTTGGAATAATAGAAGTATTATAGAAGTATAAATCTAAATATAGAAATAAACAATCTATAGAGAAAGATATTTGTAAAAACACGAGCGAACGACGCCTCCTTCGGCCGAATGGAACGAGCTCAGCCGAAGCAAGGCGAGACCGGCCGAACCTGACGGCCTCGAGCGAACCGAGGCCAGGCTTGCGAGGCTGCCTGAACGGAGCCGAGCTCAGGCGAACCGAGCCCGCTGCTCTCGTGCGCGCTAATTAGCGCGAGTGCGGTCACCGCCTAATGAGCCCCTGTGCCGCCCCGCGCTCCCGGTCGTGTCCGTGCGATGGGCGGGCCGCCCGCGGGACGCGGCAGCAGGAGAGCCCCGAGCCGGGCGCGTTTAACGTGAGGCGGCGCCGCTTGCCCGCCCTCAGGGAGCCGAGCCGAGCTGAGCCGAGGCGCGCCGAGCGCACAGAGCGGCTCCGAGTTCGGCCGAAGCGAGCCGAGCCGCGCCGAGCGCACAGAGCCGCTCCGAGTTCGGCCGACGCGCGCTGAGCGCACGGATTGGCTCCGAGTTCGGCCGAATAAAGCCGAGCTGCGCCGAGCGCACAGAGCCGCCCCGAGTTCGGACGAAGCGAGCCGAGCCGCGCCGAGCGCACAGAGCGGCTCCGAGTTCGGCCGAATGAAGCGAGCCGAACGCACGGATTGGCTCCGAGTTCGGCTGAATGAAGCCGAACGCACTGATTGGCTCCGAGTTCGGCAGAAGCGAGCCGAGCCGCGCCTAGCGCACAGAGCGGCTCCGAGTTCGGCTGAATGAAGCCGAGCCGCGCCGAACGCACGGATGGGCTCCAAGTTCGGCCGACGCGAGCCGAGGCGCGCCGCGCCGAGCGTAGAGAGCGGCTCCGAGTTCCGCTGAATGAAGCCGAGCCGCGCCGAGCGTACAGAGCGGCTCCGAGGCGCGCCGAGCGCACAGCGCGGCTCCGAGTTCGGCCGAATGAAGCGAGCCGAACGCACGGATTGGCGCCGAGTTCGGCCGAACCGAGCCGAACGCACGGATTGGCGCCGAGTTCGGCCGAAACGAGCCGAGCCGAGCCGAGCGCACAGAGAAGCTCCGAGTTCGACCGAAGCGAGCCGAGCCGCGCCGAACGCACGGATTGGCTCCGAGTTCGGCCGAAGCGAGCCGAGCCGCGCCGAGCGCACAGAGAGGCTCCGAGTTCGGCCGAATAAAGCCGAGCCGCGCCGAAGAGGCGCATCCAGCCGAATGCAGCCGACAATAGCCGAGTTTAGCCGATTGCAGCCCAATTTAGCCGAGCTCTTAAGTTATTCTGCAGCCCTTTGACTTTTGTCCTGACTTTTTTTCAGATGCACCTCCTCAGGTGACTGCAGCAGTTCCTTAGGTTCCATCTTCTCAAAGGGTACAAGGCTCAAGAATTCGTCTTCCAGAGAGTTATCTCAAGTCCTGGCTTGTATTGTATCTGCCTCTGTTGGCTTATGTTGTATGTACCTCTATTGTGTGTACCTATGCTGGCTTATACTGTACGTACTTATACTGTATGTACCTGTGTTGGTTTATACTATATGTACTTACATTGGATGTACCTATATTGGTTTATATTGTGTGTACCTGTGTTGGTTTATACTGTATGTAAGTGTGTCACCTTATATTGTGTGTACTTACACTCTGTTTACACTTGCACTGTTTACCTCAGCCTATATTGTGTGTACTTATATTGTACCACTTACAATCAGAGCTGCCCTGCCCTGGCACGCAGTCACAGTTAGGTAGAACAGTTACAGAAATTTTACTCTTCATCTGTCTTTTGTGGGATTTTGGGTAGAAAGTTTATCGGTCCAGAGTGGGGACAAGTCCTAGCTGTCAGATAGCCACTCGTTGACCCTTCCTGTTGTCTCACAGGTCCCCGAGGCTGCTGATTTCCCCAGGATCTGCCATTTACTTCAAGGAGCAGCAGCCAGAAGATGTGTCACAGCACGTTCTTCAGCGTCTCAGGTAAGGGCCGCAGTGAGCGTGTAAGTGGCAAGAGTGTGTCAGTGTGTGTGAGAGCACGTGGCTGTGTCTGTCTGTGTCTGCTCGTCTCTGCATGTCTCTGCTTCTCCCAGGGTCGGCGGGAGCACCCGGATTCGCGCTTGGATACGTCCAAGCATCGCTTAAAGGAGGTGCCGAGGGACGAATCTTTGTGCCGAGGAGCAGCAGCCGAACAGGTGAGCCCGTGTGCGTTTGGAGAGGGGAATTTTGTCCTTCCCCTTTGCAATTTCATCTTGCCAGTCCTTCCCCGCTTCCCCAGGAGCAGAAATGGAGCTTATGAGGACGAAAGGGATTAAGGAGGAGGAAGCAGCTCCTCTTCTTTTATTGTCTGCGTTTGAACTGAGGGGATCCCTCTTCACTTGTGGTTTTAAGGGCGTTGATTGCAGGAAAAGCTGCCTTTTCCAGGCTGTTGGGGGTATCCCGGGGGTGACAGGGAATCCCTGCGTTCTATTTGAAGGGGAATGGGAAAAGTATTCTTGTGGTGTTATGGGTTTGGTTTGAAGGCAGCCACCCCATTTTCATCACCCTAGGGTTGAAATGGAGGGGGCAGCCGCGGTGTCCCTCCTTTTCAAGGCTTTGAATGGAGGTGGAAATGGCCCTTTGCCATCAGTCGAAGGCTTTCATTTGAGGAGCGCCCCTTCTTTTGTGCTCTCGTAGGGGACGAACGTGAAGGGGAGAGGACACTTCTTTGCCCTTGTTGAAGGGAGGCGAGCCCCGCCTGCGGCGTCAGTTTCGGGCTTCGGTTGCGGGAAGCTGCAGCTGTGGCAGCGTTTGCAGGGCTGCAAGGGGGCCGTGCCGCTGCATCGGAGGGCGCTTGTGGTGGCCGCGGCCCGGGCCGGAACGTTGCCGCTCGGGAGCGGCGCTGGCACGGCCCGGGCAGCTGCCGGGGCGCACGGGGGATTTGGCGCGGCCGGGCCGGCCAAGGGCGGCGGTGGCGGAGCCGCGCCGGTGCGAGCCGAGGGAGCCGCGCCGGGCCGGCCACGGGCGGCAGAGGCGGCGCGGGCGCTGCTGCGGCGGCCCGGGCGGTGCCGGCCGCTCCGGCCGCTCCGGGCGCGGGGCTCGGGCGCCGCCGCCACCCCCGGGCCCGGTGCCGGCCCCGCCGGGCAGGGGCAGCGGGCGCGGCTCTCCGGGCCGGCGCCGGCCCCGCGTGCCGGAGGAGCCGCCGGAGGAGCCGGTCTCCTGGAGGGAGCCGCGCTCCGTCCGGGGCCGGCAGCGAGCGCGGGCTTCGGCTGCTCGCGGTGCTGGGGCGGTGCCGCGGTTCGGAGGCGCTTTTTCGGCATTGATTGCATCGCTGTGTTCGGTTTGCAGCGGGGGTACGCTAAGGGCTACGGGGTTCTTCCTGAGTGCTGCGGTTCTCGGTGCCGGTGGGGATGATAAAGGTTCGTTTCGGATTGGGTTTCGTAGTCGGATATGTTTTTTTTTGCCGGGGTATTATGTTTAGAAAGGCGCGCAATGGTTTTTACGGGTCGTAGCGCGAAGCAGCGGTTCGGATTTTAATTCTGTTGAGGTGGCTTTTATTGGCGTGAGCGGGTAGTGTTTGTTTCGGTGGGCTTTTGAGGTAGCGTCGTGTCGTTCATAGCAGCGGGTTTTTAATCTCGAGAATTGCATGTGTGTTTATCGTCTTCCAGGGCTTTTATTTATTTGGTTGGTTTGATTGTAGTGTATGTTTTATGGCTGCGGGTAATTTGGGAGACATTGTTTATGGTTACGTTTGTCTTTAGGCTTTGTGTTTGTTTCTAGGTGTTATTTTTATTTTGATAGCTTGAGGCACTATGGGTTTATTCAGTTGGGAATAATATTTTTGTTGCAGATTTAGGCTTATTTGGTTTTTGGGATTATTCTTGTTGGTGGTTTCTTCATTTTCTTTTTTGTTGTTGTTGTTGTCTTTTAATGTCTTTGAGTATTGTTCCTCAGGGGCATTTTGGGAACATGGGTATTTATATGGTGGGTTTTTAAATTGTTTTTTACTAGGGTAGTTAATTTCTTAGTTTTTAGCGGTTGAGATGTTTTCCATTTTGTTAATTAGTTCAGTTTTTAAAGTTAGTTTTACGGAGGATTGTTTATTCTTTGAGTTAGCGTAGAGGTAGAATTTTGTCGGTTTTTTTTTTTTTTTTAGTAACGTTCAGGGTGAGTGGCACTGTCTGGAGGTTAGAAGATTGGTTTGACTTTTTTTTAGTACCTTTTGTAATTTGCTGTGTGTGTTTCTATAGGGTTTTCTTTTGTTTTGGTTCCATTTTTCGGTCGTGATGAGAATTGTTATTGACAAGAGTGTTCTTTGTTTTTTCTCTGACGCTTGTTTGGCTGTTGGAGGTGTCTCGATGTTTTTGGAAGATATTGGTGGGAATTTGATGCTGTTTGTTCTGTCATTTCATTTAGGAATTGGATTTTAAATATACAATTATAACTCTCACTATATTGAAACAAAAGAAATAGATGTGTAGAAATGGGAATGAGCCAACGTTATTCTTATATATTCGGTCAATTTTTAAAATTTAACATGGAACATAAGTCATTATATGTTGCAATTAGTTATTCTATTTTTTAATAGAGCATCGTGTATGTATACAGATATATGAATAGAGAATATAAATGGAAACACAAGCCAAACAAAAAAGCAAATATAGAAATGTATTGCAACTATATGCAGATATATAAAAAATTAGTAATAAATTCCGTCCCCCGCCTCTATGGTTTCAAGATAGCGGAGACAATTTCCGGTCCTCCCAGCTGCCGTCTCTATGGTTTCAACGTGCCAGAAGGGTTTATCCGCTCGTCCCGTCCCTTCTCTCTATGGTTTCCAGATGGCGGAGACAATTTCCGGTCCTCCCAGCTGCCGTCTCTATGGTTTCAACGTGCCAGAAGGGTATATCCGGTCGTCCCGTCCCTTCTCTCTATGGTTTCAAGGTGGCGGAGACAATTTCCGGTCCTCCCAGCTGCCGTCTCTATGGTTTCAACGTGCCAGAAGGGTTTACCCGGTCGTCCCGTCCTTTCTCTCTATGGTTTCAAGATGGCGGAGGCAATTTCCGGTCCTCCCAGCTGCCGTCTCTATGGTTTCAACGTGCCAGAAGGGTTTATCCGGTCGTCCCGTCCCTTCTCTCTATGGTTACAAGATGGCGGAGACAATTTCTGGTCCTCCCAGCTGCCGTCTCTATGGTTTCAACGTGCCAGAAGGGTTTATCCGGTCGTCCCGTCCCTTCTCTCTATGGTTTCAAGAACGGGGAGACTATTTCCATTCCTCCCAGCTGCCGTCTCTATGGTTTCAACGTGCCAGAAGGGTTTATCCGGTCGTTTTTATTTGGTTAGAGGCAGGAGTTTTATTTTAAATAATAGAAGTGTTATAGAAATGTGAATCTTAAGATAGAAATAGATAATAAATATATAAAGGGAGATTGCTAAACTATGACTACAAATTGAACTATAATTATAGGTAAGTAATATGAAGAGTTGTAGTATAGAATAGAAATAACATGATACGGCAATATGAATTATAAATGGGAATATAAATATAAAAATAGGTAAGTATAGTTTAAAAGAAAGGGAATTTTTTGGCTTTTATTTAAGTAGAGGCAGGGGTTTTATTTTAAATAGGTGTTACAGCAGTAAAAATCTTGACGCAGAAATATGTAATCAATGTATAAAAATATGTATAAAAATATATAACTGCTCGCATCAGATGTAATGTAGAATATAAATTTATTTACAAATTGAGATTGATAAAGATAAATGTATAAGTAAGCAATATACATTAATGTACATTATAAATGCAAATAGGAATATAAAAATCAGACATAAGGATAAAACCTATTTAAATATTGTTTGAAAGAAAGGGTTGGGGTTTTTTTTATTCTTACTGGGTTAGAGGCAGGGTTTTTATTTTAAATGACATGAATGTAGATATTATTGGTATATATTTCTCAATATTGAGATATACAATCAAGATATAAATATATATATAAACACAAAATATAAGTAAATAGAGATAATAGGAAGAGATGTAATGGAGAATACAAATAACAGCATACGTAAGTATACATTTTAAATGTAAATGTGAATATGGACCTGAAAAACAGAATTTTAAAAAATATTGAAATACAGTTGAGAAGAAAGGGTTTTCTTTTTGGCTTTAACGTGGGTGGAGGCAGGGGTTTTATTTTAAATAATGGAAGTGCTACAGAAGTAAAAATCCTCACACAGAAAGATATAATAAATATATAAAGATCTGAATAAAAATACGAAAAAAAATAGAAGTAATAGGAAGAGTTGTAACAGAGAATATAAATTTTGAAATAAATCGGAAAATAGAAATGCAAAATCGAACACACATCAGTATAGAATTTAAATATAAATGTGGATCTAAATTTGAAAAATATTATTAAAAAAAAAAATGAAATACAGTTGAAATGAAAGGGGTTTGTATTTGGCATGTATGGGTGGACGCAGGGGTTTTATTTTGAATCCTGCAAGTGTTAGAGAAGTAAAAATCCTAAGAGAAATGTATACTTCCAATGTAAAAATAGGTATATTTCGAGCGGGGCCGAATTGTTCGGAAGAGGCGAAGAGCCGAGTGTGGCCGAACAGAGCCGACTTGAGCCGAAGAGCCGAGTGTAGCCGAAAACAGCCGAGTTTACACCAAGAGCCGAGGATAGCCGACTGGAATCGATAGCCGAGGGTAGCCGACACTGGCCGCATTTAGACAATGCGCCGAATGTGACCGAGTTTCGTCCAACCGTGCCGAGTTCGGCCGTAGAGCCGAACTGAGACGAGTTTAGACCAAGAGCCGAAGCAAGCCGAATTGAGCCGAGTTTCTTGAAACAGAACCGAAGGACGCCGCAGCGCTCTCCCTGCAGGTCTCCGGGGCACACGGCAGGGGGCGCTGTATAAAGTAAGTATAAAATATCAACTCTCTATAAGAAGGAATAAAAGCTCTATGTCATGTGCAGCAGTAGAAAATTTCAGGCTCCCAGGGAATAAATAGTTTTCTTTACATCATTTTCGTTTTGCAGGTTTTTTTTACTCCCAGGTAGCCTGAAAGTTTCTACTGCTGCTTTTTTATTCTTAAGCTAGAAAGGAAAACCAAGATCAGAAACAGAAGAAAAGGAAAGGAAAAGGGAAGGAAAGGAAAGGAATCAGGAGCACCAGAGGGAAGGGAAGGGGTGAAAAGCAGAGTGAAAAAAGAAAAAAGAGTTGGAGCGAAAAAGAGAGGGCATTCGGGAGGAGCGTTGCTGCCTCAGGTCCTTCCCCGCCCAGGGGCGAAGGACCCGTTTGATGCCCGGGAGGGACTGCAGCTCCCGGTGGCGGAGGACGGAGCAGTGGCTGTCAGCCCGAGACTACAAGTCCCGGCATGCCCTGCTGCCGGCGAGGCGTGTGACGCAACGGCTGACGCGGCACATGAGTGGCTGGCGTGCCAGGCGGCCGCGCGGGGCTGTGCGCGGGCAGCTCCCGGCCCGTCCCGCGCGGGACGGCGCTGCGGCGGCGACGCCGGAGGGGCGAAACCTCCGTCTGGCCGTCCGCACGGAGCTGAGCAGCGCGGAAGGAGCGTCGGCCCGGTTCTTCGGCCTTACTGAGCGGTAGCGATGGCGGAGGGCGAGGCGGTGCTTTGCTGCCGCGGGCCGGGAGCTGCAGGAGCCGCCCCGGGCGAGCGGCGCCGGGCGCTCCCGCGGTCCCGGTGGGGCGGCTGCCCTCAGGCTGGCGGAGGCGCAGCAGCCCCCGAGCTGCAGCCGTCTCCCTCGGGCTGCTGCCGGTGCTGCGGGCGGAGGCGGCTCCGCCGCGTGTTGGGCGTTGCGAGCAGAGAGCGCTGCGATATCGCCGGAATGACTGGGCTGCTGCCTGCGCTAGTGCTCGAGGCTCTTTCTGCCATGCAAACGGATGGAGCTGCGCTGAGCGGTAAAGCCAGAGATGGCCGGGAGAATGCCCAGCGCAGGGAGCAGGCGGGCTGTATCCTTCCGATGGCACAGGTGCGATCCGCAAACTCATCCCCTTCTGCCCCTGCCCTCCCGAGCCCCAGGGAAAGTGCTTTCCAGCATTGTCGGGCTTCTGAAAGACAAAACTTGTGATTTGACACTAGCATCCAGAAAAGGTTTCTGTCTAGATTAGCAAATGCCTAAATTGTTCTTGGTTACATCCCATGACCGGTTTTAGGCAGTGACTTTATACTGCTTTTAGGATTTTCTTGTACCAAGGTGAGAAAATAGGCAGGTCTGATAGTGGTTTCACTTTTTTTCTACTTCACGTTCCATGAGATTCTTTTATCCAAGCACTTGTTTTAAAATTGTACTGTAGGCGTTTATGGTTCACTTTTTTTTTTCTTTGCAGCACCCGTGACTTTTTTTTTTCCCTAAATCGGGAGTAAATATAGCTGAGTAAAATGACCTTGGTTTTCTTCTTTCTTTTTCAACTGAGTTGTTTTTATTAAAAATCCTATTTGCCTATAGAAAAAGTGGGTATGTCCTGTAATATATCCTAGCTTTTCTTGTTTACAGGGTACTCAGAAAATATGTCTCCCTTAGAGTCCCACAGAAACGTTCTCAGTGCGATCTCTGTCAAGGTATGCATTTACAAATAAGTGATCCTTTAGATATTTGACTGTGTACCTTTTCCTGTAATTCAGAGCTTGCATTCCATGCCTTTTATGATAAACCTATAAAACATGTAAAAATGGTTTTGCACATCTTAATCGTTGCAGGCAGCACTAAGTGGATTTAGAGCCTGTTCTTGACCAGACAAAGGGAAAAAGTGTGACTTTGATGCTGAACTTGTCATTTTTCATTGGACTTGTCTTTAGTTATTTAGGAATAGAGAGAACTAGAAAAAGAGAGAAATAGAATTGGTTATTGAGCACTCCTCAAATGCTCACCGTGATTCAGTGCAGAGCCGAAGTGAAGGGTGATGGAACAGAGCTCTGTGCTTTAGAAGGAAATAAATTTAAACCTGACCTCCACACAGTGTCTCACTAACTTCTGTTGTTTTAAAATACCAAATACGTTTAGGAAGTGTTGGAAGTTAGTATTTTGGGAAAGAAATGGCAGTTCCACAGAACATTGCATTTAACAGAGGCTCTCAGAACGATTCATGTTGTAACTGCTGTCACTGCAATCGGTTGGTGGTTCAGCCTTGAAATGTGCACTTGCCCTTCTATAAAGCACTGTTTTGTTTGCCTTTCAGTGCTATGAGTCTTGATAAATTGGAGAAGAGCCCAAGAGAAGTTTTTCATCCCTTGATATAAAAGGTAGGAAGTGACTTTTTTTGGTTTGGTTCTTTTTCTTTATTATTTTCTGGAAATAAAAGTAATTAAGTATAGGTACGACTGGTTTGTTTCTTCCAGTAGCAGGTGATAATAATAGTAGTAGTAATAGTAAAAATAATAATAGAAATAATAATAATAATAGTAACGTAATACTACTTAAACTGTCTTTATCCATTGAACTGGCCATTTCAAATCAAAACTTGTAAACACAAATCAAACCATCATCCTTGTAGAATCTTTCACAGCAGTGGGCTAAAGATCCTGGTTTTGTTGACAGGATTTATCGGTTCTGGAAGAACAAGAGGGAAGTACAAGCCTAACTACTTCTAGCTCACAGACCCGTCCAGTGAATACAGCTTTGTATTTTGATGGGCTTGTGATGACTTTGAAATCGATTGCTCATTACAGTAAAAAAAAAAATAATGTTTTTTTGAACGTGACAGCAGAAATAACTTTCAGTACCAACTTAATAATAATAGATCACCAATTTAAGTTAAAAATTCATGCTATACTATCAGAATTTAAAGGTAAAATATTATGTATTAGGTGATGGTATAAAGTGTATGTTCTAATGTGTAGGATGTATGCAAAGATAGATACATACCTGAAAGTGCTTAGAGGCAACAAATTTTTATGTCTGCTGTTTGACTGTTTATCATACAATATTTGGTTTTATTTCCCAGGGATCGGTGAATTTTAACTTTGGAGTCCTCTGTGCTAAGGATGCTCGGCTTACAGATGATGAAATGTTCAGTAATGGTGAGTTTTTCACCTTCTCTTTAGTTGCTATTCTGATCTGAATAAGAAAAAAACAAAAGCAAGAGAAAAAAAATGGATGGTTTATTATTTTTTTACGCTGTTATGTTTGTTTCCTCAGTATTTGCTGCAGCTCTGCTTACCCAAACTTTGGGTTCCTTCTGTCCCACTGGGAGTCGCCCGATTTGGTTGCATCTGGTGAAACTCACCCTGAGACCTTGGAGAACCAGCTCAAACTACGTGAGAGCCATTTGCAGTTCTCTGCAGACACCTGGAGAATGGGTGATGCTTCTGAGGATCTGGCAAGTGTGCTTCTATCAAAACTCAGTCTGTGAAATTTCTGGGGAAAACCCTTCTGTGTACCGAAGGGTTCAAACTCTGGTGAGGATCCAGTTATCAGGTGCTCACCTGCATGGTTCCAGCTCTTAAAGTGAACACTTGTACTCTTGCCCTGTAGTTTATATCTATCGTATTTTTGTTATTTTGCAAGATTTTACGGCTTTGCAAAATATTGTGCATTTGACTCTTTGGAACCTGTCAGATCGTTCTTTGGTGCAGCACCACCTCATGGGACACTTGGCTGCTGTCCTGAAGGGGTTGGTCGTAAATCCTGGAGGGTTTATAAGTCTTCTGTCCCCAGGGAGGTATCGTGCTTTGTTTGCTTTTGTTCTGTTTGTTAGGCGCTGCTTCTCACTGGAAGTATGAATTTCAAACTACCCTGTTCTTTTTTTAACTGTTTTCCTGGTTCTCTCCCTACGGCAGGGAAAGACTCTCGTGTCCTTGTCGTCAGGCTCGGTGCTGTCCAAAAAGATACAGAGACTAAAACAATCCTAAGAAGCAAAATATGACTGCAGGGAAAACAAGCTGGAGAGAACAAAAGGTGGTATTGTTATCCTTACCCTCTATTAGAAACATCCACTGTGCTTTGATGTGGTAGCTGCCAGGGGCTTGTCAGCTCTTTGTAGGCAGGTGTGGGTGTTCACTTGTAGGTTTTTTCTCTGGACAAGTCAATTCAATCTTTGCTAAGCTTATATTTGCAGATTACTCTCTAGCACAGTCCAGCATGACATTTTTGAATGTTGTAAAAATACCATGTTACTTGGAAATTGCTAATGATGAGAAGCCTTAGGGAAAAAAGAAGATTTCAGGGTTGGAAGATGTGAGAAGAATTTTGTGGGGATGTTAGACTGAAATAAAGTGCACTTGAAGCTGGACTGGCATGCTGGCAGATCCCCTATTAAAGAGTAGTGCTTAAATTAACCTGGGGGTTGCCCATTGTTTCTGTAGAAATCAATGTTTCCTGGTCTTCAGAAGTAAGCTGCTTTGAAAAGCTGGAAGGTGCAGTATAGTGACAATCCCCGTGCTTTGGATTAAAAGTAGATTTCAGAAGGGTGATAGGCTTTTGTCTTTTCCTAGAAGTCGATGTAATTCTATCGAGGAGTTTTTAATTCTGTGTTGCCATGTCATCCCTCAGAGCCCTGTCGTACTAATCGTCATACAGATGCAAAACAAAACATCAGACGCTGTCCCAGCCACTTAGAGCCCAGAACACGATTTCCTCGGGCTGCCATTTGTGTGCCATCGGTACTCACCACGGAAGCGAGCCGGGGATGTTGCAGCTGTTGGGAACAAACCGCTTCTCGTCACACAGAAATGGAATTCGGACGACGCCTCGGCCAGCCCCTCTCTGCCGTCGTCTCCTGAATCTGCAGCAGAGCAGTTGCAGTCCGTCCGGGTACGTGTAATCCAGCTCCTGACGATCTGAGCACACGGAGCAGCGCTCAGCTGCCGTGGGGGCTCAGGGAAGGCAGAGTGTGCATTGTCATCTTCCTGAACCTACAGACCAATCAAAGTGAGAAGCCACAGGTTGGAAATCACTCGCATATATGCTAAATAAAACTTGCAGATTTATTTAAGAATTGTTTCTGCTTGTTCTTTTTTGTGCTTCTGTGCTTAGAAAACATCCCTATAAAATCAGTTCAATTCATCAGTTGAACCTTTGTTTGCAGACCCTCACTGAGCAGAATTTGTTGCAGATTCAGTGCACGCTGCGCTGGAGTGTGAGGAGCTCAGTGCACTGCCAGGAGTGTGAGGAGCTCATGTGTGCTACTTTTTACTTTAGGACGCTCTAAGGTATTTATTCCTTTTGGGATACATGATGAGAATTCCCAAGAGAGGTAGTTATAAGGTATGACATCGGGAAAAAAGCCTGTGTGGTTGGAATGTTGTTGCTGTCAAAAGTTAATTCTTTCTTAGCCAGTAGTTAGCTTTTTGCTTTATTTTTGTGGTAGCAGTATTTTATTGTTTAAAAAATTGCTTCAAAATAACTTGAGTGGCTGGCCATCGGTACCTTGTTCAGATTTGCCTATTTGCTTGTAGCTAAAAAGTTCACATCTTGTTTATCATTCTATTTAAGAAACTGCTGCCCAGCCAACTAATAACTGAACATCTATCTGTCTGGGACACGGGGAGAGGATTTAGGTAATGTCTTTGTTTCCAGAAAAAAGTTCCTGTGTAGTTTCTAAATAGAGGAGAGGGGGGTGAAGACTCGGGGCTCTGATGCCATTGGGGCACCCCAAGGTCCCCAGGAGAGGAAGCCCCACTGGGGTGCAGGAGCAGGTGTGTTCTCATGTAATCTAGAATAAATTATAAATATAAACATGAAAATTATAATCATGAAAATATTTTTTAAATAGCTAAATAAAGCGGGGTTTTTTTATTTGTCAATAGGCAGGGTTTTGATTATAAAAATCATAAATACAAACAATATAAATGTAGAAATCTAAGTATAGGAATATATCATAAATAAATACAGATATATATATAAAGTTTAAAAACAAGAAAAAATTAGTTGCAGCAGTACATATGATACATAATATAAATAATAAATACATTTCTAGATCTTTACATATATTATATATAATCAATACACTGCATCAAAAGAAACTATAAATATGAATGGGAATATAATTATACTAAGTATAAAAATATTTCAATCTCGTTTAAAAGAAGGTTGTTTTTTGTATTTATTTGGTTAGAGACAGGGTTTTTATTTGGAATAATAGAAGTATTATAGAAGTATAAATCTAAATATAGAAATATACAATCTATAGAGAAAGATATTTGTAAAAACACGAGCGAACGACGCCTCCTTCGGCCGAATGGAACGAGCTCAGCCGAAGCAAGGCGAGACCGGCCGAACCTGACGGCCTCGAGCGAACCGAGGCCAGGCTTGCGAGGCTGCCTGAACGGAGCCGAGCTCAGGCGAACCGAGCCCGCTGCTCTCGTGCGCGCTAATTAGCGCGAGTGCGGTCACCGCCTAATGAGCCCCTGTGCCGCCCCGCGCTCCCGGTCGTGTCCGTGCGATGGGCGGGCCGCCCGCGGGACGCGGCAGCAGGAGAGCCCCGAGCCGGGCGCGTTTAACGTGAGGCGGCGCCGCTTGCCCGCCCTCAGGGAGCCGAGCCGAGCCGAGGCGCGCCGAGCGCACAGAGCCGCTCCGAGTTCGGCCGAAGCGAGCCGAGCCGCGCCGAGCGCACAGAGCGGCTCCGAGTTCGGCCGAAGCGACACGAGCCGCGCCGAGCGCACAGAGCGGCTCCGAGTTCGGCTGAATGAAGCCGAGCCGCGCTGAATGTACAGAGCGGCTCCGAGTTCGGCCGAAGCGAGCCGAGGCGCGCCGCGCCGTGCGCACAGAGCGGCTCCGAGTTCGGCTCAATGAAGCCGAGCCGCGCCGAGCGCACAGAGCGGCTCCGAGTTCGGCTGAATGAAGCCGAGCCGCGCCGAACGTACAGAGCAGCTCCGAGTTCGGCCGAAGCGAGCCGAACGAGCCGAGCGCACAGAGCGGCTCCGAGTTCGGCTCAATGAAGCCGAGCCGCGCCGAGCGCACAGAGAGGCTCCGAATTCGGCCGAAGCGAGCCGAGTTCGGCCGAAGAGGCGCATCCAGCCGAATGCAGCCGACAATAGCCGAGTTTTGCCGATTACAGCCCAATTTAGCCGAGCACTTAAGTTATTCTGCAGCCCTTTGACTTTTGTCCTGACTTTTTTTCAGATGCACCTCCTCAGGTGACTGCAGCAGTTCCTTAGGTTCCATCTTTTCAAAGGGTACAGGGCTCAAGAATTCGTCTTCCAGAGAGTTATCTCAAGTCCTGGCTTGTATTGTATTTGCCTATGTTGCCTTATGTTGTATGTACCTCTATTGTGTGTACCTATGCTGGCTTATACTGTATGTACTTATACTGTATGTACCTATGTTGGTTTATACTATATGTACTTACATTGGATGTACCTATATTGGTTTATTTTGTGTGTACCTGTGTTGGTTTATACTGTATGTAAGTGTGTCACCTTATATTGTGTGTACTTACGCTCTGTTTACACTTGCACTGTTTACCTCAGCCTATATTGTAAGAAATAGATATAAAATTGATATGAATTTTTTTATGTTTATCTTATCTATCATTTGTTATATATTACACCATATTGATATAAGTTTTTTAAAGCATTTTAACATAAAGGGGGTTTTTGTTTTTTATTTGGCAAAAGCAGGGGTTTTAGTACAAAAATGATAAATACAAGTAATATAAAGATAGAAATCTAAGTATAGAAACAGATCATAAGGAGCAAAAGGCTAATATAAAATTAAAAATCTAAGATAAAATAAGTTGTAGCAGTAGATATGGTACATAATTTAAAAAATAATTTATTTCTATTATTTGAATAGGACACATATTATATATCATGATTAATATAATGCTTAAATATAAACTATAAATATAAATGTGAATATAGTCATGCAAGCTATAAATATAAAATATAAACTATAAATATAAATGTGAATATAGTCAGGCAAGCTATAAATATAAAAATATTTCAATATAGTTTAAAAGAATAGAGCTTTTTTGTATTTGTTTAGTTAGTATGGGATTTTTATTTTAAATAATTAAAATTACATTTCTATCATTCTTTTAACATAGAAATATACAATAAATATAGAAAGATTTTTTTAAAACCAGAAAATATAAATAAATAGAAACAGTAGGAATACACAGAATATATTTTATAAATTACATGCTACATCAATGTCCACTATAAATATGCATGTGAATATAAATACGAAAAATAGGACTATCAAATTGATTTTAATAGGATTTTAAACCAAGGGGGTTTGTTTGGTTCTGGTCGGATAAGAGGCAGGTTTTTGGCATTTATTTCAGAGCAGTTTTTGTCTGGGGTCGCCCCTGTTCTTTTTTGCCGCGGTCGCTGCCCGCAGGCCCGAGGCGCGCTGCGCCCCCGTCTGGGGCGGGCGGCAGTGCTGCCGCCTTGTGGGCAGAGCGCGGTACTGCAGCCGTGCGCCGGCAGGCAGGCGAGAGGCCGCCATGCTGGGAGTGGCGTGTCGCGGGTGTCTCGGACTTTTCGTTGACCTTCTCGAGATGGCGGGGAAGTGGAGGACCCCGGTGGGTGTAAGTGAACTGCCTGCATGGAATACCGACGTCATGGCGGCCCCGACGGATTTTTCTGTGGCGTTTGAAGCGTATCCGATACATGCTGTGGGCTCAGCGACGCCGCGGGCGGGCGTATTTCTGCGGATTTGTGACAGGCATCTGGGTAAACCTGGCCTGTCTGCGCCGGGGTCCTCTCATGCCCGCTCTCCCGCCCACAGCGAGCCGAGGATGGCCGAAAAATCCCGACTTGAACCGAAGAGCCGAGTGTTGCCGACAATAACCGAGTTTACCCGAAGAGCCGAGTGTTTCCGAAAACAGCCGAGTTTACCCGAAGGGCCGAGTGTAGCCGAAAACAGCCGAGATTGCCCGAAGAGCCGATGGTAGCCGAAAACAGCCGAGTTTACCCGAAGAGCCGAGTGTGGCCGAAAACAGCCGAGTTTGCCCGAAGAGCCGATGGTAGCCGAAAACAGCCGAGTTTGCCCGAAGAACCGATGGTAGCCGAAAACAGCCGAGTTTACCCGAAGAGCGAGTGTAGCCGAAAACAGCCGAGTTTACACCAAGAGCCGATGATAGCCGACTGGAACCGATAGCCGAGTGGAGCCGACACTGGCCGCATTTAGAGAATGTGCTGAATATGACCGAGTTTAGCCGCACCGTGCCGAGTTCGGCCGAAGAGCCGAACTGAAACAAGTTTAGACCAAGAGCCGAAGCAAGCCGAATTGAGCCGAGTTTCTTGAAACAGAACCGAAGGACGCCGCAGCGCTCTCCCTGCAGGTCTCCGGGGCACACGGCAGGGGGCGCTGTATAAAGTAAGTTAAAAAATATCAACTCTCTATAAGAAGGAATAAAAGCTCTATGTCACGTGCAGCAGTAGAAAATTTCAGGCTCCCAGGGAATAAATAGTTTTCTTTAAATCATTTTCGTTTTGCAGGTTTTTTTTACTCCCAGGTAGCCTGAAACTTTCTACTGCTGCTTTTTTACTCTAAAGCTAGAAAGGAAAACCAAGATCAGAAATAGAAAAAAGGGAAGGGAAGGAAAGGAAAGGAATCAGGACCACAAGAGGGAAGGGAAGGGGTGAAAAGCAGAGTGAAAAAGGAAAAAAGAGTTGGAGCGAAAAAGAGAGGGCATTCGGGAGGAGCGTTGCTGCCTCAGGTCCTTCCCCGCCCTGGGGCGAAGGACCCGTTTGATGCCCGGGAGGGACTGCAGCTCCCGGTGGCGGAGGACGGAGCAGTGGCTGTCAGCCCGAGATTACAAGTCCCGGCATGCCCTGCTGCCGGCGAGGCGTGTGACGCAACGGCTGACGCGGCACATGAGTGGCTGGCGTGCCAGGCGGCCGCGCGGCGCTGTGCCCGGGCAGCTACCGGCCCGTCCCGCTCGGGACGGCGCCGCGGCGGCGACGCCGGAGGGGCGAAGCCTCCGTCTGGCCGCCCGCACGGAGCTGAGCAGCGCGGAAGGGGCGTCGGCCCGGTTCTTCGGCCTCAATCAGCGGTAGCGATGGCGGAGGGCGAGGCGGTGCTTTGCTGCCGCGGGCCGGGAGCTGCAGGAGCCGCCCCGGGCGAGCGGCGCCGGGCGCTCCCGCGGTCCCGGTGGGGCGGCTGCCCTCAGGCTGGCGGAGGCGCAGCAGCCCCCGAGCTGCAGCCGTCTCCCTCGGGCTGCTGCCGGTGCTGCGGGCGGAGGCGGCTCCGCCGCGTGTTGGGCGTTGCGAGCAGAGAGCGCTGCGATATCGCCGGAATGACTGGGCTGCTGCCTGCGCTAGTGCTCGAGGCTCTTTCTGCCATGCAAACGGATGGAGCGGCGCTGAGCGGTAAAGCCAGAGATGGCCGGGAGAATGCCCAGCGCAGGGAGCAGGCGGGCTGTATCCTTCCGATGGCACAGGTGCGATCTGCAAACTCATCCCCTTCTGCCCCTGCCCTCCCCAGCCCCAGGGAAAGTGCTTTCCAGCATTGTCGGGCTTCTGAAAGACAAAACTTGTGATTTGACACTAGCATCCAGAAAAGGTTTCTGTCTAGATTAGCAAATGCCTAAATTGTTCTTGGTTACATCCCATGACCGGTTTTAGGCATACTGCTTTTAGGATTTTCTTGTACCAAGGTGAGAAAATAGGCAGGTCTGATAGTGGTTTCACTTTTTTTCTACTTCACGTTCCATGAGATTCTTTTATCCAAGCACTTGTTTTAAAATTGTACTGTAGGCGTTTATGGTTCACTTTTTTTTTCTTTGCAGCACCCGTGACTTTTTTTTTTTTCTCTAAATCGGGAGTAAATATAGCTGAGTAAAATGACCTTGGTTTTCTTCTTTCTTTTTCAACTGAGTTGTTTTTATTAAAAATCCTATTTGAATATGTAGAAAAAGGGGGTATGTCCTGTAATATATCCTAGCTTTTCTTGTTTACAGGGTACTCAGAAAATATGTCTCCCTTAGAGTCCCACAGAAACGTTCTCAGTGCGATCTCTGTCAAGGTATGCATTTACAAATAAGTGATCCTTTAGATATTTGACTGTGTACCTTTTCCTGTAATTCAGAGCTTGCATTCCATGCCTTTTATGATAAACCTATAAAACATGTAAAAATGGTTTTGCACGTCTTAATCGTTGCAGGCAGCACTAAGTGGATTTAGAGCCTGTTCTTGACCAGACAAAGGGAAAAAGTGTGACTTTGATGCTGAACTTGTCATTTTTCATTGGACTTGTCTTTAATTATTCAGGAATAGAGAGAACTAGAAAAAGAGAGAAATAGAATTGGTTATTGAGCACTCCTCAAATGCTCACCGTGATTCAGTGCAGAGCCGAAGTGAAGGGTGATGGAACAGAGCTCTGTGCTTTAGAAGGAAATAAATTTAAACCTGACCTCCACACAGTGTCTCACTAACTTCTGTTGTTTTAAAATACAAAATACGTTTAGGAAGTGTTGGAAGTTAGTATTTTGGGAAAGAAATGGCAGTTCCACAGAACATTGCATTTAACAGAGGCTCTCGGAACGATTCGTGTTGTAACTGCTGTCACTGCAATCGGTTGGTGGTTCAGCCTTGAAATGTGCTCTTGCCCTTCTATAAAGCACTGTTTTGTTTGCCTTTCAGTGCTATGAGTCTTGATAAATTGGAGAAGAGCCCAAGAGAAATTTTTCATCCCTTGATATGAAAGGTAGGAAGTGACTTTTTTTGGTTTGGTTCTTTTTCTTTATTATTTTCTGGAAATAAAAGTAATTAAGTATAGGTACGACTGGTTTGTTTCTTCCAGTAGCAGGTGATAATAATAGTAGTAGTAATAGTAAAAATAATAATAGAAAAAATAATAATAATAGTAACATAATGCTACTTAAACTGTCTTTATCCATTGAACTGGCCATTTCAAATCAAAACTTGTAAACACAAATCAAACCATCATCCTTGTAGAATCTTTCACAGCAGTGGGCTAAAGATCCTGGTTTTGTTGACAGGATTTATCGGTTCTGGAAGAACAAGAGGGAAGTACAAGCCTAACTACTTCTAGCTCACAGACCCGTCCAGTGAATACAGCTTTGTATTTTGATGGGCTTGTGATGACTTTGAAATCCATTGCTCATTACAGTAAAAAAAAAAAATAATGTTTTTTTGAACGTGACAGCAGAAATAACTTTCAGTACCAACTTAATAATAATAGATCGCCAATTTAAGTTAAAAATTCATGCTATACTATCAAAATTTAAAGGTAAAATATTATGTATTAGGTGATGGTATAAAGTGTATGTTCTAGTGTGTAGGATGTATGCAAAGATACATACATACCTGAAAGTGCTTAGAGGCAACAAATTTTTATGTCTGCTGTTTGACTGTTTATCATACAATATTTGGTTTTATTTCCCAGGGATCGGTGAATTTTAACTTTGGAGTCCTCTATGCTAAGGATGCTCGGCTTACAGATGATGAAATGTTCAGTAATGGTGAGTTTTTCACCTTCTCTTTAATTGCTATGCTGATCTGAATAAGAAAAAAACAAAAGCAAGAGGAAAAAAAAAGGATGGTTTATTATTTTTTACGCTGTTATGTTTGTTTCCTCAGTATTTGCTGCAGCTCTGCTTACCCAAACTTTGGGTTCCTTCTGTCCCACTGGGAGTTGCCCGATTTGGTTGCATCTGGTGAAACTCACCCTGAGACCTTGGAGAACCAGCTCAAACTACGTGAGAGCCATTTGCAGTTCTCTCCAGACACCTGGAGAATGGGTGATGCTTCTGAGGATCTGGCAAGTGTACTTCTATCAAAACTCAGTCTGTGAAATTTCTGGGGAAAACCCTTCTGTGTACCGAAGGGTTCAAACTCTGGTGAGGATCCAGTTATCAGGTGCTCACCTGGATGGTTCCAGCTCTTAAAGCGAACACTTGTACTCTTGCCCTGTAGTTTATATCTATTGTATTTTTGTTATTTTGCAAGATTTCACGGCTTTGCAAAATATTGTGCATTTGACTCTTTGGAACCTGTCAGGTGGTTCTTTGGTGCAGCACCACCTCATGGGACACTTGGCTGCTGTCCTGAAGGGGTTGGTCGTAAATCCTGGAGGGTTTATAAGTCTTCTGTCCCCAGGGAGCTATCGTGCTTTGTTTCCTTTGTTCTGTTTGTTAGGCGCTGCTTCTCACTGGAAGTATGAATTTCAAACTACCCTGTTCTTTTTTTAACTGTTTTCCTGGTTCTCTCCCTACGGCAGGGAAAGACTCTCGTGTCCTTGTCGTCAGGCTCGGTGCTGTCCAAAAAGATACAGAGACTAAAACAATCATAAGAAGCAAAATATGACTGCAGGGAAAACAAGCTGGAGAGAACAAAAGGTGGTATTGTTATCCTTACCCTCTATTAGAAACATCCACTGTGCTTTGATGCTGGTAGCTGCCAGGGGCTTGTTAGCTCTTTGTAGGCAGGTGTGGGTGTTCACTTGTAGGTTTTTTCTCTGGACAAGTCAATTCAATCTTTGCTAAGCTTATATTTGCAGATTACTCTCTAGCACAGTCCAGCATGACATTTTTGAATGTTGTAAAAATACCATGTTACTTGGAAATTGCTAATGATGAGAAGCCTTAGGGAAAAAGAAGATTTCAGGGTTGGAAGATGTGAGAAGAATTTTGTGGGGATGTGAGACTGAAATAAAGCGCACTTGAAGCTGGACTGGCACGCTGGCAGATCCCCTATTAAAGAGTAGTGCTTAAATTAGCCTGGGGGTTGCCCATTGTTTCTGTAGAAATCAATGTTTCCTGGTCTTCAGAAGTAAGCTGTTTTGAAAAGCTGGAAGGTGCAGCATAGTGACAATCCGTGTGCTTTGGATTAAAAGCAGATTTCAGAAGGGTGACAGGCTTTTGTCTTTTCCTAGAAGTCGATGTAATCCTATCGAGGAGTTTTTAATTCTGTGTTGCCATGTCATCCCTCAGAGCCCTGTCGTACTAATCGTCATACAGATACAAAACAAAAAATCAGACCCTGTCCCAGCCACTTAGAGCCCAGAACACGATTTCCTCGGGCTGCCATTTGTGTGCCATCGGTACTCACCGCGGAAGCGAGCCGGGGATGTTGCAGCTGTTGGGAACAAACCGCTTCTCGTCACACAGAAATGGAATTCGGACGACGCCTCGGCCAGCCCCTCTCTGCCGTCGTCTCCTGAATCTGCAGCAGAGCAGTTGCAGTCCGTCCGGGTACGTGTAATCCAGCTCCTGACGATCTGAGCACACGGAGCAGCGCTCAGCTGCCGTGGGGGCTCAGGGAAGGCAGAGTGTGCATTGTCATCTTCCTGAACCTACAGACCAATCAAAGTGAGAAGCCACAGGGTGGAAATCACTCGCATATATGCTAAATAAAACTTGCAGATTTTTTTAAGAATTGTTTCTGCTTGTTCTTTTTTGTGCTTCTGTGCTTAGAAAACATCCCTATAAAATCAGTTCAATTCATCAGTTGAACCTTTGTTTGCAGACCCTCACTGAGCAGAATTTGTTGCAGACTCAGTGCACGCTGCGCTGGAGTGTGAGGAGCTCAGTGCACTGCCGGGAGTGTGAGGAGCTCATGTGTGCTACTTTTTGCTTTAGGACGCTCTAAGGTATTTATTCCTTTTGGGATACATGATGAGAATTCCCAAGAGAGGTAGTTATAAGGTATGATATCGGGAAAAAAGCCTGTGTGGTTGGAATGTTGTTGTTGTCAAAAGTTAATTTTTTCTTAGCCAGTAGTTAGCTTTTTGCTTTATTTTTGTGGTAGCAGTATTTTATTGTTTAAAAAATTGCTTCAAAATAACTTCGGTGGCTGGCCATCGGTACCTTGTTCAGATTTGCCTATTTGCTTGTAGCTAAAAAGTTCACATCTTGTTTATCATTCTATTTAAGAAACTGCTGCCCAGCCAACTAATAACTGAACATCTATCTGTCTGGGACACGGGGAGAGGATTTAGGTAATGTCTTTGTTTCCAGAAAAAAGTTCCTGTGTAGTTTCTAAATAGAGGAGAGGGGGGTGAAGACTCGGGGCTCTGATGCCGTTGGGGCACCCCAAGGTCCCCAGGAGAGGAAGCCCCACTGGGGTGCAGGAGCAGGTGTGTTCTCATGTAATCTAGAATAAATTATAAATATAAACATGAAAATTATAATCATGAAAATATTTTTTTAAATAGCTAAATAAAGCAGGTTGTTTTTATTTGTCAATAGGCAGGGTTTTGATTATAAAAATTATAAATACAAACAATATAAATGTAGAAATCTAAGTACAGGAATATATCATAAATAAATACAGATATATATATAAAGTTAGTTGTAGCAGTAGATATGACACATAATATAAATAATAATTTAAATACATTTCTAGAACTTTACATATATATAATTAGTACACTGCATCAAAAGAAACTATAAATATGAATGGGAATATAATTATACTAAGTATAAAAATATTTCAATCTCGTTTAAAAGAAGGTTGTTTTTTGTATTTATTTGGTTAGAGACGGGGTTTTTATTTGGAATAATAGAAGTATTATAGAAGTATAAATCTAAATATAGAAATATACAATCTATAGAGAAAGATATTTGTAAAAACACGATCGAACGACGCCTCCTTCGGCCGAATGGAACGAGCTCAGCCGAAGCAAGGCGAGACCGGCCGAACCTGACGGCCTCGAGCGAACCGAGGCCAGGCTTGCGAGGCTGCCTGAACGGAGCCGAGCTCAGGCGAACCGAGCCCGCTGCTCTCGTGCGCGCTAATTAGCGCGAGTGCGGTCACCGCCTAATGAGCCCCACTAGGGGCAGAGCCGGGGGATCCAGTCCTGGTGGGAGCTTTTTAGGGCTTGATGTCCCTTTTAGATGTTGCGTTGTCAGTGCGGTCCCCTCAGTCTCAGCGCTGGGGACGACTCCCACGGTCAGGGCGAGAGGGGCTCCGCATCTCTGCAGGCTCAGCACTTGGCTCCTCACATCCAGACATCACCTTAGTCTCTCAATTCGTAATTGGCTCGTTGTTTTTGGGGTTTTCTCGTTGCATTTCGAGTCGGGGTCCCACAAAGCATTCTGGACTTTGGAGTCACTTTGCATAACCCCCCCCCACCCTCTCAGGTGTCTTCCCTATGTTGTAAGAGAGCACAGCCTCGGGGGAAGGGTCCACCGCACCCAGCCAGGCTTTTTACTAATACAAAAGAAGAGATAAGCCTCAACGACCCGGTATTACAATAACAAAGCACTAAGTATCCTGGCAGAGACCGACCTGATGGCGTCCCTGCAACTCCGTCTCACAAAAAAAATATTAACTGAATTTTTGTTCATAACATGAGCCTTGAGGTGAGCGTGTATCATTGCCGGCTTGGGATTGAATGAAATGCACTAAGGAAACCAGCGCTGGGGAGGGAGGCAGGGAAAGCCTCTCTTAACGTTTACCAATTCTTCCGTCAAACTCATCACGGCAGGACAGGGTGAAGACTGAAAGTGTAAGAAGATGTGGAGGGAAACAGAGAATCTGACAGGAGCATCGAACGCACAAGTGCACGAATTTCGCTTTTTGCTTGGATGTAAACTCAGAAGTTGTAAGGAATTTGGGAAAGGGACATTTCAGAAGGAGAAGGAGGAGAAGAAGTTGTTGTTACAGTCCTGGCAAAATCTTTTGTTCTAGCTAATAAAAGAAGTTAGTTTAGAAAACAAAAAGAAAAAAAAATGTAGTTTTTCTTTACTTGACTATTATATTCATTGGTGGTATATGGTGTGTTGTTTTATTTCTTGGTATTATTAACTCAGTGTAAGTTGTTTTTTGAGTGAACTAACTTTCTGGATGGGTTGGTTTGTATTTGAGGCAGGATTGATTTCAATAGGTTTCTTTCACAGACTTCTGATAGGTATTACTGGGGTTTTGGTTTTGTTTACTGTATGCATAAACATCCAGCTTTGGTTGGGCCAGGTGGGCTGGCGGAGTTTGTGGGTGTGAATTTATTCGATGGCTTTTGTTAAATGCAGTGTTTAATTTTTGAAAGGTTTTTCAATGTAGTGGTTTTAAGGTGGTTTTTAGAATTGATTGTATGGTTTGATGTTGTTTATAGTTGCTGTCCGGTAAGGGATGTGGTGTGAGTACTTGAACGTTATGGTTTTGGTTTTCCTAAGTTCCGTTTTCTTTCTGGTTCGATAGGTTTTTTTAGTTTTATTTTTGGTGCCAGGGGTATTCACGTGGTGGGTTTTTATAGGCAATATGTTTTTTAATTTGGGTAGTGATATTTTTTAGTATTTTAACAGTTTAGATTTTTTATTTTTATGCTTTGAATTAGTTTTCTTTTAATTTTAAATTAAGTTTTATAGATTATTGGTTTTTATTTGTGCATTAGCATAAAGGTAGAGCTTTGGGGGCTTCTTTTAGTACTGTTTAGGGTCAGTTGTACAGTTTTGAGTCTAGTGAGTTGGTTTGATTTAATTTTTAGTGGGTGTTTGTTTTTCTTAGCAGTTGTGTCATTTTCAAGGTGTATTTGAGGTTTTTGGGGTTTTTGAGATACTGGTTTAGGCGGATGTTTATGATGAGCATGTGCGCAGGTTTTGGGCTAGTTGAAGTGGGATTTAAAATTTATTTTGGGTTAGGTTTATTTGAGTGTTTATGAGGGTTCAGTGTTGTGGGATGTTTGTTCCGTTAGTGATAAAAATAGGTTTTGTTTTGATGTGCTGCGATGGGATGAGCGTGTGCTGCGTGCCGGTGCTGACAAAGGTACGGTATTGTTGTGGCTTATTTATATGGTTTAATATAGAGATGAAAATAGAAATAAATATACATTTAAAAAGAAATATAACATTAGAGTGGTAAACATAAATATTGAGAACAGATACATATATAAAACTATAATTCATGGTATAGAATTGTAAGATATCATATAGATAAATGATAGTCTATTATATATATGCACAAAGATATATAAATATAGATTGTAAATATAAAAATACTTAAATATAGTTAAATTGGGGGTTTTATTAGGTTGTAGACCTGTTTTTATTAATAAATCATATAAATAGAAATAAAATAAAAATTCAGATACAAATATATAGGGAAATACAAATATCTATAAATATTGATATTAAATAAATCCAAGTAAAAGAAATATACAATACAGAAATTTTCTATCTATGATTATATTAGAGGGCATTCTCCCTAAGATATATACAATATCTATGAATATAATGAATGAAAATTATCAATCTAAATATGATTATAATTTTGAAAGATAAAGTTACTTGTTAAATTTTAAATGTGGTTGAAATAAAGAAGTGTCCTTGGTTTTGATTTGGTTAGAGGCAGGAGTTTTATTTTAAATAATAGAAGTGTGAATCTTAAGATAGAAATAGATAATAAATATATAAAGGGAGATTGCTAAACTATGACTACAAATTGAACTATAAATATAGGTAAGTAATATGAAGAGTTGTAGTATAGAATATAAATAACATGATACGGCAATATAAATTATAAATGGGAATATAAATATAAAAATAGGTAAGTATAGTTTAAAAGAAAGGGAATTTTTTGGCTTTTATTTAAGTAGAGGCAGGGGTTTTATTTTAAATAAGTGTTACAGAAGTAAAAATCTTGACGCAGAAATATATAATCAATGTATAAAAATATGTATAAAAATATATAACTGCTCGCATCAGATGTAATATAGAATATAAATTTATGTACAAATTGAGATTGATAAAGATAAATGTATAAGTAAGCAATATACATTAATGTACATTATAAATGCAAATAGGAATATAAAAATCAGACATAAGGATAAAACCTATTTAAATATTGTTTGAAAGAAAGGGTTGGGGTTTTTTTTATTCTTACTGGGTTAGAGGCAGGGTTTTTATTTTAAATGATATGAATGTAGATATTATTGGTATATATTTCTCAATATTGAGATATACAATCAAGATATAAATATAGATATAAACACAAAATATAAGTAAATAGAGATAATAGGAAGAGATGTAATGGAGAATACAAATAACAGCATACGTAAGTATACATTTTAAATGTAAATGTGAATATGGACCTGAAAAGCAGAATTTTAAAAAATATTGAAATACAGTTGAGAAGAAAGGGTTTTCTTTTTGGCTTTAACGTGGGTGGAGGCAGGGGTTTTATTTTGAATCCTGCAAGTGTTAGAGAAGTAAAAATCCTAAGAGAAATGTATACTTCCAATGTAAAAATAGGTATATTTCGAGCGGGGCCGAATTGTTCGGAAGAGGCGCAGAGCCGAGTGTTGCCGAGAAGAGGCGACTTGAGCCGAAGAGCCGAGTGTGGCCGAACAGAGGCGACTTGAGCCGAAGAGCCGAGTGTGGCCGAAAACAGCCGAGTTTACACCAAGAGCCGATGATAGACGACTGGAATCGATAGCCGAGGGTAGCCGACACTGGCCGCATTTAGACAATGCGCCGAATGTGACCGAGTTTAGCCCAAGCGTGCCGAGTTGGGCCGTAGAGCCGAACTGAAACGAGTTTAGACCAAGAGCCGAAGCAAGCCGAATTGAGCCGAGTTTCTTGAAACAGAACCGAAGGACGCCGCAGCGCTCTCCCTGCAGGTCTCCGGGGCACACGGCAGAGGGCGCTGTGCCTGCAGTGCGCCGGGACAGACGGCAGGGAGCACTGGGGCTGCAGTTCGCCGACACACACGGCAGGGGGCGCTGTATAAAGTAAGTATAAAATATCAACTATCTATAAGAAGAAATAAAAGCTCTATGTCATGTGCAGCAGTAGAAAATTTCAGGCTCCCAGTGAATAAATAGTTTTCTTTACATCATTTTCGTTTTGGAGGTTTTTTTTACTCCCAGGTAGCCTGAAACTTTCTACTGCTGCTTTTTTACTCTAAAGCTAGAAAGGAAAACCAAGATCAGAAATAGAAAAAAAGGGAAGGGAAGGAAAGGAAAGGAATCAGGACCACAAGAGGGAAGGGAAGGGGTGAAAAGCAGAGTGAAAAAAGAAAAAAGGTTGGAGCGAAAAAGAGAGGGCATTCGGGAGGAGCGTTGCTGCCTCAGGTCCTTCCCCGCCCGGGGGCGAAGGACCCGTTTGATGCCCGGGAGGGACTGCAGCTCCCGGTGGCGGAGGACGGAGCAGTGGCTGTCAGCCCGAGACTACAAGTCCCGGCAGGCCCTGCTGCCGGCGAGGCGTGTGACGCAACGGCTGACGGGGCACCGGAGTGGCTGGCGTGCCAGGCGGCCGCGCGGGGCTGTGCGCGGGCTGCTCCCGGCACCTCTCCCGCGCGGGACGGCGCCGCGGCGGCGCCGCCGGAGGGGCGAAGCCTCCGTCTGGCCGCCCGCACGGAGCTGAGCAGCGCGGAAGGAGCGTCGGCCCGGTTCTTCGGCCTCACTCAGCGGTAGCGATGGCGGAGGGCGAGGCGGTGCTTTGCTGCCGCGGGCCGGGAGCTGCAGGAGCCGCCCCGGGCGAGCGGCGCCGGGCGCTCCCGCGGTCCCGGTGGGGCGGCTGCCCTCAGGCTGGCGGAGGCGCAGCAGCCCCCGAGCTGCAGCCGTCTCCCTCGGGCTGCTGCCGGTGCTGCGGGCGGAGGCGGCTCCGCCGCGTGTTGGGCGTTGCGAGCAGAGGGCGCTGCGATATCGCCGGAATGACTGGGCTGCTGCCTGCGCTAGTGCTCGAGGCTCTTTCTGCCATGCAAACGGATGGGGCGGCGCTGAGCGGTAAAGCCAGAGATGGCCGGGAGAATGCCCAGCGCAGGGAGCAGGCGGGCTGTATCCTTCCGATGGCACAGGTGCGATCTGCAAACTCATCCCCTTCTGCCCCTGCCCTCCCGAGCCCCAGGGAAAGTGCTTTCCAGCATTGTCGGGCTTCTGAAAGACAAAACTTGTGATTTGACACTAGCATCCAGAAAAGCTTTCTGTCTAGATTAGCAAATGCCTAAATTCTTCTTGGTTACATCCCATGACCGGTTTTAGGCAGTGACTTTATACTGCTTTTAGGATTTTCTTGTACCAAGGTGAGAAAATAGGCAGGTCTGATAGTGGTTTCACTTTTTTTCTACTTCACGTTCCATGAGATTCTTTTATCCAAGCACTTGTTTTAAAATTGTACTGTAGGCGTTTATGGTTCACTTTTTTTTTTCTTTGCAGCACCCGTGACTTTTTTTTTCTCTAAATCAGGAGTAAATATAGCTGAGTAAAATGACCTTGGTTTTCTTCTTTCTTTTTCAACTGAGTTGTTTTTATTAAAAATCCTATTTGAATATGTAGAAAAAGTGGGTATGTCCTGTAATATATCCTAGCTTTTCTTGTTTACAGGGTACTCAGAAAATATGTCTCCCTTAGAGTCCCACAGAAACGTTCTCAGTGCGATCTCTGTCAAGGTATGCATTTACAAATAAGTGATCCCTTTAGATATTTGACTGTGTACCTTTTCCTGTAATTCAGAGCTTGCGTTCCGTGGCTTTTATGATAAACCTATAAAACATGTAAAAATGGTTTTGCACGTCTTAATCGTTGCAGGCAGCACTAAGTGAATTTAGAGCCTGTTCTTGACCAGACAAAGGGAAAAAGTGTGACTTTGATGCTGAACTTGTCATTTTTCATTGGACTTGTCTTTAATTATTCAGGAATAGAGAGAACTAGAAAAAGAGAGAAATAGAATTGGTTATTGAGCACTCCTCAAATGCTCACCGTGATTCAGTGCAGAGCCGAAGTGAAGGGTGATGGAACAGAGCTCTGTGCTTTAGAAGGAAATAAATTTAAACCTGACCTCCACACAGTGTCTCACTAACTTCTGTTGTTTTAAAATACAAAATACGTTTAGGAAGTGTTGGAAGTTAGTATTTTGGGAAAGAAATGGCAGTTCCACAGAACATTGCATTTAACAGAGGCTCTCAGAACGATTCATGTTGTAACTGCTGTCACTGCAATCGGTTGGTGGTTCAGCCTTGAAATGTGCACTTGCCCTTCTATAAAGCACTGTTTTGTTTGCCTTTCAGTGCTATGAGTCTTGATAAATTGGAGAAGAGCCCAAGAGAAGTTTTTCATCCCTTGATATAAAAGGTAGGAAGTGACTTTTTTTGGTTTGGTTCCTTTTCTTTATTATTTTCTGGAAATAAAAGTAATTAAGTATAGGTACGACTGGTTTGTTTCTTCCAGTAGCAGGTGATAATAATAGTAGTAGTAATAGTAAAAATAATAATAGAAATAATAATAATAGTAACGTAATACTATTTAAACTGTCTTTATCCATTGAACTGGCCATTTCAAATCAAAACTTGTAAACACAAATCAAACCATCATCCTTGTAGAATCTTTCACAGCAGTGGGCTAAAGATCCTGGTTTTGTTGACAGGATTTATCGGTTCTGGAAGAACAAGAGGGAAGTCCAAGCCTAACTACTTCTAGCTCACAGACCCGCCCAGTGAATACAGCTTTGTATTTTGATGGGCTTGTGATGACTTTGAAATCAATTGCTCATTACAGTAAAAAAAAAAAATAATGTTTTTTTGAACGTGACAGCAGAAATAACTTTCAGTACCAACTTAATAATAATAGATCGCCAATTTAAGTTAAAAATTCATGCTATACTGTCAAAATTTAAATGTAAAATATTATGTATTAGGTGATGGTATAAAGTGTATGTTCTAATGTGTAGGATGTATGCAAAGATACATACATACCTGAAAGTCCTTAGAGGAAACAAATTTTTATGTCTGCTGTTTGACTGTTTATCATACAATATTTGGTTTTATTTCCCAGGGATCGGTGAATTTTAACTTTGGAGTCCTCTATGCTAAGGATGCTCAGCTTACAGATGATGAAATGTTCAGTAATGGTGAGTTTTTCACCTTCTCTTTAGTTGCTATGCTGATCTGAATAAGAAAAAAACAAAAGCAAGAGAAAAAAAAAGGATGGTTTATTATTTTTTACGCTGTTATGTTTGTTTCCTCAGTATTTGCTGCAGCTCTGCTTACCCAAACTTTGGGTTCCTTCTGTCCCACTGGGAGTCGCCCGATTTGGTTGCATCTGGTGAAATTCACCCTGAGACCTTGGAGAACCAGCTCAAACTACGTGAGAGCCATTTGCAGTTCTCTCCAGACACCTGGAGAATGGGTGATGCTTCTGAGGATCTGGCAAGTGTACTTCTATCAAAACTCAGTCTGTGAAATTTCTGGGGAAAACCCTTCTGTGTACCGAAGGGTTCAAACTCTGGTGAGGATCCAGTTATCAGGTGCTCACCTGGATGGTTCCAGCTCTTAAAGCGAACACTTGTACTCTTGCCCTGTAGTTTATATCTATTGTATTTTTGTTATTTTGCAAGATTTCACGGCTTTGCAAAATATTGTGCATTTGACTCTTTGGAACCTGTCAGATCGTTCTTTGGTGCAGCACCACCTCATGGGACACCTGGCTGCTGTCCTGAAGGGGTTGGTCGTAAATCCTGGAGGGTTTATAAGTCTTCTGTCCCCAGGGAGCTATCGTGCTTTGTTTGCTTTTGTTCTGTTTGTTAGGCGCTGCTTCTCACTGGAAGTATGAATTTCAAACTACCCTGTTCTTTTTTTAACTGTTTTCCTGGTTCTCTCCCTACGGCAGGGAAAGACTCTCGTGTCCTTGTCGTCAGGCTCGGTGCTGTCCAAAAAGATACAGAGACTAAAACAATCCTAAGAAGCAAAATATGACTGCAGGGAAAACAAGCTGGAGAGAACAAAAGGTGGTATTGTTATCCTTACCCTCTATTAGAAACATCCACTGTGCTTTGATGTGGTAGCTGCCAGGGGCTTGTCAGCTCTTTGTAGGCAGGTGTGGGTGTTCACTTGTAGGTTTTTTCTCTGGACAAGTCAATTCAATCTTTGCTAAGCTTATATTTGCAGATTACTGTCTAGCACAGTCCAGCATGACATTTTTGAATGTTGTAAAACTACCATGTTACTTGGAAATTGCTAATGATGAGAAGCCTTAGGGAAAAAGAAGATTTCAGGGTTGGAAGATGTGAGAAGAATTTTGTGGGGATGTTAGACTGAAATAAAGTGCACTTGAAGCTGGACTGGCACGCTGGCAGATCCCCTATTAAAGAGTAGTGCTTAAATTAGCCTGGGGGTTGCCCATTGTTTCTGTAGAAATCAATGTTTCCTGGTCTTCAGAAGTAAGCTGCTTTGAAAAGCTGGACGGTGCAGTATACTGACAATCCGTGTGCTTTGGATTAAAAGCAGATTGCAGAAGGGTGATAGGCTTTTGTCTTTTCCTAGAAGTCGATGTAATTCTATCGAGGAGTTTTTAATTCTGTGTTGCCATGTCATCCCTCAGAGCCCTGTCGTACTAATCGTCATACAGATGCAAAACAAAAAATCAGACCCTGTCCCAGCCACTTGGAGCCCAGAACACGATTTCCTCGGGCTGCCATTTGTGTGCCATCGGTACTCACCACGGAAGCGAGCCGGGGATGTTGCAGCTGTTGGGAACAAACCGCTTCTCGTCACACAGAAATGGAATTCGGACGACGCCTCGGCCAGCCCCTCTCTGCCGTCGTCTCCTGAATCTGCAGCAGAGCAGTTCCAGTCCGTCCGGGTACGTGTAATCCAGCTCCTGACGATCTGAGCACACGGAGCAGCGCTCAGCTGCCGTGGGGGCTCAGGGAAGGCAGAGTGTGCATTGTCATCTTCCTGAACCTACAGACCAATCAAAGTGAGAAGCCACAGGGTGGAAATCACTCGCATATATGCTAAATAAAACTTGCAGATTTTTTTAAGAATTGTTTCTGCTTGTTCTTTGTTGTGCTTCAGCACTTACAAAACCTCCCTTTAAAATCAGTTCAATTCATCAGTTGAACCTTTGTTTGCAGACCCTCACTGAGCAGAATTTGTTGCAGACTCAGTGCACGCTGCCCTGGAGTGTGAGGAGCTCAGTGCACTGCCAGGAGTGTGAGGAGCTCATGTGTGCTACTTTTTGCTTTAGGACACTCTAAGGTATTTATTCCTTTTGGGATACATGATGAGAATTCCCAAGAGAGGTAGTTATAAGGTATGATATTGGGAAAAAGCCTGTGTGGTTGGAATGTTGTTGCTGTCAAAAGTTAATTTTTTCTTAGCCAGTAGTTAGCTTTTTGCTTTATTTTTGTGGTAGCAGTATTTTATTGTTTAAAAAATTGCTTCAAAATTACTTGAGTGGCTGGCCATTGGTACCTTGTTCAGATTTGCCTATTTGCTTGTAGCTAAAAAGTTCACATCTTGTTTATCCTTCTATTTAAAAAACTGCTGCCCAGCCAACTAATAACTGAATATCTATCTGTCTGGGACACGGGGAGAGGATTTAGGTAATGTCTTTGTTTCCAGAAAAAAGTTCCTGTGTAGTTTCTAAATAGAGGAGAGGGGGGTGAAGACTTGGGGCTCTGATGCCATTGGGGCACCCCAAGGTCCCCAGGAGAGGAAGCCCCACTGGGGTGCAGGACCAAGTGTGTTCTCATGTAATCTAGAATAAATTACAAATATAAACATGAAAATTGTAATCATGAAAATATTTTTTTAAATAGCTAAATAAAGCGGGGTTTTTTTATTTGTCAATAGGCAGGGTTTTGATTATAAAAATTATAAATACAAACAATATAAATGTAGAAATCTAAGTACAGGAATATATCATAAATAAATACAGATATATATATAAAGTTAGTTGTAGCAGTAGATATGACACATAATATAAATAATAATTTAAATACATTTCTAGAACTTTACATATATTATATATAATTAGTACACTGCATCAAAAGAAACTATAAATATGAATGGGAATATAATTATACTAAGTATAAAAATATTTCAATCTCGTTTAAAAGAAGGTTGTTTTTTGTATTTATTTGGTTAGAGACGGGGTTTTTATTTGGAATAATAGAAGTATTATAGAAGTCTAAATCTAAATATAGAAATATACAATCTATAGAGAAAGATATTTGTAAAAACACGATCGAACGACGCCTCCTTCGGCCGAATGGAACGAGCTCAGCCGAAGCAAGGCGAGACCGGCCGAACCTGACGGCCTCGAGCGAACCGAGGCCAGGCTTGCGAGGCTGCCTGAACGGAGCCGAGCTCAGGCGAACCGAGCCCGCTGCTCTCGTGCGCGCTAATTAGCGCGAGTGCGGTCACCGCCTAATGAGCCCCACTAGGGGCAGAGCCGGGGGATCCAGTCCTGGTGGGAGCTTTTTAGGGCTTGATGTCCCTTTTAGATGTTGCGTTGTCAGTGCGGTCCCCTCAGTCTCAGCGCTGGGGACGACTCCCACGGTCAGGGCGAGAGGGGCTCCGCATCTCTGCAGGCTCAGCACTTGGCTCCTCACATCCAGACATCACCTTAGTCTCTCAATTCGTAATTGGCTCGTTGTTTTTGGGGTTTTCTCGTTGCATTTCGAGTCGGGGTCCCACAAAGCATTCTGGACTTTGGAGTCACTTTGCATAACCCCCCCCCACCCTCTCAGGTGTCTTCCCTATGTTGTAAGAGAGCACAGCCTCGGGGGAAGGGTCCACCGCACCCAGCCAGGCTTTTTACTAATACAAAAGAAGAGATAAGCCTCAACGACCCGGTATTACAATAACAAAGCACTAAGTATCCTGGCAGAGACCGACCTGATGGCGTCCCTGCAACTCCGTCTCACAAAAAAAATATTAACTGAATTTTTGTTCATAACATGAGCCTTGAGGTGAGCGTGTATCATTGCCGGCTTGGGATTGAATGAAATGCACTAAGGAAACCAGCGCTGGGGAGGGAGGCAGGGAAAGCCTCTCTTAACGTTTACCAATTCTTCCGTCAAACTCATCACGGCAGGACAGGGTGAAGACTGAAAGTGTAAGAAGATGTGGAGGGAAACAGAGAATCTGACAGGAGCATCGAACGCACAAGTGCACGAATTTCGCTTTTTGCTTGGATGTAAACTCAGAAGTTGTAAGGAATTTGGGAAAGGGACATTTCAGAAGGAGAAGGAGGAGAAGAAGTTGTTGTTACAGTCCTGGCAAAATCTTTTGTTCTAGCTAATAAAAGAAGTTAGTTTAGAAAACAAAAAGAAAAAAAAATGTAGTTTTTCTTTACTTGACTATTATATTCATTGGTGGTATATGGTGTGTTGTTTTATTTCTTGGTATTATTAACTCAGTGTAAGTTGTTTTTTGAGTGAACTAACTTTCTGGATGGGTTGGTTTGTATTTGAGGCAGGATTGATTTCAATAGGTTTCTTTCACAGACTTCTGATAGGTATTACTGGGGTTTTGGTTTTGTTTACTGTATGCATAAACATCCAGCTTTGGTTGGGCCAGGTGGGCTGGCGGAGTTTGTGGGTGTGAATTTATTCGATGGCTTTTGTTAAATGCAGTGTTTAATTTTTGAAAGGTTTTTCAATGTAGTGGTTTTAAGGTGGTTTTTAGAATTGATTGTATGGTTTGATGTTGTTTATAGTTGCTGTCCGGTAAGGGATGTGGTGTGAGTACTTGAACGTTATGGTTTTGGTTTTCCTAAGTTCCGTTTTCTTTCTGGTTCGATAGGTTTTTTTAGTTTTATTTTTGGTGCCAGGGGTATTCACGTGGTGGGTTTTTATAGGCAATATGTTTTTTAATTTGGGTAGTGATATTTTTTAGTATTTTAACAGTTTAGATTTTTTATTTTTATGCTTTGAATTAGTTTTCTTTTAATTTTAAATTAAGTTTTATAGATTATTGGTTTTTATTTGTGCATTAGCATAAAGGTAGAGCTTTGGGGGCTTCTTTTAGTACTGTTTAGGGTCAGTTGTACAGTTTTGAGTCTAGTGAGTTGGTTTGATTTAATTTTTAGTGGGTGTTTGTTTTTCTTAGCAGTTGTGTCATTTTCAAGGTGTATTTGAGGTTTTTGGGGTTTTTGAGATACTGGTTTAGGCGGATGTTTATGATGAGCATGTGCGCAGGTTTTGGGCTAGTTGAAGTGGGATTTAAAATTTATTTTGGGTTAGGTTTATTTGAGTGTTTATGAGGGTTCAATGTTGTGGGATGTTTGTTCCGTTAGTGATAAAAATAGGTTTTGTTTTGATGTGCTGCGATGGGATGAGCGTGTGCTGCGTGCCGGTGCTGACAAAGGTACGGTATTGTTGTGGCTTATTTATATGGTTTAATATAGAGATGAAAATAGAAATAAATATACATTTAAAAAGAAATATAACATTAGAGTGGTAAACATAAATATTGAGAACAGATACATATATAAAACTATAATTCATGGTATAGAATTGTAAGATATCATATAGATAAATGATAGTCTATTATATATATGCACAAAGATATATAAATATAGATTGTAAATATAAAAATACTTAAATATAGTTAAATTGGGGGTTTTATTAGGTTGTAGACCTGTTTTTATTAATAAATCATATAAATAGAAATAAAATAAAAATTCAGATACAAATATATAGGGAAATACAAATATCTATAAATATTGATATTAAATAAATCCAAGTAAAAGAAATATACAATACAGAAATTTTCTATCTATGATTATATTAGAGGGCATTCTCCCTAAGATATATACAATATCTATGAATATAATGAATGAAAATTATCAATCTAAATATGATTATAATTTTGAAAGATAAAGTTACTTGTTAAATTTTAAATGTGGTTGAAATAAAGAAGTGTCCTTGGTTTTGATTTGGTTAGAGGCAGGAGTTTTATTTTAAATAATAGAAGTGTGAATCTTAAGATAGAAATAGATAATAAATATATAAAGGGAGATTGCTAAACTATGACTACAAATTGAACTATAAATATAGGTAAGTAATATGAAGAGTTGTAGTATAGAATATAAATAACATGATACGGCAATATAAATTATAAATGGGAATATAAATATAAAAATAGGTAAGTATAGTTTAAAAGAAAGGGAATTTTTTGGCTTTTATTTAAGTAGAGGCAGGGGTTTTATTTTAAATAAGTGTTACAGAAGTAAAAATCTTGACGCAGAAATATATAATCAATGTATAAAAATATGTATAAAAATATATAACTGCTCGCATCAGATGTAATATAGAATATAAATTTATGTACAAATTGAGATTGATAAAGATAAATGTATAAGTAAGCAATATACATTAATGTACATTATAAATGCAAATAGGAATATAAAAATCAGACATAAGGATAAAACCTATTTAAATATTGTTTGAAAGAAAGGGTTGGGGTTTTTTTTATTCTTACTGGGTTAGAGGCAGGGTTTTTATTTTAAATGATATGAATGTAGATATTATTGGTATATATTTCTCAATATTGAGATATACAATCAAGATATAAATATATATATAAACACAAAATATAAGTAAATAGAGATAATAGGAAGAGATGTAATGGAGAATACAAATAACAGCATACGTAAGTATACATTTTAAATGTAAATGTGAATATGGACCTGAAAAGCAGAATTTTAAAAAATATTGAAATACAGTTGAGAAGAAAGGGTTTTCTTTTTGGCTTTAACGTGGGTGGAGGCAGGGGTTTTATTTTAAATAATGGAAGTGCTACAGAAGTAAAAATCCTCACACAGAAAGATATAATAAATATATAAAGATCTGAATAAAAATACGAAAAAAAATAGAAGTAATAGGAAGAGTTGTAACATAGAATATAAATTTATAAATAAATGGGAAAATAGAAATGCAAAATCGAACACACATCAGTATAGAATTTAAATATAAATGTGGATCTAAATTTGAAAAATATTATTTAAAAAAAATTAAATACAGTTGAAATGAAAGGGGTTTGTATTTGGCATGTATGGGTGGACGCAGGGGTTTTATTTTGAATCCTGCAAGTGTTAGAGAAGTAAAAATCCTAAGAGAAATGTATACTTCCAATGTAAAAATAGGTATATTTCGAGCGGGGCCGAATTGTTCGGAAGAGGCGAAGAGCCGAGTGTTGCCGAGAAGAGGCGACTTGAGCCGAAGAGCCGAGTGTGGCCGAACAGAGCCGACTTGAGCCGAAGAGCCGAGTGTGGCCGAAAACAGCCGAGTTTACACCAAGGGCCGATGATAGCCGACTGGAATCGATAGCCGAGGGTAGCCGACACTGGCCGCATTTAGACAATGCGCCGAATGTGACCGAGTTTAGCCCAAGCGTGCCGAGTTGGGCCGTAGAGCCGAACTGAAACGAGTTTAGACCAAGAGCCGAAGCAAGCCGAATTGAGCCGAGTTTCTTGAAACAGAACCGAAGGACGCCGCAGCGCTCTCCCTGCAGGTCTCCGGGGCACACGGCAGAGGGCGCTGTGCCTGCAGTGCGCCGGGACAGACGGCAGGGAGCACTGGGGCTGCAGTTCGCCGACACACACGGCAGGGGGCGCTGTATAAAGTAAGTATAAAATATCAACTATCTATAAGAAGAAATAAAAGCTCTATGTCATGTGCAGCAGTAGAAAATTTCAGGCTCCCAGTGAATAAATAGTTTTCTTTACATCATTTTCGTTTTGGAGGTTTTTTTTACTCCCAGGTAGCCTGAAACTTTCTACTGCTGCTTTTTTACTCTAAAGCTAGAAAGGAAAACCAAGATCAGAAATAGAAAAAAAGGGAAGGGAAGGAAAGGAAAGGAATCAGGACCACAAGAGGGAAGGGAAGGGGTGAAAAGCAGAGTGAAAAAAGAAAAAAGGTTGGAGCGAAAAAGAGAGGGCATTCGGGAGGAGCGTTGCTGCCTCAGGTCCTTCCCCGCCCGGGGGCGAAGGACCCGTTTGATGCCCGGGAGGGACTGCAGCTCCCGGTGGCGGAGGACGGAGCAGTGGCTGTCAGCCCGAGACTACAAGTCCCGGCAGGCCCTGCTGCCGGCGAGGCGTGTGACGCAACGGCTGACGGGGCACCGGAGTGGCTGGCGTGCCAGGCGGCCGCGCGGGGCTGTGCGCGGGCTGCTCCCGGCACCTCTCCCGCGCGGGACGGCGCCGCGGCGGCGCCGCCGGAGGGGCGAAGCCTCCGTCTGGCCGCCCGCACGGAGCTGAGCAGCGCGGAAGGAGCGTCGGCCCGGTTCTTCGGCCTCACTCAGCGGTAGCGATGGCGGAGGGCGAGGCGGTGCTTTGCTGCCGCGGGCCGGGAGCTGCAGGAGCCGCCCCGGGCGAGCGGCGCCGGGCGCTCCCGCGGTCCCGGTGGGGCGGCTGCCCTCAGGCTGGCGGAGGCGCAGCAGCCCCCGAGCTGCAGCCGTCTCCCTCGGGCTGCTGCCGGTGCTGCGGGCGGAGGCGGCTCCGCCGCGTGTTGGGCGTTGCGAGCAGAGGGCGCTGCGATATCGCCGGAATGACTGGGCTGCTGCCTGCGCTAGTGCTCGAGGCTCTTTCTGCCATGCAAACGGATGGGGCGGCGCTGAGCGGTAAAGCCAGAGATGGCCGGGAGAATGCCCAGCGCAGGGAGCAGGCGGGCTGTATCCTTCCGATGGCACAGGTGCGATCTGCAAACTCATCCCCTTCTGCCCCTGCCCTCCCGAGCCCCAGGGAAAGTGCTTTCCAGCATTGTCGGGCTTCTGAAAGACAAAACTTGTGATTTGACACTAGCATCCAGAAAAGCTTTCTGTCTAGATTAGCAAATGCCTAAATTCTTCTTGGTTACATCCCATGACCGGTTTTAGGCAGTGACTTTATACTGCTTTTAGGATTTTCTTGTACCAAGGTGAGAAAATAGGCAGGTCTGATAGTGGTTTCACTTTTTTTCTACTTCACGTTCCATGAGATTCTTTTATCCAAGCACTTGTTTTAAAATTGTACTGTAGGCGTTTATGGTTCACTTTTTTTTTTCTTTGCAGCACCCGTGACTTTTTTTTTCTCTAAATCAGGAGTAAATATAGCTGAGTAAAATGACCTTGGTTTTCTTCTTTCTTTTTCAACTGAGTTGTTTTTATTAAAAATCCTATTTGAATATGTAGAAAAAGTGGGTATGTCCTGTAATATATCCTAGCTTTTCTTGTTTACAGGGTACTCAGAAAATATGTCTCCCTTAGAGTCCCACAGAAACGTTCTCAGTGCGATCTCTGTCAAGGTATGCATTTACAAATAAGTGATCCCTTTAGATATTTGACTGTGTACCTTTTCCTGTAATTCAGAGCTTGCGTTCCGTGGCTTTTATGATAAACCTATAAAACATGTAAAAATGGTTTTGCACGTCTTAATCGTTGCAGGCAGCACTAAGTGAATTTAGAGCCTGTTCTTGACCAGACAAAGGGAAAAAGTGTGACTTTGATGCTGAACTTGTCATTTTTCATTGGACTTGTCTTTAATTATTCAGGAATAGAGAGAACTAGAAAAAGAGAGAAATAGAATTGGTTATTGAGCACTCCTCAAATGCTCACCGTGATTCAGTGCAGAGCCGAAGTGAAGGGTGATGGAACAGAGCTCTGTGCTTTAGAAGGAAATAAATTTAAACCTGACCTCCACACAGTGTCTCACTAACTTCTGTTGTTTTAAAATACAAAATACGTTTAGGAAGTGTTGGAAGTTAGTATTTTGGGAAAGAAATGGCAGTTCCACAGAACATTGCATTTAACAGAGGCTCTCAGAACGATTCATGTTGTAACTGCTGTCACTGCAATCGGTTGGTGGTTCAGCCTTGAAATGTGCACTTGCCCTTCTATAAAGCACTGTTTTGTTTGCCTTTCAGTGCTATGAGTCTTGATAAATTGGAGAAGAGCCCAAGAGAAGTTTTTCATCCCTTGATATAAAAGGTAGGAAGTGACTTTTTTTGGTTTGGTTCCTTTTCTTTATTATTTTCTGGAAATAAAAGTAATTAAGTATAGGTACGACTGGTTTGTTTCTTCCAGTAGCAGGTGATAATAATAGTAGTAGTAATAGTAAAAATAATAATAGAAATAATAATAATAGTAACGTAATACTATTTAAACTGTCTTTATCCATTGAACTGGCCATTTCAAATCAAAACTTGTAAACACAAATCAAACCATCATCCTTGTAGAATCTTTCACAGCAGTGGGCTAAAGATCCTGGTTTTGTTGACAGGATTTATCGGTTCTGGAAGAACAAGAGGGAAGTCCAAGCCTAACTACTTCTAGCTCACAGACCCGCCCAGTGAATACAGCTTTGTATTTTGATGGGCTTGTGATGACTTTGAAATCAATTGCTCATTACAGTAAAAAAAAAAAATAATGTTTTTTTGAACGTGACAGCAGAAATAACTTTCAGTACCAACTTAATAATAATAGATCGCCAATTTAAGTTAAAAATTCATGCTATACTGTCAAAATTTAAATGTAAAATATTATGTATTAGGTGATGGTATAAAGTGTATGTTCTAATGTGTAGGATGTATGCAAAGATACATACATACCTGAAAGTCCTTAGAGGAAACAAATTTTTATGTCTGCTGTTTGACTGTTTATCATACAATATTTGGTTTTATTTCCCAGGGATCGGTGAATTTTAACTTTGGAGTCCTCTATGCTAAGGATGCTCAGCTTACAGATGATGAAATGTTCAGTAATGGTGAGTTTTTCACCTTCTCTTTAGTTGCTATGCTGATCTGAATAAGAAAAAAACAAAAGCAAGAGAAAAAAAAAGGATGGTTTATTATTTTTTACGCTGTTATGTTTGTTTCCTCAGTATTTGCTGCAGCTCTGCTTACCCAAACTTTGGGTTCCTTCTGTCCCACTGGGAGTCGCCCGATTTGGTTGCATCTGGTGAAATTCACCCTGAGACCTTGGAGAACCAGCTCAAACTACGTGAGAGCCATTTGCAGTTCTCTCCAGACACCTGGAGAATGGGTGATGCTTCTGAGGATCTGGCAAGTGTACTTCTATCAAAACTCAGTCTGTGAAATTTCTGGGGAAAACCCTTCTGTGTACCGAAGGGTTCAAACTCTGGTGAGGATCCAGTTATCAGGTGCTCACCTGGATGGTTCCAGCTCTTAAAGCGAACACTTGTACTCTTGCCCTGTAGTTTATATCTATTGTATTTTTGTTATTTTGCAAGATTTCACGGCTTTGCAAAATATTGTGCATTTGACTCTTTGGAACCTGTCAGATCGTTCTTTGGTGCAGCACCACCTCATGGGACACCTGGCTGCTGTCCTGAAGGGGTTGGTCGTAAATCCTGGAGGGTTTATAAGTCTTCTGTCCCCAGGGAGCTATCGTGCTTTGTTTGCTTTTGTTCTGTTTGTTAGGCGCTGCTTCTCACTGGAAGTATGAATTTCAAACTACCCTGTTCTTTTTTTAACTGTTTTCCTGGTTCTCTCCCTACGGCAGGGAAAGACTCTCGTGTCCTTGTCGTCAGGCTCGGTGCTGTCCAAAAAGATACAGAGACTAAAACAATCCTAAGAAGCAAAATATGACTGCAGGGAAAACAAGCTGGAGAGAACAAAAGGTGGTATTGTTATCCTTACCCTCTATTAGAAACATCCACTGTGCTTTGATGTGGTAGCTGCCAGGGGCTTGTCAGCTCTTTGTAGGCAGGTGTGGGTGTTCACTTGTAGGTTTTTTCTCTGGACAAGTCAATTCAATCTTTGCTAAGCTTATATTTGCAGATTACTGTCTAGCACAGTCCAGCATGACATTTTTGAATGTTGTAAAACTACCATGTTACTTGGAAATTGCTAATGATGAGAAGCCTTAGGGAAAAAGAAGATTTCAGGGTTGGAAGATGTGAGAAGAATTTTGTGGGGATGTTAGACTGAAATAAAGTGCACTTGAAGCTGGACTGGCACGCTGGCAGATCCCCTATTAAAGAGTAGTGCTTAAATTAGCCTGGGGGTTGCCCATTGTTTCTGTAGAAATCAATGTTTCCTGGTCTTCAGAAGTAAGCTGCTTTGAAAAGCTGGACGGTGCAGTATACTGACAATCCGTGTGCTTTGGATTAAAAGCAGATTGCAGAAGGGTGATAGGCTTTTGTCTTTTCCTAGAAGTCGATGTAATTCTATCGAGGAGTTTTTAATTCTGTGTTGCCATGTCATCCCTCAGAGCCCTGTCGTACTAATCGTCATACAGATGCAAAACAAAAAATCAGACCCTGTCCCAGCCACTTGGAGCCCAGAACACGATTTCCTCGGGCTGCCATTTGTGTGCCATCGGTACTCACCACGGAAGCGAGCCGGGGATGTTGCAGCTGTTGGGAACAAACCGCTTCTCGTCACACAGAAATGGAATTCGGACGACGCCTCGGCCAGCCCCTCTCTGCCGTCGTCTCCTGAATCTGCAGCAGAGCAGTTCCAGTCCGTCCGGGTACGTGTAATCCAGCTCCTGACGATCTGAGCACACGGAGCAGCGCTCAGCTGCCGTGGGGGCTCAGGGAAGGCAGAGTGTGCATTGTCATCTTCCTGAACCTACAGACCAATCAAAGTGAGAAGCCACAGGGTGGAAATCACTCGCATATATGCTAAATAAAACTTGCAGATTTTTTTAAGAATTGTTTCTGCTTGTTCTTTGTTGTGCTTCAGCACTTACAAAACCTCCCTTTAAAATCAGTTCAATTCATCAGTTGAACCTTTGTTTGCAGACCCTCACTGAGCAGAATTTGTTGCAGACTCAGTGCACGCTGCCCTGGAGTGTGAGGAGCTCAGTGCACTGCCAGGAGTGTGAGGAGCTCATGTGTGCTACTTTTTGCTTTAGGACACTCTAAGGTATTTATTCCTTTTGGGATACATGATGAGAATTCCCAAGAGAGGTAGTTATAAGGTATGATATTGGGAAAAAGCCTGTGTGGTTGGAATGTTGTTGCTGTCAAAAGTTAATTTTTTCTTAGCCAGTAGTTAGCTTTTTGCTTTATTTTTGTGGTAGCAGTATTTTATTGTTTAAAAAATTGCTTCAAAATTACTTGAGTGGCTGGCCATTGGTACCTTGTTCAGATTTGCCTATTTGCTTGTAGCTAAAAAGTTCACATCTTGTTTATCCTTCTATTTAAAAAACTGCTGCCCAGCCAACTAATAACTGAATATCTATCTGTCTGGGACACGGGGAGAGGATTTAGGTAATGTCTTTGTTTCCAGAAAAAAGTTCCTGTGTAGTTTCTAAATAGAGGAGAGGGGGGTGAAGACTTGGGGCTCTGATGCCATTGGGGCACCCCAAGGTCCCCAGGAGAGGAAGCCCCACTGGGGTGCAGGACCAAGTGTGTTCTCATGTAATCTAGAATAAATTACAAATATAAACATGAAAATTGTAATCATGAAAATATTTTTTTAAATAGCTAAATAAAGCGGGGTTTTTTTATTTGTCAATAGGCAGGGTTTTGATTATAAAAATTATAAATACAAACAATATAAATGTAGAAATCTAAGTACAGGAATATATCATAAATAAATACAGATATATATATAAAGTTTAAAAACAAGAAAAAATTAGTTGTAGCAGTAGATATGACACATAATATAAATAATAATTTAAAAACATTTCTAGAACTTTACATATATTATATATAATTAATACACTGCATCAAAAGAAACTATAAATATGAATGGGAATATAATTATACTAAGTATAAAAATATTTCAATCTCGTTTAAAAGAAGGTTGTTTTTTGTATTTATTTGGTTAGAGACGGGGTTTTTATTTGGAACAATAGAAGTATTATAGAATTATAAATCTAAATATAGAAATATACAAACTATAGAGAAAGATATTTGTAAAAACACGATCGAACGACGCCTCCTTCGGCCGAATGGAACGAGCTCAGCCGAAGCAAGGCGAGACCGGCCGAACCTGACGGCCTCGAGCGAACCGAGGCCAGGCTTGCGAGGCTGCCTGAACGGAGCCGAGCTCAGGCGAACCGAGCCCGCTGCTCTCGTGCGCGCTAATTAGCGCGAGTGCGGTCACCGCCTAATGAGCCCCTGTGCCGCCCCGCGCTCCCGGTCGTGTCCGTGCGATGGGCGGGCCGCCCGCGGGACGCGGCAGCAGGAGAGCCCCGAGCCGGGCGCGTTTAACGTGAGGCGGCGCCGCTTGCCCGCCCTCAGGGAGCCGTGCCGAGCCGAGGCGCGCCGAACGCACAGAGCGGCTCCGAGTTCGGCCGAAGCGAGCCGAAGCGGGCCGCGCTGAGCGCACAGAGCGGCTCCGAGTTCGGCTGAATGAAGCCGAGCCTTGCCGAGCGCACAGAGCGACTCCGAGTTCGGCCGAAGCGAGCCGAGGCGCGCCGAGCGCACAGAGCGGCTCCGAGTTCGGCCGAATGAAGCCGAGCCGCGCCGAGCGCACAGCGCGGCTCCGAGTTCGGCGGAAGCGAGCCGAGCCGCGCCGTGCGCACAGAGCGGCTCCGAGTTCGGCCGAATGAAGCCGAGCCGCGCCGAGCGCACAGCGCGGCTCCGAGTTCGGCTGAATGAAGTCGAGCCCCGCCGAACGTACAGAGCAGCTCCGAGTTCGGCCGAAGCGAGCCGAACGAGCCGAAGAGGCGCATCCAGCCGAATGCAGCCGACAATAGCCGAGTTTAGCCGATTACAGCCCAATTTAGCCGAGCACTTAAGTTATTCTGCAGCCCTTTGACTTTTGTCCTGACTTTTTTTCAGATGCACCTCCTCAGGTGACTGCAGCAGTTCCTTAGGTTCCATCTTTTCAAAGGGTACAGGGCTCAAGAATTCGTCTTCCAGAGAGTTATCTCAAGTCCTGGCTTGTATTGTATTTGCCTATGTTGGCTTATGTTGTATGTACCTCTATTGTGTGTACCTATGCTGGCTTATACTGTATGTACTTATACTGTATGTACCTATGTTGGTTTATACTATATGTACTTACATTGGATGTACCTATATTGGTTTATATTGTGTGTACCTGTGTTGGTTTATACTGTATGTAAGTGCGTCACCTTATATTGTGTGTACTTACGCTCTGTTTACACTTGCACTGTTTACCTCAGCCTATATTGTACGTACTTATATTGTACCACTTACGATCAGAGCTGCCCTGCCCTGGCACGTAGTCACAGTTAGATAGAACAGTTATAGAAATTTTACTCTTCATCTGTCTTATATCTTATTGTAGTGTATTATAGGAAATAGATATAAATAAATTTATATCAATTTTATGTTTATCATATCTATCATTTGTTATATATTACACCATATTGATATAAGTTTTTTAAAGCAGTTTAACATAAAGGGGGGTTTTGTTTTTTATTTGGCAAAAGCAGGGGTTTTAGTACAAAAATGATAAATACAAATAATATAAAGGTAGAAATCTAAGTATAGAAACAGATCATAAATAGGTAAAGGCTAATATAAAATTAAAAATCTAAGATAAAATAAGTTGTAGCAGTAGATATGGTACATAATTTAAAAAATAATTTATTTCTATTATTTGAATAGGACACATATTATATATCATGATTAATATAATGCTTAAATATAAACTATAAATATAAATGTGAATATAGTCATGCAAGCTATAAATATAAAAATATTTCAATATAGTTTAAAAGAATAGAGCTTTTTTGTATTTGTTTAGTTAGTATGGGATTTTTATTTTAAATAATTAAAATTACATTTCTATCATGCTTTTAACATAGAAATATACAATAAATATAGAAAGATATTTTTAAAACCACAAAATATAAATAAATAGAAACAGTAGGAATACACAGAATATATTTTATAAATTACATGCTACATCAATGTCCACTATAAATATGCATGTGAATATAAATACGAAAAATAGGACTATCAAATTGATTTTAATAGGATTTTAAACCAAGGCGGTTTGTTTGGTTCTGGTCGGATAAGAGGCAGGTTTTTGGCATTTATTTCAGAGCAATTTTTGTCTGGGGTCGCCCCTGTTCTTTTTTGCCGCCTTCGCTGCCCGCAACCCCGAGGCGCGCTGCGCCCCCGTCTGGGGCGGGCGGCAGTGCTGCCGCCTTGTGGGCAAAGCGCGGTACTGCAGCCGTGAGCCGGCAGGCAGGCGAGAGGCCGCCATGCTGGGAGTGGCGTGTCGCGGGTGTCTCGGAGTTTTCGTTGACCTTCTCGAGATGGCGGGGAAGTGGAGGACCCCGGTGGGCGTTAGTGAACTGCCTGCATGGAATACCGACGTCATGGCGGCCCCGACGGATTTTTCTGCGGCGTTTGAAGCGTATCCGATACATGCTGTGGGCTCAGCGACGCCGCGAGCGGGCGTATTTCTGCGGGTTTGTGACAGGCATCTGGATAAACGTTCCCTCTGTGCTCCGGGGTCCTCTCATGCCCGCTCTCCCGCCCTCAGCGAGCCGAGGATGGCCGAAAAATCCCGACTTGAACCGAAGAGCCGAGTGTTGCCGACAACAGCCGAGTTTACCCGAAGAGCCGAGTGTAGCCGAAAATAGCCGAGTTTACCCGAAGAGCCGAGTGTAGCCGAAAATAGCCGAGTTTACCCGAAGAGCCGAGTGTAGCCGAAAATAACCGAGTTTACCCGAAGAGACGATGGTAGCCGAAAATAGCCGAGTTTACCCGAAGAGCGAGTGTAGCCGAAAACAGCCCAAGAGCCGATGATAGCCGACTGGAACCGATAGCCGAGTGGAGCCGACACTGGCCGCATTTAGAGAATGTGCTGAATATGACCGAGTTTAGCCGCACCGTGCCGAGTTGGGCCGAAGAGCCGAACTGAAACAAGTTTAGACCAAGAGCCGAACCAAGCCGAATTGAGCCGAGTTTCTTTAAACAGAACCGAATGACGCCGCAGCGCTCTCCCTGCAGGTCTCCGGGGCACACGGCAGGGGGCGCTGTATAAAGTTAGTATAAAATATCAACTATCTATAAGAAGGAATAAAAGCTCTATGTCACGTACAGCAGTAGAAAATTTCAGGCTCCCAGGGAGTAAATAGTTTTCTTTACATCATTTTCGTTTTGCAGTTTTGTTTTACTCCCCGGTAGCCCGAAAGTTTCTAGTGCTGCTTTTTTATTCTAAAGCTAGAAAGGAAAACCAAGATTAGACATACAGGGAAAGAAAGAAAGAAAAGGAAAACAAGAAAATAAGGAAAGGAACTGAAAGGAAGAAAGAAAGAAGGATAGGAAGGCAGGAAGGAAGGAAGGCAGGCAGGCCAAAAAAAAAAACCAAGGAGGGCAAGGAGAAACGCAGGGAAAAAAAAAAAAAAAAAAAAAGGACAAAAAAAAGATAAAAAGAAAAAAAGAAAAAAAAAAGAAAAAAAAAGAAGAAAAAAAAAAAAGGATAAAGACTTCGAGATGTGCAAGAAAAAACACAGAAAAAATCCCCAAGATGGGCAAGAAATAAACGAGAAAAAATAAAACAAGATGGACGAGAAAAACCCCGATAAAAGAAAACAGAAAAAATAATCCCAAGATGGGCAAGAAATAAAATCAGAAAAAAAAAAAAAAAAAAAAAAAACACCAACAAGATGGGGACGAAAATTTCCGGAAAAAAACCCAGAAAGAAACAGAAAAAAAACCCCAAGATGGGCAAGAAGAAACGAAGAAAAGAACCCAAGAAATGCCAGAAAAAGTCAAGGAAAAAGGGAGGAAAAGCCCCAAGAAACAAGGCAAGAAAGAGAGGCAATAGAGGGCACAAAAAAGGCCAGAGAAAACCCAAGAAATGCCAGGAAAAGGTACGAAAATGGTTCTGCCAGGTGCGATCAAGGTGAGCGGGTTCAGTCTCAGGTACAGGAGATGAACAAGTGTCAGATTAGCTCGGGGCACTGCTGTGCAATGCAGCCGTGACAGGATTTATGTTTAAATATAGTTTAAATGAATTGGGGATTGTTTGGTTTTCATTGGGGTATAGGCTGGAGATTTCATAAAAGGTATAAAAATAGAAATCCAATTATATCCTATATATCTCGATATCAATAAATATTTAATCTACGTAAATATAAGGAAAAGAAATATGTTGTGTAAAAAGAATATATCTATTATTATATAAAAAGGTATTCTCTCCAATCTATAAGATATCTATAAATATAATAAATGAAAATTACAAATGTAAATGTGAATAGAATTACGACAAACAAAATTATTTTTAAAATTTTAAATGTGGTTTAAATAAAGGGGTGTCTTTGGTTTTTCTTTCGTTAGAGGCAGGGGTTTTTATATAAATAATATAAGTACAATAGAAATCTAAATTGGCACAGAGAAATATATAATAAAAATCTAAAGATGTAATACTAAACTATGAATTTAAAAAGAAATAGAAATAGAAATCTATGTAAGTAACATGAAGAGATGTAATATACATTATAATAAATATTATACAGTAATATAAATTCTAAATCTAAAAGCGAATATAAATGTGACAAATAGATGATGGGGGCTCGGAGCAGCCCAGGTGTGAGTGTGAGGATGATGAGGGGCTCGGAGCAGCCCAGGTGTGAGTGTGAGGATGATGAGGGGCTCGGAGCAGCCCAGGTGTGAGCTGTGAGGATGATGAGGGGGTGGCTCTTGCCGGGGCGGTTTTAACGGGGGGAGAGTTTGCCTCTGTACATTTTTGCATGGAGCTGCTGAGTGGAGGGGTTTGTGCCGAGGGACGAATCTTTGTGCCGGGGAGCAGCAGCCGAACAGGTGAGCCCGTGTGGGTTTGGAGCGGGGAATTTTGTCCTTCCCCTTTGCAATTTCATCTTGCCAGTCCCTCCTCGCTTCCCCAGGAGCAGAAATGGAGCTTATGAGGACGAAAGGGATTAAGGAGGAGGAAGCAGCTCCTCTTCTTTTATTGTCTGCGTTTGAACTGAGGGGATTCCTCTTCACTTGTGGTTTTAAGGGCGTTGATTGCAGGAAAAGCTGCCTTTTCCAGGCTGTTGGGGGTATCCCGGGGGTGACAGGGAATCCCTGCGTTCTATTTGAAGGGGAATGGGAAAAGTATTCTTGTGGTGTTATGGGTTTGGTTTGAAGGCAGCCACCCCATTTTCATCACCCTAGGGTTGAAAAGGAGGGGGCAGCCGTGGTGTCCCTCCTTTTCAAGGCTTTGAATGGAGGTGGAAATGGCCCTTTGCCATCAGTCGAAGGCTTTCATTTGAGGAGCGCCCCTTCTTTTGTGCTCTCGTAGGGGACGAACGTGAAGGGGAGAGGACACTTCTTTGCCCTTGTTGAAGGGAGGCGAGCCCCGCCTGCGGCGTCAGTTTCGGGCTTCGGTTGCGGGAAGCTGCAGCTGTGGCAGCGTTTGCAGGGCTGCAAGGGGGCCGTGCCGCTGCATCGGAGGGCGCTTGTGGTGGCCGCGGCCCGGGCCGGAACGTTGCCGCTCGGGAGCGGCGCTGGCACGGCCCGGGCAGCTGCCGGGGCGCACGGGGGATTTGGCGCGGCCGGGCCGGCCGAGGGCGGCGGTGGCGGAGCCGCGCCGGTGCGAGCCGAGGGAGCCGCGCCGGGCCGGCCAAGGGCGGCAGAGGCGGCGCGGGCGCTGCTGCGGCGGTCCGGGCGGTGCCGGCCGCTCCGGCCGCTCCGGGCGCGGGGCTCGGGCGCCGCCGCCACCCCCGGGCCCGGTGCCGGCCCCGCCGGGCAGGGGCAGCGGGCGCGGCTCTCCGGGCCGGCGCCGGCCCCGCGTGCCGGAGGAGCCGCCGGAGGAGCCGGTCTCCTGGCGGGAGCCGCGCTCCGTCCGGGGCCGGCAGCGAGCGCGGGCTTCGGCTGCTCGCAGTGCTGGGGCGGTGCCGCGGTTCGGAGGCGCTTTTTCGGCATTGATTGCATCGCTGTGTTCGGTTTGCAGCGGGGGTACGCTAAGGGCTACGGTGTTCTTCCTGACTGCTGCGGTTCTCGGTGCCGGTGGGGATGATAAAGGTTCGTTTCGGATTGGGTTTTGTAGTCGGATATGGTTTTTTTGCCGGGGTATTATGTTTAGAAAGGCGCGCAATGGTTTTTACGGGTCGTAGCGCGAAGCAGCGGTTCGGATTTTAATTCTGTTGAGGTGGCTTTTATTGGCGTGAGCGGGTAGTGTTTGTTTCGGTGGGCTTTTGAGGTAGCGTCGTGTCGTTCATAGCAGCGGGTTTTTAATCTCGAGAATTGCATGTGTGTTTATCGTCTTCCAGGGCTTTTATTTATTTGGTTGGTTTGATTGTAGTGTATGTTTTATGGTTGCGGGTAATTTGGGAGACATTGTTTATGGTTACGTTTGTCTTTAGTCTTTGTGTTTGTTTCTAGGTGTTATTTTTATTTTGATAGCTTGAGGCACTATGGGTTTATTCCGTTGGGAATAATATTTTTGTTGAAAATGAAAGTTTATTCGGTTTTGGGGCTTTTTTTGTTGTTGGTTTTTTTTTTTTTATTATTTTTGTTGTTGTTGTTGTTCTTTCATGTATTTGATTGTTGTTCATCGGTTTTTTTTTGGGAATCTGGGTATTTATATGGTGGATCTTTTCAAGTAGTATTGAGTAGTTGTTTTCTTAGTTTTTAGACCTTGAGATTTTTTCTATTTCGTTAAGTAGTTCGGCTGTTATTTTTACAGAGGATTGGTTATTCTTTGAGTTAGTGTAGAGGTAGAATTTTGTTTATTTTTTTTTAGTAACCTTCTGGGTCAGTGGCACTGTTTGGGGTTTAGTAGGTTGGTTTGATTTTATTTTTTTAGTAGTTGTTGTAATTTGCTGTGCGTGTTTCTATAGGGTTTTCTTTTATCTTGGTTCCATTTTTCGGATATGATGAGAATTTGTTATTGAAAAGAGTGTTTTGTGGTTTTTTGGCTGGCAGATTTTTGGCTGTTGGAGGTATCTTGATGTTTTTCGAAGATATTGCTGGCAATTCAATGCTCTTTGTATTGTAATTTTATTTAGGAATTGGATTTCTAATGTAATATTATAACTACATTTAAACAAAACAGATGTGTGGAAATGGGAATAAACCTCTCTTGTTTTTATATATTTGATATTTTTTTAAAATTTTACTTGTAACATAAGTTATTATATGTTACAATAAGATATTATCTTTTTTAATTAGAGTATTGTGTGTATTTATAGATATGTAGATAGAGAATATAAATATAGACACAACCCAACTCAAATATAAATATAGAAATGTGTTTCAAATATATGCAGGTATACATAAAATTTTTAAATAATTGTAAATATAAAATAACATCAATTGATACTACGCATAATAAAAGTAATACTGTATATATCTTTTTTAGTATATTATAGGAAATAGATATAAAATAGATATATCAATTGATGTACTATACTTATAAAACAAATGATAGATATGATAATTATAATTATAAAAGTATTTTTCAAGTAGTTGAAAATAAAGGATGGTTTTGTTTTTCATTTGGCAAAAGCAGGGGTTTTAGTATAAAAATTATAAATACAAATAATATAAAGGTAGAAGTCTAAGTATATAAATATATCATAAATAGCTAAAGGTTAATATAAAAATTAAAAATAAAGGAAAAAACAAGGTTTAGCAGTAGATATGATACGTAATTTAATAAATAATTTCTCTCTATTATTTGAGCAGGATACATATTATATATATTCTAAATATAATGCATCAATATAAACTAGAAATATAAATGTGTATATAGTCATGCAAGCTCTAAATATAACAATATTTCAGTATAGTTTAAAAGAAGGGTTTTCTGGTATTTATTTAGTTAGAATTGGATTTTTTTTTAAATAATAAAAGTATTTTAGAAATGTAGTTTTAAGCTATAGAAGAACTATATAAGAACTATACAATTAATAGAGAAAGATATTTATAAAAACACAGGGAAATACATATAAACAATAGGAATAGACAGAATATATTGTATAAATTACATGCTACATCAATGTTCACTATAAATATGCGTGTGACTATAAATATGAAAAATAGAAATAAAACTTTTATTTAAACATGGCTTTAAATCAAGGGGGCTTGTTTGACTCTTGCTCGATAGGAGGCAGGTTTTTGGCATTTATTTCAGAGCAGTTTTTGTCTGGGGTCGCCCCTGTTCTTTTTTGCCGCCTTCGCTGCCCGCAGCCCCGAGGCGCGCTGCGCCCCCGTCTGGGGCGGGCGGCAGTGCTGCCTCCTTGTGGGCAGAGCGCGGTACTGCAGCCGTGAGCCGGCAGGCAGCCGAGAGGCCGCCGTGTTGGGAGTGGCGTGTCGCGGGTGTCTCGGACTGGCTTGACCTTCTCAAAATGGCGGCCAAAAAGGCGGAGAAAATAGCACACCCCGGTGAGTCTGCCCCCCTGTGTCCAAAGGGCGGTACTGCACCCCCCGAGCCAGCGCCCTGCCTCTCGCCGCTGGGTGCCGGGGGCGGCGGAAGGACGCGGCTGCCGAGCGAAGGAAGTGCGAGGGGCGGGAGCGAGCGGCATCGGAACAGGGCTGCAGCCCCCGGGCCCGCGCCCGCCCCGCTCCAGGCGCTGGGAGCGACCGCGGGCCGGACAATCCCGGCGGGGCGGCCCCGGGCAGGCGGCGCAGGAGGCGGAGCGGGGCCGTGGCTCTCGCCGCCGTCGCTGCCGCCAGCTTTGGAAAGTCGGGCCGGGCGCCCGTCCCGTCCCGCCGGCTCCCGGTCTCTGTAAACTCCTCTGTGGCTTCGCAGGTCCGTGCTGGAGAGTGGGAGAAAGGGCCCTGCTGGTTGCCGTGTCCTCGGTGGGCAGCGAGCTCTGACCTTGGCAGGATGGGCTGCTGAGTAATGGAACAATGGGGATGCGCTTTTATGTATTTAGTGACCTTTACAGATTTCTCCCCCTGCTTCAGGTGAGCGTGCATCATTGCAGGCTTGGGATTGAGTGAAATGCGCTGAGGAAACCAGCTCTGGGGAGGGAAATGCTCTGTTAACATGTGCCTGTTCTTCTGTCAGACTCATCCCAGCAGGACAGCGTGAAGACTGAAAGTGTAAGAAGATGTGGAGGGAAAGAGAGAATCTGACAGGAGCATTGAACGCACAGGTGCACGAATTCTGCTTTTGGATTGGATTTAAACTCAGAAGTTGTAAGGAATTTGGGAAGGAGAAGGGACATTTCAGAAGGAGAAGGAGTTGTTGTTACAGTCCTGGCAAAATCTTTTGTTCTAGCTGATAAAAGAAGTTAGTTTAAATTAAAAAAAATTTAAAATGTGGGTTTTTTTTCCTTCACTATTATATTCATTGGTGGTATATGGTGTGTTATTTCTTGGTATTATTAACTCTGTGTAAATTGTTTTTTGAGTGAAGCTAACTTTCTGGATGGGTTTTCAGGTAGGAATAGATGGTATTTCAGGTAGGATTAATTTCAATAGGTTTCTTTCATAGACTTCTCATAGGTATTACTGGGATTTTGGTATTGTTTACTGTATGTATAAACATACAGATTTGGTAGGGCCAGCTGGGCTGCTGGAGTTTTGGGTGTGAATTTATTAGATGGCTTTGGTTAAATACAGAATAATTATGTAAGTTAACAGCAAATGACCCAATTTATCCAGCTATGCTACCTAACCACAAAGTTTTATGTCTTACCAGTTTTCTGTTCTTCTGCTCCAAGTAGCTGTTGCAAAAAAGAAAGCACTGTTATTTTTGTGAAGAGTTTTCTTCTATAACAAGCCCTTTACTCCCCTTGAATCTGAGTCAGAGAGGCCAAACAGCTGCAGCTGTTCTGAGGGCTTTTATACCTGGGAGGATTTGCCCCCTCCCTTTTCCTGGGTGCCATGGGAACGAGAGGCAGGCACCATCGGGGGTATATTAACCCCAGCCTTGGCCGAGGGGCTTCATTCCCTCTCTGGGGTGTGCTGGGGTAGGAGTTCTCCTCTCATTTCAGTGAAGAGGCTCTTTCAGCTCATCTCAGCTTGTTTCCAGCAGGTGTTTCTGGGCATCTAAAGCAGCAGAGGCTTGGAAGAGACTGTGAAGAAAACAGCATGGAATACAGGGAGTATGTAGGTTCACAATTTTGGGTTTTGTGTTTAGGGGTGTTAAAGCACCTTTGTAATTTCTGGTTTTGTTCTTGGTTTGTTTTTTATGGTTTTTAGGAGGAGCACGCCTTTCAGAGATTCCAGGTTGTGTCAAGGACAACACTTTTTGCAGCAGATTCATCGTGTCTCAGGAGGGATCTGCCCAGTGTCAAGGATGCTGTTTGAGATTGAGGCTTCAGGTGAGTTGAGGATTGTGAGTGGGAGAGGGAGGGTGTGCAGGTATCCAGTTAGGAGTTCTTGGGAGGGGGTTTGCAGGCAGCAGGGTGAGAAAGGGTGTTTATTTGTTTATTTGAGGGCCCCCCTCCCCACAAGGCTTCTAGCAGAGGCATTCCCATGTCTTAGAGCACACAGAGTCATCCAGTGCACTCACAGGAATGCCATTTAACTTTGCCTTTCTCTAACCCAGGTGCCAGCCCTAATAAAGGCCACAGCCTTGGAATCAGGATGAAGCTGGAGCCTGAGGGAGCCAGGCACACTCAGGAGAGGGCAAGTAGCTGACTGGCTGGGATTTGGCCCACATAACTCTGGACTCATTCTTTGGTTTTGGTTTTCTTTATTGTAGCTGACCGAGAGGCTCACAGGCGATCACGAGGCTCTCTGAAGCAGACTCATTTCAGGTGCAACGTGGATTCCCATCACCGATCATCCAAAAGATAAGTTGGGAGGCACGGCCTGGAGATGGGGGCGTAGCAGGTTGGGAGTTCTTGGGACAGATTTAAAAATTAGCGGAGGGAAAAGCAAACTTGTCCAAGGGCCTCTTAGGACAGCTAAAGGGAGAGGCTCTACTTTTGATGGCAGCTTTCAGGCGGGCAGTGCAGAACAGCTCTGGTTTGTGTCGTGGTTTCCGGTGTGCCGTGTTCCCTAGTGTGTCTTTGGGGTCCCTTTTGCCTTCTTCCCTCGAGGCCCTCACCACAAGCATGATGTGTGGTGTTTGATGTCCCCCTGTTTGTCACGTTCTTTGTCACGGGTGTCTGCACACATATGGGTGCCGGAGCTGTTCTGCCCTGCCGCATGGCCAGCTGCAATGGGACAAGCCCTGGGGAGTGTAAATTTGTAATGGGGGCTGTACTTGGGCTCTAGATGCTATTCCTAGATGGATCTGAGGTCTTTGCAGCTTGTGAGTTATCCTGGTGGTGTTTGACACATGTTCTAACTTTCTTTCAGGTGCAGATGCATTGCATCCATGGCAGAGGGTCAGAGTTAGCAGGTGCCGGGCCTTCCTAGGAGCAGGGTGAGTAGCAGACTGGTGGGGTTTTGGCCGATGGGGTGCCAAGATCAGGCACTGATGTTTGGTTCTCTTTACTCTAGCTGTCTGAGAGACACCAGCCCGGTGACAGCAGGACCTTCCCAGCTGACGAGGTGGCCTTTCTTTGCACCTGGCACGGACCGGCATTGCCAGATGTCTGAGAGATAAGTAGAGGGCTATGACCCACAGAGGGGATGAAGGCAGGGTGCTGGTTTGGGAATTACTGGGAGGGGTTTTTGAGTCCAATTTGGCGGTGGGGGGGTGTCCATGAAGTGGCCCCTTAGGCCCCATAAAAGCAAAGTCTCACCTTTGATCACAGTGCTGAGGTGCTCAGGGCAGAGCAGTCCCGGTGTGTCTGGTGTCACTTGTCTGCTGTGCATTATGTGTTGTTTGTGTATCTCCTGTCTTTTACCTTAGCACATTGAGGGGCCTGTCAGAAACCTTGGCATCATTGTTAGCATCTGTGATCTCTGCATTCCTTGGCCTGGCACCCAGGCCAGAGATGCGATTCTGATACCTGTCTGAGCTCCCCAGTCAAAAGTTCTCTGTTTGGAAGCATCCAGTCAGATGTCTTGTCAGGTCTTGTTCTGAGCTGTACGGACAGCTGTGCCCCACCTGGATCCATTATGGTGGATTAGGGCTTGAAAGAATGTGAGGGCAGGCAGAGGATTCTGACCATAGGATTCCTAGGCATCCATCTTTACTGTTCTTGGAATCAATCATTCAGTTAGCATCTTCTTCCTGCAGTGTTCTCTGAGCCTCATCAGCTCACCGTCAGTTTGAACTCAGTCATCTCCTTTTGCATGCTCTCAGTCCTTGCAGCCATTTTCCTTGCCAAGAGATTTCTGTTCCTGTTGTGTCCCAGTTGTGTGTCCTGTCCTGTCTGTCCTGTGTCACGGGTGTCAGCACACATTTGTGCCGGGGCTGCTCTGCCCTGCCGCATAGCCTGGTGCGATAGGAGAGGGCCCGGGGACTTGGAATGTGTAATGTGGGGTGTAGTTGGACTCCAGATGGGATTTGTAGATGGACACAGGACATCTGGAGCTCTTAAGGTATCCTGCCTCCCTTTGACTTTTGTCCTGACTTGGTTTCAGATGCACCTCCTCAGGTGACTGCAGTGGTTCTCTCGGTTCTATCTTCTCAAAGGATGTAGGTCTCAAGAATTCATCTTCCAGAAGTTATCTCCAGTCCTGGCTTGTGTTGTATGTACCTGTGGTGGCTTATGTTGTATGTACCTATACCATGTGTATCTATGTTCGATTATACGGTGTGTACTCACATTCTGTGTACCTCTGTTGGCTTGTACTGTGTGTACTTACACAGCATGTAAGTGCGTTACCCTTTATTGTGTATACTTACACCCTGTGTACACTTGCAGTGTTTGCCTCAGCTGATACTGTCTGTACTTACATTGTGCCACTGACGAACGCAGCTGCCCTGCCCTGGCACGTAGTCACAGTTAGGTAGAACAGTTATAAAAGCTTTACTGTTCATCTGTCTTTTGTGGGATTTTGGGTAGATAATTTATTGGTCCAGAGTGGGGACAAGTCCTAGCTGTCAGCCACTCGTTGACCCTTCCTGTTGTCTCACAGGTCCCCGAGGCTGCTGATTTCCCCAGGGTCTGCCATTTACTTCAAGGAGCAGCAGCCAGAAGATGTGTCACAGCACGTTCTTCAGCGTCTCAGGTAAGGGCCGCAGCGAGCGTGTAAGTGGCAAGAGTGTGTCAGTGTGTGTGAGAGCACGTGGCTGTGTCTGTCTGTGTCTGCTCGTCTCTGCATGGGTGGGCACATGCTGAATGGATTTAACCTTGTGTATATGACTTTTGCTTTTCAAGTTTTGCAACTCATTTTTAAAGTTAGAATAAAAAATCCTCAGCCGGGTTATATTGTATGTACTGACATGGAATGTACCCATGTTGGCTTAAAACCCAGTAAAACAGACGAAGATGGGTAAGAAAAAACCCAGAAAAAAACCCCAACAAGATGGGCAAGAAAAAAACCCAGAAAAGAACCCGAAGGCAGTGTCGCCTGCAGGGAGGGTCTCGTCCCCAGAGGGCAGTCAGCGACTCCATCCCTGCCCGGGGCTCTGGGTGCAGCCTCGGGGTGGACACCTGCCCTCAGGTTTCCCTCTGGGCACCCGGGAAGGGAACCGGGTCCATCCGTGTGGCAGCTCCAGGGCCTGCAGGCTTTGGGGCTTTGCAGCTGTGTGCCTTGTCACAGGGTGGCAGGGACGTGACGCTGCCTGGGCACGCTGCTGGCCTGGGATCCTTGCTGCTTTCCTCCTTATCCCATATGGATTTAGCAGCAATCTTCTTCTATCTTTTCTTTAAAACTGTCCTTGGGAGAGTGCAAAGAGAGGGTAATCAGTTATGTCAAAGCCTACGTATTTTACCTGTTGGCACTTAAGAGAAAAGACAAAAGCCTGCTTGGCATCCTTCTGCCTGGAAGTGATTGTGACCCAGGGAAGTGAGGAAGGGGCTGGCCGAGGTCACTGAGGCTCTGAGATGGAGGTGAGTTTGCATCCCAGTTTATTGGAACGGAGGCTCATCAGAAGTTTCCTCGGCTGTCTAAGGCACAGAGCCCTGGAGCCCAGTAAGCCTGAGCTGCTGCATGCTTGCTGTGAGCCTTGGGGTGAGCGTGCATCGTGACAGGCTTGGGATGGATTGGAATGTGCTGAGGAAACCGGAGGGAGGGAGGGAGGGAGGGAAATGCTCTGTTAACATGTGCCAATTCTTCTGTCAAACTCATCACGGCAGGACGGCGTGAAGGCTGAAAGCGTAAGAAGATGTGGAGGGAAGCAGAGAATCTGACAGGAGCATCGAACGCGCGAGCGCACGAATTTTGCTTTTTGCTTGGATGCAAACTCAGGAGTTGAAAGGAATTTGGGAGTGAGAAGGGACATTTCAGAAGGTGAAGAAGAAAAAGAAGTTGTTGTTGTTGTTACAGGCCTGGCAAAATCTTTTGTTCTAGCTAATAAAAGAAGTTAGTTTAAATAAAAAAAAGAAAAAAAAAAAGTAGTTTTTCTTTACCTGACTATTATATTCATTGGTGGTATATGGTGTGTTGTTTAATTTCTTGGTATGATTAACTCAGTGTAAGTTGTTTTTTGAGTGAACTAACTTTCTGGATGGGTTGGTTTGTATTTGAGACAGGATTGATTTCAATAGGTTTCTTTCATAGACTTGTGATAGGTATTACTGGGGTTTTGGCTTTGTTTACTGTATGCATAAACATACAGCTTTGGTTGGGCCAGCTGGGCTGCCGGAGTTTGTGGGTGTGAATTTATTCGATGGCTTTGGTTAAATGCAGTGTTTAATTTTTGAAAGGTTTTTCAATGTAGTGGTTTTAAGGTGGTTTTTAGAATTGATTGTATGGTTTGATGTTGTTTATAGTTGCTGTCCGGTAAGGGATGTGGTGTGAGTACTTGAACGTTATGGTTTTGGTTTTCCTAAGTTCCGTTTTCTTTCTGGTTGGATAGGTTTTTTTAGTTTTATTTTTGGTGACAGGGGTATTTACATGGTGGGTTTTTATAGGCAATATGTTTTTTAATTTGGGTAGTGATATTTTTTAGTATTTTAACAGTTTAGATTTTTTTATTTTTATGCTTTGAATTAGTTTTCTTTTAATTTTAAATTAAGTTTTATAGATTATTGGTTTTTATTTGTGCATTAGCATAAAGGTAGAGCTTTGGGGGCTTCTTTTAGTACTGTTTAGGGTCAGTTGTACAGTTTTGAGTCTAGTGAGTTGGTTTGGTTTAATTTTTAGTGGGTGTTTGTTTTTCTTAGCAGTTGTGTCATTTTCAAGGTGTATTTGAGGTTTTTGGGGTTTTTGAGATACTGGTTTAGGAGGACGTTTATGATGAGCATGTGCGCAGGTTTTGGGCTAGTTGAAGTGGGATTTAAAATTTATTTTGGGTTAGGTTTATTTGAGTGTTCATGAGGGTTCAGTGTTGTGGGATGTTTGTTCCGTTAGTGATAAAAATATGTTTTGTTTTGATGTGCTGCGATGGGATGAGCGTGTGCTGCGTGCCGGTGCTGACAAAGGTACGGTATTGTTGTGGCTTATTTATATGGTTTAATATAGAGATGAAAATAGAAATAAATATACATTTAAAAAGAAATATTGCATTAGAGTGGTAAACATAAATATAGAGAACAGATACATATATAAAACTATAATTCATGGTATAGAATTGCAAGATATCATATAGATAAATGATAGTCTATTATATATATGCACAAAGATATATAAATATAGATTGTAAATATAAAAATACTTAAATATAGTTAAATTGGGGGTTTTATTAGGTTGTAGACCTGTTTTTATTAATAAATCATATAAATAGAAAAAAATAAAAATTCAGATACAAATATATAGGGAAATACAAATATCTATAAATATTGATATTAAATAAATCCAAGTAAAAGAAATATACAATACAGAAATTTTCTATCTATGCTTATATTAGAGGGCATTCTCCCTAAGATATATATAATATCTATGAATATAATGAATAAAAATTATCAATCTAAATATGATTATAATTTTGAAAGATAAAGTTACTTGTTAAATTTTAAATGTGGTTGAAATAAAGAAGTGTCCTTGGTTTTGATTTGGTTAGAGGCAGGAGTTTTATTTTAAATAATAGAAGTGTTATAGAAATGTGAATCTTAAGATAGAAATAGATAATAAATATATAAAGGGAGATTGCTAAACTATGACTACAAATTGAACTATAAATATAGGTAAGTAATATGAAGAGTTGTAGTATAGAATATAAATAACATGATACGGCAATATAAATTATAAATGGGAATATAAATATAAAAATAGGTAAGTATAGTTTAAAAGAAAGGGAATTTTTTGGCTTTTATTTAAGTAGAGGCAGGGGTTTTATTTTAAATAAGTGTTACAGAAGTAAAAATCTTGACGCAGAAATATATAGTCAATGTATAAAAATATGTATAAAAATATATAACTGCTCGCATCAGATGTAATATAGAATATAAATTTATGTACAAATTGAGATTGATAAAGATAAATAAGTAAGCAATATACATTAATGTACATTATAAATGCAAATAGGAATATAAAGATCAGACATAAGGATAAAACCTATTTAAATATTGTTTGAAAGAAAGGGTTGGGGTTTTTTTTATTCTTACTGGGTTAGAGGCAGGGTTTTTATTTTAAATGATATGAATGTAGATATTGGTATATATTTCTCAATATTGAGATATACAATCAAGATATAAATATAGATATAAACACAAAATATAAGTAAATAGAGATAATAGGAAGAGATGTAATGGAGAATACAAATAACAGCATACGTAAGTATACATTTTAAATGTAAATGTGAATATGGACCTGAAAAACAGAATTTTAAAAAATATTGAAATACAGTTGAGAAGAAAGGGTTTTCTTTTTGGCTTTAACGTGGGTGGAGGCAGGGGTTTTATTTTAAATAATGGAAGTGCTACAGAAGTAAAAATCCTCACACAGAAAGATATAATAAATATATAAAGATCTGAATAAAAATACAAAAAAAATAGAAGTAATAGGAAGAGTTGTAACATAGAATATAAATTTATAAATAAATGGGAAAATAGAAATGCAAAATCGAACACACATCAGTATAGAATTTAAATATAAATGTGGATCTAAATTTGAAAAATATTATTTAAAAAAAAATTAAATACAGTTGAAATGAAAGGGGTTTGTATTTGGCATGTATGGGTGGACGCAGGGGTTTTATTTTGAATCCTGCAAGTGTTAGAGAAGTAAAAATCCTAAGAGAAATGTATACTTCCAATGTAAAAATAGGTATATTTCGAGCGGGGCCGAATTGTTCGGTAGAGGCGAAGAGCCGAGTGTTGCCGAAAAGAGCCGACTTGAGCCGAAGAGCCGAGTGTGGCCGAACAGAGCCGACTTGAGCCGAAGAGCCGAGTGTGGCCGTAAACATCCGAGTTTACACTAAGAGCCGATGATAGCCGACTGGAATCGATAGCCGAGGGTAGCCGACACTGGCCGCATTTAGACAATGCGCCGAGTGTGACCGAGTTTAGCCCAAGCGTGCCGAGTTGGGCCGAAGAGCCGAACTGAAACGAGTTTAGACCAAGAGCCGAAGCAAGCCGAATTGAGCCGAGTTTCTTTAAACAGAACCGAAGGACGCCGCAGCGCTCTCCCTGCAGGTCTCCGGATCACACGGCAGGGGGCGCTGTATAAAGTAAGTATAAAATATCAACTATCTATAAGAAGGAATAAAAGCTCTATGTCACGTACAGCAGTAGAAAATTTCAGGCTCCCAGGGAGTAAATAGTTTTCTTTACATCATTTTCGTTTTGCAGTTTTTTTTTACTGCCAGGTAGCCCGAAAGTTTCTAGTGCTGCTTTTTTATTCTAAAGCTAGAAAGGAAAACCAAGATTAGACATAGAGGGAAAGAAGGAAAGAAAAGGAAAACAAGAAAATAAGGAATGGAACTGAAAGGAAGAAAGAAAGAAGGACAGGAAGGCAGGAAGGAAGGAAGGCAGGCAGGCCAAAGAAAAAAAACCAAGGAGGGCAAGGAGAAACGCAGGGAAAAAAAAAAAAAAAAAAAAAAAAAAGATAAAGACTTGGAGATGCGCAAGAAAAAACCCAGAAAAAATCCCCAAGATGGGCAAGAAATAAAATCAGAAAAAAAAAAAAAAAACCCAAAAAAAAAACAGGATGGGGATGAAAATTTCCGGAAAAAAACCCCAGAAACAAACAGAAAAAACCCCCCAAGATGGGCAAGAAGAAACGAAGAAAAGAACCCAAGAAATGCCAGAAAACGTCAAGGAAAAAGGGAGTAAAAGCCCCAAGAAACAAGGCAAGAAAGAGAGGCAATAGAGGCCACAAAAAAGGGAAGAGAAAACCCAAGCAATGCCAGGAAAAGGTACGAAAATGGTTCTGCCAGGTGCGATCAAGGTGAGCGGGTTCAGTCTCAGGTACAGGAGATGAACAAGTGTCAGATTAGCTCGGGGCACTGCTGTGCAATGCAGCCGTGACAGGATTGATGTTTAAATCTAGTTTAAATAAATTGGGGATTGTTTGGCTTTTATTGGGGTATAGGCTGGAGATTTCATAAAAGGTATAAAAATAGAAATCCAATTATATCCTATATATCTCGATATCGATAAATATTTAATATACGTAAATATAAGTAAAAGAAATATGTTGTGTAAAAATAATATATCTATTATTATATAAAAGGTTCTCTCTCCAATCTATAAGATATCTATAAATATAATAAATGAAAATTACAAATGTAAATGTGAATAGAATTACGACAAACAAAATTATTTTTAAAATTTTAAGTGTGGTTTAAATAAAGGGGTGTCTGTGGTTTTTCTTTCGTTAGAGGCAGGGGTTTTATTTTAAATAATATAAGTACAATAGAAATCTAAATCGGCATAGAGAAATATATAATAAAAATCTAAAGTTGTAATACTAAACTATGAATTTAAAAAGAAATAGAAATAGAAATAGAAATCTATGTAAGTAACATGAAGAGATGTAATATACAATATAATAAATATTATACAGTAATATAAATTCTAAATCTAAAAGCGAATATAAATATGACAAATATATGATGGGGCTCGGAGCAGCCCAGGTGTGAGTGTGAGGATGATGAGGGGCTCGGAGCAGCCCAGGTGTGAGTGTGAGGATGATGAGGGCTCGGAGCAGCCCAGGTGTGAGCTGTGAGGATGATGAGGGGGTGGGTCTTGCCGGGGCGAGGCGGTTTTAACGGGGGGAGAGTTTGCCTCTGTACATTTTTGCATGGAGCTGCTGAGTGGAGGGGTTTGTGCCGAGGGACGAATCTTTGTGCCGGGGAGCAGCAGCCGAGCAGGTGAGCCCGTGTGGGTTTGGAGCGGGGAATTTTGTCCTTCCCCTTTGCAATTTCATCTTGCCAGTCCCTCCCCGCTTCCCCAGGAGCAGAAATGGAGCTTATGAGGACGAAAGGGATTAAGGAGAAGGAAGCAGCTCCTCTTCTTTTATTGTCTGCGTTTGAACTGAGGGGATCCCTCTTCACTTGTGGTTTTAAGGGCGTTGATTGCAGGAAAAGCTGCCTTTTCCAGGCTGTTGGGGGTATCCCGGGGGTGACAGGGAATCCCTGCGTTCTATTTGAAGGGGAATGGGAAAAGTATTCTTGTGGTGTTATGGGTTTGGTTTGAAGGCAGCCACCCCATTTTCATCACCCTAGGGTTGAAATGGAGGGGGCAGCCGTGGTGTCCCTCCTTTTCAAGGCTTTGAATGGAGGTGGAAATGGCCCTTTGCCATCAGTCGAAGGCTTTCATTTGAGGAGCGCCCCTTCTTTTGTGCTCTCGTAGGGGACGAACGTGAAGGGGAGAGGACACTTCTTTGCCCTTGTTGAAGGGAGGCGAGCCCCGCCTGCGGCGTCAGTTTCGGGCTTCGGTTGCGGGAAGCTGCAGCTGTGGCAGCGTTTGCAGGGCTGCAAGGGGGCCGTGCCGCTGCATCGGAGGGCGCTTGTGGTGGCCGCGGCCCGGGCCGGAACGTTGCCGCTCGGGAGCGGCGCTGGCACGGCCCGGGCAGCTGCCGGGGCGCACGGGGGATTTGGCGCGGCCGGGCCGGCCGAGGGCGGCGGTGGCGGAGCCGCGCCGGTGCGAGCCGAGGGGAGCCGCGCCGGGCCGGCCACGGGCGGCAGAGGCGGCGCGGGCGCTGCTGCGGCGGCCCGGGCGGTGCCGGCCGCTCCGGGCGCGGGGCTCGGGCGCCGCCGCCACCCCCGGGCCCGGTGCCGGCCCCGCCGGGCAGGGGCAGCGGGCGCGGCTCTCCGGGCCGGCGCCGGCCCCGCGTGCCGGAGGAGCCGCCGGAGGAGCCGGTCTCCTGGCGGGAGCTGCGCTCCGTCCGGGGCCGGCAGCGAGCGCGGGCTTCGGCTGCTCGCAGTGCTGGGGCGGTGCCGCGGTTCGGAGGCGCTTTTTCGGCATTGATTGCATCGCTGTGTTCGGTTTGCAGCGGGGGTACGCTAAGGGCTACGGTGTTCTTCCTGACTGCTGCGGTTCTCGGTGCCGGTGGGGATGATAAAGGTTCGTTTCGGATTGGGTTTCGTAGTCGGATATGGTTTTTTTGCCGGGGTATTATGTTTAGAAAGGCGCGCAATGGTTTTTACGGGTCGTAGCGCGAAGCAGCGGTTCGGATTTTAATTCTGTTGAGGTGGCTTTTATTGGCGTGAGCGGGTAGTGTTTGTTTCGGTGGGCTTTTGAGGTAGCGTCGTGTCGTTCATAGCAGCGGGTTTTTAATCTCGCGAATTGCATGTGTGTTTATCGTCTTCCAGGGCTTTTATTTATTTGGTTGGTTTGATTGTAGTGTATGTTTTATGGTTGCGGGTAATTTGGGAGACATTGTTTATGGTTACGTTTGTCTTTAGTCTTTGTGTTTGTTTCTAGGTGTTATTTTTATTTTGATAGCTTGAGGCACTATGGGTTTATTCCGTTGGGAATAATATTTTTGTTGAAAATGAAAGTTTATTCGGTTTTGGGGCTTTTTTTGTTGTTGGTTTTTTTTTTTTTATTATTTTTGTTGTTGTTGTTGTTCTTTCATGTATTTGATTGTTGTTCATCGGTTTTTTTTTGGGAATCTGGGTATTTATATGGTGGATCTTTTCAAGTAGTATTGAGTAGTTGTTTTCTTAGTTTTTAGACCTTGAGATTTTTTCTATTTCGTTAAGTAGTTCGGCTGTTATTTTTACAGAGGATTGGTTATTCTTTGAGTTAGTGTAGAGGTAGAATTTTGTTTATTTTTTTTTAGTAACCTTCTGGGTCAGTGGCACTGTTTGGGGTTTAGTAGGTTGGTTTGATTTTATTTTTTTAGTAGTTGTTGTAATTTGCTGTGCGTGTTTCTATAGGGTTTTCTTTTATCTTGGTTCCATTTTTCTGATATGATGAGAATTTGTTATTGAAAAGAGTGTTTTGTGGTTTTTTGGCTGGCAGATTTTTGGCTGTTGGAGGTATCTTGATGTTTTTCGAAGATATTGCTGGCAATTCAATGCTCTTTGTATTGTAATTTTATTTAGGAATTGGATTTCTAATGTAATATTATAACTACATTTAAACAAAACAGATGTGTGGAAATGGGAATAAACCTCTCTTGTTTTTATATATTTGATATTTTTTTAAAATTTTACTTGTAACATAAGTTATTATATGTTACAATAAGATATTATCTTTTTTAATTAGAGTATTGTGTGTATTTATAGATATGTAGATAGAGAATATAAATATAGACACAACCCAACTCAAATATAAATATAGAAATGTGTTTCAAATATATGCAGGTATACATAAAATTTTTAAATAATTGTAAATATAAAATAACATCAATTGATACTACGCATAATAAAAGTAATACTGTATATATCTTTTTTAGTATATTATAGGAAATAGATATAAAATAGATATATCAATTGATGTACTATACTTATAAAACAAATGATAGATATGATAATTATAATTATAAAAGTATTTTTCAAGTAGTTGAAAATAAAGGATGGTTTTGTTTTTCATTTGGCAAAAGCAGGGGTTTTAGTATAAAAATTATAAATACAAATAATATAAAGGTAGAAGTCTAAGTATATAAATATATCATAAATAGCTAAAGATTAATATAAAAATTAAAAATAAAGGAAAAAACAAGGTTTAGCAGTAGATATGATACGTAATTTAATAAATAATTTCTCTCTATTATTTGAGCAGGATACATATTATATATATTCTAAATATAATGCATCAATATAAACTAGAAATATAAATGTGTATATAGTCATGCAAGCTCTAAATATAACAATATTTCAGTATAGTTTAAAAGAAGGGTTTTCTGGTATTTATTTAGTTAGAATTGGATTTTTTTTTAAATAATAAAAGTATTTTAGAAATGTAGTTTTAAGCTATAGAAGAACTATATAAGAACTATACAATTAATAGAGAAAGATATTTATAAAAACACAGGGAAATACATATAAACAATAGGAATAGACAGAATATATTGTATAAATTACATGCTACATCAATGTTCACTATAAATATGCGTGTGACTATAAATATGAAAAATAGAAATAAAACTTTTATTTAAACATGGCTTTAAATCAAGGGGGCTTGTTTGACTCTTGCTCGATAGGAGGCAGGTTTTTGGCATTTATTTCAGAGCAGTTTTTGTCTGGGGTCGCCCCTGTTCTTTTTTGCCGCCTTCGCTGCCCGCAGCCCCGAGGCGCGCTGCGCCCCCGTCTGGGGCGGGCGGCAGTGCTGCCTCCTTGTGGGCAGAGCGCGGTACTGCAGCCGTGAGCCGGCAGGCAGCCGAGAGGCCGCCGTGTTGGGAGTGGCGTGTCGCGGGTGTCTCGGACTGGCTTGACCTTCTCAAAATGGCGGCCAAAAAGGCGGAGAAAATAGCACACCCCGGTGAGTCTGCCCCCCTGTGTCCAAAGGGCGGTACTGCACCCCCCGAGCCAGCGCCTTGCCTCTCGCCGCTGGGTGCCGGGGGCGGCGGAAGGACGCGGCTGCCGAGCGAAGGAAGTGCGAGGGGCGGGAGCGAGCGGCATCGGAACAGGGCTGCAGCCCCCGGGCCCGCGCCCGCCCCGCTCCAGGCGCTGGGAGCGACCGCGGGCCGGACAATCCCGGCGGGGCGGCCCCGGGCAGGCGGCGCAGGAGGCGGAGCGGGGCCGTGGCTCTCGCCGCCGTCGCTGCCGCCAGCTTTGGAAAGTCGGGCCGGGCGCCCGTCCCGTCCCGCCGGCTCCCGGTCTCTGTAAACTCCTCTGTGGCTTCGCAGGTCCGTGCTGGAGAGTGGGAGAAAGGGCCCTGCTGGTTGCCGTGTCCTCGGTGGGCAGCGAGCTCTGACCTTGGCCGGATGGGCTGCTGAGTAATGGAACAATGGGGATGCGCTTTTATGTATTTAGTGACCTTTACAGATTTCTCCCCCTGCTTCAGGTGAGCGTGCATCATTGCAGGCTTGGGATTGAGTGAAATGCGCTGAGGAAACCAGCTCTGGGGAGGGAAATGCTCTGTTAACATGTGCCTGTTCTTCTGTCAGACTCATCCCAGCAGGACAGCGTGAAGACTGAAAGTGTAAGAAGATGTGGAGGGAAAGAGAGAATCTGACAGGAGCATTGAACGCACAGGTGCACGAATTCTGCTTTTGGATTGGATTTAAACTCAGAAGTTGTAAGGAATTTGGGAAGGAGAAGGGACATTTCAGAAGGAGAAGGAGTTGTTGTTACAGTCCTGGCAAAATCTTTTGTTCTAGCTGATAAAAGAAGTTAGTTTAAATTAAAAAAAATTTAAAATGTGGGTTTTTTTTCCTTCACTATTATATTCATTGGTGGTATATGGTGTGTTATTTCTTGGTATTATTAACTCTGTGTAAATTGTTTTTTGAGTGAAGCTAACTTTCTGGATGGGTTTTCAGGTAGGAATAGATGGTATTTCAGGTAGGATTAATTTCAATAGGTTTCTTTCATAGACTTCTCATAGGTATTACTGGGATTTTGGTATTGTTTACTGTATGTATAAACATACAGATTTGGTAGGGCCAGCTGGGCTGCTGGAGTTTTGGGTGTGAATTTATTAGATGGCTTTGGTTAAATACAGAATAATTATGTAAGTTAACAGCAAATGACCCAATTTATCCAGCTATGCTACCTAACCACAAAGTTTTATGTCTTACCAGTTTTCTGTTCTTCTGCTCCAAGTAGCTGTTGCAAAAAAGAAAGCACTGTTATTTTTGTGAAGAGTTTTCTTCTATAACAAGCCCTTTACTCCCCTTGAATCTGAGTCAGAGAGGCCAAACAGCTGCAGCTGTTCTGAGGGCTTTTATACCTGGGAGGATTTGCCCCCTCCCTTTTCCTGGGTGCCATGGGAACGAGAGGCAGGCACCATCGGGGGTATATTAACCCCAGCCTTGGCCGAGGGGCTTCATTCCCTCTCTGGGGTGTGCTGGGGTAGGAGTTCTCATCTCATTTCAGTGAAGAGGCTCTTTCAGCTCATCTCAGCTTGTTTCCAGCAGGTGTTTCTGGGCATCTAAAGCAGCAGAGGCTTGGAAGAGACTGTGAAGAAAACAGCATGGAATACAGGGAGTATGTAGGTTCACAATTTTGGGTTTTGTGTTTAGGGGTGTTAAAGCACCTTTGTAATTTCTGGTTTTGTTCTTGGTTTGTTTTTTATGGTTTTTAGGAGGAGCACGCCTTTCAGAGATTCCAGGTTGTGTCAAGGACAACACTTTTTGCAGCAGATTCATCGTGTCTCAGGAGGGATCTGCCCAGTGTCAAGGATGCTGTTTGAGATTGAGGCTTCAGGTGAGTTGAGGATTGTGAGTGGGAGAGGGAGGGTGAGCAGGTATCCAGTTAGGAGTTCTTGGGAGGGGGTTTGCAGGCAGCAGGGTGAGAAAGGGTGTTTATTTGTTTATTTGAGGGCCCCCCTCCCCACAAGGCTTCTAGCAGAGGCATTCCCATGTCTTAGAGCACACAGAGTCATCCAGTGCACTCACAGGAATGCCATTTAACTTTGCCTTTCTCTAACCCAGGTGCCAGCCCTAATAAAGGCCACAGCCTTGGAATCAGGATGAAGCTGGAGCCTGAGGGAGCCAGGCACACTCAGGAGAGGGCAAGTAGCTGACTGGCTGGGATTTGGCCCACATAACTCTGGACTCATGCTTTGGTTTTGGTTTTCTTTATTGTAGCTGACCGAGAGGCTCACAGGCGATCACAAGGCTCTCTGAAGCAGACTCATTTCAGGTGCAACGTGGATTCCCATCACCGATCATCCAAAAGATAAGTTGGGAGGCACGGCCTGGAGATGGGGGCGTAGCAGGTTGGGAGTTCTTGGGACAGATTTAAAAATTAGCGGAGGGAAAAGCAAACTTGTCCAAGGGCCTCTTAGGACAGCTAAAGGGAGAGGCTCTACTTTTGATGGCAGCTTTCAGGCGGGCAGTGCAGAACAGCTCTGGTTTGTGTCGTGGTTTCCGGTGTGCCGTGTTCCCTAGTGTGTCTTTGGGGTCCCTTTTGCCTTCTTCCCTCGAGGCCCTCACCACAAGCATGATGTGTGGTGTTTGATGTCCCCCTGTTTGTCACGTTCTGTGTCACGGGTGTCTGCACACATATGGGTGCCGGAGCTGTTCTGCCCTGCCGCATGGCCAGCTGCAATGGGACAAGCCCTGGGGAGTGTAAATTTGTAATGGGGGCTGTACTTGGGCTCTAGATGCTATTCCTAGATGGATCTGAGGTCTTCGCAGCTTGTGAGTTATCCTGGTGGTGTTTGACACATGTTCTAACTTTCTTTCAGGTGCAGATGCATTGCATCCATGGCAGAGGGTCAGAGTTAGCAGGTGCCGGGCCTTCCTAGGAGCATGGTGAGTAGCAGACTGGTGGGGTTTTGGCCGATGGGGTGCCAAGATCAGGCACTGATGTTTGGTTCTCTTTACTCTAGCTGTCTGAGAGACACCAGCCCGGTGACAGCAGGACCTTCCCAGCTGACGAGGTGGCCTTTCTTTGCACCTGGCACGGACCGGCATTGCCAGATGTCTGAGAGATAAGTAGAGGGCTATGACCCACAGAGGGGATGAAGGCAGGGTGCTGGTTTGGGAATTACTGGGAGGGGTTTTTGAGTCCAATTTGGCGGTGGGGGGGTGTCCATGAAGTGGCCCCTTAGGCCCCATAAAAGCAAAGTCTCACCTTTGATCACAGTGCTGAGGTGCTCAGGGCAGAGCAGTCCCGGTGTGTCTGGTGTCACTTGTCTGCTGTGCATTATGTGTTGTTTGTGTATCTCCTGTCTTTTACCTTAGCACATTGAGGGGCCTGTCAGAAACCTTGGCATCATTGTTAGCATCTGTGATCTCTGCATTCCTTGGCCTGGCACCCAGGCCAGAGATGCGATTCTGATACCTGTCTGAGCTCCCCAGTCAAAAGTTCTCTGTTTGGAAGCATCCAGTCAGATGTCTTGTCAGGTCTTGTTCTGAGCTGTACGGACAGCTGTGCCCCACCTGGATCCATTATGGTGGATTAGGGCTTGAAAGAATGTGAGGGCAGGCAGAGGATTCTGACCATAGGATTCCTAGGCATCCATCTTTACTGTTCTTGGAATCAATCATTCAGTTAGCATCTTCTTCCTGCAGTGTTCTCTGAGCCTCATCAGCTCACCGTCAGTTTGAACTCAGTCATCTCCTTTTGCATGCTCTCAGTCCTTGCAGCCATTTTCCTTGCCAAGAGATTTCTGTTCCTGTTGTGTCCCCGTTGTGTGTCCTGTCCTGTCTGTCCTGTGTCACGGGTGTCAGCACACATTTGTGCCGGGGCTGCTCTGCCCTGCCGCATAGCCTGGTGCGATAGGAGAGGGCCCGGGGACTTGGAATGTGTAATGTGGGGTGTAGTTGGACTCCAGATGGGATTTGTAGATGGACACAGGACATCTGGAGCTCTTAAGGTATCCTGCCTCCCTTTGACTTTTGTCCTGACTTTGTTTCAGATGCACCTCCTCAGGTGACTGCAGTGGTTCTCTCGGTTCTATCTTCTCAAAGGATGTAGGTCTCAAGAATTCATCTTCCAGAAGTTATCTCCAGTCCTGGCTTGTGTTGTATGTACCTGTGGTGGCTTATGTTGTATGTACCTATACCATGTGTATCTATGTTGGATTATACGGTGTGTACTCACATTCTGTGTACCTCTGTTGGCTTGTACTGTGTGTACTTACACAGCATGTAATTGCGTTACCCTTTATTGTGTATACTTACACCCTGTGTACACTTGCAGTGTTTGCCTCAGCTGATACTGTCTGTACTTACATTGTGCCACTGACGAACGCAGCTGCCCTGCCCTGGCACGTAGTCACAGTTAGGTAGAACAGTTATAAAAGCTTTACTGTTCATCTGTCTTTTGTGGGATTTTGGGTAGATAATTTATTGGTCCAGAGTGGGGACAAGTCCTAGCTGTCAGCCACTCGTTGACCCTTCCTGTTGTCTCACAGGTCCCCGAGGCTGCTCATTTCCCCAGGGTCTGCCATTTACTTCAAGGAGCAGCAGCCAGAAGATGTGTCACAGCACGTTCTTCAGCGTCTCAGGTAAGGGCCGCAGCGAGCGTGTAAGTGGCAAGAGTGTGTCAGTGTGTGTGAGAGCACGTGGCTGTGTCTGTCTGTGTCTGCTCGTCTCTGCATGGGTGGGCACATGCTGAATGGATTTAACCTTGTGTATATGACTTTTGCTTTTCAGGTTTTGCAACTCATTTTTAAAGTTAGAATAAAAAATCCTCAGCCGGGTTATATTGTATGTACTGACATGGAATGTACCCATGTTGGCTTAAAACCCAGTAAAACAGACGAAGATGGGTAAGAAAAAACCCAGGAAAAAACCCCAACAAGATGGGCAAGAAAAAAACCCAGAAAAGAACCCGAAGGCAGTGTCGCCTGCAGGGAGGGTCTCGTCCCCAGAGGGCAGTCAGCGACTCCATCCCTGCCCGGGGCTCTGGGTGCAGCCTCGGGGTGGACACCTGCCCTCAGGTTTCCCTCTGGGCACCCGGGAAGGGAACCGGGTCCATCCGTGTGGCAGCTCCAGGGCCTGCAGGCTTTGGGGCTTTGCAGCTGTGTGCCTTGTCACAGGGTGGCAGGGACGTGACGCTGCCTGGGCACGCTGCTGGCCTGGGATCCTTGCTGCTTTCCTCCTTATCCCATATGGATTTAGCAGCAATCTTCTTCTATCTTTTCTTTAAAACTGTCCTTGGGAGAGTGCAAAGAGAGGGTAATCAGTTATGTCAAAGCCTACATATTTTACCTGTTGGCACTTAAGAGAAAAGACAAAAGCCTGCTTGGCATCCTTCTGCCTGGAAGTGATTGTGACCCAGGGAAGTGAGGAAGGGGCTGGCCGAGGTCACTGAGGCTCTGAGATGGAGGTGAGTTTGCATCCCAGTTTATTGGAACGGAGGCTCATCAGAAGTTTCCTCGGCTGTCTAAGGCACAGAGCCCTGGAGCCCAGTAAGCCTGAGCTGCTGCATGCTTGCTGTGAGCCTTGGGGTGAGCGTGCATCGTTGCAGGCTTGGGATGGATTGGAATGTGCTGAGGAAACCGGAGGGAGGGAGGGAGGGAAATGCTCTGTTAACATGTGCCAATTCTTCTGTCAAACTCATCACGGCAGGACGGCGTGAAGGCTGAAAGCGTAAGAAGATGTGGAGGGAAGCAGAGAATCTGACAGGAGCATCGAACGCGCGAGCGCACGAATTTTGCTTTTTGCTTGGATGCAAACTCAGGAGTTGAAAGGAATTTGGGAGTGAGAAGGGACATTTCAGAAGGTGAAGAAGAAAAAGAAGTTGTTGTTGTTGTTACAGGCCTGGCAAAATCTTTTGTTCTAGCTAATAAAAGAAGTTAGTTTAAATAAAAAAAAGAAAAAAAAAGTAGTTTTTCTTTACCTGACTATTATATTCATTGGTGGTATATGGTGTGTTGTTTAATTTCTTGGTATGATTAACTCAGTGTAAGTTGTTTTTTGAGTGAACTAACTTTCTGGATGGGTTGGTTTGTATTTGAGACAGGATTGATTTCAATAGGTTTCTTTCATAGACTTGTGATAGGTATTACTGGGGTTTTGGCTTTGTTTACTGTATGCATAAACATACAGCTTTGGTTGGGCCAGCTGGGCTGCCGGAGTTTGTGGGTGTGAATTTATTCGATGGCTTTGGTTAAATGCAGTGTTTAATTTTTGAAAGGTTTTTCAATGTAGTGGTTTTAAGGTGGTTTTTAGAATTGATTGTATGGTTTGATGTTGTTTATAGTTGCTGTCCGGTAAGGGATGTGGTGTGAGTACTTGAACGTTATGGTTTTGGTTTTCCTAAGTTCCGTTTTCTTTCTGGTTCGATAGGTTTTTTTAGTTTTATTTTTGGTGCCAGGGGTATTCACGTGGTGGGTTTTTATAGGCAATATGTTTTTTAATTTGGGTAGTGATATTTTTTAGTATTTTAACAGTTTAGATTTTTTATTTTTATGCTTTGAATTAGTTTTCTTTTAATTTTAAATTAAGTTTTATAGATTATTGGTTTTTATTTGTGCATTAGCATAAAGGTAGAGCTTTGGGGGCTTCTTTTAGTACTGTTTAGGGTCAGTTGTACAGTTTTGAGTCTAGTGAGTTGGTTTGGTTTAATTTTTAGTGGGTGTTTGTTTTTCTTAGCAGTTGTGTCATTTTCAAGGTGTATTTGAGGTTTTTGGGGTTTTTGAGATACTGGTTTAGGAGGACGTTTATGATGAGCATGTGCGCAGGTTTTGGGCTAGTTGAAGTGGGATTTAAAATTTATTTTGGGTTAGGTTTATTTGAGTGTTCATGAGGGTTCAGTGTTGTGGGATGTTTGTTCCGTTAGTGATAAAAATATGTTTTGTTTTGATGTGCTGCGATGGGATGAGCGTGTGCTGCGTGCCGGTGCTGACAAAGGTACGGTATTGTTGTGGCTTATTTATATGGTTTAATATAGAGATGAAAATAGAAATAAATATACATTTAAAAAGAAATATTACATTAGAGTGGTAAACATAAATATAGAGAACAGATACATATATAAAACTATAATTCATGGTATGGAATTGTAAGATATTATCACATAGATAAATGATAGTCTATTATATATATGCACAAAGATATATAAATATAGATTGTAAATATAAAAATACTTAAATATAGTTAAATTGGGGGTTTTATTAGGTTGTAGACCTGTTTTTATTAATAAATCATATAAATAGAAAAAAATAAAAATTCAGATACAAATATATAGGGAAATACAAATATCTATAAATATTGATATTAAATAAATCCAAGTAAAAGAAATATACAATACAGAAATTTTCTATCTATGCTTATATTAGAGGGCATTCTCCCTAAGATATATATAATATCTATGAATATAATGAATAAAAATTATCAATCTAAATATGATTATAATTTTGAAAGATAAAGTTACTTGTTAAATTTTAAATGTGGTTGAAATAAAGAAGTGTCCTTGGTTTTGATTTGGTTAGAGGCAGGAGTTTTATTTTAAATAATAGAAGTGTTATAGAAATGTGAATCTTAAGATAGAAATAGATAATAAATATATAAAGGGAGATTGCTAAACTATGACTACAAATTGAACTATAAATATAGGTAAGTAATATGAAGAGTTGTAGTATAGAATATAAATAACATGATACGGCAATATAAATTATAAATGGGAATATAAATATAAAAATAGGTAAGTATAGTTTAAAAGAAAGGGAATTTTTTGGCTTTTATTTAAGTAGAGGCAGGGGTTTTATTTTAAATAAGTGTTACAGAAGTAAAAATCTTGACGCAGAAATATATAGTCAATGTATAAAAATATGTATAAAAATATATAACTGCTCGCATCAGATGTAATATAGAATATAAATTTATGTACAAATTGAGATTGATAAAGATAAATGTATAAGTAAGCAATATACATTAATGTACATTATAAATGCAAATAGGAATATAAAAATCAGACATAAGGATAAAACCTATTTAAATATTGTTTGAAAAAAAGGGTTGGGGTTTTTTTTATTCTTACTGGGTTAGAGGCAGGGTTTTTATTTTAAATGATATGAATGTAGATATTATTGGTATATATTTCTCAATATTGAGATATACAATCAAGATATAAATATAGATATAAACACAAAATATAAGTAAATAGAGATAATAGGAAGAGATGTAATGGAGAATACAAATAACAGCATACGTAAGTATACATTTTAAATGTAAATGTGAATATGGACCTGAAAAATAGAATTTTAAAAAATATTGAAATACAGTTGAGAAGAAAGGGTTTTCTTTTTGGCTTTAACGTGGGTGGAGGCAGGGGTTTTATTTTAAATAATGGAAGTGCTACAGAAGTAAAAATCCTCACACAGAAAGATATAATAAATATATAAAGATCTGAATAAAAATACGAAAAAAAATAGAAGTAATAGGAAGAGTTGTAACATAGAATATAAATGTATAAATAAATGGGAAAATAGAAATGCAAAATCGAACACACATCAGTATAGAATTTAAATATAAATGTGGATCTAAATTTGAAAAATATTATTTAAAAAAAAAATGAAATACAGTTGAAATGAAAGGGGTTTGTATTTGGCATGTATGGGTGGACGCAGGGGTTTTATTTTGAATCCTGCAAGTGTTAGAGAAGTAAAAATCCTAAGAGAAATGTATACTTCCAATGTAAAAATAGGTATATTTCGAGCGGGGCCGAATTGTTCGGTAGAGGCGAAGAGCCGAGTGTGGCCGAAAACAGCCGAGTTTACACCAAGAGCCGATGATAGCCGACTGGAATCGATAGCCGAGGGTAGCCGACACTGGCCGCATTTAGACAATGCGCCGAGTGTGACCGAGTTTAGCCCAAGCGTGCCGAGTTGGGCCGAAGAGCCGAACTGAAACGAGTTTAGACCAAGAGCCGAAGCAAGCCGAATTGAGCCGAGTTTCTTTAAACAGAACCGAAGGACGCCGCAGCGCTCTCCCTGCAGGTCTCCGGATCACACGGCAGGGGGCGCTGTATAAAGTAAGTATAAAATATCAACTCTATAAGAAGGAATAAAAGCTCTATGTCATGTGCAGCAGTAGAAAATTTCAGGCTCCCAGGGAATAAATATTTTTCTTTAAATCATTTTCGTTTTGGAGGTTTTTTTTACTCCCAGGTAGCCCGAAAGTTTCTAGTGCTGCTTTTTTATTCTAAAGCTAGAAAGGAAAACCAAGATCAGAAATAGAAAAAAGGGAAGGGAAGGAAAGGAAAGGAATCAGGACCACAAGAGGGAAGGGAAGGGGTGAAAAGCAGAGTGAAAAAGGAAAAAAGAGTTGGAGCGAAAAAGAGAGGGCATTCGGGAGGAGCGTTGCTGCCTCAGGTCCTTCCCCGCCCGGGGGCGAAGGACCCGTTTGATGCCCGGGAGGGACTGCAGCTCCCGGTGGCGGAGGACGGAGCAGTGGCTGTCAGCCCGAGACTACAACTCCCGGCAGGCCCTGCTGCCGGCGAGGCGTGTGACGCAACGGCTGACGCGGCGCATGAGTGGCTGGCGTGCCAGGCGGCCGCGCCGGGCTGTGCGCGGGACGGCGCCGCGGCGGCGACGCCGGAGGGGCGAAACCTCCGTCTGGCCGCCCGCACGGAGCTGAGCAGCGCGGAAGGGGCGTCGGTCCGGTTCTTCGGCCTTACGCAGCGGTAGCGATGGCGGAGGGCGAGGCGGTGCTTTGCTGCCGCGGGCCGGGAGCTGCAGGAGCCGCCCCGGGCGAGCGGCGCCGGTCGCTCCCGCGGTCCCGGTGGGGCGGCTGCCCTCAGGCTGGCGGAGGCGCAGCAGCCGCCGAGCTGCAGCCGTCCCCCTCGGGCTGCTGCCGGTGCTGCGGGCGGAGGCGGCTCCGCCGCGTGTTGGGCGTTGCGAGCAGAGAGCGCTGCGATATCGCCGGAATGACTGGGCTGCTGCCTGCGCTAGTGCTCGAGGCTCTTTCTGCCATGCAAACGGATGGAGCGGCGCTGAGCGGTAAAGCCAGAGATGGCCGGGAGAATGCCCAGCGCAGGGAGCAGGCGGGCTGTATCCTTCCGATGGCACAGGTGCGATCTGCAAACTCATCCCCTTCTGCCCCTGCCCTCCCGAGCCCCAGAGAAAGTGCTTTCCAGCATTGTCGGGCTTCTGAAAGACAAAACTTGTGATTTGACACTAGCATCCAGAAAAGGTTTCTGTCTAGATTAGCAAATGCCTAAATTGTTCTTGGTTACATCCCATGACCGGTTTTAGGCAGTGACTTTATACTGCTTTTAGGATTTTCTTGTACCAAGGTGAGAAAATAGGCAGGTCTGATAGTGGTTTCACTTTTTTTCTACTTCACGTTCCATGAGATTCTTTTATCCAAGCACTTGTTTTAAAACTGTACTGTAGGCGTTTATGGTTCACTTTTTTTTTCTTTGCAGCACCCGTGACTTTTTTTTTTTCTGTAAATTGGGAGTAAATATAGCTGAGTAAAATGACCTTGGTTTTCTTCTTTCTTTTTCAACTGAGTTGTTTTTATTAAAAATCCTATTTGAATATGTAGAAAAAGTGGGTGTGTCCTGTAATATATCCTAGCTTTTCTTGTTTACAGGGTACTCAGAAAATATGTCTCCCTTAGAGTCCCACAGAAACGTTCTCAGTGCGATCTCTGTCAAGGTATGCATTTACAAATAAGTGATCCCTTTAGATATTTGACTGTGTACCTTTTCCTGTAATTCAGAGCTTGCGTTCCGTGGCTTTTATGATAAACCTATAAAACATGTAAAAATGGTTTTGCACGTCTTAATCGTTGCAGGCAGCACTAAGTGGATTTAGAGCCTGTTCTTGACCAGACAAAGGGAAAAAGTGTGACTTTGATGCTGAACTTGTCATTTTTCATTGGACTTGTCTTTAATTATTCAGGAATAGAGAGAACTAGAAAAAGAGAGAAATAGAATTGGTTATTGAGCACTCCTCAAATGCTCACCGTGATTCAGTGCAGAGCCGAAGTGAAGGGTGATGGAACAGAGCTCTGTGCTTTAGAAGGAAATAAATTTAAACCTGACCTCCACACAGTGTCTCACTAACTTCTGTTGTTTTAAAATACCAAATACGTTTAGGAAGTGTTGGAAGTTAGTATTTTGGGAAAGAAATGGCAGTTCCACAGAACATTGCATTTAACAGAGGCTCTCGGAACGATTCATGTTGTAACTGCTGTCACTGCAATCGGTTGGTGGTTCAGCCTTGAAATGTGCACTTGCCCTTCTATAAAGCACTGTTTTGTTTGCCTTTCAGTGCTATGAGTCTTGATAAATTGGAGAAGAGCCCAAGAGAAATTTTTCCTCCCTTGATATAAAAGGTAGGAAGTGACTTTTTTTGGTTTGGTTCTTTTTCTTTATTATTTTCTGGAAATAAAAGTAATTAAGTATAGGTACGACTGGTTTGTTTCTTCCAGTAGCAGGTGATAATAATAGTAGTAGTAATAGTAAAAATAATAATAGAAATAATAATAATAGTAACGTAATACTACTTAAACTGTCTTTATCCATTGAACTGGCCATTTCAAATCAAAACTTGTAAACACAAATCAAACCATCATCCTTGTAGAATCTTTCACAGCAGTGGGCTAAAGATCCTGGTTTTGTTGACAGGATTTATCGGTTCTGGAAGAACAAGAGGGAAGTCCAAGCCTAACTACTTCTAGCTCACAGACCCGCCCAGTGAATACAGCTTTGTATTTTGATGGGCTTGTGATGACTTTGAAATCGATTGCTCATTACAGTAAAAAAAAAAAAAAAAGTTTTTTTGAACGTGACAGCAGAAATAACTTTCAGTACCAACTTAATAATAATAGATCACCAATTTAAGTTAAAAATTCATGCTATACTATCAAAATTTAAAGGTAAAATATTATGTATCAGGTGATGGTATAAAGTGTATGTTCTAATGTGTAGGATGTATGCAAAGATACATACATACCTGAAAGTCCTTAGAGGAAACAAATTTTTATGTCTGCTGTTTGACTGTTTATCATACAATATTTGGTTTTATTTCCCAGGGATCGGTGAATTTTAACTTTGGAGTCCTCTATGCTAAGGATGCTCGGCTTACAGATGATGAAATGTTCAGTAATGGTGAGTTTGTCACCTTCTCTTTAATTGCTATGCTGATCTGAATAAGAAAAAAACAAAAGCAAGAGAAAAAAAAAGGATGGTTTATTATTTTTTACGCTGTTATGTTTGTTTCCTCAGTATTTGCTGCAGCTCTGCTTACCCAAACTTTGGGTTCCTTCTGTCCCACTGGGAGTCGCCCGATTTGGTTGCATCTGGTGAAATTCACCCTGAGACCTTGGAGAACCAGCTCAAACTACGTGAGAGCCATTTGCAGTTCTCTGCAGACACCTGGAGAATGGGTGATGCTTCTGAGGATCTGGCAAGTGTACTTCTATCAAAACTCAGTCTGTGAAATTTCTGGGGAAAACCCTTCTGTGTACCGAAGGGTTCAAACTCTGGTGAGGATCCAGTTATCAGGTGCTCACCTGCATGGTTCCAGCTCTTAAAGTGAACACTTGTACTCTTGCCCTGTAGTTTATATCAACTGTATTTTTGTTATTTTGCAAGATTTCACGGCTTTGCAAAATATTGTGCATTTGACTCTTTGGAACCTGTCAGATCGTTCTTTGGTGCAGCACCACCTCATGGGACACTTGGCTGCTGTCCTGAAGGGGTTGGTCGTAAATCCTGGAGGGTTTATAAGTCTTCTGTCCCCAGGGAGGTATCGTGCTTTGTTTGCTTTTGTTCTGTTTGTTAGGCGCTGCTTCTCACTGGAAGTATGAATTTCAAACTACCCTGTTCTTTTTTTAACTGTTTTCCTGGTTCTCTCCCTACGGCAGGGAAAGACTCTCGTGTCCTTGTCGTCAGGCTCGGTGCTGTCCAAGAAGATACAGAGACTAAAAAAATCATAAGAAGCAAAATATGACTGCAGGGAAAACAAGCTGGAGAGAACAAAAGGTGGTATTGTTATCCTTACCCTCTATTAGAAACATCCACTGTGCTTTGATGCTGGTAGCTGCCAGGGGCTTGTCAGCTCTTTGTAGGCAGGTGTGGGTGTTCACTTGTAGGTTTTTTCTCTGGACAAGTCAATTCAATCTTTGCTAAGCTTATATTTGCAGATTACTCTCTAGCACAGTCCAGCATGACATTTTTGAATGTTGTAAAAATACCATGTTACTTGGAAATTGCTAATGATGAGAAGCCTTAGGGAAAAAGAAGATTTCAGGGTTGGAAGATGTGAGAAGAATTTTGTGGGGATGTTAGACTGAAATAAAGCGCACTTGAAGCTGGACTGGCACGCTGGCAGATCCCCTATTAAAGAGTAGTGCTTAAATTAACCTGGGAGTTGCCCATTGTTTCTGTAGAAATCAATGTTTCCTGGTCTTCAGAAGTAAGCTGTTTTGAAAAGCTGGAAGGTGCAGTATAGTGACAATCCGTGTGCTTTGGATTAAAAGCAGATTTCAGAAGGGTGACAGGCTTTTGTCTTTTCCTAGAAGTCAATGTAATCCTATCGAGGAGTTTTTAATTCTGTGTTGCCATGTCATCCCTCAGAGCCCTGTCGTACTAATCGTCATACAGATGCAAAACAAAAAATCAGACCCTGTCCCAGCCACTTAGAGCCCAGAACACGATTTCCTCGGGCTGCCATTTGCGTGCCATCGGTACTCACCGCGGAAGCGAGCCGGGGATGTTGCAGCTGTTGGGAACAAACCGCTTCTCGTCACACAGAAATGGAATTCGGACGACGCCTCGGCCAGCCCCTCTCTGCCGTCGTCTCCTGAATCTGCAGCAGAGCAGTTCCAGTCCGTCCGGGTACGTGTAATCCAGCTCCTGACGATCTGAGCACACGGAGCAGCGCTCAGCTGCCGTGGGGGGCTCAGGGAAGGCAGAGTGTGCATTGTCATCTTCCTGAACCTACGGACAAATCAAAGTGAGAAGCCACAGGTTGGAAATGAGTCGCATATATGCTAAATAAAACTTGCAGATTTATTTAAGAATTGTTTCTGCTTGTTCTTTTTTGTGCTTCTGTGCTTAGAAAACATCCCTATAAAATCAGTTCAGTTCATGAGTTGAACCTTTGTTTGCAGACCCTCACTGAGCAGAATTTGTTGCAGACTCAGTGCACGCTGCGCTGGAGTGTGAGGAGCTCAGTGCACTGCCAGGAGTGTGAGGAGCTCATGTGTGCTACTTTTTGCTTTAGGACGCTCTAAGGTATTTATTCCTTTTGGGATACATGATGAGAATTCCCAAGAGAGGTAGTTATAAGGTATGACATCGGGAAAAAAGCCTGTGTGGTTGGAATGTTGTTGCTGTCAAAAGTTAATTTTTTCTTAGCCAGTAGTTAGCTTTTTGCTTTATTTTTGTGGCATCAGTATTTTATTGTTTAAAAAATTGCTTCAAAATAACTTCAGTGGTCGACCAGCAGTACCTAGTTCAGATTTGCCTATTTGCTTGTAGCTAAAATGTTCACACCTTGTTTATCCTTCTATTTAAGAAACTGCTGCCCAGCCAACTAATAACTGAATATCTATCTGTCTGGGACATGGGGACAGGATTTAGGTAATGTCTTTTTTCCAGAAAAAAGTTCCAGTGTAGTTTCTAAACAGAGGAAAAGAGCGTGAAAACTCGGGGCTCTGATGCCATTGGGGCACCCCAAGGTCCCCAGGAGAGGGAGCCCCACTGGGGTGCAGGAGCAGGTGTGTTCTCATGTAATATAGAATAAATTATAAATATAAATAGGAAAATTATAAATGTAAAATATTTTTTAAATAGTTAAATAAAGCGGGGGTTTATTTGTCAATAGGCAGTGTTTTGATTATCCAAATTATAAGTACAAATCATATAAAGGTAGAAATCTAAGTATAGATATATGTCATAAATACATATAAAGTTTAAAAACAGAAGAAAATATTAGTTGTAGCAGTAGATATGATACATAATACGAATAATAATAATTTAAATACATTTCTAGAATTTTAAATATATTAGATCTAATTATTAATATAATGCATCAAAAGAAACTATAAATATGAATGTGAATATTATTATAGAAAGTATAAAAATATTTCAATCTCGTTTAAAAGAAGGTGGATTTTTGTATTTATTTGGTTAGCGACGAGGTTTTTATTTTGAATAATAGAAGTATTATAGAAGTATAAATCTAAATATAAAAATATACAATCTATAGAGAAAGATATTTGTAAAAACACGAGCGAACGACGCCTCCTTCGGCCGAATGGAACGAGCTCAGCCGAAGCAAGGCGAGACCGGCCGAACCTGACGGCCTCGAGCGAACCGAGGCCAGGCTTGCGAGGCTGCCTGAACGGAGCCGAGCTCAGGCGAACCGAGCCCGCTGCTCTCGTGCGCGCTAATTAGCGCGAGTGCGGTCACCGCCTAAAGAGCCCCTGTGCCGCCCCGCGCTCCCGGTCGTGTCCGTGCGATGGGCGGGCCGCCGGCGGGACGCGGCAGCAGGAGAGCCCCGAGCCGGGCGCGTTTAACGTGAGGCGGCGCCGCTTGCCCGCCCTCAGGGAGCCGAGCCGAGCCGAGGCGCGCCGAACGCATAGAGAGCGGCTCCGAGTTCGGCCGAAGCGAGCCGAGCACACAGAGCGACTCCGAGTTCGGCCGAAGCGAGCCGAGGCGCGCCGAAGAGGCGAATGCAGCCGAATGCGGCCGAAGAAAGCCGAGTTTAGCCACAGAGCCGATTCGAGCCGAGTGTCTCCGGAGCGAGCCGAGCTCCGCCGAGCGCAGCATCCCGGGCAGGGCGAGGCGCCGGGCCGGGCTCGGGGTGCAGCCGGGGCTCTGTGAGGCTTCCCCGCCTGTCTCTCTCTCTACCCCTCCTTCCTTCTCAACGTATTCGCCTTCTCTCGCTTCCTTTCCCCCATTCTCTCTCCCCCCACAAGCCCGGCTCCTACCTGTCCTGTCCCTAGCCCGCTACTCCCTTCTGTTCCCCCTGTCTCCGTCCTCTGTCCACCCTCCCTCCTCCACCCTCCCTCTTCCCCCTTCCCGGGTTTCCCTTCCCGTGCAGCTTTCCTCCACAGCCCGACCCCCTCGCCGCCCTTTCTCATGCCCTGCTCTCTTCCCGTGCCCCCTTTCCGTCTTCGCCGCGCAGCCGCGGGGCTCGGGGCGCCGGAGAATAAAGGCCCGAGGGCCGGAGCCCGGCGTCCCTCGGCCCTTGCAGGAGTCCCCGCACGGGGCCGGAGGCTCTCGGCGGATCCCCCCGTGCCGGTCAAATGCCCCGCCGGACAGCGCCGGAGCTGCGGCTTTCCCGGCACGGCGCCGAGAGCGGCCCCCGCTCTGTGCCGCGCCGTGCCCGCCGTCTGTGCCGCTCCCTCTCGCTGCCCCTGGCCCGGGACAGCGAGGCTGGGGAGGAACCTCGGCCTTTCTGGGGGCCGCCCCGCTTTCTTGTTGCAGCAGAATCCCTTTCTGCGGGGATGGACGTGTGCAAAGGGCTTGGAGGAAGCGCTGCGCTGCTGTCCGGGGCAGTCGGACTCGTTCTGTGCCTTCTTCGGGGCTCAGGGAAAGGGGGTGAAGACTCGGGGCTCTGATGCCGTTCGGGCACCCCGCGGTCCCCAGGAGCGGGAGCCCCACTGCGGTGCAGGAGCAGGCGGGGGGCGGGCGAGGGGCGTCACGCTGGGGGTCGTGCCCCAGAGGGACCCAAAGCTGCCACCAAATTCAGGGAGGGGTGGGTGTAGAATGCTAAAACCTGTCAAGGTATTCGTTTTTATAGGTCTTGGTAAAGAATAGGAATTTGTCTCTAAATTCATCTGGGGAGAAACCCTCTCTATCCACTCATTGTTTACAGGAATGCAGAAAACTCCGAGTGGAGATGGGTAGCAGTTTTGAAGATACTGCCCTAGCGTTTTTATCTAGGAATGGACCGAGCTGTGCCCCGAAACCATCAGAACAGCTGCAGGAGCTGGAGGCAATAGAAAGGGCTCTCTGGCACCTTCTGCCTCCGTTCTCTGCCAGTCCCCAAATCGTGTCGCAGTCCCGGAAGAGGCGCTTGTCATCCAGAGTGCCAAATAAAGACCTGTAAATTCCCAGCTCTGCCTTGTGTTTCATGTGGTTTTTTTACTTCATATTTATGTCATTACAGAAAGCAAGGAAAGAAGAAATGTGACTGGTTCCCACTATTGTTGTGTGAAGGCTTTTTTAAAAGGCTGGTGTATTTGTATTCTCTTTCTCCACTCCAAGCTTGACTTTTCCCATTTTTCGACGTCTGCTGCATTGGGTGTCCCAAGGGGTCTTAGGAGTTGGCGCTGATCCTGCTTTTTCTGAGGGTTAATCAAAGTGTGCTAGCAGAATGATAGTTTTCTGCACTGGAAAGCTTTCCCTCAATGCCATCAGTGCACGTACGTGTTTGAATTGTGGAACCAGACGGACTAAGGAAAGCCAAGGCCCGTAGCGGATTTCTGTTTGCTCTGTCTGTGAGAAGCGGGCTGTGTGCTGCACAGGGAGAGGCGCTGTTGGAGTGGCATCGGCGCCAGGTGTGAGTGTGAGGATGATGAGGGGCTCGGAGCAGCCCAGGTGTGAGTGTGAGGATGATGAGGGGCTCGGAGCAGCCCAGGTGTGAGTGTGAGGATGATGGGGCTCGGAGCAGCCCAGGTGTGAGTGTGAGGATGATGAGGGCTCGGAGCAGCCCAGGTGTGAGGATGATGGGGCTCGGAGCAGCCCAGGTGTGAGCTGTGAGGATGATGAGGGGGTGGCTCTTGCCGGGGCGAGGCGGTTTTAACGGGGGGAGAGTTTGCCTCTGTACATTTTTGCATGGAGCTGCTGAGTGGAGGGGTTTGTGCCGAGGGACGAATCTTTGTGCCGGGGAGCAGCAGCCGAGCAGGTGAGCCCGTGTGGGTTTGGAGCGGGGAATTTTGTCCTTCCCCTTTGCAATTTCATCTTGCCAGTCCCTCCCCGCTTCCCCAGGAGCAGAAATGGAGCTTATGAGGACGAAAGGGATTAAGGAGAAGGAAGCAGCTCCTCTTCTTTTATTGTCTGCGTTTGAACTGAGGGGATCCCTCTTCACTTGTGGTTTTAAGGGCGTTGATTGCAGGAAAAGCTGCCTTTTCCAGGCTGTTGGGGGTATCCCGGGGGTGACAGGGAATCCCTGCGTTCTATTTGAAGGGGAATGGGAAAAGTATTCTTGTGGTGTTATGGGTTTGGTTTGAAGGCAGCCACCCCATTTTCATCACCCTAGGGTTGAAAAGGAGGGGGCAGCCGTGGTGTCCCTCCTTTTCAAGGCTTTGAATGGAGGTGGAAATGGCCCTTTGCCATCAGTCGAAGGCTTTCATTTGAGGAGCGCCCCTTCTTTTGTGCTCTCGTAGGGGACGAACGTGAAGGGGAGAGGACACTTCTTTGCCCTTGTTGAAGGGAGGCGAGCCCCGCCTGCGGCGTCAGTTTCGGGCTTCGGTTGCGGGAAGCTGCAGCTGTGGCAGCGTTTGCAGGGCTGCAATGGGGCCGTGCCGCTGCATGGGAGGGCGCTTGTGGTGCCCGCGGCCCGGGCCGGAACGTTGCCGCTCGGGAGCGGCGCTGGCACGGCCCGGGGAGCTGCCGGGGCGCACGGGGGATTTGGCGCGGCCGGGCCGGCCAAGGGCGGCGGTGGCGGAGCCGCGCCGGGCCAGCCAAGGGCGGCAGAGGCGGCGCGGGCGCTGCTGCGGCGGCCCGGGCGGTGCCGGCCGCTCCGGGCGGTCCGGGCGCGGGGCTCGGGCGCCGCCGCCACCCCCGGGCCCGGTGCCGGCCCCGCCGGGCAGGGGCAGCGGGCGCGGCTCTCCGGGCCGGCGCCGGCCCCGCGTGCCGGAGGAGCCGCCGGAGGAGCCGGTCTCCTGGCGGGAGCCGCGCTCCGTCCGGGGCCGGCAGCGAGCGCGGGCTTCGGCTGCTCGCAGTGCTGGGGCGGTGCCGCGGTTCGGAGGCGCTTTTTCGGCATTGATTGCATCGCTGTGTTCGGTTTGCAGCGGGGGTACGCTAAGGGCTACGGTGTTCTTCCTGACTGCTGCGGTTCTCGGTGCCGGTGGGGATGATAAAGGTTCGTTTCGGATTGGGTTTCGTAGTCGGATATGGTTTTTTTGCCGGGGTATTATGTTTAGAAAGGCGCGCAATGGTTTTTACGGGTCGTAGCGCGAAGCAGCGGTTCGGATTTTAATTCTGTTGAGGTGGCTTTTATTGGCGTGAGCGGGTAGTGTTTGTTTCGGTGGGCTTTTGAGGTAGCGTCGTGTCGTTCATAGCAGCGGGTTTTTAATCTCGAGAATTGCATGTGTGTTTATCGTCTTCCAGGGCTTTTATTTATTTGGTTGGTTTGATTGTAGTGTATGTTTTATGGTTGCGGGTAATTTGGGAGACATTGTTTATGGTTACGTTTGTCTTTAGTCTTTGTGTTTGTTTCTAGGTGTTATTTTTATTTTGATAGCTTGAGGCACTATGGGTTTATTCCGTTGGGAATAATATTTTTGTTGAAAATGAAAGGTTATTCGGTGTTGGGGCTTTTTTTGTTGTTGGGTTTTTTTTTATTATTATTTTCGTTGTTGTTGTTGTTCTTTCATGTATTTGATTGTTGTTCATCGGTTTTTTTTTTGGGAATATGGGTATTTATATGGTGGATCTTTTCAAGTAGTATTGAGTAGTTGTTTTCTTAGTTTTTAGTCCTTGAGATTTTTTCTATTTCGTTAAGTAGTTCGTCTGTTATATTTACAGAGGATTGGTTATTCTTTGAGTTAGTGTAGAGGTAGAATTTTGTTTATTTTTTTTTAGTAACCTTCAGGGTCAGTGGCACTGTTTGGAGTTTAGTAGGTTGGTTTGATTTCTTTTTTTAGTAGTTGTTGTAATTTGCTGTGCGTGTTTCTATAGGGTTTTCTTTTATCTTGGTTCCATTTTTCGGATATGATGAGAATTTGTTATTGAAAAGGGCTTTTGAGGTAGCGTTGTGTCGTTCATAGCAGCGGGTTTTTAATCTCGGGAATTGCATGTGTGTTTATCGTCTTCCAGGGCTTTTATTTATTTGGTTTGTTTGATTGTAGTGTATGTTTTATGGTTGCGGGTAATTTGGGAGACATTGTTTATGGTTACGTTTGTCTTTAGGCTTTGTGTTTATTTCTAGGTGTTATTTTTAATTTGATAGCGTGAGACACTATGGGTTTATTCAGTTAGGTATAAATTTTTTGTTGGAAATGAAAGTTTATTCGGTTTTGGGGCTATTTTTGTTGTTGTGTTTTTTTTTTTTTGATTGTTTTTTGCTGTTGTTCTTTCATGTATTTGATTGTTGTTCATCGGGGTTTTTTTTGGGAATATGGGTATTTATATGGTGGATCTTTTCAAGTAGTATTGAGTAGTTGTTTTCTTAGTTTTTAGTCCTTGAGATTTTTTCTATTTCGTTAAGTAGTTCGTCTGTTATATTTACAGAGGATTGGTTATTCTTTGAGTTAGTGTAGAGGTAGAATTTTGTTTATTTTTTTTTAGTAACCTTCAGGGTCAGTGGCACTGTTTGGAGTTTAGTAGGTTGGTTTGATTTCTTTTTTTAGTAGTTGTTGTAATTTGCTGTGCGTGTTTCTATAGGGTTTTCTTTTATCTTGGTTCCATTTTTCGGATATGATGAGAATTTGTTATTGAAAAGAGTGTTTTGTGGTTTTTTGGCTGGCAGATTTTTGGCTGTTGGAGGTATCTTGATGTTTTTCGAAGATATTGCTGGCAATTCAATGCTCTTTGTATTGTAATTTTATTTAGGAATTGGATTTCTAATGTAATATTATAACTACATTTAAACAAAACAGATGTGTGGAAATGGGAATAAACCTCTCTTGTTTTTATATATTTGATCTTTTTTTAAAATTTTACTTGTAACATAAGTTATTATATATTACAATAAGATATTATCTTTTTTAATTAGAGTATTGTGTATATTTATAGATATGTAGATAGAGAATATAAATATAGACACAACCCAACTCAAATATAAATATAGAAATGTGTTTCAAATATATGCAGGTATACATAAAATTTTTAAATAATTGTAAATATAAAATAACATCAATTGATACTACGCATAATAAAAGTAATACTGTATATGTCTTATTTATTATATTATAGGAAATAGATATAAAATAGATATATCAATTGATGTACTATACTTATAAAACAAATTATAGATATGATAATTATAATTATTAAAGTATTTTTCAAGTAGTTGAAAATAAAGGATGGTTTTGTTTTTCATTTGGCAAAAGCAGGGGTTTTAGTATAAAAATTATAAATACAAATAATATAAAGGTAGAAGTCTAAGTATATAAATATATCATAAATAGCTAAAGATTAATATAAAAATTAAAAATAAAGGAAAAAACAAGGTTTAGCAGTAGATATGATACGTAATTTAAAAAATAATTTATCTCTATTATTTGAACAGGATACATATTATATATATTTTAAATATAATGCATCAAAATAAACTAGAAATATACATGTGTATATAGTCATGCAAGCTATAAATATAACAATATTTCAGTATAGTTTAAAAGAAGGGTTTTCTGGTATTTATTTAGTTAGAATTGGATTTTTTTTAAATAATAAAAGTGTTTTAGAAATGTAGTTTTAAGCTATAGAAGAACTATATAAGAACTATACAATTAATAGAGAAAGATATTTATAAAAACACAGGGAAATACATATAAACAATAGGAATAGACAGAATATATTGTATAAATTACATGCTACATCAATGTTCACTATAAATATGCGTGTGACTATAAATATGAAAAATAGAAATAAAACTTTTATTTAAACATGGCTTTAAATCAAGGGGGCTTGTTTGACTCTTGCTCGATAGGAGGCAGGTTTTTGGCATTTATTTCAGAGCAGTTTTTGTCTGGGGTCGCCCCTGTTCTTTTTTGCCGCCTTCGCTGCCCGCAGCCCCGAGGCGCGCTGCGCCCCCGGCTGGGGCGGGCGGCAGTGCTGCCTCCTTGTGGGCAGAGCGCGGTACTGCAGCTGTGAGCCGACAGGCAGGCGAGAGGCCGCCGTGTTGGGAGTGGCGTGTCGCGGGTGTCTCGGACTGGCTTGACCTTCTCAAAATGGCGGCCAAAAAGGCGGAGAAAATAGCACACCCCGGTGAGTCTGCCCCCCTGTGTCCAAAGGGCGGTACTGCACCCCCCGAGCCAGCGCCTTGCCTCTCGCCGCTGGGTGCCGGGGGCGGCGGAAGGACGCGGCTGCCGAGCGAAGGAAGTGCGAGGGGCGGGAGCGAGCGGCATCGGAACAGGGCTGCAGCCCCCGGGCCCGCGCCCGCCCCGCTCCAGGCGCTGGGAGCGACCGCGGGCCGGACAATCCCGGCGGGGCGGCCCCGGGCAGGCGGCGCAGGAGGCGGAGCGGGGCCGTGGCTCTCGCCGCCGTCGCTGCCGCCAGCTTTGGAAGGTCGGGCCGGGCGCCCGTCCCGTCCCGCCGGCTCCCGGTCTCTGTAAACTCCTCTGTGGCTTCGCAGGTCCGTGCTGGAGAGTGGGAGAAAGGGCCCTGCTGGTTGCCGTGTCCTCGGTGGGCAGCGAGCTCTGACCTTGGCAGGATGGGCTGCTGAGTAATGGAACAATGGGGATGCGCTTTTATGTATTTAGTGACCTTTACAGATTTCTCCCCCTGCTTCAGGTGAGCGTGCATCATTGCAGGCTTGGGATTGAGTGAAATGCGCTGAGGAAACCGGCTCTGGGGAGGGAAATGCTCTGTTAACATGTGCCTGTTCTTCTGTCAGACTCATCACAGCAGGACAGAGTGAAGACTGAAAGTGTAAGAAGATGTGGAGGGAAAGAGAGAATCTGACAGGAGCATCGAACGCACGAGTGCACGAATTTTGCTTTTGGCTTGGATTTAAACTCAGAAGTTGTAAGGAATTTAGGAATGAGAAGGGACATTTCAGAAGGAGAAGGAGTTGTTGTTACAGTCCTGGCAAAATCTCTTGTTCTAGCTAATAAAAGAAGTTATTTTAAATAAAAAAAATTTAAAATGTGGAGGTTTTTTCCTTGACTATTATATTAATTGGTGGTATATGGTGTGTTGTTTTATTTCTTGGTATTATTAACTCTGTGTAAATTGTTTTTTGAGTGAAGCTAACTTTCTGGATGGGTTGGTTTGTATTTGAGGTAGGTTTCAATAGGTTTCTTTCATAGACTTCTCATAGGTATTACTGGGATTTTGGTATTGTTTACTGTATGTATAAACATACAGATTTGGTAGGGCCAGTTGGGCTGCTGGAGTTTTGGGTGTGAATTTATTAGATGGCTTTGGTTAAATACAGAATAATTATGTAAGTTAACAGCAAATGACCCAATTTATCTAGCTATGCTACCTAACCACAAAGTTTTATGTCTTACCAGTTTTCTGTTCTTCTGCTCCAAGTAGCTGTTGCAAAAAAGAAAGCACTGTTATTTTTGTGAAGAGTTTTCTTCTATAACAAGCCCTTTACTCCCCTTGAATCTGAGTCTGAGAGGCCAAACAGCTGCAGCTGTTCTGAGGGCTTTTACACCTGGGAGGATTTGCCCCCTCCCTTTTCCTGGGTGCCATGGGAACGAGAGGCGGGCACCATCGGGGGTATATTAACCCCAGCCTTGGCTGAGGGGCTTCATTCCCTCTCTGGGATGTGCTGGGGTAGGAGTTCTCCTCTCATTTCAGTGAAAAGGCTCTTTCAGCTCATCTCAGCTTGTTTCCAGCAGGTGTTTCTGGGCATCTAAAGCAGCAGAGGCTTGGAAGAGACTGTGAAGAAAACAGCATGGAATACAGGGAGTATGTAGGTTCACAATTTTGGGTTTTGTGTTTAGGGGTGTTAAAGCACCTTTGTAATTTCTGGTTTTGTTCTTGGTTTGTTTTTTATGGTTTTTAGGAGGAGCACGCCTTTCAGAGATTCCAGGTTGTGTCAAGGACAACACTTTTTGCAGCAGATTGATTGTGTCACAGGAGGGATCTGCCCAGTATCCAAGATGATGTTTGAGATTGAGGCTTCAGGTGAGTTGAGGATTGTGAGTGGGAGAGGGAGGGTGTGCAGGTATCCAGTTAGGAGTTCTTGGGAGGGGGTTTGCAGGCAGCAGGGTGAGAAAGGGTGTTTATTTGTTTATTTGAGGGCCCCCCTCCCCACAAGGCTTCTAGCAGAGGCATTCCCATGTCTTAGAGCACACAGAGTCATCCAGTGCACTCACAGGAATGCCATTTAACTTTGCCTTTCTCTAACCCAGGTGCCAGCCCTAATAAAGGCCACAGCCTTGGAATCAGGATGAAGCTGGAGCCTGAGGGAGCCAGGCACACTCAGGAGAGGGCAAGTAGCTGACTGGCTGGGATTTGGCCCGCATAACTCTGGACTCATTCTTTGGTTTTGGTTTTCTTTATTGTAGCTGACCGAGAGGCTCACAGGCGATCACGAGGCTCTCTGAAGCAGACTCATTTCAGGTGCAACGTGGATTCCCATCACCGATCATCCAAAAGATAAGTTGGGAGGCACGGCCTGGAGATGGGGGCGTAGCAGATTGGGAGTTCTTGGGACAGATTTAAAAATTAGCGGAGGGAAAAGCAAACTTGTCCAAGGGCCTCTTAGGACAGCTAAAGGGAGAGGCTCTACTTTTGATGGCAGCTTTCAGGCGGGCAGTGCAGAACAGCTCTGGTTTGTGTCGTGGTTTCCGGTGTGCCGTGTTCCCTAGTGTGTCTTTGGGATCCCTTTTGCCTTCTTCCCTCGAGGCCCTCACCACAAGCATGATGTGTGGTGTTTGATGTCCCCCTGTTTGTCACGTTCTGTGTCACGGGTGTCTGCACACATATGGGTGCCGGAGCTGTTCTGCCCTGCCGCATGGCCAGCTGCAATGGGACAAGCCCTGGGGAGTGTAAATTTGTAATGGGGGCTGTACTTGGGCTCTAGATGCTATTCCTAGATGGACCTAAGGTGTTTGCAGCTTGTGAGTTATCCTGGTGGTGTTTGACACATGTTCTGACTTTCTTTCAGGTGCAGATGCATTGCATCCATGGCAGAGGGTCAGAGTTAGCAGGTGCCGGGCCTTCCTAGGAGCAGGGTGAGTAGCAGACTGGTGGGGTTTTGGCCGATGGGGTGCCAAGATCAGGCACTGATGTTTGGTTCTCTTTACTCTAGCTGTCTGAGAGACACCAGCCCGGTGACAGCAGGACCTTCCCAGCTGACGAGGTGGCCTTTCTTTGCACCTGGCACGGACCGGCATTGCCAGATGTCTGAGAGATAAGTAGAGGGCTATGACCCACAGAGGGGATGAAGGCAGGGTGCTGGTTTGGGAATTACTGGGAGGGGTTTTTGAGTCCAATTTGGCGGTGGGGGGGTGTCCATGAAGTGGCCCCTTAGGCCCCATGAAAGCCAAGTCTCACCTTTGATCACAGTGCTGAGGTGTTCAGGGCAGAGCAGTCCCGGTGTGTCTGGTGTCACTTGTCTGCTGTGCATTATGTGTTGTTTGTGTATCTCCTGTCTTTTACCTTAGCACTTTGAGGGGCCTGTCAGAAACCTTGGCATCATTGTTAGCATCTGTGATCTCTGCATTCCTTGGCCTGGCACCCAGGCCAGAGATGCAATTCTGATACCTGTCTGAGCTCCCCAGTCAAAAGTTCTCTCTTTGGAAGCATCCAGTCAGATGTCTTGTCAGGTCTTGTTCTGAGCTGTACGGACAGCTGTGCCCCACCTGGATCCATTATGGTGGATTAGGGCTTGAAAGAATGTGAGGGCAGGCAGAGGATTCTGACCATAGGATTCCTAGGCATCCATCTTTGAATGATTGATTCCAAGAACAGTAGTTAGCATCTTCTTCCTGCAGTGTTCTCTGAGCCTCATCAGCTCACCGTCAGTTTGAACTCAGTCATCTCCTTTTGCATGCTCTCAGTCCTTGCAGCCATTTTCCTTGCCAAGAGATTTCTGTTCCTGTTGTGTCCCCGTTGTGTGTCCTGTCCTGTCTGTCCTGTGTCACGGGTGTCAGCACACATTTGTGCCGGGGCTGCTCTGCCCTGCCGCATAGCCTGGTGCGATAGGAGAGGGCCCGGGGACTTGGAATGTGTAATGTGGGGTGTAGTTGGACTCCAGATGGGATTTGTCGATGGACACAGGACATCTGGAGCCCTTAAGTTGTCCTGCAACAGTGTGACTCTTGTCCTAACGTTTTTTTCAGATTCAGATGAATTAAGTCTGAGCCAGAGGGCCCCATCCCGAGTGAGGGGATTCCCCCGAGCAGGTGAGGCCCCATTTGTCTGTGGAGCAGAAGTGTACATGGTGACTCTGTTAGAGCTCACTTCTTTGTCTTTCTTTTTAGGAAGTGAATCTGGATAGCAGCAGTCAAGGTGGGCCGTGGAGAGAAGTGGTTGTTATTGCTCAGCTCTCAAGGAGAAGAATTTTTTCAGCAGCTTGATCATGTCACAAGAGGGATCTGCCCAGTGTCAAGGATGATGTTTGAGATTGAGGCTTCAGGTGAGTTGAGGATTGAGAGGGAGGGTGAGCAGGTATCCAGTTAGGAGTTCTTGGGAGGGAGTTTGCAGGCAGCAGGGTGAGAAAGGGTGTTTATTTGTTTATTTGAGGGCCCCCCCCACAAGGCTTCTAGCAGAGGCATTCCCATGTCTTAGAGCACACAGAGTCATCCAGTGCACTCACAGGAATGCCATTTAACTTTGCCTTTCTCTAACCCAGGTGCCAGCCCTAATAAAGGCCACAGCCTTGGAATCAGGATGAAGCTGGAGCCTGAGGGAGCCAGGCACACTCAGGAGAGGGCAAGTAGCTGACTGGCTGGGATTTGGCCCGCATAACTCTGGACTCATTCTTTGGTTTTGGTTTTCTTTATTGTAGCTGACCGAGAGGCTCACAGGCGATCACGAGGCTCTCTGAAGCAGACTCATTTCAGGTGCAACGTGGATTCCCATCACCGATCATCCAAAAGATAAGTTGGGAGGCACGGCCTGGAGATGGGGGCGTAGCAGATTGGGAGTTCTTGGGACAGATTTAAAAATTAGCGGAGGGAAAAGCAAACTTGTCCAAGGGCCTCTTAGGACAGCTAAAGGGAGAGGCTCTACTTTTGATGGCAGCTTTCAGGCGGGCAGTGCAGAACAGCTCTGGTTTGTGTCGTGGTTTCCGGTGTGCTGTGTTCCCTAGTGTGTCTTTGGGGTCCCTTTTGCCTTCTTCCCTCGAGGCCCTCACGACAAGCATGATGTGTGGTGTTTGATGTCCCCCTGTTTGTCACGTTCTGTGTCACGGGTGTCTGCACACATATGGGTGCCGGAGCTGTTCTGCCCTGCCGCATGGCCAGCTGCAATGGGACAAGCCCTGGGGAGTGTAAATTTGTAATGGGGGCTGTACTTGGGCTCTAGATGCTATTCCTAGATGGACCTAAGGTGTTTGCAGCTTGTGAGTTATCCTGGTGGTGTTTGACACATGTTCTGACTTTCTTTCAGGTGCAGATGCATTGCATCCATGGCAGAGGGTCAGAGCTAGCAGGTGCCGGGCCTTCCTAGGAGCAGGGTGAGTAGCAGACTGGTGGGGTTTTGGCCGATGGGGTGCCAAGATCAGGCACTGATATTTGGTTCTCTTTACTCTAGCTGTCTGAGAGACACCAGCCCGGTGACAGCAGGACCTTCCCAGCTGACGAGGTGGCCTTTCTTTGCACGTGGCACGGACCGGCATCGCCAGATGTCTGAGAGATAAGTAGAGGGCTATGACCCACAGAGGGGATGAAGGCAGGGTGCTGGTTTGGGAATTACTGGGAAGGGTTTTTGAGTCCAATTTGGCGGTGGGGGGGTGTCCATGAAGTGGCCCCTTAGGCCCCATGAAAGCCAAGTCTCACCTTTGATCACAGTGCTGAGGTGTTCAGGGCAGAGCAGTCCCGGTGTGTCTGGTGTCACTTGTCTGCTGTGCATTATGTGTTGTTTGTGTATCTCCTGTCTTTTACCTTAGCACTTTGAGGGGCCTGTCAGAAACCTTGGCATCATTGTTAGCATCTGTGATCTCTGCATTCCTTGGCCTGGCACCCAGGCCATAGAACTTTTGACTCGGGAGCTCAGACAGGCATCAGACTCTCTTCTGTCTTTGGAAGCATCCAGTCAGATGTCTTGTCAGGTCTTGTTCTGAGCTGTACGGACAGCTGTGCCCCACCTGGATCCATTATGGTGGATTAGGGCTTGAAAGAATGTGAGGGCAGGCAGAGGATTCTGACCATAGGATTCCTAGGCATCCATCTTTACTGTTCTTGGAATCAGTCATTCAGTTAGCATCTTCTTCCTGCAGTGTTCTCTGAGCCTCATCAGCTCACCGTCAGTTTGAACTCAGTCATCTCCTTTTGCATGCTCTCAGTCCTTGCAGCCATTTTCCTTGCCAAGAGATTTCTGTTCCTGTTGTGTCCCCGTTGTGTGTCCTGTCCTGTCTGTCCTGTGTCACGGGTGTCAGCACACATTTGTGCCGGGGCTGCTCTGCCCTGCATCTTTCAGGTGCGATAGGAGAGGGCCCGGGGACTTGGAATGTGTAATGTGGGGTGTAGTTGGACTCCAGATGGGATTTGTAGATGGACACAGGACATCTGGAGCTCTTAAGTTGTCCTGCAACAGTGTGACTCTTGTCCTAACGTTTTTTTCAGATTCAGATGAATTAAGTCTGAGCCAGAGGGCCCCATCCCGGGTGAGGGGATTCCCCCGAGCAGGTGAGGCCCCATTTGTCTGTGGAGCAGAAGTGTACATGGTGACTCTGTTAGAGCTCACTTCTTTGTCTTTCTTTTTAGGAAGTGAATCTGGATAGCAGCAGTCAAGGTGGGCCGTGGAGAGAAGTGGTTGTTATTGCTCAGCTCTCAAGGAGAAGAATTTTTTCAGCAGCTTGATCATGTCACAAGAGGGATCTGCCCAGTGTCAAGGATGATGTTTGAGATTGAGGCTTCAGGTGAGTTGAGGATTGTGAGTGGGAGAGGGAGGGTGAGCAGGTATCCAGTTAGGAGTTCTTGGGAGGGGGTTTGCAGGCAGCAGGGTGAGAAAGGGTGTTTATTTGTTTATTTGAGGGCCCCCCCCACAAGGCTTCTAGCAGAGGCATTCCCATGTCTTAGAGCACACAGAGTCATCCAGTGCACTCACAGGAATGCCATTTAACTTTGCCTTTCTCTAACCCAGGTGCCAGCCCTAATAAAGGCCACAGCCTTGGAATCAGGATGAAGCTGGAGCCTGAGGGAGCCAGGCACACTCAGGAGAGGGCAAGTAGCTGACTGGCTGGGATTTGGCCCGCATAACTCTGGACTCATTCTTTGGTTTTGGTTTTCTTTATTGTAGCTGACCGAGAGGCTCACAGGCGATCACGAGGCTCTCTGAAGCAGACTCATTTCAGGTGCAACGTGGATTCCCATCACCGATCATCCAAAAGATAAGTTGGGAGGCACGGCCTGGAGATGGGGGCGTAGCAGATTGGGAGTTCTTGGGACAGATTTAAAAATTAGCGGAGGGAAAAGCAAACTTGTCCAAGGGCCTCTTAGGACAGCTAAAGGGAGAGGCTCTACTTTTGATGGCAGCTTTCAGGCGGGCAGTGCAGAACAGCTCTGGTTTGTGTCGTGGTTTCCGGTGTGCCGTGTTCCCTAGTGTGTCTTTGGGGTCCCTTTTGCCTTCTTCCCTCGAGGCCCTCACCACAAGCATGATGTGTGGTGTTTGATGTCCCCCTGTTTGTCACGTTCTGTGTCACGGGTGTCTGCACACATATGGGTGCCGGAGCTGTTCTGCCCTGCCGCATGGCCAGCTGCAATGGGACAAGCCCTGGGGAGTGTAAATTTGTAATGGGGGCTGTACTTGGGCTCTAGATGCTATTCCTAGATGGACCTAAGGTGTTTGCAGCTTGTGAGTTATCCTGGTGGTGTTTGACACATGTTCTGACTTTCTTTCAGGTGCAGATGCATTGCATCCATGGCAGAGGGTCAGAGTTAGCAGGTGCCGGGCCTTCCTAGGAGCAGGGTGAGTAGCAGACTGGTGGGGTTTTGGCCGATGGGGTGCCAAGATCAGGCACTGATGTTTGGTTCTCTTTACTCTAGCTGTCTGAGAGACACCAGCCCGGTGACAGCAGGACCTTCCCAGCTGACGAGGTGGCCTTTCTTTGCACCTGGCACGGACCGGCATCCCCAGATGTCTGAGAGATAAGTAGAGGGCTATGACCCACAGAGGGGATGAAGGCAGGGTGCTGGTTTGGGAATTACTGGGAAGGGTTTTTGAGTCCAATTTGGCGGTGGGGGGGTGTCCATGAAGTGGCCCCTTAGGCCCCATGAAAGCCAAGTCTCACTTTTGATCACAGTGCTGAGGTGTTCAGGGCAGAGCAGTCCTGGTGTGTCTGGTGTCACTTGTCTGCTGTGCATTATGTGTTGTTTGTGTATCTCCTGTCTTTTACCTTAGCACTTTGAGGGGCCTGTCAGAAACCTTGGCATCATTGTTAGCATCTGTGATCTCTGCATTCCTTGGCCTGGCACCCAGGCCATAGAACTTTTGACTCGGGAGCTCAGGCAGGCATCAGACTCTTATCTCTTTGGAAGCATCCAGTCAGATGTCTTGTCAGGTCTTGTTCTGAGCTGTACGGACAGCTGTGCCCCACCTGGATCCATTATGGTGGATTAGGGCTTGAAAGAATGTGAGGGCAGGCAGAGGATTCTGACCATAGGATTCCTAGGCATCCATCTTTACTGTTCTTGGAATCAATCATTCAGTTAGCATCTTCTTCCTGCAGTGTTCTCTGAGCCTCATCAGCTCACCGTCAGTTTGAACTCAGTCATCTCCTTTTGCATGCTCTCAGTCCTTGCAGCCATTTTCCTTGCCAAGAGATTTCTGTTCCTGTTGTGTCCCCGTTGTGTGTCCTGTCCTGTCTGTCCTGTGTCACGGGTGTCAGCACACATTTGTGCCGGGGCTGCTCTGCCCTGCCGCATAGCCTGGTGCGATAGGAGAGGGCCCGGGGACTTGGAATGTGTAATGTGGGGTGTAGTTGGACTCTAGATGGGATTTGTAGATGGACACAGGACATCTGGAGCTCTTAAGTTGTCCTGCAACAGTGTGACTCTTGTCCTAACGTTTTTTTCAGATTCAGATGAATTAAATCTGGGCCAGAGGGCCCCAACCTCTGTGAGGGGATTCCCCCGAGCAGGTGAGGCCCCATTTGTCTGTGGAGCAGAAGTGTACATGGTGACTCTGTTAGAGCTCACTTCTTTGTCTTTCTTTTTAGGAAGTGAATCTGGATAGCAGCAGTCAAGGTGAGCCATGGAGAGAAGTGGTTGTTATTGCTCAGCTCTCAAGGAGAAGAATTTTTTCAGCAGCTTGATCATGTCAGAAGAGGGATCTGCCCAGTGTCAAGGATGATGTTTGAGATTGAGGCTTCAGGTGAGTTGAGGATTGTGAGTGGGAGAGGGAGGGTGAGCAGGTATCCAGTTAGGAGTTCTTGGGAGGGGGTTTGCAGGCAGCAGGGTGAGAAAGGGTGTTTATTTGTTTATTTGAGGGCCCCCCCCACAAGGCTTCTAGCAGAGGCATTCCCATGTCTTAGAGCACACAGAGTCATCCAGTGCACTCACAGGAATGCCATTTAACTTTGCCTTTCTCTAACCCAGGTGCCAGCCCTAATAAAGGCCACAGCCTTGGAATCAGGATGAAGCTGGAGCCTGAGGGAGCCAGGCACACTCAGGAGAGGGCAAGTAGCTGACTGGCTGGGATTTGGCCCACATAACTCTGGACTCATTCTTTGGTTTTGGTTTTCTTTATTGTAGCTGACCGAGAGGCTCACAGGCCATCACGAGGCTCTCTGAAGCAGACTCATTTCAGGTGCAACGTGGATTCCCATCACCGATCATCCAGAAGATAAGTTGGGAGCCACGGCCTGGAGATGGGGGCGTAGCAGGTTGGGAGTTCTTGGGACAGATTTAAAAATTAGCGGAGGGAAAAGCAAACTTGTCCAAGGGCCTCTTAGGACAGCTAAAGGGAGAGGCTCTACTTTTGATGGCAGCTTTCAGGCGGGCAGTGCAGAACAGCTCTGGTTTGTGTCGTGGTTTCCGGTGTGCCGTGTTCCCTAGTGTGTCTTTGGGGTCCCTTTTGCCTTCTTCCCTCGAGGCCCTCACCACAAGCATGATGTGTGGTGTTTGATGTCCCCCTGTTTGTCACGTTCTGTGTCACGGGTGTCTGCACACATATGGGTGCCGGAGCTGTTCTGCCCTGCCGCACGGCCAGCTGCAATGGGACAAGCCCTGGGGAGTGTAAATTTGTAATGGGGGCTGTACTTGGGCTCTAGATGCTATTCCTAGATGGACCTAAGGTGTTTGCAGCTTGTGAGTTATCCTGGTGGTGTTTGACACGTGTTCTAACTTTCTTTCAGGTGCAGATGCATTGCATCCATGGCAGAGGGTCAGAGTTAGCAGGTGCCGGGCATTCCTAGGAGCAGGGTGAGTAGCAGACTGGTGGGGTTTTGGCCGATGGGGTGCCAAGATCAGGCACTGATATTTGGTTCTCTTTACTCTAGCTGTCTGAGAGACACCAGCCCGGTGGCAGCAGGACCTTCCCAGCTGACGAGGTGGCCTTTCTTTGCACGTGGCACGGACTGGCATCGCCAGATGTCTGAGAGATAAGTAGAGGGCTATGACCCACAGAGGGGATGAAGGCAGGGTGCTGGTTTGGGAATTACTGGGAAGGGTTTTTGAGTCCAATTTGGCGGTGGGGGGGTGTCCATGAAGTGGCCCCTTAGGCCCCATGAAAGCCAAGTCTCACCTTTGATCACAGTGCTGAGGTGTTCAGGGCAGAGCAGTCCCGGTGTGTCTGGTGTCACTTGTCTGCTGTGCATTATGTGTTGTTTGTGTATCTCCTGTCTTTTACCTTAGCACATTGAGGGGCCTGTCAGAAACCTTGGCATCATTGTTAGCATCTGTGATCTCTGCATTCCTTGGCCTGGCACCCAGGCCAGAGATGCAATTCTGATACCTGTCTGAGCTCCCCAGTCAAAAGTTCTCTCTTTGGAAGCATCCAGTCAGATGTCTTGTCAGGTCTTGTTCTGAGCTGTACGGACAGCTGTGCCCCACCTGGATCCATTATGGTGGATTAGGGCTTGAAAGAATGTGAGGGCAGGCAGAGGATTCTGACCATAGGATTCCTAGGCATCCATCTTTGAATGATTGATTCCAAGAACAGTAGTTAGCATCTTCTTCCTGCAGTGTTCTCTGAGCCTCATCAGCTCACCGTCAGTTTGAACTCAGTCATCTCCTTTTGCATGCTCTCAGTCCTTGCAGCCATTTTCCTTGCCAAGAGATTTCTGTTCCTGTTGTGTCCCCGTTGTGTGTCCTGTCCTGTCTGTCCTGTGTCACGGGTGTCAGCACACATTTGTGCCGGGGCTGCTCTGCCCTGCCGCATAGCCTGGTGCGATAGGAGAGGGCCCGGGGACTTGGAATGTGTAATGTGGGGTGTAGTTGGACTCCAGATGGGATTTGTCGATGGACACAGGACATCTGGAGCTCTTAAGTTGTCCTGCAACAGTGTGACTCTTGTCCTAACGTTTTTTTCAGATTCAGATGAATTAAATCTGGGCCAGAGGGCCCCATCCCGGGTGAGGGGATTCCCCTGAGCAGGTGAGGCCCCATTTGTCTGTGGAGCAGAAGTGTACGTGGTGACTCTGTTAGAGCTCACTTCTTTGTCTTTCTTTTTAGGAAGTGAATCTGGATAGCAGCAGTCAAGGTGAGCCGTGGAGAGAAGTGGTTGTTATTGCTCAGCTCTCAAGGAGAAGAATTTTTTCAGCAGCTTGATCATGTCACAAGAGGGATCTGCCCAGTGTCAAGGATGATGTTTGAGATTGAGGCTTCAGGTGAGTTGAGGACTGTGAGTGGGAGAGGGAGGGTGAGCAGGTATCCAGTTAGGAGTTCTTGGGAGGGAGTTTGCAGGCAGCAGGGTGAGAAAGGGTGTTTATTTGTTTATTTGAGGGCCCCCCCCACAAGGCTTCTAGCAGAGGCATTCCCATGTCTTAGAGCACACAGAGTCATCCAGTGCACTCACAGGAATGCCATTTAACTTTGCCTTTCTCTAACCCAGGTGCCAGCCCTAATAAAGGCCACAGCCTTGGAATCAGGATGAAGCTGGAGCCTGAGGGAGCCAGGCACACTCAGGAGAGGGCAAGTAGCTGACTGGCTGGGATTTGGCCCGCATAACTCTGGACTCATTCTTTGGTTTTGGTTTTCTTTATTGTAGCTGACCGAGAGGCTCACAGGCCATCACGAGGCTCTCTGAAGCAGACTCATTTCAGGTGCAACGTGGATTCCCGTCGCCGATCATCCAAAAGATAAGTTGGGAGCCACGGCCTGGAGATGGGGGTGTAGCAGGTTGGGAGTTCTTGGGACAGATTTAAAAATTAGCGGAGGGAAAAGCAAACTTGTCCAAGGGCCTCTTAGGACAGCTAAAGGGAGAGGCTCTACTTTTGATGGCAGCTTTCAGGCGGGCAGTGCAGAACAGCTCTGGTTTGTGTCGTGGTTTCCGGTGTGCCGTGTTCCCTAGTGTGTCTTTGGGATCCCTTTTGCCTTCTTCCCTCGAGGCCCTCACCACAAGCATGATGTGTGGTGTTTGATGTCCCCCTGTTTGTCACGTTCTGTGTCACGGGTGTCTGCACACATATGGGTGCCGGAGCTGTTCTGCCCTGCCGCACGGCCAGCTGCAATGGGACAAGCCCTGGGGAGTGTAAATTTGTAATGGGGGCTGTACTTGGGCTCTAGATGCTATTCCTAGATGGACCTAAGGTGTTTGCAGCTTGTGAGTTATCCTGGTGGTGTTTGACACATGTTCTGACTTTCTTTCAGGTGCAGATGCATTGCATCCATGGCAGAGGGTCAGAGTTAGCAGGTGCCGGGCCTTCCTAGGAGCAGGGTGAGTAGCAGACTTGTGGGGTTTTGGCCGATGGGGTGCCAAGATCAGGCACTGATGTTTGGTTCTCTTTACTCTAGCTGTCTGAGAGACACCAGCCCAGTGACAGCAGGACCTTCCCAGCTGACGAGGTGGCCTTTCTTTGCACCTGGCACGGACCGGCATCCCCAGATGTCTGAGAGATAAGTAGAGGGCTATGACCCACAGAGGGGATGAAGGCAGGGTGCTGGTTTGGGAATTACTGGGAGGGGTTTTTGAGTCCAATTTGGTGGTGGGGGGGTGTCCATGAAGTGGCCCCTTAGGCCCCATGAAAGCCAAGTCTCACCTTTGATCACAGTGCTGAGGTGTTCAGGGCAGAGCAGTCCCGGTGTGTCTGGTGTCACTTGTCTGCTGTGCATTATGTGTTGTTTGTGTATCTCCTGTCTTTTACCTTAGCACTTTGAGGGGCCTGTCAGAAACCTTGGCATCATTGTTAGCATCTGTGATCTCTGCATTCCTTGGCCTGGCACCCAGGCCATAGAACTTTTGACTCGGGAGCTCAGACAGGCATCAGACTCTCTTCTGTCTTTGGAAGCATCCAGTCAGATGTCTTGTCAGGTCTTGTTCTGAGCTGTACGGACAGCTGTGCCCCACCTGGATCCATTATGGTGGATTAGGGCTTGAAAGAATGTGAGGGCAGGCAGAGGATTCTGACCATAGGATTCCTAGGCATCCATCTTTACTGTTCTTGGAATCAATCATTCAGTTAGCATCTTCTTCCTGCAGTGTTCTCTGAGCCTCATCAGCTCACCGTCAGTTTGAACTCAGTCATCTCCTTTTGCATGCTCTCAGTCCTTGCAGCCATTTTCCTTGCCAAGAGATTTCTGTTCCTGTTGTGTCCCCGTTGTGTGTCCTGTCCTGTCTGTCCTGTGTCACGGGTGTCAGCACACATTTGTGCCGGGGCTGCTCTGCCCTGCCGCATAGCCTGGTGCGATAGGAGAGGGCCCGGGGACTTGGAATGTGTAATGTGGGGTGTAGTTGGACTCTAGATGGGATTTGTAGATGGACACAGGACATCTGGAGCTCTTAAGTTGTCCTGCAACAGTGTGACTCTTGTCCTAACGTTTTTTTCAGATTCAGATGAATTAAATCTGGGCCAGAGGGCCCCATCCCGGGTGAGGGGATTCCCCCGAGCAGGTGAGGCCCCATTTGTCTGTGGAGCAGAAGTGTACATGGTGACTCTGTTAGAGCTCACTTCTTTGTCTTTCTTTTTAGGAAGTGAATCTGGATAGCAGCAGTCAAGGTGGGCCGTGGAGAGAAGTGGTTGTTATTGCTCAGCTCTCAAGGAGAAGAATTTTTTCAGCAGCTTGATCATGTCACAAGAGGGATCTGCCCAGTGTCAAGGATGATGTTTGAGATTGAGGCTTCAGGTGAGTTGAGGATTGTGAGTGGGAGAGGGAGGGTGAGCAGGTATCCAGTTAGGAGTTCTTGGGAGGGAGTTTGCAGGCAGCAGGGTGAGAAAGGGTGTTTATTTGTTTATTTGAGGGCCCCCCCCCCCCAAGGCTTCTAGCAGAGGCATTCCCATGTCTTAGAGCACACAGAGTCATCCAGTGCACTCACAGGAATGCCATTTAACTTTGCCTTTCTCTAACCCAGGTGCCAGCCCTAATAAAGGCCACAGCCTTGGAATCAGGATGAAGCTGGAGCCTGAGGGAGCCAGGCACACTCAGGAGAGGGCAAGTAGCTGACTGGCTGGGATTTGGCCCGCATAACTCTGGACTCATTCTTTGGTTTTGGTCTTCTTTATTGTAGCTGACCGAGAGGCTCACAGGCGATCACGAGGCTCTCTGAAGCAGACTCATTTCAGGTGCAACGTGGATTCCCATCACCGATCATCCAGAAGATAAGTTGGGAGCCACGGCCTGGAGATGGGGGCGTAGCAGGTTGGGAGTTCTTGGGACAGATTTAAAAATTAGCGGAGGGAAAAGCAAACTTGTCCAAGGGCCTCTTAGGACAGCTAAAGGGAGAGGCTCTACTTTTGATGGCAGCTTTCAGGCGGGCAGTGCAGAACAGCTCTGGTTTGTGTCGTGGTTTCCGGTGTGCCGTGTTCCCTAGTGTGTCTTTGGGATCCCTTTTGCCTTCTTCCCTCGAGGCCCTCACCACAAGCATGATGTGTGGTGTTTGATGTCCCCCTGTTTGTCACGTTCTGTGTCACGGGTGTCTGCACACATATGGGTGCCGGAGCTGTTCTGCCCTGCCGCATGGCCAGCTGCAATGGGACAAGCCCTGGGGAGTGTAAATTTGTAATGGGGGCTGTGCTTGGGCTCTAGATGCTATTCCTAGATGGACCTAAGGTGTTTGCAGCTTGTGAGTTATCCTGGTGGTGTTTGACACGTGTTCTAACTTTCTTTCAGGTGCAGATGCATTGCATCCATGGCAGAGGGTCAGAGTTAGCAGGTGCCGGGCATTCCTAGGAGCAGGGTGAGTAGCAGACTTGTGGGGTTTTGGCCGATGGGGTGCCAAGATCAGGCACTGATGTTTGGTTCTCTTTACTCTAGCTGTCTGAGAGACACCAGCCCGGTGACAGCAGGACCTTCCCAGCTGACGAGGTGGCCTTTCTTTGCACCTGGCACGGACTGGCATCCCCAGATGTCTGAGAGATAAGTAGAGGGCTATGACCCACAGAGGGGATGAAGGCTGGGTGCTGGTTTGGGAATTACTGGGAGGGGTTTTTGAGTCCAATTTGGTGGTGGGGGGGTGTCCATGAAGTGGCCCCTTAGGCCCCATGAAAGCCAAGTCTCACCTTTGATCACAGTGCTGAGGTGTTCAGGGCAGAGCAGTCCCAGTGTGTCTGGTGTCACTTGTCTGCTGTGCATTATGTGTTGTTTGTGTATCTCCTGTCTTTTACCTTAGCACATTGAGGGGCCTGTCCGAAATCTTGGCGTCATTGTTAGCATCTGTGATCTGTGCATTCCTTGGCCTGGCACCCAGGCCATAGAACTTTTGACTCGGGAGCTCAGACAGGCATCAGACTCTCTTCTGTCTTTGGAAGCATCCAGTCAGATGTCTTGTCAGGTCTTGTTCTGAGCTGTACGGACAGCTGTGCCCCACCTGGATCCATTATGGTGGATTAGGGCTTGAAAGAATGTGAGGGCAGGCAGAGGATTCTGACCATAGGATTCCTAGGCATCCATCTTTACTGTTCTTGGAATCAATCATTCAGTTAGCATCTTCTTCCTGCAGTGTTCTCTGAGCCTCATCAGCTCACCGTCAGTTTGAACTCAGTCATCTCCTTTTGCATGCTCTCAGTCCTTGCAGCCATTTTCCTTGCCAAGAGATTTCTGTTCCTGTTGTGTCCCCGTTGTGTGTCCTGTCCTGTCTGTCCTGTGTCACGGGTGTCAGCACACATTTGTGCCGGGGCTGCTCTGCCCTGCCGCATAGCCTGGTGCGATAGGAGAGGGCCCGGGGACTTGGAATGTGTAATGTGGGGTGTAGTTGGACTCCAGATGGGATTTGTAGATGGACACAGGACATCTGGAGCTCTTAAGTTGTCCTGCAACAGTGTGACTCTTGTCCTAACGTTTTTTTCAGATTCAGATGAATTAAATCTGGGCCAGAGGGCCCCATCCCGGGTGAGGGGATTCCCCCGAGCAGGTGAGGCCCCATTTGTCTGTGGAGCAGAAGTGTACATGGTGACTCTGTTAGAGCTCACTTCTTTGTCTTTCTTTTTAGGAAGTGAATCTGGATAGCAGCAGTCAAGGTGGGCCGTGGAGAGAAGTGGTTGTTATTGCTCAGCTCTCAAGGAGAAGAATTTTTTCAGCAGCTTGATCATGTCACAAGAGGGATCTGCCCAGTGTCAAGGATGATGTTTGAGATTGAGGCTTCAGGTGAGTTGAGGATTGTGAGTGGGAGAGGGAGGGTGAGCAGGTATCCAGTTAGGAGTTCTTGGGAGGGGGTTTGTAGGCAGCAGGGTGAGAAAGGGTGTTTATTTGTTTATTTGAGGGCCCCCCCCACAAGGCTTCTAGCAGAGGCATTCCCATGTCTTAGAGCACACAGAGTCATCCAGTGCACTCACAGGAATGCCATTTAACTTTGCCTTTCTCTAACCCAGGTGCCAGCCCTAATAAAGGCCACAGCCTTGGAATCAGGATGAAGCTGGAGCCTGAGGGAGCCAGGCACACTCAGGAGAGGGCAAGTAGCTGACTGGCTGGGATTTGGCCCGCATAACTCTGGACTCATTCTTTGGTTTTGGTCTTCTTTATTGTAGCTGACCGAGAGGCTCACAGGCGATCACGAGGCTCTCTGAAGCAGACTCATTTCAGGTGCAACGTGGATTCCCATCACCGATCATCCAGAAGATAAGTTGGGAGCCACGGCCTGGAGATGGGGGCGTAGCAGGTTGGGAGTTCTTGGGACAGATTTAAAAATTAGCGGAGGGAAAAGCAAACTTGTCCAAGGGCCTCTTAGGACAGCTAAAGGGAGAGGCTCTACTTTTGATGGCAGCTTTCAGGCGGGCAGTGCAGAACAGCTCTGGTTTGTGTCGTGGTTTCCGGTGTGCCGTGTTCCCTAGTGTGTCTTTGGGGTCCCTTTTGCCTTCTTCCCTCGAGGCCCTCACGACAAGCATGATGTGTGGTGTTTGATGTCCCCCTGTTTGTCACGTTCTGTGTCACGGGTGTCTGCACACGTATGGGTGCCGGAGCTGTTCTGCCCTGCCACATGGCCAGCTGCAATGGGACAAGCCCTGGGGAGTGTAAATTTGTAATGGGGGCTGTACTTGGGCTCTAGATGCTATTCCTAGATGGATCTGAGGTCTTCGCAGCTTGTGAGTTATCCTGGTGGTGTTTGACACATGTTCTAACTTTCTTTCAGGTGCAGATGCATTGCATCCATGGCAGAGGGTCAGAGTTAGCAGGTGCCGGGCCTTCCTAGGAGCACGGTGAGTAGCAGACTTGTGGGGTTTTGGCCGATGGGGTGCCAAGATCAGGCACTGATGTTTGGTTCTCTTTACTCTAGCTGTCTGAGAGACACCAGCCCGGTGACAGCAGGACCTTCCCAGCTGACGAGGTGGCCTTTCTTTGCACCTGGCACGGACCGGCATCCCCAGATGTCTGAGAGATAAGTAGAGGGCTATGACCCACAGAGGGGATGAAGGCAGGGTGCTGGTTTGGGAATTACTGAGAGGGGTTTTTGAGTCCAATTTGGCGGTGGGGGGGTGTCCATGAAGTGGCCCCTTAGGCCCCATGAAAGCAAAGTCTCACCTTTGATCACAGTGCTGAGGTGCTCAGGGCAGAGCAGTCCCGGTGTGTCTGGTGTCACTTGTCTGCTGTGCATTATGTGTTGTTTGTGTATCTCCTGTCTTTTACCTTAGCACATTGAGGGGCCTGTCAGAAACCTTGGCATCATTGTTAGCATCTGTGATCTCTGCATTCCTTGGCCTGGCACCCAGGCCAGAGATGCGATTCTGATACCTGTCTGAGCTCCCCAGTCAAAAGTTCTCTCTTTGGAAGCATCCAGTCAGATGTCTTGTCAGGTCTTGTTCTGAGCTGTACGGACAGCTGTGCCCCACCTGGATCCATTATGGTGGATTAGGGCTTGAAAGAATGTGAGGGCAGGCAGAGGATTCTGACCATAGGATTCCTAGGCATCCATCTTTACTGTTCTTGGAATCAATCATTCAGTTAGCATCTTCTTCCTGCAGTGTTCTCTGAGCCTCATCAGCTCACCGTCAGTTTGAACTCAGTCATCTCCTTTTGCATGCTCTCAGTCCTTGCAGCCATTTTCCTTGCCAAGGGATTTCTGTTCCTGTTGTGTCCCCGTTGTGTGTCCTGTCCTGTCTGTCCTGTGTCACGGGTGTCAGCACACATTTGTGCCGGGGCTGCTCTGCCCTGCCGCATAGCCTGGTGCGATAGGAGAGGGCCCGGGGACTTGGAATGTGTAATGTGGGGTGTAGTTGGACTCTAGATGGGATTTGTAGATGGACACAGGACATCTGGAGCTCTTTAGCTGTCCTGCCGCCCTGTGACTTTTGTCCTGACTTTGTTTCAGATTCACCTCCCTAGGTGACTGCAGTGGTTCTATCTAACCCCAACCCTTCTCAAAGCGTGTGAAGGTCAATAATTCATCTTCCAGAAGTTATCTCCAGTCCTGGCTTGTATTTTATGTACCTGTGTTGGTTTATGTTTGTATGTACCTATACCATGTGTATCTCTGTTGGATTATACTCTGTGTACTCACATTCTGTGTACCTATGTTGGCTTGTACTGTGTGTACTTACACAGCATGTAAGTGTGCTACCCTATATTGTGTATACTTACACCCTGTGTACACTTGCACTGTTTGCCTCAGCTGATATTGTCTGTACTTACATTGTGCCACTTACGAACGCAGCTGCCCTGACCTGGCACGTAGTCACAGTTAGGTAGCACAGTTATAAAAACTTTACTGTTGATCTGTCTTTTGTGGGATTTTGGGTAGATAATTTATTGGTCCAGAGTGGGGAGAAGTCCTAGCTGTCAGATAACCACTCTTTAGCCACTTCCTGTCGTCTCGCAGGTCTCTGAAGCTGCCAACTTCCCCCGAATCTACCATTTAACATCAAGGAGTGGCAGCCAGAAGATGTGATAGAAGATGTGTCACAGCACGTTCCTCAGTGTCTGGAGTCAGGGCCGCAGCGAGCGTCTAAGCGGAAAGAGTGTGTGAGAGCACGTGGCTGTGTCTGTGTCTGCTCGTCTCTGCATGGGTGGGCACATGCTGACTGGAGTTAACCTTGTGTGTGACTTTTTTTATTCTAAATTTAACAATGAGTTGCAAAACCTGACAGCAAATCTCCAGCCAGGTTATATTGTATGTACTGACATGGAATGTACCCATGTTGGCTTAAAACCCAGAAAAACAGACGAAGATGGGCAAGAAAAAACCCAGAAAAAAACCCCAAGATGGGCAAGAAAAAACCCTGAAAAAACCCCGAAGACGGGCAAGAAAAAAAACAGAAGAAAATGAGAAAATACCCCCCAAGATGGGCAAGAAAAACCCAGGAAAAACCCCCAAGATGGGCAAGAAAAAACCCAAAGAAAACCCAGAAAAAAATTCCAAGAAGGGCAAGAAAAGACCCAGGAAACACCCAGAAAAAATTGGAAAGAAATTATATATAGTATTACATGCATTATGGATGGTATTGATTTATGTTATATAAAGAATTGTTAAATTATTTTGAATATAAAATATCTGCATATATTTGAAACAAGTTTATATTTCCTAAAATACACTAGAAAAAGATATAAATATAGATTTATCATATCTATCATTTGTTATATATTACACCATATCCATAGATACAAATAAAGTAAGTGGGCTGTTGTTTTTTATTAATTTTTTATAAGTAGTTTAAAATATTAGTTTTTTTTGGTAAAAGCAGGGGTTTTAGTATGAAAATTATAAGTACAGATAATATAAAGGTAGAATTCGAAGTATAGAAATAGATCAGAAATAGCTAAAGATTAGTATAAAAATTAAAAATATAAGAAAAAATAAGTTGTAGCAGTAGATATGGTTCATAATTTTAAAAATAATTCATCTCTATTATTTGAATAGGATACATATTATATAGAATGATTAATATAATGCTTAAATATAAACTATAAATATAAATGTGAATATAGTCATGCAAGTTATATATATAAAAATATTTCAATACAGTTTAAAAGAATAGAGCTTTTTTGTATTTATTAGGATGGGATTTTTATTTTAAATAATACATTTCTATCATGCTTTTAATTTTAAACATAGAGATATCCAATCAATATAGAAAGATATTTATAAAACCACAAAATATATTCTGTCTATTCCTATTATTTATATTTACTTATATTATATAAATTACATGCTACATCAATGTCCACTATAAATATGCATGTGAGTATAAATACGGGAAATAGAAATACCAAATTTATGGTTTTAAAGCAAGGGGGCTTGTTTGCTTCTGATCGGGTAAGATTTTTGGCATTTATTTCAGAGGAGTTTTATTTCAGCGTGGGGTCGCCCTGTTTTTTGCCGCCTTCGCTGCCCGCAGCCCCGAGGCGCGCTGCGCCCCCGGCTGGGGCGGGCGGCAGTGCTGCCGCCTTGTGGGCAGAGCGCGGTACTGCAGGCGTGTGCCGGCAGGCAGCCGAGAGGCCGCCATGTTGGGAGTGGCGTGTCGCGGGTGTCTCGGACTGTTCCTTGACCTTCTCCAGATGGCGGCGAAAAGGGCGGGGAAGTGGAGGACCCGGCTCGGTCTAATCGGCTGCCTTCATGAAATACCGGCCCCGGCGCGGCTCCGATGGGATTTTCTGTGGCCTTTCAAGTGTACCCGATGCAGTCTGTGGGGTCAGTGATGGCGCTAGCGGGTGCATTTTGGCGTGTTTCTGAAAAGCATCTGGGTTATCCCCTCTCTCTCCCTAGGGCCTCTTTCGGCCGGCTTCTTGGGAAGGGCGTGTCACGAATGTCGCGGACTTTCTTTGACCTTCTCAAGTTGGCGGCGAAATGGGTGGGAACATTGCACACCCCGGTAAATCTGCCGCCCTGTGGCCACAGAGCGGTACTGCACCCCCCCGAGCCAGCTGGGTGCCCGGGGCGGGGCAAGGACGCCGCTGCCGAGGGAGGGAAGGGTGAGGGGCGGGCCAGGGTCTGTAAATGCCGGGGACGGGGGAAGGACATTTCAGGAGTGCAAAGGGACACAATGACCGAGAGAAACGGCGGGGGCGGCCCGGCGGGGCCAGTTTCGGTGGGCGGCGGAGGCGCGGTCGCAGCGCTCCACGGGTCGGGGGCAGCGGGCGGGGGCGGGCGAGCGGCGTCGGAACAAGGCTGGAGCCCCCGGGCCCGCGCCCGCCCCGCTCCAGGCGCTGGGAGCGACCGCGGGCCGGACAATCCCGGCGGGGCGGCCCCGGGCAGGCGGCGCAGGAGGCGGAGCGGGGCCGTGGCTCTCGCCGCCGTCGCTGCCGCCAGCTTTGGAAGGTCGGGCCGGGCGCCCGTCCCGTCCCGCCGGCTCCCGGTCTCTGTAAACTCCTCTGTGGCTTCGCAGGTCCGTGCTGGAGAGGGGGAGAAAGGGCCCTGCTGGTTGCCGTGTCCTCGGTGGGCAGCGAGCTCTGACCTTGGCCGGATGGGCTGCTGAGTAATGGAACAATGGGGATGCGCTTTTATGTATTTAGTGACCTTTACAGATTTCTCCCCCTGCTTCAGGTGAGCGTGCATCATTGCAGGCTTGGGATTGAGTGAAATGCGCTGAGGAAACCAGCTATGGGGAGGGAAATGCTCTGTTAACATGTGCCTGTTCTTCTGTCAGACTCATCACAGCAGGACAGCATGAAGACTGAAAGTGTAAGAAGATGTGGAGGGAAAGAGAGAATCTGACAGGAGCACCGAACGCGCGAGCGCATGAATTTTGCTTTTTGCTTGGATGTAAACTCAGGAGTTGAAAGAAATTTGGGAGTGAGAAGGGACATTTCAGAAGGTGAAGAAGAAAAAGAAGTTGTTGTTGTTGTTACAGGCCTGGCAAAATCTTTTGTTCTAGCTAATAAAAGAAGTTAGTTTAAATAAAAAAAAGAAAAAAAAAAGTAGTTTTTCTTTACCTGACTATTATATTCATTGGTGGTATATGGTGTGTTGTTTAATTTCTTGGTATGATTAACTCAGTGTAAGTTGTTTTTTGAGTGAACTAACTTTCTGGATGGGTTGGTTTGAATTTGAGACAGGATTGATTTCAATAGGTTTCTTTCATAGACTTGTGATAGGTATTACTGGGGTTTTGGCTTTGTTTACTGTATGCATAAACATACAGCTTTGGTTGGGCCAGCTGGGCTGCCGGAGTTTGTGGGTGTGAATTTATTCGATGGCTTTTGTTAAATGCAGTGTTTAATTTTTGAAAGGTTTTTCAATGTAGTGGTTTTAAGGTGGTTTTTAGAATTGATTGTATGGTTTGATGTTGTTTATAGTTGCTGTCCGGTAAGGGATGTGGTGTGAGTACTTGAACGTTATGGTTTTGGTTTTCCTAAGTTCCATTTTCTTTCTGGTTCGATAGGTTTTTTTAGTTTTATTTTTGGTGCCAGGGGTATTCACGTGGTGGGTTTTTATAGGCAATATGTTTTTTAATTTGGGCAGTGAAAGCATAAAAATAAAAAATCTAAACTGTTAAAATACTAAAAAATATAAGTTAGTTTTCTTTTAATTTTAAATTAAGTTTTATAGATTATTGGTTTTTATTTGTGCATTAGCATAAAGGTAGAGCTTTGGGGGCTTCTTTTAGTACTGTTTAGTTTTGAGTCTAGTGAGTTGGTTTGATTTAATTTTTAGTGGGTGTTGGTTTTTCTTAGCAGTTGTGTCATTTTCAAGGTGTATTTGAGTTTTATGGGGTTTTTGAGATATTGGTTTAGGAGGAAGTTTATGATGAGAATGTGCGGAGGTTTTGGGCTAGTTATAGTAGGATTTAAAATTTCTTTACAGTTAGGTTTATGTGAGGTTTTATGAGGGTTCAATGTTGTGGGATGTTTGTTCCGTTAGTAATAAAAATAGGTTTTGTTTTGATGTGCTGCGATGGGATGAGCGTGTGCTGCGTGCCGTTGCTGACGAAGGTACGGTATTGTGGCTCTGATGTGTCGGGTTAATGAATTTATATGGTTTAATATATCATTTAAAATAGAAATAAATATAAATTTAAAAATATATATAAAATTTGAGTGGTAAATATAAATATAGATAACAGATACATATATAAAACTATTAAACATATGTAAACATATATAAAACTATGGTATATAATTGTTAATATTAATTATGGTATATAATTGTAACATATATATATAACAGACTATAATTTATATATTATTATGTTACAAAGATATAAAAATATAGAATGTAAATATAAAAATGTTAAAATAAATTGGAGATTTTTTTGGGTTGTTTTAGGTTATAGGCTGGGGTTTTTTTATAAATACTATAAATAGAAATAATATAAAAATAGAAATCCTGATATACAGATATCGGTACATATAATAAATAAAATGTATTATTTTTATTTTATATATCTAACTTTAAATATTTATATATTTTCTTTATTAATATAATAAATATGAATCAATATAAGGTATTATCTCTAATATGTAATATCTATAAAGAAAATTATAAATGTAGATGTGAATAGAATTTTAAATATTTAATTAAATGAAGGGGTGTCTTTGGTTTTTATTTGGTTAGAGACAGAGGTTTTATTTTAAATAATATAATTATTATAAAAATGTGAATATTAAGATAGAACTATATAATAAATATATAAAGAGAAATTATTAAGTTATGAATATAAATTTAAATATAAACTTATGTAAGTAAAATGCAGATTTGTAATATAATTTATATTGCCATATAAGGTTATTTATATTCTATAAGTGGGAATATAAATATAAACATATGTAAATATATTTTAAAGGAAAGGGAATTTTTGGCTTTTATTTAAGTAGAGGCAGGGGTTTTATTTTAAACAATATAACTGTTACAGAAGTAAAAATCTTAACACAGAAATTTATATATTTTTATACATATATTTTTATATATTGATTATATAAGTGCTTGGAGTAGATGTAATTTAGAATATAAATTTATTTATAAATTGACATTGATAAAGATAAATGTATAAGTAAGCAATATACATTATGTTCACATTTATATTTATAATGTCTATTAAATATGAAAACATAAGGATATATATATTTAAATGTTGTTTAAAAGAAAGGGTTGGGGTTTTTTTGGTTCTTATTGGGTTAGAGGCAGGGCTTTTATTTTAAATAATATGAATATGGATATTACTGTTCTACAATCAAGATATAAATATATACATAAATATAAAATATATCTCAATATTTAGAAATAGATAAGTAAATATAAATAGCAGGAAGAAATGTAATATAGAATACAAATAACAGTATGCATTAGTATACATTTTAAATGTCAATGTGAATATAAACTTGAAAAAATCAATTTAAAAAAATTTAAATACAGTTGAAAAAAAAGGGGTTCTTTTTGGCTATAATTTGGGCGGAGGCAGGATTTATAAAAAATAATATAAATGTTACAGAAGTAAAAATCCTAACACAGAAATAAATAAAAACTATATGAAGATACATATAAAAGTATATAAATAGGGTTAGGGTTAGGTTAATTTATAAAAATTTATAAATTAATCGAACATTAAAAATGAAAAATTAAACATATTCAAAATGTATATTTGTGTATAAATGTGGATATAAATATGAAAAATATAATTTAAAAAAAATTAACTACATGTAAATTAAAGGGGTTCTTTTTGGCTTTTATACAGGTAGAAAGAGAGGAATTATTTTAAATAATGTAAATTTTACAGAAGCAAAAATCCTAAAACAAATATATACAGACTATGTAAAAATATGTATAAAAATATATAAATAAATTTAAGTATTAGGAATAGATGTAATATAGACTATAAATTTATTTATAAATAAAATGTATAAATAGACAGTATACATCAATATACATTATAAAGGTGAGTATTATTATGAAAAAATATTTTAAAAACTATTTAAATATTTCTTAAAAGAAATTACTCGGTTTTGTTTGCTGTTTTCCTTTTTTATCCTATTAGGTTAGAGGCAGGAGGGTTTTTTTTCTTCTTACTGGTTTATTTGGGGCATTTATTTCAGAGCAGTTTTTGGTGGGGGTCGCGCCTGTTCTTTTTTGCCGCCTTCCCTGCCCGCAGCCCCGAGGCGCGCTGCGCCCCCGGCTGGGGCGGGCGGCAGGGCTGCTGCCTTGTGGGCAGAGCAGCTCTGCATAGAGAGGCCGCCACCTTGGGAGGGGCTCAGTGAGGCTTCCGCGCCTGCCCCTCTCCCTAGCCCTCTTTCCTTTTCCCCGTATTCGCCTTGTCTCGCTCCCTTTTCTCCACTCTGCATTGTGCAGGATGCCTCCCAGACCCAAGCTGCCACCACCTTTAAGTCAGGCAGGTTTGAGGGTCCCAAATGGCTCCAGCGTTCTTTAGCAAGGAACCTGGGCTGCTGAGGTTTCTTCTTCTAGGAAAGGGCTGGCATTGGCCTTCCCTGGAGTGGCTGGCTGCCTGCTGAAATTACTGCTTTGCCAAATATGCCTACCAGACCCAAGCCTGCACCAGTGGTAACTCCAGCTGCGGTGGCCATGGCACGTGCCTCATGCTATCTCCCATCAGGAACCTGGGTGGCTGAGTGACGCTTAGCTGAGGAATGGGCAGGCGTTCACGTTCAGGAGGCCAAGGGGCCCTTAGTGGCCGGCTGCCTGCTGAAATTCTGTATTCAAGGATGTGTCGTGGACCCACGCTGCCACAACGTTTAAGTCAGATAGGTTTGAGGGTCCCAAGTGGTCTCAGCAGTCTGCCATCAGAAACCTGAGCTGGTGAGTTACACTTAGCTGTGTAAAGGGCGGCATTGGTGTTCAGGAGGCCTAGGGGCTGTTAGTGGCCGGCTGCCTGCTGAAATGCTGCATTGCCAAATACGCCTAGCAGACCCAAGCTGGCACCAGTTCCAACTCCAGCCATTTGGCCTCGGCACGTGTCTCCTGCCATCTGCCACATGAACCTGGACTGCTGAGGTTTGCTTACCTGGGAAAAGGGTCAGCATTAGTGTTCAGGGGCCTGTGGCCTGGAGTGACCGGCTGTCTGCTGAAATTCCGCATTGCGCAGGATGCCTCGTGGATCCAAGCTGCCACCACCGCAAGGTCCGGCAGGTTTAAGAGTCACAAATGCCTGCAGCAACCTGCCATCAGGACACTGAGCTGGTGAGTTACACTTCCTTGTGTAGAGGGTGGCATTTCTCTCCTGTGCCCAGGGGCCCTTAGTGGCCGGCTGCCTGCTGAAATGCTGCATTGCCAAATACGCCGTGCAGACCCAAGCTGGCACCAGTTCCAACTCCAGCCCTTTGGCCTCGGCACGTGTCTCCTGCCATCTGCCACACCAACCTGGGCTGCTGAGTTTTGCTTACCTGGGCAAAGGGTCAGCATTAGTGTTCAGGGGCCTGTGGCCCTGAGTGACCGGCTGTCTGCTGAATGTCCGCATTGCGCAGGATGCCTCCTGGACCTACGCTGCAATCTGTGCCGAGTCCAGCTCGTTTGAGAGTCCCGAGCGCCTCCATCAATCTGGCACACGAACCTGGGCTGCTGAGGTTTGCTTACCTGGGAAAAGGGTCAGCACTAGTTTTAAGGGGCCTGTGGCGTGGAGTGACCGGCTGCCTGCTGAAAATCCGCATTGCGCAGGATGCCGCCTGGACGCAAGCTGCCACCACTGCAAAGTCAGGCTGGTTTGAGAGTCAGAAATGCCTGCAGCACCCTGCGATCAGAAACCTGAGCTGGTGAGTTACACTTCCTTGTGTAGAGGGTGGCATTTCTCTCCTGTGCCCAGGGGCCCTTAGTGGCCGGCTGCCTGCTGAAATTTCTGCATTGCCAAATACGCCGTGCAGACCCAAGCTGGCACCAGTTCCAACTCCAGCCCTTTGGCCTCGGCACGTGTCTCCTGCCATCTGCCACAAGAACCTGGTGTGCTGAGGTTTGCTTACCTGGGAAAAGGGTCAGCATTAGTGTTCAGGGGCCTGTGGCCTGGACTCACCGGCTGCCTGCTGAAATTCCGCATTGCGCAGGATGCCTCGTGGATCCAAGCTGCCACCACCGCAAGGTCCGGCAGGTTTAAGAGTCACAAATGCCTGCAGCAACCTGCCATCAGGAAACTGAGCTGGTGAGTTACACTTCCTTGTGTAGAGGGTGGCATTTCTCTCCTGTGCCCAGGGGCCCTTAGTGGCCGGCTGCCTGCTGAAATTTCTGCATTGCCAAATGCGCCGTGCAGACCCAAGCTGGCACCAGTTCCAACTCCAGCCCTTTGGCCTCGGCACGTGTCTCCTGCCATTTGCCACAAGGACCTGGGCTGCTGAGTTTTGCTTACCTGGGAAAAGGGTCAGCATTAGTGTTCAGGGGCCTGTGGCCCTGAGTGACCGGCCGTCTGCCACCTGATGTTCTGCGTTGTGCAGGATGCCTCCCGGACCAAAGTTGCTACCACCACAAAATCAGGCTGGTTTCAGAGTCCCAAGCGCCTGCAGCAATCTGCCACACCAACCTGGGCTGCTGAGGTTTGCTTACCTGGGAAAAGGGTCAGAACTAGTGTTCAGGGGCCTGTGGCCCGGAGCGACCGGCTGTCTGCTGAATGTCCGCATTGCACAGGATGCCGCCTGGACGCAAGCTGCCACCACTGCAAAGTCAGGCTGGTTTGAGAGTCAGAAATGCCTGCAGCACACTGCCATCAGAAACCTGAGCTGGTGAGTAACACTTCCCTGTGTAAAAGGCGGCATTGGTGTTCAGGAGGCCCAGGGGTTGTTAGTGGCCGGATGCCTGCTGAAATTTCTGCATTGCCAAATGCGCCGTGCAGACCCAAGCTGGCACCAGTTCCAACTCCAGCCCTTTGGCCTCGGCACGTGTCTCCTGCCATCTGCCACATGAACCTGGGCTGCTGAGTTTTGCTTACCTGGGAAAAGGGTCAGCATTAGTGTTCAGGGGCCTGTGGCCCTGAGTGACGGGCCGTCTGCCACCTGATGTTCTGCGTTGTGCAGGATGCCTCCTGGACCAAAGTTGCTATCCCCAAAAAATCAGGCTGGTTTCAGAGTCCGAAGCGCCTGCAGCAATCTGCCACACCAACCTGGGCTGCTGAGGTTTGCTTACCTGGGAAAAGGGTCAGCACTAGTGTTCAGGGGCCTGTGGCCTGGAGTGACCGGCTGTCTGCTGAATGTCCGCATTGCGCAGGATGCCTCGTGGATCCAAGCTGCCACCACCGCAAGGTCCGGCAGGTTTAAGAGTCACAAATGCCTGCAGCAACCTGCCATCAGGAAACTGAGCTGGTGAGTTACACTTCCTTGTGTAGAGGGTGGCATTTCTCTCCTGTGCCCAGGGGCCCTTAGTGGCCGGCTGCCTGCTGAAATTTCTGCATTGCCAAATGCGCCGTGCAGACCCAAGCTGGCACCAGTTCCAACTCCAGCCCTTTGGCCTCGGCACGTGTCTCCTGCCATTTGCCACAAGGACCTGGGCTGCTGAGTTTTGCTTACCTGGGAAAAGGGTCAGCATTAGTGTTCAGGGGCCTGTGGCCCTGAGTGACCGGCCGTCTGCCACCTGATGTTCTGCGTTGTGCAGGATGCCTCCCGGACCAAAGTTGCTACCACCACAAAATCAGGCTGGTTTCAGAGTCCCAAGCGCCTCCATCAATCTGGCACACCAACCTGGGCTGCTGAGGTTTGCTTACCGGGGAAAAGGGTCAGCACTAGTGTTCAGGGGCCTGTGGCCCTGAGTGACCGGCCGTCTGCCACCTGATGTTCTGCGTTGTGCAGGATGCCTCCCGGACCAAAGTCCCTACCACCACAAAATCAGGCTGGTTTCAGAGTCCCAAGCGCCTGCAGCAATCTGCCACACCAACCTGGGCTGCTGAGGTTTGCTTACCTGGGAAAAGGGTCAGCACTAGTTTTAAGGGGCCTGTGGCGTGGAGTGACCGGCTGCCTGCTAAAATTCCGTATTGCGCAGGATGCCACCTGCACGCAAGCTGCCACCACTGCAAAGTCAGGCTGGTTTGAGAGTCAGAAATGCCTGCAGCACCCTGCGATCAGAAACCTGAGCTGGTGAGTTACACTTCCTTGTGTAGAGGGTGGCATTTCTCTCCTGTGCCCAGGGGCCCTTAGTGGCCGGCTGCCTGCTGAAATTTCTGCATTGCCAAATACGCCGTGCAGACCCAAGCTGGCACCAGTTCGAACTCCAGCCCTTTGGCCTTGGCACGTGTCTCCTGCCATCTGCCACGTGAACCTGGACTGCTGAGTTTTGCTTACCTGGGAAAAGGGTCAGCATTAGTGTTCGGGGGCCTGTGGCCCTGAGTGACCGGCCGTCTGCCACCTGATGTTCTGTGTTGTGCAGGATGCCTCCTGGACCAAAGTTGCTATCACCAAAAAATCAGGCTGGTTTCAGAGTCCGAAGCGCCTGCAGCAATCTGCCACACCAACCTGGGCTGCTGAGGTTTGCTTACCTGGGAAAAGGGTCAGCACTAGTGTTCAGGGGCCTGTGGCCCGGAGCGACCGGCTGTCTGCTGAATGTCCGCATTGTGCAGGATGCCTCCTGGACCGACGCTGCAATCTGTGCCGAGTCCAGCTCGTTTGAGATTCCCAAGCACCTCCATCAATCTGGCACACGAACCTGGGCTGCTGAGGTTTGCTTACCTGGGAAAAGGGTCAGCACTAGTGTTCAGGGGCCTGTGGCCCGGAGCGACCGGCTGTCTGCTGAATGTCCGCATTGCGCAGGATGTCTCGTGGATCCAAGCTGCTACCACTGCAAAGTCAGGCTGGTTTGAGAGTCAGAAATGCCTGCAGCACCCTGCGATCAGAAACCTGAGCTGGTGAGTTACACTTAGCTGTGTAAAGGGCGGCATTGGTGTTCAGGAGGCCCAGGGGCCGTTAGTGGCCGGCTGCCTGCTGAAATGCTGCATTGCCAAATACGCCTAGCAGACCCAAGCTGGCACCAGTTCCAACTCCAGCCCTTTGGCCTCGGCACGTGTCTCCTGCCATGTGCCACATGAACCTGGGCTGCTGAGTTTTGCTTACCTGGGAAAAGGGTCAGCATTAGTGTTCAGGGGCCTGTGGCCCGGAGTGACTGGCCGTCTGCCACCTGATGTTCTGCGTTGTGCAGGATGCCTCCCGGACCAAAGTTGCTACGACCACAAAATCAGGCTGGTTTCAGAGTCCCAAGCGCTTGCAGCAATCTGCCACACCAACCTGGGCTGCTGAGGTTTGCTTACCTGGGAAAAGGGTCAGCATTAGTGTTCAGGGGCCTGTGGCCTGGAGTGACCGGCTGCCTGCTGAAATTCCGCATTGCGCAGGATGCCTCCTGGACGCAAGCTGCCACCACTGCAAAGTGAGGCTGGTTTGAGAGTCAGAAATGCCTGCAGTACCCAGCGATCAGAAACCTGAGCTGGTGAGTTACACTTCCTTGTGTAGAGGGTGGCATTTCTCTCCTGTGCCCAGGGGCCCTTAGTGGCCGGCTGCCTGCTGCAATTTCTGCATTGCCAAATACGCCGTGCAGACCCAAGCTGGCACCAGTTCCAACTCCAGCCCTTTGGCCTCAGCACGTGTCTCCTGCCATCTGCCACATGAACCTGGACTGCTGAGTTTTGCTTACCTGGGAAAAGGGTCAGCATTAGTGTTCAGGGGCCTGTGGCCCTGAGTGACCGGCTGTCTGCTGAATGTCCGCATTGCGCAGGATGCCTCCTGGACCTACGCTGCAATCTGTGCCGAGTCCAGCTCGTTTGAGAGTCCCAAGCGCCTCCATCAATCTTGCACACGAACCTGGGCTGCTGAGGTTTGCTTACCTGGGAAAAGGGTCAGCACTAATTTTAAGGGCCCTGTGGCCCTGAGTGACCGGCTGTCTGCCACCTGATGTTCTGCGTTGTGCAGGATGCCTCCCGGACCAAAGTTGCTACCACCACAAAATCAGGCTGGTTTCAGAGTCCCAAGCGCCTCCATCAATCTGGCACACCAACCTGGGCTGCTGAGTTTTGCTTACCTGGGAAAAGGGTCAGCATTAGTGTTCAGGGGCCTGTGGCCCTGAGTGACCGGCCGTCTGCCACCTGATGTTCTGCGTTGTGCAGGATGCCTCCCGGACCAAAGTTGCTACGACCACAAAATGAGGCTGGTTTCTGAGTCCCAAACGCCTGCAGCAATCTGGCACACGAACCTGGGCTGCTGAGGTTTGCTTACCTGGGAAAAGGGTAGCACTAATTTTAAGGGGCCTGTGGCGTGGAGTGACCGGCTGCCTTCTGAAATTCCGCCTTGCGCAGGATGCCTCCTGGACGCAAGCTGCCACCACTGCAAAGTCAGGCTGGTTTGAGAGTCAGAAATGCCTGCAGCACCCTGCCATCAGAAACCTGAGCTGGTGAGTTACACTTAGCTGTGTAAAGGGCGGCATTGGTGTTCAGGAGGCCCAGGGGCTGTTAGTGGCCGGCTGCCTGCTGAAATGCTGCATTGCCAAATACGCCGTGCAGACCCAAGCTGGCACCAGTTCCAACTCCAGCCATTTGACCTCGGCACGTGTCTCCTGCCATCTGCCACATGAACCTGGACGGCTGAGTTGTGCTTACCTGGGAAAAGGGTCAGCATTAGTGTTCAGGGGCCTGTGGCCCTGAGTGACCGGCCGTCTGCCACCTGATGTTCTGCGTTGTGCAAGATGCCTCCTGGACCAAAGTTGCTATCACCAAAAAATCAGGCTGGTTTCAGAGTCCGAAGCGCCTGCAGCAATCTGCCATACCAACCTGGGCTGCTGAGGTTTGCTTACCTGGGAAAAGGGTCAGCACTAGTGTTCAGGGGCCTGTGGCCTGGACTGACCGGCTGTCTGCTGAATGTCCGCATTGCGCAGGATGCCTCGTGGATCCAAGCTGCCACCACCGCAAGGTCCAGCAGGTTTAAGAGTCACAAATGCCTGCAGCAACCTGCCATCAGGAAACTGAGCTGGTGAGTTACACTTCCTTGTGTAGAGGGTGGCATTTCTCTCCTGTGCCCAGGGGCCCTTAGTGGCCGGCTGCCTGCTGAAATTTCTGCATTGCCAAATGCGCCGTGCAGACCCAAGCTGGCACCAGTTCCAACTCCAGCCCTTTGGCCTCGGCACGTGTCTCCTGCCATTTGCCACAAGGACCTGGGCTGCTGAGTTTTGCTTACCTGGGAAAAGGGTCAGCATTAGTGTTCAGGGGCCTGTGGCCCTGAGTGACCGGCCGTCTGCCACCTGATGTTCTGCGTTGTGCAGGATGCCTCCCGGACCAAAGTTGCTACGACCACAAAATCAGGCTGGTTTCAGAGTCCCAAGCGCCTGCAGCAATCTGCCACACCAACCTGGGCTGCTGAGGTTTGCTTACCTGGGAAAAGGGTCAGCACTAGTGTTCAGGGGCCTGTGGCCCGGAGCGACCGGCTGTCTGCTGAATGTCCGCATTGCGCAGGATGCCGCCTGGACGCAAGCTGCCACCACTGCAAAGTCAGGCTGGTTTGAGAGTCAGAAATGCCTGCAGCACACTGCCATCAGAAACCTGAGCTGGTGAGTAACACTTCCCTGTGTAAAAGGCGGCATTGGTGTTCAGGAGGCCCAGGGGCTGTTAGTGGCCGGATGCCTGCTGAAATTTCTGCATTGCCAAATGCGCCGTGCAGACCCAAGCTGGCACCAGTTCCAACTCCAGCCCTTTGGCCTCGGCACGTGTCTCCTGCCATCTGCCACCTGAACCTGGTGTGCTGAGGTTTGCTTACCTGGGAAAAGGGTCAGCACTAGTGTTCAGGGGCCTGTGGCCCGGAGTGACCGGCGGTCTGCTGAATGTCCGCATTGCGCAGGATGCCTCCTGGACCGACGATGCAATCTGTGCCGAGTCCAGCTCGTTTGAGATTCCCAAGCGCCTCCATCAATCTGGCACACGAACCTGGGCTGCTGAGGTTTGCTTACCTGGGAAAAGGGTCAGCACTAGTGTTCAGGGGCCTGTGGCCTGGAGTGACCGGCTGTCTGCTGAATGTCCGCATTGCGCAGGATGCCTCGTGGATCCAAGCTGCTACCACTGCAAAGTCAGGCTGGTTTGAGAGTCAGAAATGCCTGCAGCACCCTGCCATCAGAAACCTGAGCTGGTGAGTTACACTTAGCTGTGTAAAGGGCGGCATTGGTGTTCAGGAGGCCCAGGGGCCGTTAGTGGCCGGCTGCCTGCTGAAATGCTGCATTGCCAAATACGCCTAGCAGACCCAAGCTGGCACTAGTTCCAACTCCAGCCCTTTGGCCTCGGCACGTGTCTCCTGCCATGTGCCACATGAACCTGGGCTGCTAAGTTTTGCTTACCTGGGAAAAGGGTCAGCATTAGTGTTCAGGGGCCTGTGGCCTGGAGTGACCGGCCGTCTGCCACCTGATGTTCTGCGTTGTGCAGGATGCCTCCCGGACCAAAGTTGCTACCACCACAAAATGAGGCTGGTTTCTGAGTCCCAAACGCCTGCAGCAATCTGGCACACGAACCTGGGCTGCTGAGGTTTGCTTACCTGGGAAAAGGGTAGCACTAATTTTAAGGGGCCTGTGGCGTGGAGTGACCGGCTGCCTTCTGAAATTCCGCCTTGCGCAGGATGCCTCCTGGACGCAAGCTGCCACCACTGCAAAGTCAGGCTGGTTTGAGAGTCAGAAATGCCTGCAGCACCCTGCCATCAGAAACCTGAGCTGGTGAGTTACACTTAGCTGTGTAAAGGGCGGCATTGGTGTTCAGGAGGCCCAGGGGCTGTTAGTGGCCGGCTGCCTGCTGAAATGCTGCATTGCCAAATACGCCGTGCAGACCCAAGCTGGCACCAGTTCCAACTCCAGCCATTTGACCTCGGCACGTGTCTCCTGCCATCTGCCACATGAACCTGGACGGCTGAGTTGTGCTTACCTGGGAAAAGGGTCAGCATTAGTGTTCAGGGGCCTGTGGCCCTGAGTGACCGGCCGTCTGCCACCTGATGTTCTGCGTTGTGCAAGATGCCTCCTGGACCAAAGTTGCTATCACCAAAAAATCAGGCTGGTTTCAGAGTCCGAAGCGCCTGCAGCAATCTGCCATACCAACCTGGGCTGCTGAGGTTTGCTTACCTGGGAAAAGGGTCAGCACTAGTGTTCAGGGGCCTGTGGCCTGGACTGACCGGCTGTCTGCTGAATGTCCGCATTGCGCAGGATGCCTCGTGGATCCAAGCTGCCACCACCGCAAGGTCCAGCAGGTTTAAGAGTCACAAATGCCTGCAGCAACCTGCCATCAGGAAACTGAGCTGGTGAGTTACACTTCCTTGTGTAGAGGGTGGCATTTCTCTCCTGTGCCCAGGGGCCCTTAGTGGCCGGCTGCCTGCTGAAATTTCTGCATTGCCAAATGCGCCGTGCAGACCCAAGCTGGCACCAGTTCCAACTCCAGCCCTTTGGCCTCGGCACGTGTCTCCTGCCATTTGCCACAAGGACCTGGGCTGCTGAGTTTTGCTTACCTGGGAAAAGGGTCAGCATTAGTGTTCAGGGGCCTGTGGCCCTGAGTGACCGGCCGTCTGCCACCTGATGTTCTGCGTTGTGCAGGATGCCTCCCGGACCAAAGTTGCTACGACCACAAAATCAGGCTGGTTTCAGAGTCCCAAGCGCCTGCAGCAATCTGCCACACCAACCTGGGCTGCTGAGGTTTGCTTACCTGGGAAAAGGGTCAGCACTAGTGTTCAGGGGCCTGTGGCCCGGAGCGACCGGCTGTCTGCTGAATGTCCGCATTGCGCAGGATGCCGCCTGGACGCAAGCTGCCACCACTGCAAAGTCAGGCTGGTTTGAGAGTCAGAAATGCCTGCAGCACACTGCCATCAGAAACCTGAGCTGGTGAGTAACACTTCCCTGTGTAAAAGGCGGCATTGGTGTTCAGGAGGCCCAGGGGCTGTTAGTGGCCGGATGCCTGCTGAAATTTCTGCATTGCCAAATGCGCCGTGCAGACCCAAGCTGGCACCAGTTCCAACTCCAGCCCTTTGGCCTCGGCACGTGTCTCCTGCCATCTGCCACCTGAACCTGGTGTGCTGAGGTTTGCTTACCTGGGAAAAGGGTCAGCACTAGTGTTCAGGGGCCTGTGGCCCGGAGTGACCGGCGGTCTGCTGAATGTCCGCATTGCGCAGGATGCCTCCTGGACCGACGATGCAATCTGTGCCGAGTCCAGCTCGTTTGAGATTCCCAAGCGCCTCCATCAATCTGGCACACGAACCTGGGCTGCTGAGGTTTGCTTACCTGGGAAAAGGGTCAGCACTAGTGTTCAGGGGCCTGTGGCCTGGAGTGACCGGCTGTCTGCTGAATGTCCGCATTGCGCAGGATGCCTCGTGGATCCAAGCTGCTACCACTGCAAAGTCAGGCTGGTTTGAGAGTCAGAAATGCCTGCAGCACCCTGCCATCAGAAACCTGAGCTGGTGAGTTACACTTAGCTGTGTAAAGGGCGGCATTGGTGTTCAGGAGGCCCAGGGGCCGTTAGTGGCCGGCTGCCTGCTGAAATGCTGCATTGCCAAATACGCCTAGCAGACCCAAGCTGGCACTAGTTCCAACTCCAGCCCTTTGGCCTCGGCACGTGTCTCCTGCCATGTGCCACATGAACCTGGGCTGCTAAGTTTTGCTTACCTGGGAAAAGGGTCAGCATTAGTGTTCAGGGGCCTGTGGCCTGGAGTGACCGGCCGTCTGCCACCTGATGTTCTGCGTTGTGCAGGATGCCTCCCGGACCAAAGTTGCTACCACCACAAAATCAGGCTGGTTTCAGAGTCCGAAGCGCCTGCAGCAATCTGCCACACCAACCTGGGCTGCTGAGGTTTGCTTACCTGGGAAAAGGGTCAGCACTAGTGTTCAGGGGCCTGTGGCCTGGACTGACCGGCTGTCTGCTGAATGTCCACATTGCGCAGGATGCCTCGTGGATCCAAGCTGCCACCACCGCAAGGTCCGGCAGGTTTAAGAGTCACAAATGCCTGCAGCAACCTGCCATCAGGAAACTGAGCTGGTGAGTTACACTTCCTTGTGTAGAGGGTGGCATTTCTCTCCTGTGCCCAGGGGCCCTTAGTGGCCGGCTGCCTGCTGAAATTTCTGCATTGCCAAATGCGCCGTGCAGACCCAAGCTGGCACCAGTTCCAACTCCAGCCCTTTGGCCTCGGCACGTGTCTCCTGCCATTTGCCACAAGGACCTGGGCTGCTGAGTTTTGCTTACCTGGGCAAAGGGTCAGCATTAGTGTTCAGGGGCCTGTGGCCCTGAGTGACCGGCCGTCTGCCACCTGATGTTCTGCGTTGTGCAGGATGCCTCCCGGACCAAAGTTGCTACGACCACAAAATCAGGCTGGTTTCAGAGTCCCAAGCGCCTGCAGCAATCTGCCACACCAACCTGGGCTGCTGAGGTTTGCTTACCTGGGAAAAGGGTCAGAACTAGTGTTCAGGGGCCTGTGGCCCGGAGCGACCGGCTGTCTGCTGAATGTCCGCATTGCGCAGGATGCCGCCTGGACGCAAGCTGCCACCACTGCAAAGTCAGGCTGGTTTGAGAGTCAGAAATGCCTGCAGCACCCTGCGATCAGAAACCTGAGCTGGTGAGTAACACTTCCCTGTGTAAAAGGCGGCATTGGTGTTCAGGAGGCCCAGGGGCTGTTAGTGGCCGGATGCCTGCTGAAATTTCTGCATTGCCAAATGCGCCGTGCAGACCCAAGCTGGCACCAGTTACAACTCCAGCCCTTTGGCCTCGGCACGTGTCTCTTGCCATCTGCCACATGAACCTGGTGTGCTGAGGTTTGCTTACCTGGGAAAAGGGTCAGCATTAGTGTTCAGGGGCCTGTGGCCTGGAGTGACCGGCTGCCTGCTGAAATTCCGCATTGCGCAGGATGCCTCGTGGATCCAAGCTGCCAGCACCGCAAGGTCCGGCAGGTTTAAGAGTCACAAATGCCTGCAGCAACCTGCCATCAGGAAACTGAGCTGGTGAGTTACACTTCCTTGTGTAGAGGGTGGCATTTCTCTCCTGTGCCCAGGGGCCCTTAGTGGCCGGCTGCCTGCTGAAATGCTGCATTGCCAAATACGCCGTGCAGACCCAAGCTGGCACCAGTTCCAACTCCAGCCCTTTGGCCTCGGCACGTGTCTCCTGCCATCTGCCACACCAACCTGGGCTGCTGAGGTTTGCTTACCTGGGAAAAGGGTCAGCACTAGTGTTCAGGGGCCTGTGGCCCGGAGTGACCGGCTGTCTGCTGAATGTCCGCATTGCGCAGGATGCCTCCTGGACCTACGCTGCAATCTGTGCAGAGTCCAGCTCGTTTGAGAGTCCCAAGCGCCTCCATCAATCTGGCACACGAACCTGGGCTGCTGAGGTTTGCTTACCTGGGAAAAGGGTCAGCACTTGTTTTAGGGGCCCTGTGGCCCTGAGTGACCGGCTGTCTGTGACCTGATGTTCTGCGTTGTGCAGGATGCCTCCTGGACCAAAGTTGCTACCACCACAAAATCAGGCTGGTTTCAGAGTCCCAAGCGCCTGCAGCAATCTGCCACACCAACCTGGGCTGCTGAGGTTTGCTTACCTGGGAAAAGGGTCAGCACTAGTGTTCAGGGGCCTGTGGCCCGGAGTGACCGGCTGTCTGCTGAATGTCCGCATTGCGCAGGATGCCTCGTGGATCCAAGCTGCCACCACTGCAAAGTCAGGCTGGTTTGAGAGTCAGAAATGCCTGCAGCACCCTGCCATCAGAAACCTGAGCTGGTGAGTTACACTTAGCTGTGTAAAGGGCGGCATTGGTGTTCAGAAGGCCCAGGGGCCGTTAGTGGCCGGCTGCCTGCTGAAATGCTGCATTGCCAAATACGCCTAGCAGACCCAAGCTGGCACCAGTTCCAACTCCAGCCCTTTGGCCTCGGCACGTGTCTCCTGCCATCTGCCACATGAACCTGGACTGCTGAGTTGTGCTTACCTGGGAAAAGGGTCAGCACTAGTGTTCAGGGGCCTGTGGCCCGGAGTGACCGGCTGTCTGCTGAATGTCCACATTGCGCAGGATGCCTCCTGGACCTACGCTGCAATCTGTGCCGAGTCCAGCTCGTTTGAGATTCCCAAGCGCCTCCATCAATCTGGCACACGAACCTGGGCTGCTGAGGTTTGCTTACCTGGGAAAAGGGTCAGCACTAGTGTTCAGGGGCCTGTGGCGTTGAGTGACCGGCTGCCTGCTGAAATTCCGCATTGCGCAGGATGCCTCGTGGATCCAAGCTGCCACCACTGCAAAGTCAGGCTGGTTTGAGAGTTAGAAATGCCTGCAGCACCCTGCCATCAGAAACCTGAGCTGGTGAGTTACACTTCCTTGTGTAGATTTGGCATTGGTATTCTGTGCCCAGGGGCCCTTAGTGGCCGTCTGCCTGCTGAAATTCGGTCTTGCGCAGGATGCCTCCGGCATGCAAGCTGCCACCACCTTTTAGTCAGGCAGGCTTGAGAGTCACAAATGCCTGCAGCAACCTGCCATCAGGAAACTGAGCTGGTGAGTTACACTTCCTTGTGTAGAGGGTGGCATTTCTCTCCTGTGCCCAGGGGCCCTTAGTGGCCGGCTGCCTGCTGAAATGCTGCATTGCCAAATACGCCGTGCAGACCCAAGCTGGCACCAGTTCCAACTCCAGCCCTTTGGCCTCGGCACGTGTCTCCTGCCATGTGCCACATGAACCTGGACTGCTGAGTTTTGCTTACCTGGGAAAAGGGTCAGCACTAGTGTTCAGGGGCCTGTGGCCCGGAGTGACCGGCCGTCTGCCACCTGATGTTCTGCGTTGTGCAGGATGCCTCCCGCACCAAAGTTGCTACGACCAAAAAATCAGGCTGGTTTCAGAGTCCCAAGCGCCTGCAGCAATCTGCCACACCAACCTGGGCTGCTGAGGTTTGCTTACCTGGGAAAAGGGTAGCACTAATTTTAAGGGGCCTGTGGCGTGGAGTGACCGGCTGCCTTCTGAAATTCCGCCTTGCGCAGGAAGCCTCCTGGACGCAAGCTGCCACCACTGCAAAGTCAGGCTGGTTTGAGAGTCAGAAATGCCTGCAGCACCCTGCCATCAGAAACCTGAGCTGGTGAGTAACACTTCCCTGTGTAAAGGGCGGCATTGGTGTTCAGGAGGCCCAGGGGCTGTTAGTGGCCGGATGCCTGCTGAAATGCTGCATTGCCAAATACGCCGTGCAGAGCCAAGCTGGCACCAGTTCCAACTCCAGCCATTTGACCTCGGCACGTGTCTTCTGCCATCTGCCACATGAACCTGGTGTGCTGAGGTTTGCTTACCTGGGAAAAGGGTCAGCATTAGTGTTCAGGGGCCTGTGGCCTGGAGTGACCAGCTGCCTGCTGAAATTCCGCATTGCGCAGGATGCCTCGTGGATCCAAGCTGCCACCACCGCAAGGTCCGGCAGGTTTAAGAGTCACAAATGCCTGCAGCAACCTGCCATCAGGAAACTGAGCTGGTGAGTTACACTTCCTTGTGTAGAGGGTGGCATTTCTCTCCTGTGCCCAGGGGCCCTTAGTGGCCGGCTGCCTGCTGCAATTTCTGCATTGCCAAATACGCCGTGCAGACCCAAGCTGGCACCAGTTCCAACTCCAGCCCTTTGGCCTCGGCACGTGTCTCCTGCCATCTGCCACATGAACCTGGGCTGCTGAGTTTTGCTTACCTGGGAAAAGGGTCAGCATTAGTGTTCAGGGGCCTGTGGCCCGGAGTGACCGGCTGTCTGCTGAATGTCCGCATTGCGCAGGATGCCTCCTGGACCGACGCTGCAATCTGTGCCGAGTCCAGCTCGTTTGAGATTCCCAAGCGCCTCCATCAATCTGGCACACGAACATGGGCTGCTGAGGTTTGCTTACCTGGGAAAAGGGTCAGCACTTGTTTTAGGGGCCCTGTGGCCCTGAGTGACCGGCTGTCTGTGACCTGATGTTCTGCCTTGTGCAGGATGCCTCCTGGACCAAAGTTGCTACCACAACAAAATCAGGCTGGTTTCAGAGTCCCAAGCGCCTGCAGCAATCTGCCACACCAACCTGGGCTGCTGAGGTTTGCTTACCTGGGAAAAGGGTCAGCACTAGTGTTCAGGGGCCTGTGGCCCGGAGTGACCGGCTGTCTGCTGAATGTCCGCATTGCGCAGGATGCCTCCTGGACCTACGCTGCAATCTGTGCCGAGTCCAGCTCGTTTGAGAGTCCCAAGCGCCTCCATCAATCTGGCACACGAACCTGGGCTGCTGAGGTTTGCTTACCTGGGAAAAGGGTCAGCACTAGTGTTCAGGGGCCTGTGGCGTGGAGTGACCGGCTGCCTGCTGAAATTCCGCATTGCGCAGGATGCCTCGTGGATCCAAGCTGCCACCACTGCAAAGTCAGGCTGGTTTCACAGTCAGAAATGCCTGCAGCACCCTGTGATCAGAAACCTGAGCTGGTGAGTTACACTTAGCTGTGTAAAGGGCGGCATTGGTGTTCAGGAGGCCCAGGGGCCGTTAGTGGGCGGCTGCCTGCTGAAATGCTGCATTGCCAAATACGCCGTGCAGACCCAAGCTGGCACCAGTTCCAACTCCAGCCCTTTGGCCTCGGCACGTGTCTCCTGCCATCTGCCACATGAACCTGGACTGCTGAGTTGTGCTTACCTGGGAAAAGGGTCAGCACTAGTGTTCAGGGGCCTGTGGCCCGGAGTGACCGGCCGTCTGCCACCTGATGTTCTGCGTTGTGCAGGATGCCTCCCGGACCAAAGTTGCTACGACCAAAAAATCAGGCTGGTTTCAGAGTCCCAAGCGCCTGCAGCAATCTGCCACACCAACCTGGGCTGCTGAGGTTTGCTTACCTGGGAAAAGGGTAGCACTAATTTTAAGGGGCCTGTGGCGTGGAGTGACCGGCTGCCTTCTGAAATTCCGCCTTGCGCAGGATGCCTCCTGGACGCAAGCTGCCACCACTGCAAAGTCAGGCTGGTTTGAGAGTCAGAAATGCCTGCAGCACCCTGCCATCATAAACCTGAGCTGGTGAGTTACACTTAGCTGTGTAAAGGGTGGCATTGGTGTTCAGGAAGCCCAGGGGCTGTTAGTGGCCGGCTGCCTGCTGAAATGCTGCATTGCCAAATACGCCTAGCAGACCCAAGCTGGCACCAGTTCCAACTCCAGCCATTTGACCTCGGCACGTGTCTCCTGCCATCTGCCACATGAACCTGGTGTGCTGAGGTTTGCTTACCTGGGAAAAGGGTCAGCACTAGTGTTCAGGGGCCTGTGGCCTGGACTGACCGGCTGTCTGCTGAATGTCCGCATTGCGCAGGATGCCTCCTGGACCTACGCTGCAATCTGTGCCGAGTCCAGCTCGTTTGAGAGTCCCAAGCGCCTCCATCAATCTGGCACACGAACCTGGGCTGCTGAGGTTTGCTTACCTGGGAAAAGGGTCAGCACTAGTGTTCAGGGGCCTGTGGCGTGGAGTGACCGGCTGCCTGCTGAAATTCCGCATTGCGCAGGATGCCTCGTGGATCCAAGCTGCCACCACTGCAAAGTCAGGCTGGTTTGAGAGTCAGAAATGCCTGCAGCACCCTGTGATCAGAAACTTGAGCTGGTGAGTTACACTTAGCTGTGTAAAGGGCGGCATTGGTGTTCAGGAGGCCCAGGGGCCGTTAGTGGCCGGCTGCCTGCTGAAATGCTGCATTGCCAAATACGCCGTGCAGACCCAAGCTGGCACCAGTTCCAACTCCAGCCCTTTGGCCTCGGCACGTGTCTCCTGCCATCTGCCACATGAACCTGGACTGCTGAGTTGTGCTTACCTGGGAAAAGGGTGAGCACTAGTGTTCAGGGGCCTGTGGCCCGGAGTGACCGGCCGTCTGCCACCTGATGTTCTGCGTTGTGCAGGATGCCTCCCGGACCAAAGTTGCTACGACCAAAAAATCAGGCTGGTTTCAGAGTCCCAAGCGCCTGCAGCAATCTGCCACACCAAGCTGGGCTGCTGAGGTTTGCTTACCTGGGAAAAGGGTAGCACTAATTTTAAGGGGCCTGTGGCGTGGAGTGACCAGCTGCCTTCTGAAATTCCGCCTTGCGCAGGATGCCTCGTGGATCCAAGCTGCCACCACCGCAAGGTCCGGCAGGTTTAAGAGTCACAAATGCCTGCAGCAACCTGCCATCAGGAAACTGAGCTGGTGAGTTACACTTCCTTGTGTAGAGGGTGGCATTTCTCTCGTGTGCCCAGGGGCCCTTAGTGGCTGGCTGCCTGCTGCAATTTCTGCATTGCCAAATACGCCCTGCAGACCCAAGCTGGCACCAGTTCCAACTCCAGCCCTTTGGCCTCGGCACGTGTCTCCTGCCATCTGCCACATGAACCTGGTGTGCTGAGGTTTGCTTACCTGGGAAAAGGGTCAGCACTAGTGTTCAGGGGCCTGTGGCCCTGAGTGACCGGCCGTCTGCCACCTGATGTTCTGCGTTGTGCAGGATGCCTCCTGGACCAAAGTTCCTATCACCAAAAAATCAGGCTGGTTTCAGAGTCCGAAGCGCCTGCAGCAATCTGCCACACCAACCTGGGCTGCTGAGGTTTGCTTACCTGGGAAAAGGGTCAGCACTTGTTTTAGGGGCCCTGTGGCCCTGAGTGACCGGCTGTCTGTGACCTGATGTTCTGCGTTGTGCAGGATGCCTCCTGGACCAAAGTTGCTACCACCACAAAATCAGGCTGGTTTCAGAGTCCCAAGCGCCTGCAGCAATCTGCCACACCAAGCTGGGCTGCTGAGGTTTGCTTACCTGGGAAAAGTGTCAGCACTAGTGTTCAGGGGCCTGTGGCCCGGAGTGACCGGCTGTCTGCTGAATGTCCGCATTGCGCAGGATGCCTCCTGGACCTACGCTGCAATCTGTGCCGAGTCCAGCTCGTTTGAGAGTCCCAAGCGCCTCCATCAATCTGGCACACGAACCTGGGCTGCTGAGGTTTGCTTACCTGGGAAAAGGGTCAGCACTAGTGTTCAGGGGCCTGTGGCGTGGAGTGACTGGCTGCCTGCTGAAATTCCGCATTGCGCAGGATGCCTCGTGGATCCAAGCTGCCACCACTGCAAAGTCAGGCTGGTTTGAGAGTCAGAAATGCCTGCAGCACCCTGTGATCAGAAACCTGAGCTGGTGAGTTACACTTAGCTGTGTAAAGGGCGGCATTTGTGTTCAGGTGGCCCAGGGGCCGTTAGTGGCCGGCTGCCTGCTGAAATTCGGCCTTGCGCAGGGTGCCTCCGGCATGCAAGCTGCCACCACCTTTTAGTCAGGCAGGCTTGAGAGTCACACATGGCTGCAGCACCCTGCGAACAGAAACCTGAGCTGGTGAGTTACACTTCCTTGTGTAGAGGGTGGCATTTCTCTCGTGTGCCCAGGGGCCCTTAGTGGCCGGCTGCCTGCTGAAATGCTGCATTGCCAAATACGCCGTGCAGACCCAAGCTGGCACCAGTTCCAACTCCAGCCCTTTGGCCTCGGCACGTGTCTCCTGCCATCTGCCACATGAACCTGGACTGCTGAGTTGTGCTTACCTGGGAAAAGGGTCAGCACTAGTGTTCAGGGGCCTGTGGCCTGGAGTGACCGGCCGTCTGCCACCTGATGTTCTGCGTTGTGCAGGATGCCTCCCGGACCAAAGTTGCTACGACCAAAAAATCAGGCTGGTTTCAGAGTCCCAAGCGCCTGCAGCAATCTGCCACACCAACCTGGGCTGCTGAGGTTTGCTTACCTGAGAAAAGGGTAGCACTAATTTTAAGGGGCCTGTGGCGTGGAGTGACCGGCTGCCTTCTGAAATTCCGCCTTGCGCAGGATGCCTCCTGGACGCAAGCTGCCACCACTGCAAAGTCAGGCTGGTTTGAGAGTCAGAAATGCCTGCAGCACCCTGCCATCAGAAACCTGAGCTGGTGAGTTACACTTAGCTGTGTAAAGGGCGGCATTGGTGTTCAGGAGGCCCAGGGGCTGTTAGTGGCCGGCTGCCTGCTGAAATGCTGCATTGCCAAATACGCCGTGCAGACCCAAGCTGGCACCAGTTCCAACTCCAGCCATTTGACCTCGGCACGTGTCTCCTGCCATCTGCCACATGAACCTGGTGTGCTGAGGTTTGCTTACCTGGGAAAAGGGTCAGCACTAGTGTTCAGGGGCCTGTGGCCCGGAGTGACCGGCTGTCTGCTGAATGTCCGCATTGCGCAGGATGCCTCCTGGACCTACGCTGCAATCTGTGCCGAGTCCAGCTCGTTTGAGAGTCCCAAGCGCCTCCATCAATCTGGCACACGAACCTGGGCTGCTGAGGTTTGCTTACCTGGGAAAAGGGTCAGCACTAGTGTTCAGGGGCCTGTGGCGTGGAGTGACCGGCTGCCTGCTGAAATTCCGCATTGCGCAGGATGCCTCGTGGATCCAAGCTGCCACCACTGCAAAGTCAGGCTGGTTTGAGAGTCAGAAATGCCTGCAGCACCCTGTGATCAGAAACTTGAGCTGGTGAGTTACACTTAGCTGTGTAAAGGGCGGCATTGGTGTTCAGGAGGCCCAGGGGCCGTTAGTGGCCGGCTGCCTGCTGAAATGCTGCATTGCCAAATACGCCGTGCAGACCCAAGCTGGCACCAGTTCCAACTCCAGCCCTTTGGCCTCGGCACGTGTCTCCTGCCATCTGCCACATGAACCTGGACTGCTGAGTTGTGCTTACCTGGGAAAAGGGTGAGCACTAGTGTTCAGGGGCCTGTGGCCCGGAGTGACCGGCCGTCTGCCACCTGATGTTCTGCGTTGTGCAGGATGCCTCCCGGACCAAAGTTGCTACGACCAAAAAATCAGGCTGGTTTCAGAGTCCCAAGCGCCTGCAGCAATCTGCCACACCAACCTGGGCTGCTGAGGTTTGCTTACCTGGGAAAAGGGTAGCACTAATTTTAAGGGGCCTGTGGCGTGGAGTGACCGGCTGCCTTCTGAAATTCCGCCTTGCGCAGGATGCCTCCTGGACGCAAGCTGCCACCACTGCAAAGTCAGGCTGGTTTGAGAGTCAGAAATGCCTGCAGCACCCTGCCATCAGAAACCTGAGCTGGTGAGTTACACTTAGCTGTGTAAACGGCGGCATTGGTGTTCAGGAGGCCCAGGGGCCGTTAGTGGCCGGTTGCCTGCGGAAATGCTGCATTGCCAAATACGCCTAGGAGACCCAAGCTGGCACCAGTTCCAACTCCAGCCCTTTGGCCTCGGCACGTGTCTCCTGCCATCTGCCACATGAACCTGGACTGCTGAGTTGTGCTTACCTGGGAAAAGGGTCAGCATTAGTGTTCAGGGGCCTGTGGCCCGGAGTGACCGGCCGTCTGCCACCTGATGTTCTGCGTTGTGCAGGATGCCTCCCGGACCAAAGTTCCTACCACCATAAAATCAGGCTGGTTTCAGAGTCCCAAGCGCCTGCAGCAATCTGCCACACCAACCTGGGCTGCTGAGGTTTGCTTACCTGGGAAAAGTGTCAGCATTAGTGTTCAGGGGCCTGTGGCCCGGAGCGACCGGCTGTCTGCTGAATGTCCGCATTGCGCAGGATGCCGCCTGGACGCAAGCTGCCACCACTGCAAAGTCAGGCTGGTTTGAGAGTCAGAAATGCCTGCAGCACCCTGCCATCAGGAAACTGAGCTGGTGAGTTACACTTCCTTGTGTAGAGGGTGGCATTTCTCTCCTGTGCCCAGGGGCCCTTAGTGGCCGGCTGCCTGCTGCAATGCTGCATTGCCAAATACGCCGTGCAGACCCAAGCTGGCACCAGTTCCAACTCCAGCCCTTTGGCCTCGGCACGTGTCTCCTGCCATCTGCCACATGAACCTGGTGTGCTGAGGTTTGCTTACCTGGGAAAAGGGTCAGCACTAGTGTTCAGGGGCCTGTGGCCCTGAGTGACCGGCCGTCTGCCACCTGATGTTCTGCGTTGTGCAGGATGCCTCCTGGACCAAAGTTCCTATCACCAAAAAATCAGGCTGGTTTCAGAGTCCCAAGCGCCTGCAGCAATCTGCCACACCAAGCTGGGCTGCTGAGGTTTGCTTACCTGGGAAAAGGGTCAGCACTAGTGTTCAGGGGCCTGTGGCCCGGAGTGACCGGCTGCCTGCTGAAATTCCGCATTGCGCAGGATGCCCCGTGGATCCAAGCTGCCACCACTGCAAAGTCAGGCTGGTTTGAGAGTCAGAAATGCCTGCAGCACCCTGTGATCAGAAACCTGAGCTGGTGAGTTACACTTAGCTGTGTAAAGGGCGGCATTTGTGTTCAGGAGGCCCAGGGGCCGTTAGTGGCCCGCTGCCTGCTGAAATTCGGCCTTGCGCAGGATGCCTCCGGCATGCAAGCTGCCACCACCTTTTAGTCAGGCAGGCTTGAGAGTCACACATGGCTGCAGCACCCTGCGAACAGAAACCTGAGCTGGTGAGTTACACTTCCTTGTGTAGAGGGTGGCATTTCTCTCCTGTGCCCAGGGGCCCTTAGTGGCCGGTTGCCTGCGGAAATGCTGCATTGCCAAATACGCCTAGCAGACCCAAGCTGGCACCAGTTCCAACTCCAGCCCTTTGGCCTCGGCACGTGTCTTTTGCCATCTGCCACATGAACCTGGTGTGCTGAGTTGTGCTTACCTGGGAAAAGGGTCAGCACTAGTGTTCAGGGGCCTGTGGCCCGGAGTGACCGGCTGTCTGCTGAATGTCCGCATTGCGCAGGATGCCTCCTGGACCTACGCTGCAATCTGTGCCGAGTCCAGCTCGTTTGAGAGTCCCAAGCGCCTCCATCAATCTGGCACACGAACCTGGGCTGCTGAGGTTTGCTTACCTGGGAAAAGGGTCAGCACTAGTGTTCAGGGGCCTGTGGCGTGGAGTGACCGGCTGCCTGCTGAAATTCCGCATTGCGCAGGATGCCTCGTGGATCCAAGCTGCCACCACTGCAAAGTCAGGCTGGTTTGAGAGTCAGAAATGCCTGCAGCACCCTGCCATCAGAAACCTGAGCTGGTGAGTTACACTTAGCTGTGTAAAGGGCGGCATTGGTGTTCAGGAGGCCCAGGGGCCGTTAGTGGCCGGCTGCCTGCTGAAATGCTGCATTGCCAAATACGCCGTGCAGACCCAAGCTGGCACCAGTTCCAACTCCAGCCCTTTGGCCTCGGCACGTGTCTCCTGCCATCTGCCACATGAACCTGGACTGCTGAGTTGTGCTTACCTGGGAAAAGGGTCAGCATTAGTGTTCAGGGGCCTGTGGCCCTGAGTGACCGGCCGTCTGCCACCTGATGTTCTGCGTTGTGCAGGATGCCTCCCGGACCAAAGTTCCTACCACCATAAAATCAGGCTGGTTTCAGAGTCCCAAGCGCCTGCAGCAATCTGCCACACCAACCTGGGCTGCTGAGGTTTGCTTACCTGGGAAAAGGGTCAGCACTAGTGTTCAGGGGCCTGTGGCCCGGAGCGACCGGCTGTCTGCTGAATGTCCGCATTGCGCAGGATTCCGCCTGGACGCAAGCTGCCACCACTGCAAAGTCAGGCTGGTTTGAGAGTCAGAAATGCCTGCAGCACCCTGCCATCAGGAAACTGAGCTGGTGAGTTACACTTCCTTGTGTAGAGGGTGGCATTTCTCTCCTGTGCCCAGGGGCCCTTAGTGGCCGGCTGCCTGCTGCAATGCTGCATTGCCAAATACGCCGTGCAGACCCAAGCTGGCACCAGTTCCAACTCCAGCCCTTTGGCCTCGGCACGTGTCTCCTGCCATCTGCCACATGAACCTGGTGTGCTGAGGTTTGCTTACCTGGGAAAAGGGTCAGCATTAGTGTTCAGGGGCCTGTGGCCTGGAGTGACCGGCTGCCTGCTGAAATTCCGCATTGCGCAGGATGCCTCGTGGATCCAAGCTGCCACCACCGCAAGGTCCGGCAGGTTTAAGAGTCACAAATGCCTGCAGCAACCTGCCATCAGGAAACTGAGCTGGTGAGTTACACTTCCTTGTGTAGAGGGTGGCATTTCTCTCCTGTGCCCAGGGGCCCTTAGTGGCCGGCTGCCTGCTGCAATTTCTGCATTGCCAAATACGCCGTGCAGACCCAAGCTGGCACCAGTTCCAACTCCAACCCTTTGGCCTCGGCACGTGTCTCCTGCCATGTGCCACATGAACCTGGTGTGCTGAGGTTTGCTTACCTGGGAAAAGGGTCAGCACTAGTGTTCAGGGGCCTGTGGCCCTGAGTGACCCGCCGTCTGCCACCTGATGTTCTGTGTTGTGCAGGATGCCTCCCGGACCAAAGTTCCTATCACCAAAAAATCAGGCTGGTTTCAGAGTCCCAAGCGCCTGCAGCAATCTGCCACACCAACCTGGGCTACTGAGGTTTGCTTACCTGGGAAAAGGGTAGCACTAATTTTAAGGGGCCTGTGGCGTGGAGTGACCGGCTGCCTTTTGAAATTCCGCCTTGCGCAGGATGCCTCCTGGATGCAAGCTGCCACCACTGCAAAGTCAGGCTGGTTTGAGAGTCAGAAATGCCTGCAGCACCCTGCCATCAGAAACCTGAGCTGGTGAGTTACACTTCCTTGTGTAGATTTGGCATTGGTATTCTGTGCCTAGTTGCCCTTAGTGGCCGTCTGCCTGCTGAAATTCGGCCTTGCGCAGGATGCCTCCGGCATGCAAGCTGCCACCACCTTTTAGTCAGGCAGGCTTGAGAGTCACACATGGCTGCAGCACCCTGCGAACAGAAACCTGAGCTGGTGAGTTACACTTCCTTGTGTAGAGGGTGGCATTTCTCTCCTGTGCCCAGGGGCCCTTAGTGGCCGGCTGCCTGCTGAAATGCTGCATTGCCAAATACGCCTAGCAGACCCAAGCTGGCACCAGTTCCAACTCAAGCCCTTTGGCCTTGGCACGTGTCTCCTGCCATGTGCCACATCAACCTGGTGTGCTGAGTTTTGCTTACCTGGGAAAAGGGTCAGCATTAGTGTTCAGGGGCCTGTGGCCCGGAGTGACCGGCCGTCTGCCACCTGATGTTCTGCGTTGTGCAGGATGCCTCCCGGACCAAAGTTCCTACCACCATAAAATCAGGCTGGTTTCAGAGTCCCAAGCGCCTGCAGCAATCTGCCACACCAACCTGGGCTGCTGAGGTTTGCTTACCTGGGAAAAGGGTAGCACAAATTTTAAGGGGCCTGTGGCGTGGAGTGACCGGCTGCCTTCTGAAATTCCGCCTTGCGCAGGATGCCTCCTGGACGCAAGCTGCCACCACTGCAAAGTCAGGCTGGTTTGAGAGTCAGAAATGCCTGCAGCACCCTGCCATCAGAAACCTGAGCTGGTGAGTTACACTTAGCTGTGTAAAGGGCGGCATTGGTGTTCAGGAGGCCCAGGGGCTGTTAGTGGCCGGCTGCCTGCTGAAATGCTGCATTGCCAAATATGCCTAGCAGACCCAAGCTGGCACCAGTCCCAACTCCAGCCATTTGACCTCGGCACGTGTCTCCTGCCATCTGCCACATGAACCTGGTGTGCTGAGGTTTGCTTACCTGGGAAAAGGGTCAGCACTAGTGTTCAGGGGCCTGTGGCCCGGAGCGACCGGCTGTCTGCTGAATGTCCGCATTGCGCAGGATGCCTCGTGGATCCAAGCTGCCACCACTGCAAAGTCAGGCTGGTTTGAGAGTCAGAAATGCCTGCAGCACCCTGTGATCAGAAACCTGAGCTGGTGAGTTACACTTAGCTGTGTAAAGGGCGGCATTTGTGTTCAGGAGGCCCAGGGGCCGTTAGTGGCCGGCTGCCTGCTGAAATTCGGCCTTGCGCAGGATGCCTCCGGCATGCAAGCTGCCACCACCTTTTAGTCAGGCAGGCTTGAGAGTCACACATGGCTGCAGCACCCTGCGAACAGAAACCTGAGCTGGTGAGTTACACTTCCTTGTGTAGAGGGTGGCATTTCTCTCCTGTGCCCAGGGGCCCTTAGTGGCCGGCTGCCTGCTGAAATGCTGCATTGCCAAATACGCCTAGCAGACCCAAGCTGGCACCAGTTCCAACTCCAGCCCTTTGGCCTCGGCACGTGTCTCCTGCCATCTGCCACATGAACCTGGACTGCTGAGTTGTGCTTACCTGGGAAAAGGGTCAGCACTAGTGTTCAGGGGCCTGTGGCCCTGAGTGACCGGCCGTCTGCCACCTGATGTTCTGCGTTGTGCAGGATGCCTCCCGGACCAAAGTTGCTACGACCAAAAAATCAGGCTGGTTTCAGAGTCCCAAGCGCCTGCAGCAATCTGCCACACCAACCTGGGCTGCTGAGGTTTGCTTACCTGGGAAAAGGGTCAGCACTAGTGTTCAGGGGCCTGTGGCCCGGAGTGACCGGCTGTCTGCTGAATGTCCGCATTGCGCAGGATGCCTCGTGGATCCAAGCTGCCACCACTGCAAAGTCAGGCTGGTTTCAGAGTCAGAAATGCCTGCAGCACCCTGCCATCAGAAACCTTAGCTGGTGAGTTACACTTAGCTGTGTAAAGGGCGGCATTGGTGTTCAGGAGGCCCAGGGGCCGTTAGTGGCCGGCTGCCTGCTGAAATGCTGCATTGCCAAATACGCCTAGCAGACCCAAGCTGGCACCAGTTCCAACTCCAGCCCTTTGGCCTCGGCACGTGTCTCCTGCCATCTGCCACATGAACCTGGACTGCTGAGTTGTGCTTACCTGGGAAAAGGGTCAGCACTAGTGTTCAGGGGCCTGTGGCCCTGAGTGACCGGCCGTCTGCCACCTGATGTTCTGCGTTGTGCAGGATGCCTCCCGCACCAAAGTTGCTACGACCAAAAAATCAGGCTGGTTTCAGAGTCCCAAGCGCCTGCAGCAATCTGCCACACCAACCTCGGCTGCTGAGGTTTGCTTACCTGGGAAAAGGGTAGCACTAATTTTAAGGGGCCTGTGGCGTGGAGTGACCGGCTGCCTTCTGAAATTTCGCCTTGCGCAGGATGCCTCCTGGATCCAAGCTGCCACCACTGCAAAGTCAGGCTGGTTTGAGAGTCAGAAATGCCTGCAGCACCCTGCCATCAGAAACCTGAGCTGGTGAGTTACACTTAGCTGTGTAAAGGGCGGCATTGGTGTTCAGGAGGCCCAGGGGCTGTTAGTGGCCGGCTGCCTGCTGAAATGCTGCATTGCCAAATATGCCTAGCAGACCCAAGCTGGCACCAGTCCCAACTCCAGCCATTTGACCTCGGCACGTGTCTCCTGCCATCTGCCACATGAACCTGGTGTGCTGAGGTTTGCTTACCTGGGAAAAGGGTAGCACTAGTGTTCAGGGGCCTGTGGCCCGGAGCGACCGGCTGTCTGCTGAATGTCCGCATTGCGCAGGATGCCTCGTGGATTCAAGCTGCCACCACTGCAAAGTCAGGCTGGTTTGAGAGTCAGAAATGCCTGCAGCAACCTGCCATCAGAAACCTGAACTGGTGAGTTACACTTCCTTGTGTAGATTTGGCATTGGTATTCTGTGCCCAGGGGCCCTTAGTGGCCGTCTGCCTGCTGAAATTCGGTCTTGCGCAGGATGCCTCCGGCATGCAAGCTGCCACCACCTTTTAGTCAGGCAGGCTTGAGAGTCACACATGGCTGCAGCACCCTGCGAACAGAAACCTGAGCTGGTGAGTTACACTTCCTTGTGTAGAGGGTGGCATTTCTCTCGTGTGCCCAGGGGCCCTTAGTGGCCGGCTGCCTGCTGAAATGCTGCATTGCCAAATACGCCGTGCAGACCCAAGCTGGCACCAGTTACAACTCCAGCCCTTTGGCCTTGGCACGTGTCTCCTGCCATGTGCCACATGAACCTGGTGTGCTGAGTTTTGCTTACCTGGGAAAAGGGTCAGCATTAGTGTTCAGGGGCCTGTGGCCCTGAGTGACCGGCCGTCTGCCACCTGATGTTCTGCGTTGTGCAGGATGCCTCCTGGACCAAAGTTTCTACCACCACAAAATCAGGCTGGTTTCAGAGTCCCAAGCACCTGCAGCAATCTGCCACACCAACCTGGGCTGCTGAGGTTTGCTTACCTGGGAAAAGGGTCAGCACTAGTGTTCAGGGGCCTGTGGCCCGGAGTGACCGGCTGTCTGCTGAATGTCCGGATTGCGCAGGATGCCTCGTGGATCCAAGCTGCCACCACTGCAAAGTCAGGCTGGTTTGAGAGTCAGAAATGCCTGCAGCACCCTGCCATCAGAAACCTGAGCTGGTGAGTTACACTTAGCTGTGTAAAGGGCGGCATTGGTGTTCAGGAGACCCAGGGGCTGTTAGTGGCCGGCTGCCTGCTGAAATGCTGCATTGCCAAATATGCCTAGCAGACCCAAGCTGGCACCAGTCCCAACTCCAGCCATTTGACCTCGGCACGTGTCTCCTGCCATCTGCCACATGAACCTGGTGTGCTGAGGTTTGCTTACCTGGGAAAAGGGTCAGCACTAGTGTTCAGGGGCCTGTGGCCCGGAGCGACCGGCTGTCTGCTGAATGTCCGCATTGCGCAGGATTCCTCGTGGATCCAAGCTGCCACCACTGCAAAGTCAGGCTGGTTTCAGAGTCAGAAATGCCTGCAGCAACCTGCCATCAGAAACCTGAACTGGTGAGTTACACTTCCTTGTGTAGATTTGGCATTGGTATTCTGTGCCCAGGGGCCCTTAGTGGCCGTCTGCCTGCTGAAATTCGGTCTTGCGCAGGATGCCTCCGGCATGCAAGCTGCCACCACCTTTTAGTCAGGCAGGCTTGAGAGTCACACATGGCTGCAGCACCCTGCGAACAGAAACCTGAGCTGGTGAGTTACACTTCCTTGTGTAGAGGGTGGCATTTCTCTCGTGTGCCCAGGGGCCCTTAGTGGCCGGCTGCCTGCTGAAATGCTGCATTGCCAAATACGCCTAGCAGACCCAAGCTGGCACCAGTTCCAACTCCAGCCCTTTGGCCTCGGCACGTGTCTCCTGCCATCTGCCACATGAACCTGGACTGCTGAGTTGTGCTTACCTGGGAAAAGGGTCAGCACTAGTGTTCAGGGGCCTGTGGCCCTGAGTGACCGGCCGTCTGCCACCTGATGTTCTGCGTTGTGCAGGATGCCTCCCGCACCAAAGTTGCTACGACCACAAAATCAGGCTGGTTTCAGAGTCCCAAGTGCCTGCAGCAATCTGCCACACCAACCTGGGCTGCTGAGGTTTGCTTACCTGGGAAAAGGGTCAGCACTAGTGTTCAGGGGCCTGTGGCCCGGAGTGACCGGCTGTCTGCTGAATGTCCGCATTGCGCAGGATGCCTCGTGGATCCAAGCTGCCACCACTGCAAAGTCAGGCTGGTTTCAGAGTCAGAAATGCCTGCAGCACCCTGCCATCAGAAACCTGAGCTGGTGAGTTACACTTAGCTGTGTAAAGGGCGGCATTGGTGTTCAGGAGGCCCAGGGGCCGTTAGTGGCCGGCTGCCTGCTGAAATGCTGCATTGCCAAATACGCCTAGCAGACCCAAGCTGGCACCAGTTCCAACTCCAGCCCTTTGGCCTCGGCACGTGTCTCCTGCCATCTGCCACATGAACCTGGACTGCTGAGTTGTGCTTACCTGGGAAAAGGGTCAGCACTAGTGTTCAGGGGCCTGTGGCCCGGAGTGACCGGCCGTCTGCCACCTGATGTTCTGCGTTGTGCAGGATGCCTCCTGGACCAAAGTTTCTACCACCACAAAATCAGGCTGGTTTCAGAGTCCCAAGCACCTGCAGCAATCTGCCACACCAACCTGGGCTGCTGAGGTTTGCTTACCTGGGAAAAGGGTCAGCACTAGTGTTCAGGGGCCTGTGGCCCGGAGCGACCGGCTGTCTGCTGAATGTCCGGATTGCGCAGGATGCCGCCTGGACGCAAGCTGCCACCACTGCAAAGTCAGGCTGGTTTGAGAGTCAGAAATGCCTGCAGCACCCTGCCATCAGAAACCTGAGCTGGTGAGTAACACTTCCCTGTGTAAAGGGCGGCATTGTTGTTCAGGAGGCCCAGGGGCCGTTAGTGGCCGGATGCCTGCTGAAATGCTGCATTGCCAAATACGCCGTGCAGACCCAAGCTGGCACCAGTTCCAACTCCAGCCATTTGACCTCGGCACGTGTCTCCTGCCATCTGCCACATGAACCTGGTGTGCTGAGGTTTGCTTACCTGGGAAAAGGGTCAGCATTAGTGTTCAGGGGCCTGTGGCCTGGAGTGACCGGCTGCCTGCTGAAATTCCGCATTGCGCAGGATGCCTCGTGGATCCAAGCTGCCACCACCGCAAGGTCCGGCAGGTTTAAGAGTCACAAATGCCTGCAGCAACCTGCCATCAGGAAACTGAGCTGGTGAGTTACACTTCCTTGTGTAGAGGGTGGCATTTCTCTCCTGTGCCCAGGGGCCCTTAGTGGCCGGCTGCCTGCTGCAATTTCTGCATTGCCAAATACGCCGTGCAGACCCAAGCTGGCACCAGTTCCAACTCCAGCCCTTTGGCCTCGGCACGTGTCTCCTGCCATCTGCCACATGAACCTGGACTGCTGAGGTTTGCTTACCTGGGAAAAGGGTCAGCACTAGTGTTCAGGGGCCTGTGGCCCTGAGTGACCGGCCGTCTGCCACCTGATGTTCTGCGTTGTGCAGGATGCCTCCTGGACCAAAGTTCCTATCACCAAAAAATCAGGCTGGTTTCAGAGTCCGAAGCGCCTGCAGCAATCTGGCACACGAACCTGGGCTGCTGAGGTTTGCTTACCTGGGAAAAGGGTCAGCACTAGTGTTCAGGGGCCTGTGGCCCGGAGTGACCGGCTGTCTGCTGAATGTCCGCATTGCGCAGGATGCCTCGTGGATCCAAGCTGCCACCACTGCAAAGTCAGGCTGGTTTCAGAGTCAGAAATGCCTGCAGCACCCTGCCATCAGAAACCTGAGCTGGTGAGTAACACTTCCCTGTGTAAAGGGCGGCATTGTTGTTCAGGAGGCCCAGGGGCTGTTAGTGGCCGGCTGCCTGCTGAAATGCTGCATTGCCAAATACGCCGTGCAGACCCAAGCTGGCACCAGTTCCAACTCCAGCCATTTGACCTCGGCACGTGTCTCCTGCCATCTGCCACATGAACCTGGTGTGCTGAGGTTTGCCTACCTGGGAAAAGGGTCAGCACTAGTGTTCAGGGGCCTGTGGCGTGGAGTGACAGGCTGCCTGCTGAAATTCCGCATTGCGCAGGATGCCTCGTGGATCCAAGCTGCCACCACCGCAAGGTCCGGCAGGTTTAAGAGTCACAAATGCCTGCAGCAACCTGCCATCAGGAAACTGAGCTGGTGAGTTACACTTCCTTGTGTAGAGGGTGGCATTTCTCTCCTGTGCCCAGGGGCCCTTAGTGGCCGGCTGCCTGCTGCAATTTCTGCATTGCCAAATACGCCGTGCAGACCCAAGCTGGCACCAGTTCCAACTCCAGCCCTTTGGCCTCGGCACGTGTCTCCTGCCATCTGCCACATGAACCTGGTGTGCTGAGGTTTGCTTACCTGGGAAAAGGGTCAGCACTAGTGTTCAGGGGCCTGTGGCCCTGAGTGACCGGCCGTCTGCCACCTGATGTTCTGCGTTGTGCAGGATGCCTCCTGGACCAGAGTTCCTATCACCAAAAAATCAGGCTGGTTTCAGAGTCCGAAGCGCCTGCAGCAATCTGGCACATGAACCTGGGCTGCTGAGGTTTGCTTACCTGGGAAAAGGGTCAGCACTTGTTTTAGGGGCCCTGTGGCCCTGAGTGACCGGCTGTCTGTGACCTGATGTTCTGCGTTGTGCAGGATGCCTCCTGGACCAAAGTTGCTACCACCACAAAATCAGGCTGCTTTCAGAGTCCCAAGCGCCTGCAGCAATCTGCCACACCAACCTGGGCTGCTGAGGTTTGCTTACCTGGGAAAAGGGTCAGCACTAGTGTTCAGGGGCCTGTGGCCCGGAGTGACCGGCTGTCTGCTGAATGTCCGCATTGCGCAGGATGCCTCGTGGATCCAAGCTGCCACCACTGCAAAGTCAGGCTGGTTTCAGAGTCAGAAATGCCTGCAGCACCCTGTGATCAGAAACCTGAGCTGGTGAGTTACACTTAGCTGTGTAAAGGGCGGCATTGGTGTTCAGGAGGCCCAGGGGCCGTTAGTGGCCGGCTGCCTGCTGAAATGCTGCATTGCCAAATACGCCTAGCAGACCCAAGCTGGCACCAGTTCCAACTCCAGCCCTTTGGCCTCGGCACGTGTCTCCTGCCATCTGCCGCATGAACCTGGACTGCTGAGTTGTGCTTACCTGGGAAAAGGGTCAGCACTAGTGTTCAGGGGCCTGTGGCCCGGAGTGACCGGCCGTCTGCCACCTGATGTTCTGCGTTGTGCAGGATGCCTCCCGGACCAAAGTTGCTACGACCAAAAAATCAGGCTGGTTTCAGAGTCCCAAGCGCCTGCAGCAATCTGCCACACCAACCTGGGCTGCTGAGGTTTGCTTACCTGGGAAAAGGGTAGCACTAATTTTAAGGGGCCTGTGGCGTGGAGTGACCGGCTGCCTTCTGAAATTCCGCCTTGCGCAGGATGCCTCCTGGACGCAAGCTGCCACCACTGCAAAGTCAGGCTGGTTTGAGAGTCAGAAATGCCTGCAGCAACCTGCCATCAGAAACCTGAACTGGTGAGTTACACTTCCTTGTGTAGATTTGGCATTGGTATTCTGTGCCCAGGGGCCCTTAGTGGCCGTCTGCCTGCTGAAATTCGGCCTTGCGCAGGATGCCTCTGGCATGCAAGCTGCCACCACCTTTTAGTCAGGCAGGCTTGAGAGTCACACATGGCTGCAGCACCCTGCGAACAGAAACCTGAGCTGGTGAGTTACACTTCCTTGTGTAGAGGGTGGCATTTCTCTCCTGTGCCCAGGGGCCCTTAGTGGCCGGCTGCCTGCTGAAATGCTGCATTGCCAAATACGCCGTGCAGACCCAAGCTGGCACCAGTTACAACTCCAGCCCTTTGGCCTTGGCACGTGTCTCCTGCCATGTGCCACATGAACCTGGTGTGCTGAGTTTTGCTTACCTGGGAAAAGGGTCAGCATTAGTGTTCAGGGGCCTGTGGCCCTGAGTGACCGGCCGTCTGCCACCTGATGTTCTGCGTTGTGCAGGATGCCTCCTGGACCAAAGTTGCTACCACCACAAAATCAGGCTGGTTTCAGAGTCCCAAGCGCCTGCAGCAATCTGCCACACCAACCTGGGCTGCTGAGGTTTGCTTACCTGGGAAAAGGGTCAGCACTAGTGTTCAGGGGCCTGTGGCCCGGAGTGACCGGCTGTCTGCTGAATGTCCGCATTGCGCAGGATGCCTCGTGGATCCAAGCTGCCACCACTGCAAAGTCAGGCTGGTTTGAGAGTCAGAAATGCCTGCAGCAACCTGCCATCAGAAACCTGAACTGGTGAGTTACACTTCCTTGTGTAGATTTGGCATTGGTATTCTGTGCCCAGGGGCCCTTAGTGGCCGTCTGCCTGCTGAAATTCGGTCTTGCGCAGGATGCCTCCGGCATGCAAGCTGCCACCACCTTTTAGTCAGGCAGGCTTGAGAGTCACACATGGCTGCAGCACCCTGCGAACAGAAACCTGAGCTGGTGAGTTACACTTCCTTGTGTAGAGGGTGGCATTTCTCTCCTGTGCCCAGGGGCCCTTAGTGGCCGGCTGCCTGCTGAAATGCTGCATTGCCAAATACGCCTAGCAGACCCAAGCTGGCACCAGTTCCAACTCCAGCCCTTTGGCCTCGGCACGTGTCTCCTGCCATGTGCCATATGAACCTGGTGTGCTGAGTTTTGCTTACCTGGGAAAAGGGTCAGCATTAGTGTTCAGGGGCCTGTGGCCCTGAGTGACCGGCCGTCTGCCACCTGATGTTCTGCGTTGTGCAGGATGCCTCCTGGACCAAAGTTCCTACCACCATAAAATCAGGCTGGTTTCAGAGTCCCAAGCGCCTGCAGCAATCTGCCACACCAACCTGGGCTGCTGAGGTTTGCTTACCTGGGAAAAGGGTCAGCACTAGTGTTCAGGGGCCTGTGGCCCGGAGCGACCGGCTGTCTGCTGAATGTCCGCATTGCGCAGGATGCCGCCTGGACGCAAGCTGCCACCACTGCAAAGTCAGGCTGGTTTGAGAGTCAGAAATGCCTGCAGCACCCTGCCATCAGAAACCTGAGCTGGTGAGTAACACTTCCCTGTGTAAAGAGCAGCATTGGAGTTCAGGAGGCCCAGGGGCTGTTAGTGGCCGGATGCCTGCTGAAATGCTGCATTGCCAAATACGCCGTGCAGACCCAAGCTGGCACCAGTTCCAACTCCAGCCCTTTGGCCTCGGCACGTGTCTCCTGCCATGTGCCACATGAACCTGGTGTGCTGAGGTTTGCTTACCTGGGAAAAGGGTCAGCATTAGTGTTCAGGGGCCTGTGGCCTGGAGTGACCGGCTGCCTGCTGAAATTCCGCATTGCGCAGGATGCCTCGTGGATCCAAGCTGCCACCACCGCAAGGTCCGGCAGGTTTAAGAGTCACAAATGCCTGCAGCAACCTGCCATCAGGAAACTGAGCTGGTGAGTTACACTTCCTTGTGTAGAGGGTGGCATTTCTCTCCTGTGCCCAGGGGCCCTTAGTGGCCGGCTGCCTGCTGCAATTTCTGCATTGCCAAATACGCCGTGCAGACCCAAGCTGGCACCAGTTCCAACTCCAGCCCTTTGGCCTCGGCACGTGTCTCCTGCCATCTGCCACATGAACCTGGTGTGCTGAGGTTTGCTTACCTGGGAAAAGGGTCAGCACTAGTGTTCAGGGGCCTGTGGCCCTGAGTGACCGGCCGTCTGCCACCTGATGTTCTGCGTTGTGCAGGATGCCTCCTGGACCAAAGTTCCTATCACCAAAAAATCAGGCTGGTTTCAGAGTCCGAAGCGCCTGCAGCAATCTGGCACACGAACCTGGGCTGCTGAGGTTTGCTTACCTGGGAAAAGGGTCAGCACTTGTTTTAGGGGCCCTGTGGCCCTGAGTGACCGGCTGTCTGTGACCTGATGTTCTGCGTTGTGCAGGATGCCTCCTGGACCAAAGTTGCTACCACCACAAAATCAGGCTGGTTTCAGAGTCCCAAGCGCCTGCAGCAATCTGCCACACCAACCTGGGCTGCTGAGGTTTGCTTACCTGGGAAAAGGGTCAGCACTAGTGTTCAGGGGCCTGTGGCCCGGAGTGACCGGCTGTCTGCTGAATGTCCGCATTGCGCAGGATGCCTCGTGGATCCAAGCTGCCACCACTGCAAAGTCAGGCTGGTTTCAGAGTCAGAAATGCCTGCAGCACCCTGCCATCAGAAACCTGAGCTGGTGAGTTACACTTAGCTGTGTAAAGGGCGGAATTGGTGTTCAGGAGGCCCAGGGGCTGTTAGTGGCCGGCTGCCTGCTGAAATGCTGCATTGCCAAATACGCCTAGCAGACCCAAGCTGGCACCAGTTCCAACTCCAGCCCTTTGGCCTCGGCACGTGTCTCCTGCCATCTGCCACATGAACCTGGACTGCTGAGTTGTGCTTACCTGGGAAAAGGGTCAGCACTAGTGTTCAGGGGCCTGTGGCCCGGAGTGACCGGCCGTCTGCCACCTGATGTTCTGCGTTGTGCAGGATGCCTCCCGGACCAAAGTTGCTACGACCAAAAAATCAGGCTGGTTTCAGAGTCCCAAGCGCCTGCAGCAATCTGCCACACCAACCTGGGCTGCTGAGGTTTGCTTACCTGGGAAAAGGGTAGCACTAATTTTAAGGGGCCTGTGGCGTGGAGTGACCGGCTGCCTTCTGAAATTCCGCCTTGCGCAGGATGCCTCCTGGACGCAAGCTGCCACCACTGCAAAGTCAGGCTGGTTTGAGAGTCAGAAATGCCTGCAGCAACCTGCCATCAGAAACCTGAACTGGTGAGTTACACTTCCTTGTGTAGATTTGGCATTGGTATTCTGTGCCCAGGGGCCCTTAGTGGCCGTCTGCCTGCTGAAATTCGGCCTTGCGCAGGATGCCTCTGGCATGCAAGCTGCCACCACCTTTTAGTCAGGCAGGCTTGAGAGTCACACATGGCTGCAGCACCCTGCGAACAGAAACCTGAGCTGGTGAGTTACACTTCCTTGTGTAGAGGGTGGCATTTCTCTCGTGTGCCCAGGGGCCCTTAGTGGCCGGCTGCCTGCTGAAATGCTGCATTGCCAAATACGCCGTGCAGACCCAAGCTGGCACCAGTTCCAACTCCAGCCCTTTGGCCTCGGCACGTGTCTCCTGCCATCTGCCACATGAACCTGGACTGCTGAGTTGTGCTTACCTGGGAAAAGGGTCAGCACTAGTGTTCAGGGGCCTGTGGCCCGGAGTGACCGGCCGTCTGCCACCTGATGTTCTGCGTTGTGCAGGATGCCTCCCGGACCAAAGTTGCTACGACCAAAAAATCAGGCTGGTTTCAGAGTCCCAAGCGCCTGCAGCAATCTGCCACACCAACCTGGGCTGCTGAGGTTTGCTTACCTGGGAAAAGGGTCAGCACTAGTGTTCAGGGGCCTGTGGCCCGGAGCGACCGGCTGTCTGCTGAATGTCCGCATTGCGCAGGATGCCGCCTGGACGCAAGCTGCCACCACTGCAAAGTCAGGCTGGTTTGAGAGTCAGAAATGCCTGCAGCACCCTGCCATCAGAAACCTGAGCTGGTGAGTAACACTTCCCTGTGTAAAGAGCAGCATTGGTGTTCAGGAGGCCCAGGGGCTGTTAGTGGCCGGATGCCTGCTGAAATGCTGCATTGCCAAATACGCCGTGCAGACCCAAGCTGGCACCAGTTCCAACTCCAGCCCTTTGGCCTCGGCACGTGTCTCCTGCCATGTGCCACATGAACCTGGTGTGCTGAGGTTTGCTTACCTGGGAAAAGGGTCAGCATTAGTGTTCAGGGGCCTGTGGCCTGGAGTGACCGGCTGCCTGCTGAAATTCCGCATTGCGCAGGATGCCTCGTGGATCCAAGCTGCCACCACCGCAAGGTCCGGCAGGTTTAAGAGTCACAAATGCCTGCAGCAACCTGCCATCAGGAAACTGAGCTGGTGAGTTACACTTCCTTGTGTAGAGGGTGGCATTTCTCTCCTGTGCCCAGGGGCCCTTAGTGGCCGGCTGCCTGCTGCAATTTCTGCATTGCCAAATACGCCGTGCAGACCCAAGCTGGCACCAGTTCCAACTCCAGCCCTTGGCCTCGGCACGTGTCTCCTGCCATCTGCCACATGAACCTGGTGTGCTGAAGTTTGCTTACCTGGGAAAAGGGTCAGCACTAGTGTTCAGGGGCCTGTGGCCCTGAGTGACCGGCCGTCTGCCACCTGATGTTCTGCGTTGTGCAGGATGCCTCCTGGACCAAAGTTCCTATCACCAAAAAATCAGGCTGGTTTCAGAGTCCGAAGCGCCTGCAGCAATCTGCCACACGAACCTGGGCTGCTGAGGTTTGCTTACCTGGGAAAAGGGTCAGCACTTGTTTTAGGGGCCCTGTGGCCCTGAGTGACCGGCTGTCTGTGACCTGATGTTCTGCGTTGTGCAGGATGCCTCCTGGACCAAAGTTGCTACCACCACAAAATCAGGCTGGTTTCAGAGTCCCAAGCGCCTGCAGCAATCTGCCACACCAACCTGGGCTGCTGAGGTTTGCTTACCTGGGAAAAGGGTCAGCACTAGTGTTCAGGGGCCTGTGGCCCGGAGTGACCGGCTGTCTGCTGAATGTCCGCATTGCGCAGGATGCCTCGTGGATCCAAGCTGCCACCACTGCAAAGTCAGGCTGGTTTCAGAGTCAGAAATGCCTGCAGCACCCTGCCATCAGAAACCTGAGCTGGTGAGTTACACTTAGCTGTGTAAAGGGCGGCATTGGTGTTCAGGAGGCCCAGGGGCTGTTAGTGGCCGGCTGCCTGCTGAAATGCTGCATTGCCAAATACGCCGTGCAGACCCAAGCTGGCACCAGTTCCAACTCCAGCCCTTTGGCCTCGGCACGTGTCTCCTGCCATGTGCCACATGAACCTGGTGTGCTGAGTTTTGCTTACCTGGGAAAAGGGTCAGCATTAGTGTTCAGGGGCCTGTGGCCCTGAGTGACCGGCCGTCTGCCACCTGATGTTCTGCGTTGTGCAGGATGCCTCCCGGACCAAAGTTGCTACGACCAAAAAATCAGGCTGGTTTCAGAGTCCCAAGCGCCTGCAGCAATCTGCCACACCAACCTGGGCTGCTGAGGTTTGCTTACCTGGGAAAAGGGTCAGCACTAGTGTTCAGGGGCCTGTGGCCCGGAGCGACCGGCTGTCTGCTGAATGTCCGCATTGCGCAGGATGCCGCCTGGACGCAAGCTGCCACCACTGCAAAGTCAGGCTGGTTTCAGAGTCAGAAATGCCTGCAGCACCCTGCCATCAGAAACCTGAGCTGGTGAGTTACACTTAGCTGTGTAAAGGGCGGCATTGGTGTTCAGGAGGCCCAGGGGCCGTTATTGGCCGGCTGCCTGCTGAAATGCTGCATTGCCAAATACGCCTAGCAGACCCAAGCTGGCACCAGTTCCAACTCCAGCCCTTTGGCCTCGGCACGTGTCTCCTGCCATCTGCCACATGAACCTGGACTGCTGAGTTGTGCTTACCTGGGAAAAGGGTCAGCACTAGTGTTCAGGGGCCTGTGGCCCGGAGTGACCGGCCGTCTGCCACCTGATGTTCTGCGTTGTGCAGGATGCCTCCCGGACCAAAGTTGCTACGACCAAAAAATCAGGCTGGTTTCAGAGTCCCAAGCGCCTCCATCAATCTGGCACACCAACCTGGGCTGCTGAGGTTTGCTTACCTGGGAAAAGGGTCAGCACTAGTGTTCAGGGGCCTGTGGCGTGGAGTGACCGGCTGCCTGCTGAAATTCCGCATTGCGCAGGATGCCTCGTGGACGCAAGCTGCCACCACTGCAAAGTCAGGCTGGTTTGAGAGTCAGAAATGCCTGCAGCACCCTGCCATCAGAAACCTGAGCTGGTGAGTTACACTTAGCTGTGTAAAGGGCGGCATTGGTGTTCAGGAGGCCCAGGGGCTGTTAGTGGCCGGCTGCCTGCTGAAATGCTGCATTGCCAAATATGCCTAGCAGACCCAAGCTGGCACCAGTCCCAACTCCAGCCATTTGACCTCGGCATGTGTCTCCTGCCATCTGCCACATGAACCTGGTGTGCTGAGGTTTGCTTACCTGGGAAAAGGGTCAGCACTAGTGTTCAGGGGCCTGTGGCCCGGAGCGACCGGCTGTCTGCTGAATGTCCGCATTGCGCAGGATGCCTCGTGGATCCAAGCTGCCACCACTGCAAAGTCAGGCTGGTTTGAGAGTCAGAAATGCCTGCAGCAACCTGCCATCAGAAACCTGAACTGGTGAGTTACACTTCCTTGTGTAGATTTGGCATTGGTATTCTGTGCCCAGGGGCCCTTCGTGGCCGTCTGCCTGCTGAAATTCGGTCTTGCGCAGGATGCCTCCGGCATGCAAGCTGCCACCACCTTTTAGTCAGGCAGGCTTGAGAGTCACACATGGCTGCAGCACCCTGCGAACAGAAACCTGAGCTGGTGAGTTACACTTCCTTGTGTAGAGGGTGGCATTTCTCTCGTGTGCCCAGGGGCCCTTAGTGGCCGGCTGCCTGCTGAAATGCTGCATTGCCAAATACGCCGTGCAGACCCAAGCTGGCACCAGTTACAACTCCAGCCCTTTGGCCTTGGCACGTGTCTCCTGCCATGTGCCACATGAACCTGGTGTGCTGAGTTTTGCTTACCTGGGAAAAGGGTCAGCATTAGTGTTCAGGGGCCTGTGGCCCTGAGTGACCGGCCGTCTGCCACCTGATGTTCTGCGTTGTGCAGGATGCCTCCTGGACCAAAGTTGCTACCACCACAAAATCAGGCTGGTTTCAGAGTCCCAAGCGCCTGCAGCAATCTGCCACACCAACCTGGGCTGCTGAGGTTTGCTTACCTGGGAAAAGGGTCAGCACTAGTGTTCAGGGGCCTGTGGCCCGGAGTGACCGGCTGTCTGCTGAATGTCCGCATTGCGCAGGATGCCTCGTGGATCCAAGCTGCCACCACTGCAAAGTCAGGCTGGTTTCAGAGTCAGAAATGCCTGCAGCACCCTGCCATCAGAAACCTGAGCTGGTGAGTTACACTTAGCTGTGTAAACGGCGGCATTGGTGTTCAGGAGGCCCAGGGGCCGTTAGTGGCCGGCTGCCTGCTGAAATGCTGCATTGCCAAATACGCCTAGCAGACCCAAGCTGGCACCAGTTCCAACTCCAGCCCTTTGGCCTCGGCACGTGTCTCCTGCCATCTGCCACATGAACCTGGACTGCTGAGTTGTGCTTACCTGGGAAAAGGGTCAGCACTAGTGTTCAGGGGCCTGTGGCCCGGAGTGACCGGCCGTCTGCCACCTGATGTTCTGCGTTGTGCAGGATGCCTCCCGGACCAAAGTTGCTACGACCAAAAAATCAGGCTGGTTTCAGAGTCCCAAGCGCCTGCAGCAATCTGCCACACCAACCTCGGCTGCTGAGGTTTGCTTACCTGGGAAAAGGGTAGCACTAATTTTAAGGGGCCTGTGGCGTGGAGTGACCGGCTGCCTTCTGAAATTCCGGATTGCGCAGGATGCCGCCTGGACGCAAGCTGCCACCACTGCAAAGTCAGGCTGGTTTGAGAGTCAGAAATGCCTGCAGCACCCTGCCATCAGAAACCTGAGCTGGTGAGTTACACTTCCCTGTGTAAAGAGCGGCATTGGTGTTCAGGAGGCCCAGGGGCTGTTAGTGGCCGGATGCCTGCTGAAATGCTGCATTGCCAAATACGCCGTGCAGACCCAAGCTGGCACCAGTTCCAACTCCAGCCCTTTGGCCTCGGCACGTGTCTCCTGCCATGTGCCACATGAACCTGGTGTGCTGAGGTTTGCTTACCTGGGAAAAGGGTCAGCATTAGTGTTCAGGGGCCTGTGGCCTGGAGCGACCGGCTGCCTGCTGAAATTCCGCATTGCGCAGGATGCCTCGTGGATCCAAGCTGCCACCACCGCAAGGTCCGGCAGGTTTAAGAGTCACAAATGCCTGCAGCAACCTGCCATCAGGAAACTGAGCTGGTGAGTTACACTTCCTTGTGTAGAGGGTGGCATTTCTCTCCTGTGCCCAGGGGCCCTTAGTGGCCGGCTGCCTGCTGCAATTTCTGCATTGCCAAATACGCCGTGCAGACCCAAGCTGGCACCAGTTCCAACTCCAGCCCTTTGGCCTCGGCACGTGTCTCCTGCCATCTGCCACATGAACCTGGTGTGCTGAGGTTTGCTTACCTGGGAAAAGGGTCAGCACTAGTGTTCAGGGGCCTGTGGCCCTGAGTGACCGGCCGTCTGCCACCTGATGTTCTGCGTTGTGCAGGATGCCTCCCGGACCAAAGTTCCTATCACCAAAAAATCAGGCTGGTTTCAGAGTCCGAAGCGCCTGCAGCAATCTGCCACACCAACCTGGGCTGCTGAGGTTTGCTTACCTGGGAAAAGGGTCAGCACTAGTGTTCAGGGGCCTGTGGCCCGGAGCGACCGGCTGTCTGCTGAATGTCCGCCTTGCGCAGGATGCCTCCTGGACCGACGCTGCAATCTGTGCCGAGTCCAGCTCGTTTGAGATTCCCAAGCGCCTCCATCAATCTGGCACACGAACCTGGGCTGCTGAGGTTTGCTTACCTGGGAAAAGGGTCAGCACTTGTTTTAGGGGCCCTGTGGCCCTGAGTGACCGGCTGTCTGTGACCTGATGTTCTGCGTTGTGCAGGATGCCTCCTGGACCAAAGTTGCTACCACCACAAAATCAGGCTGGTTTCAGAGTCCCAAGCGCCTGCAGCAATCTGCCACACCAACCTGGGCTGCTGAGGTTTGCTTACCTGGGAAAAGGGTCAGCACTAGTGTTCAGGGGCCTGTGGCCCGGAGTGACCGGCTGTCTGCTGAATGTCCGCATTGCGCAGGATGCCTCGTGGATCCAAGCTGCCACCACTGCAAAGTCAGGCTGGTTTGAGAGTCAGAAATGCCTGCAGCACCCTGCCATCAGAAACCTGAGCTGGTGAGTTACACTTAGCTGTGTAAAGGGCGGCATTGGTGTTCAGGAGGCCCAGGGGCTGTTAGTGGCCGGCTGCCTGCTGAAATGCTGCATTGCCAAATATGCCTAGCAGACCCAAGCTGGCACCAGTCCCAACTCCAGCCATTTGACCTCGGCATGTGTCTCCTGCCATCTGCCACATGAACCTGGTGTGCTGAGGTTTGCTTACCTGGGAAAAGGGTCAGCACTAGTGTTCAGGGGCCTGTGGCCCGGAGCGACCGGCTGTCTGCTGAATGTCCGCATTGCGCAGGATGCCTCGTGGATCCAAGCTGCCACCACTGCAAAGTCAGGCTGGTTTGAGAGTCAGAAATGCCTGCAGCAACCTGCCATCAGAAACCTGAACTGGTGAGTTACACTTCCTTGTGTAGATTTGGCATTGGTATTCTGTGCCCAGGGGCCCTTCGTGGCCGTCTGCCTGCTGAAATTCGGTCTTGCGCAGGATGCCTCCGGCATGCAAGCTGCCACCACCTTTTAGTCAGGCAGGCTTGAGAGTCACACATGGCTGCAGCACCCTGCGAACAGAAACCTGAGCTGGTGAGTTACACTTCCTTGTGTAGAGGGTGGCATTTCTCTCGTGTGCCCAGGGGCCCTTAGTGGCCGGCTGCCTGCTGAAATGCTGCATTGCCAAATACGCCGTGCAGACCCAAGCTGGCACCAGTTACAACTCCAGCCCTTTGGCCTTGGCACGTGTCTCCTGCCATGTGCCACATGAACCTGGTGTGCTGAGTTTTGCTTACCTGGGAAAAGGGTCAGCATTAGTGTTCAGGGGCCTGTGGCCCTGAGTGACCGGCCGTCTGCCACCTGATGTTCTGCGTTGTGCAGGATGCCTCCTGGACCAAAGTTGCTACCACCACAAAATCAGGCTGGTTTCAGAGTCCCAAGCGCCTCCATCAATCTGGCACACGAACCTGGGCTGCTGAGGTTTGCTTACCTGGGAAAAGGGTCAGCACTAGTGTTCAGGGGCCTGTGGCCCGGAGTGACCGGCTGTCTGCTGAATGTCCGCATTGCGCAGGATGCCTCGTGGATCCAAGCTGCCACCACTGCAAAGTCAGGCTGGTTTCAGAGTCAGAAATGCCTGCAGCACCCTGCCATCAGAAACCTGAGCTGGTGAGTTACACTTAGCTGTGTAAACGGCGGCATTGGTGTTCAGGAGGCCCAGGGGCCGTTAGTGGCCGGCTGCCTGCTGAAATGCTGCATTGCCAAATACGCCTAGCAGACCCAAGCTGGCACCAGTTCCAACTCCAGCCCTTTGGCCTCGGCACGTGTCTCCTGCCATCTGCCACATGAACCTGGACTGCTGAGTTGTGCTTACCTGGGAAAAGGGTCAGCACTAGTGTTCAGGGGCCTGTGGCCCGGAGTGACCGGCCGTCTGCCACCTGATGTTCTGCGTTGTGCAGGATGCCTCCCGGACCAAAGTTGCTACGACCAAAAAATCAGGCTGGTTTCAGAGTCCCAAGCGCCTGCAGCAATCTGCCACACCAACCTCGGCTGCTGAGGTTTGCTTACCTGGGAAAAGGGTAGCACTAATTTTAAGGGGCCTGTGGCGTGGAGTGACCGGCTGCCTTCTGAAATTCCGGATTGCGCAGGATGCCGCCTGGACGCAAGCTGCCACCACTGCAAAGTCAGGCTGGTTTGAGAGTCAGAAATGCCTGCAGCACCCTGCCATCAGAAACCTGAGCTGGTGAGTTACACTTCCCTGTGTAAAGAGCGGCATTGGTGTTCAGGAGGCCCAGGGGCTGTTAGTGGCCGGATGCCTGCTGAAATGCTGCATTGCCAAATACGCCGTGCAGACCCAAGCTGGCACCAGTTCCAACTCCAGCCCTTTGGCCTCGGCACGTGTCTCCTGCCATGTGCCACATGAACCTGGTGTGCTGAGGTTTGCTTACCTGGGAAAAGGGTCAGCATTAGTGTTCAGGGGCCTGTGGCCTGGAGCGACCGGCTGCCTGCTGAAATTCCGCATTGCGCAGGATGCCTCGTGGATCCAAGCTGCCACCACCGCAAGGTCCGGCAGGTTTAAGAGTCACAAATGCCTGCAGCAACCTGCCATCAGGAAACTGAGCTGGTGAGTTACACTTCCTTGTGTAGAGGGTGGCATTTCTCTCCTGTGCCCAGGGGCCCTTAGTGGCCGGCTGCCTGCTGCAATTTCTGCATTGCCAAATACGCCGTGCAGACCCAAGCTGGCACCAGTTCCAACTCCAGCCCTTTGGCCTCGGCACGTGTCTCCTGCCATCTGCCACATGAACCTGGTGTGCTGAGGTTTGCTTACCTGGGAAAAGGGTCAGCACTAGTGTTCAGGGGCCTGTGGCCCTGAGTGACCGGCCGTCTGCCACCTGATGTTCTGCGTTGTGCAGGATGCCTCCCGGACCAAAGTTCCTATCACCAAAAAATCAGGCTGGTTTCAGAGTCCGAAGCGCCTGCAGCAATCTGCCACACCAACCTGGGCTGCTGAGGTTTGCTTACCTGGGAAAAGGGTCAGCACTAGTGTTCAGGGGCCTGTGGCCCGGAGCGACCGGCTGTCTGCTGAATGTCCGCCTTGCGCAGGATGCCTCCTGGACCGACGCTGCAATCTGTGCCGAGTCCAGCTCGTTTGAGATTCCCAAGCGCCTCCATCAATCTGGCACACGAACCTGGGCTGCTGAGGTTTGCTTACCTGGGAAAAGGGTCAGCACTTGTTTTAGGGGCCCTGTGGCCCTGAGTGACCGGCTGTCTGTGACCTGATGTTCTGCGTTGTGCAGGATGCCTCCCGGACCAAAGTTGCTACGACCAAAAAATCAGGCTGGTTTCAGAGTCCCAAGCGCCTGCAGCAATCTGCCACACCAACCTGGGCTGCTGAGGTTTGCTTACCTGGGAAAAGGGTCAGCACTAGTGTTCAGGGGCCTGTGGCCCGGAGCGACCGGCTGTCTGCTGAATGTCCGCATTGCGCAGGATGCCGCCTGGACGCAAGCTGCCACCACTGCAAAGTCAGGCTGGTTTCAGAGTCAGAAATGCCTGCAGCACCCTGCCATCAGAAACCTGAGCTGGTGAGTTACACTTAGCTGTGTAAAGGGCGGCATTGGTGTTCAGGAGGCCCAGGGGCCGTTATTGGCCGGCTGCCTGCTGAAATGCTGCATTGCCAAATACGCCTAGCAGACCCAAGCTGGCACCAGTTCCAACTCCAGCCCTTTGGCCTCGGCACGTGTCTCCTGCCATCTGCCACATGAACCTGGACTGCTGAGTTGTGCTTACCTGGGAAAAGGGTCAGCACTAGTGTTCAGGGGCCTGTGGCCCGGAGTGACCGGCCGTCTGCCACCTGATGTTCTGCGTTGTGCAGGATGCCTCCCGGACCAAAGTTGCTACGACCAAAAAATCAGGCTGGTTTCAGAGTCCCAAGCGCCTCCATCAATCTGGCACACCAACCTGGGCTGCTGAGGTTTGCTTACCTGGGAAAAGGGTCAGCACTAGTGTTCAGGGGCCTGTGGCGTGGAGTGACCGGCTGCCTGCTGAAATTCCGCATTGCGCAGGATGCCTCGTGGACGCAAGCTGCCACCACTGCAAAGTCAGGCTGGTTTGAGAGTCAGAAATGCCTGCAGCACCCTGCCATCAGAAACCTGAGCTGGTGAGTTACACTTAGCTGTGTAAAGGGCGGCATTGGTGTTCAGGAGGCCCAGGGGCTGTTAGTGGCCGGCTGCCTGCTGAAATGCTGCATTGCCAAATATGCCTAGCAGACCCAAGCTGGCACCAGTCCCAACTCCAGCCATTTGACCTCGGCATGTGTCTCCTGCCATCTGCCACATGAACCTGGTGTGCTGAGGTTTGCTTACCTGGGAAAAGGGTCAGCACTAGTGTTCAGGGGCCTGTGGCCCGGAGCGACCGGCTGTCTGCTGAATGTCCGCATTGCGCAGGATGCCTCGTGGATCCAAGCTGCCACCACTGCAAAGTCAGGCTGGTTTGAGAGTCAGAAATGCCTGCAGCAACCTGCCATCAGAAACCTGAACTGGTGAGTTACACTTCCTTGTGTAGATTTGGCATTGGTATTCTGTGCCCAGGGGCCCTTCGTGGCCGTCTGCCTGCTGAAATTCGGTCTTGCGCAGGATGCCTCCGGCATGCAAGCTGCCACCACCTTTTAGTCAGGCAGGCTTGAGAGTCACACATGGCTGCAGCACCCTGCGAACAGAAACCTGAGCTGGTGAGTTACACTTCCTTGTGTAGAGGGTGGCATTTCTCTCGTGTGCCCAGGGGCCCTTAGTGGCCGGCTGCCTGCTGAAATGCTGCATTGCCAAATACGCCGTGCAGACCCAAGCTGGCACCAGTTACAACTCCAGCCCTTTGGCCTCGGCACGTGTCTCCTGCCATCTGCCACATGAACCTGGACTGCTGAGTTGTGCTTACCTGGGAAAAGGGTCAGCACTAGTGTTCAGGGGCCTGTGGCCCGGAGTGACCGGCTGTCTGCTGAATGTCCGCATTGCGCAGGATGCCTCCTGGACCTACGCTGCAATCTGTGCCGAGTCCAGCTCGTTTGAGAGTCCCAAGCGCCTCCATCAATCTGGCACACGAACCTGGGCTGCTGAGGTTTGCTTACCTGGGAAAAGGGTCAGCACTAGTGTTCAGGGGCCTGTGGCGTGGAGTGACCGGCTGCCTGCTGAAATTCCGCATTGCGCAGGATGCCTCGTGGATCCAAGCTGCCACCACTGCAAAGTCAGGCTGGTTTCAGAGTCAGAAATGCCTGCAGCACCCTGCCATCAGAAACCTGAGCTGGTGAGTTACACTTAGCTGTGTAAACGGCGGCATTGGTGTTCAGGAGGCCCAGGGGCCGTTAGTGGCCGGCTGCCTGCTGAAATGCTGCATTGCCAAATACGCCTAGCAGACCCAAGCTGGCACCAGTTCCAACTCCAGCCCTTTGGCCTCGGCACGTGTCTCCTGCCATCTGCCACATGAACCTGGACTGCTGAGTTGTGCTTACCTGGGAAAAGGGTCAGCACTAGTGTTCAGGGGCCTGTGGCCCGGAGTGACCGGCCGTCTGCCACCTGATGTTCTGCGTTGTGCAGGATGCCTCCCGGACCAAAGTTGCTACGACCAAAAAATCAGGCTGGTTTCAGAGTCCCAAGCGCCTGCAGCAATCTGCCACACCAACCTCGGCTGCTGAGGTTTGCTTACCTGGGAAAAGGGTAGCACTAATTTTAAGGGGCCTGTGGCGTGGAGTGACCGGCTGCCTTCTGAAATTCCGGATTGCGCAGGATGCCGCCTGGACGCAAGCTGCCACCACTGCAAAGTCAGGCTGGTTTGAGAGTCAGAAATGCCTGCAGCACCCTGCCATCAGAAACCTGAGCTGGTGAGTTACACTTCCCTGTGTAAAGAGCGGCATTGGTGTTCAGGAGGCCCAGGGGCTGTTAGTGGCCGGATGCCTGCTGAAATGCTGCATTGCCAAATACGCCGTGCAGACCCAAGCTGGCACCAGTTCCAACTCCAGCCCTTTGGCCTCGGCACGTGTCTCCTGCCATGTGCCACATGAACCTGGTGTGCTGAGGTTTGCTTACCTGGGAAAAGGGTCAGCATTAGTGTTCAGGGGCCTGTGGCCTGGAGCGACCGGCTGCCTGCTGAAATTCCGCATTGCGCAGGATGCCTCGTGGATCCAAGCTGCCACCACCGCAAGGTCCGGCAGGTTTAAGAGTCACAAATGCCTGCAGCAACCTGCCATCAGGAAACTGAGCTGGTGAGTTACACTTCCTTGTGTAGAGGGTGGCATTTCTCTCCTGTGCCCAGGGGCCCTTAGTGGCCGGCTGCCTGCTGCAATTTCTGCATTGCCAAATACGCCGTGCAGACCCAAGCTGGCACCAGTTCCAACTCCAGCCCTTTGGCCTCGGCACGTGTCTCCTGCCATCTGCCACATGAACCTGGTGTGCTGAGGTTTGCTTACCTGGGAAAAGGGTCAGCACTAGTGTTCAGGGGCCTGTGGCCCTGAGTGACCGGCCGTCTGCCACCTGATGTTCTGCGTTGTGCAGGATGCCTCCCGGACCAAAGTTCCTATCACCAAAAAATCAGGCTGGTTTCAGAGTCCGAAGCGCCTGCAGCAATCTGCCACACCAACCTGGGCTGCTGAGGTTTGCTTACCTGGGAAAAGGGTCAGCACTAGTGTTCAGGGGCCTGTGGCCCGGAGCGACCGGCTGTCTGCTGAATGTCCGCCTTGCGCAGGATGCCTCCTGGACCGACGCTGCAATCTGTGCCGAGTCCAGCTCGTTTGAGATTCCCAAGCGCCTCCATCAATCTGGCACACGAACCTGGGCTGCTGAGGTTTGCTTACCTGGGAAAAGGGTCAGCACTTGTTTTAGGGGCCCTGTGGCCCTGAGTGACCGGCTGTCTGTGACCTGATGTTCTGCGTTGTGCAGGATGCCTCCTGGACCAAAGTTGCTACCACCACAAAATCAGGCTGGTTTCAGAGTCCCAAGCGCCTGCAGCAATCTGCCACACCAACCTGGGCTGCTGAGGTTTGCTTACCTGGGAAAAGGGTCAGCACTAGTGTTCAGGGGCCTGTGGCCCGGAGTGACCGGCTGTCTGCTGAATGTCCGCATTGCGCAGGATGCCTCGTGGATCCAAGCTGCCACCACTGCAAAGTCAGGCTGGTTTCAGAGTCAGAAATGCCTGCAGCACCCTGCCATCAGAAACCTGAGCTGGTGAGTTACACTTAGCTGTGTAAAGGGCGGCATTGGTGTTCAGGAGGCCCAGGGGCCGTTAGTGGCCGGCTGCCTGCTGAAATGCTGCATTGCCAAATACGCCTAGCAGACCCAAGCTGGCACCAGTTCCAACTCCAGCCCTTTGGCCTCGGCACGTGTCTCCTGCCATCTGCCACATGAACCTGGACTGCTGAGTTGTGCTTACCTGGGAAAAGGGTCAGCACTAGTGTTCAGGGGCCTGTGGCCCGGAGTGACCGGCTGTCTGCTGAATGTCCGCATTGCGCAGGATGCCTCCTGGACCTACGCTGCAATCTGTGCCGAGTCCAGCTCGTTTGAGAGTCCCAAGCGCCTCCATCAATCTGGCACACGAACCTGGGCTGCTGAGGTTTGCTTACCTGGGAAAAGGGTCAGCACTAGTGTTCAGGGGCCTGTGGCGTGGAGTGACCGGCTGCCTGCTGAAATTCCGCATTGCGCAGGATGCCTCGTGGATCCAAGCTGCCACCACTGCAAAGTCAGGCTGGTTTCAGAGTCAGAAATGCCTGCAGCACCCTGCCATCAGAAACCTGAGCTGGTGAGTTACACTTAGCTGTGTAAACGGCGGCATTGGTGTTCAGGAGGCCCAGGGGCCGTTAGTGGCCGGCTGCCTGCTGAAATGCTGCATTGCCAAATACGCCTAGCAGACCCAAGCTGGCACCAGTTCCAACTCCAGCCCTTTGGCCTCGGCACGTGTCTCCTGCCATCTGCCACATGAACCTGGACTGCTGAGTTGTGCTTACCTGGGAAAAGGGTCAGCACTAGTGTTCAGGGGCCTGTGGCCCGGAGTGACCGGCCGTCTGCCACCTGATGTTCTGCGTTGTGCAGGATGCCTCCCGGACCAAAGTTGCTACGACCAAAAAATCAGGCTGGTTTCAGAGTCCCAAGCGCCTGCAGCAATCTGCCACACCAACCTCGGCTGCTGAGGTTTGCTTACCTGGGAAAAGGGTAGCACTAATTTTAAGGGGCCTGTGGCGTGGAGTGACCGGCTGCCTTCTGAAATTCCGGATTGCGCAGGATGCCGCCTGGACGCAAGCTGCCACCACTGCAAAGTCAGGCTGGTTTGAGAGTCAGAAATGCCTGCAGCACCCTGCCATCAGAAACCTGAGCTGGTGAGTTACACTTCCCTGTGTAAAGAGCGGCATTGGTGTTCAGGAGGCCCAGGGGCTGTTAGTGGCCGGATGCCTGCTGAAATGCTGCATTGCCAAATACGCCGTGCAGACCCAAGCTGGCACCAGTTCCAACTCCAGCCCTTTGGCCTCGGCACGTGTCTCCTGCCATGTGCCACATGAACCTGGTGTGCTGAGGTTTGCTTACCTGGGAAAAGGGTCAGCATTAGTGTTCAGGGGCCTGTGGCCTGGAGCGACCGGCTGCCTGCTGAAATTCCGCATTGCGCAGGATGCCTCGTGGATCCAAGCTGCCACCACCGCAAGGTCCGGCAGGTTTAAGAGTCACAAATGCCTGCAGCAACCTGCCATCAGGAAACTGAGCTGGTGAGTTACACTTCCTTGTGTAGAGGGTGGCATTTCTCTCCTGTGCCCAGGGGCCCTTAGTGGCCGGCTGCCTGCTGCAATTTCTGCATTGCCAAATACGCCGTGCAGACCCAAGCTGGCACCAGTTCCAACTCCAGCCCTTTGGCCTCGGCACGTGTCTCCTGCCATCTGCCACATGAACCTGGTGTGCTGAGGTTTGCTTACCTGGGAAAAGGGTCAGCACTAGTGTTCAGGGGCCTGTGGCCCTGAGTGACCGGCCGTCTGCCACCTGATGTTCTGCGTTGTGCAGGATGCCTCCCGGACCAAAGTTCCTATCACCAAAAAATCAGGCTGGTTTCAGAGTCCGAAGCGCCTGCAGCAATCTGCCACACCAACCTGGGCTGCTGAGGTTTGCTTACCTGGGAAAAGGGTCAGCACTAGTGTTCAGGGGCCTGTGGCCCGGAGCGACCGGCTGTCTGCTGAATGTCCGCCTTGCGCAGGATGCCTCCTGGACCGACGCTGCAATCTGTGCCGAGTCCAGCTCGTTTGAGATTCCCAAGCGCCTCCATCAATCTGGCACACGAACCTGGGCTGCTGAGGTTTGCTTACCTGGGAAAAGGGTCAGCACTTGTTTTAGGGGCCCTGTGGCCCTGAGTGACCGGCTGTCTGTGACCTGATGTTCTGCGTTGTGCAGGATGCCTCCTGGACCAAAGTTGCTACCACCACAAAATCAGGCTGGTTTCAGAGTCCCAAGCGCCTGCAGCAATCTGCCACACCAACCTGGGCTGCTGAGGTTTGCTTACCTGGGAAAAGGGTCAGCACTAGTGTTCAGGGGCCTGTGGCCCGGAGTGACCGGCTGTCTGCTGAATGTCCGCATTGCGCAGGATGCCTCGTGGATCCAAGCTGCCACCACTGCAAAGTCAGGCTGGTTTCAGAGTCAGAAATGCCTGCAGCACCCTGCCATCAGAAACCTGAGCTGGTGAGTTACACTTAGCTGTGTAAAGGGCGGCATTGGTGTTCAGGAGGCCCAGGGGCCGTTAGTGGCCGGCTGCCTGCTGAAATGCTGCATTGCCAAATACGCCTAGCAGACCCAAGCTGGCACCAGTTCCAACTCCAGCCCTTTGGCCTCGGCACGTGTCTCCTGCCATCTGCCACATGAACCTGGACTGCTGAGTTGTGCTTACCTGGGAAAAGGGTCAGCACTAGTGTTCAGGGGCCTGTGGCCCGGAGTGACCGGCCGTCTGCCACCTGATGTTCTGCGTTGTGCAGGATGCCTCCCGGACCAAAGTTGCTACGACCAAAAAATCAGGCTGGTTTCAGAGTCCCAAGCGCCTCCATCAATCTGGCACACCAACCTGGGCTGCTGAGGTTTGCTTACCTGGGAAAAGGGTCAGCACTAGTGTTCAGGGGCCTGTGGCGTGGAGTGACCGGCTGCCTGCTGAAATTCCGCATTGCGCAGGATGCCTCGTGGACGCAAGCTGCCACCACTGCAAAGTCAGGCTGGTTTGAGAGTCAGAAATGCCTGCAGCACCCTGCCATCAGAAACCTGAGCTGGTGAGTTACACTTAGCTGTGTAAAGGGCGGCATTGGTGTTCAGGAGGCCCAGGGGCTGTTAGTGGCCGGCTGCCTGCTGAAATGCTGCATTGCCAAATATGCCTAGCAGACCCAAGCTGGCACCAGTCCCAACTCCAGCCATTTGACCTCGGCATGTGTCTCCTGCCATCTGCCACATGAACCTGGTGTGCTGAGGTTTGCTTACCTGGGAAAAGGGTCAGCACTAGTGTTCAGGGGCCTGTGGCCCGGAGCGACCGGCTGTCTGCTGAATGTCCGCATTGCGCAGGATGCCTCGTGGATCCAAGCTGCCACCACTGCAAAGTCAGGCTGGTTTGAGAGTCAGAAATGCCTGCAGCAACCTGCCATCAGAAACCTGAACTGGTGAGTTACACTTCCTTGTGTAGATTTGGCATTGGTATTCTGTGCCCAGGGGCCCTTCGTGGCCGTCTGCCTGCTGAAATTCGGTCTTGCGCAGGATGCCTCCGGCATGCAAGCTGCCACCACCTTTTAGTCAGGCAGGCTTGAGAGTCACACATGGCTGCAGCACCCTGCGAACAGAAACCTGAGCTGGTGAGTTACACTTCCTTGTGTAGAGGGTGGCATTTCTCTCGTGTGCCCAGGGGCCCTTAGTGGCCGGCTGCCTGCTGAAATGCTGCATTGCCAAATACGCCGTGCAGACCCAAGCTGGCACCAGTTACAACTCCAGCCCTTTGGCCTTGGCACGTGTCTCCTGCCATGTGCCACATGAACCTGGTGTGCTGAGTTTTGCTTACCTGGGAAAAGGGTCAGCATTAGTGTTCAGGGGCCTGTGGCCCTGAGTGACCGGCCGTCTGCCACCTGATGTTCTGCGTTGTGCAGGATGCCTCCTGGACCAAAGTTGCTACCACCACAAAATCAGGCTGGTTTCAGAGTCCCAAGCGCCTGCAGCAATCTGCCACACCAACCTGGGCTGCTGAGGTTTGCTTACCTGGGAAAAGGGTCAGCACTAGTGTTCAGGGGCCTGTGGCCCGGAGTGACCGGCTGTCTGCTGAATGTCCGCATTGCGCAGGATGCCTCGTGGATCCAAGCTGCCACCACTGCAAAGTCAGGCTGGTTTCAGAGTCAGAAATGCCTGCAGCACCCTGCCATCAGAAACCTGAGCTGGTGAGTTACACTTAGCTGTGTAAACGGCGGCATTGGTGTTCAGGAGGCCCAGGGGCCGTTAGTGGCCGGCTGCCTGCTGAAATGCTGCATTGCCAAATACGCCTAGCAGACCCAAGCTGGCACCAGTTCCAACTCCAGCCCTTTGGCCTCGGCACGTGTCTCCTGCCATCTGCCACATGAACCTGGACTGCTGAGTTGTGCTTACCTGGGAAAAGGGTCAGCACTAGTGTTCAGGGGCCTGTGGCCCGGAGTGACCGGCCGTCTGCCACCTGATGTTCTGCGTTGTGCAGGATGCCTCCCGGACCAAAGTTGCTACGACCAAAAAATCAGGCTGGTTTCAGAGTCCCAAGCGCCTGCAGCAATCTGCCACACCAACCTCGGCTGCTGAGGTTTGCTTACCTGGGAAAAGGGTAGCACTAATTTTAAGGGGCCTGTGGCGTGGAGTGACCGGCTGCCTTCTGAAATTCCGGATTGCGCAGGATGCCGCCTGGACGCAAGCTGCCACCACTGCAAAGTCAGGCTGGTTTGAGAGTCAGAAATGCCTGCAGCACCCTGCCATCAGAAACCTGAGCTGGTGAGTTACACTTCCCTGTGTAAAGAGCGGCATTGGTGTTCAGGAGGCCCAGGGGCTGTTAGTGGCCGGATGCCTGCTGAAATGCTGCATTGCCAAATACGCCGTGCAGACCCAAGCTGGCACCAGTTCCAACTCCAGCCCTTTGGCCTCGGCACGTGTCTCCTGCCATGTGCCACATGAACCTGGTGTGCTGAGGTTTGCTTACCTGGGAAAAGGGTCAGCATTAGTGTTCAGGGGCCTGTGGCCTGGAGCGACCGGCTGCCTGCTGAAATTCCGCATTGCGCAGGATGCCTCGTGGATCCAAGCTGCCACCACCGCAAGGTCCGGCAGGTTTAAGAGTCACAAATGCCTGCAGCAACCTGCCATCAGGAAACTGAGCTGGTGAGTTACACTTCCTTGTGTAGAGGGTGGCATTTCTCTCCTGTGCCCAGGGGCCCTTAGTGGCCGGCTGCCTGCTGCAATTTCTGCATTGCCAAATACGCCGTGCAGACCCAAGCTGGCACCAGTTCCAACTCCAGCCCTTTGGCCTCGGCACGTGTCTCCTGCCATCTGCCACATGAACCTGGTGTGCTGAGGTTTGCTTACCTGGGAAAAGGGTCAGCACTAGTGTTCAGGGGCCTGTGGCCCTGAGTGACCGGCCGTCTGCCACCTGATGTTCTGCGTTGTGCAGGATGCCTCCCGGACCAAAGTTCCTATCACCAAAAAATCAGGCTGGTTTCAGAGTCCGAAGCGCCTGCAGCAATCTGCCACACCAACCTGGGCTGCTGAGGTTTGCTTACCTGGGAAAAGGGTCAGCACTAGTGTTCAGGGGCCTGTGGCCCGGAGCGACCGGCTGTCTGCTGAATGTCCGCCTTGCGCAGGATGCCTCCTGGACCGACGCTGCAATCTGTGCCGAGTCCAGCTCGTTTGAGATTCCCAAGCGCCTCCATCAATCTGGCACACGAACCTGGGCTGCTGAGGTTTGCTTACCTGGGAAAAGGGTCAGCACTTGTTTTAGGGGCCCTGTGGCCCTGAGTGACCGGCTGTCTGTGACCTGATGTTCTGCGTTGTGCAGGATGCCTCCTGGACCAAAGTTGCTACCACCACAAAATCAGGCTGGTTTCAGAGTCCCAAGCGCCTGCAGCAATCTGCCACACCAACCTGGGCTGCTGAGGTTTGCTTACCTGGGAAAAGGGTCAGCACTAGTGTTCAGGGGCCTGTGGCCCGGAGTGACCGGCTGTCTGCTGAATGTCCGCATTGCGCAGGATGCCTCGTGGATCCAAGCTGCCACCACTGCAAAGTCAGGCTGGTTTCAGAGTCAGAAATGCCTGCAGCACCCTGCCATCAGAAACCTGAGCTGGTGAGTTACACTTAGCTGTGTAAAGGGCGGCATTGGTGTTCAGGAGGCCCAGGGGCCGTTAGTGGCCGGCTGCCTGCTGAAATGCTGCATTGCCAAATACGCCTAGCAGACCCAAGCTGGCACCAGTTCCAACTCCAGCCCTTTGGCCTCGGCACGTGTCTCCTGCCATCTGCCACATGAACCTGGACTGCTGAGTTGTGCTTACCTGGGAAAAGGGTCAGCACTAGTGTTCAGGGGCCTGTGGCCCGGAGTGACCGGCTGTCTGCTGAATGTCCGCATTGCGCAGGATGCCTCCTGGACCTACGCTGCAATCTGTGCCGAGTCCAGCTCGTTTGAGAGTCCCAAGCGCCTCCATCAATCTGGCACACGAACCTGGGCTGCTGAGGTTTGCTTACCTGGGAAAAGGGTCAGCACTAGTGTTCAGGGGCCTGTGGCGTGGAGTGACCGGCTGCCTGCTGAAATTCCGCATTGCGCAGGATGCCTCGTGGATCCAAGCTGCCACCACTGCAAAGTCAGGCTGGTTTCAGAGTCAGAAATGCCTGCAGCACCCTGCCATCAGAAACCTGAGCTGGTGAGTTACACTTAGCTGTGTAAACGGCGGCATTGGTGTTCAGGAGGCCCAGGGGCCGTTAGTGGCCGGCTGCCTGCTGAAATGCTGCATTGCCAAATACGCCTAGCAGACCCAAGCTGGCACCAGTTCCAACTCCAGCCCTTTGGCCTCGGCACGTGTCTCCTGCCATCTGCCACATGAACCTGGACTGCTGAGTTGTGCTTACCTGGGAAAAGGGTCAGCACTAGTGTTCAGGGGCCTGTGGCCCGGAGTGACCGGCCGTCTGCCACCTGATGTTCTGCGTTGTGCAGGATGCCTCCCGGACCAAAGTTGCTACGACCAAAAAATCAGGCTGGTTTCAGAGTCCCAAGCGCCTGCAGCAATCTGCCACACCAACCTCGGCTGCTGAGGTTTGCTTACCTGGGAAAAGGGTAGCACTAATTTTAAGGGGCCTGTGGCGTGGAGTGACCGGCTGCCTTCTGAAATTCCGGATTGCGCAGGATGCCGCCTGGACGCAAGCTGCCACCACTGCAAAGTCAGGCTGGTTTGAGAGTCAGAAATGCCTGCAGCACCCTGCCATCAGAAACCTGAGCTGGTGAGTTACACTTCCCTGTGTAAAGAGCGGCATTGGTGTTCAGGAGGCCCAGGGGCTGTTAGTGGCCGGATGCCTGCTGAAATGCTGCATTGCCAAATACGCCGTGCAGACCCAAGCTGGCACCAGTTCCAACTCCAGCCCTTTGGCCTCGGCACGTGTCTCCTGCCATGTGCCACATGAACCTGGTGTGCTGAGGTTTGCTTACCTGGGAAAAGGGTCAGCATTAGTGTTCAGGGGCCTGTGGCCTGGAGCGACCGGCTGCCTGCTGAAATTCCGCATTGCGCAGGATGCCTCGTGGATCCAAGCTGCCACCACCGCAAGGTCCGGCAGGTTTAAGAGTCACAAATGCCTGCAGCAACCTGCCATCAGGAAACTGAGCTGGTGAGTTACACTTCCTTGTGTAGAGGGTGGCATTTCTCTCCTGTGCCCAGGGGCCCTTAGTGGCCGGCTGCCTGCTGCAATTTCTGCATTGCCAAATACGCCGTGCAGACCCAAGCTGGCACCAGTTCCAACTCCAGCCCTTTGGCCTCGGCACGTGTCTCCTGCCATCTGCCACATGAACCTGGTGTGCTGAGGTTTGCTTACCTGGGAAAAGGGTCAGCACTAGTGTTCAGGGGCCTGTGGCCCTGAGTGACCGGCCGTCTGCCACCTGATGTTCTGCGTTGTGCAGGATGCCTCCCGGACCAAAGTTCCTATCACCAAAAAATCAGGCTGGTTTCAGAGTCCGAAGCGCCTGCAGCAATCTGCCACACCAACCTGGGCTGCTGAGGTTTGCTTACCTGGGAAAAGGGTCAGCACTAGTGTTCAGGGGCCTGTGGCCCGGAGCGACCGGCTGTCTGCTGAATGTCCGCCTTGCGCAGGATGCCTCCTGGACCGACGCTGCAATCTGTGCCGAGTCCAGCTCGTTTGAGATTCCCAAGCGCCTCCATCAATCTGGCACACGAACCTGGGCTGCTGAGGTTTGCTTACCTGGGAAAAGGGTCAGCACTTGTTTTAGGGGCCCTGTGGCCCTGAGTGACCGGCTGTCTGTGACCTGATGTTCTGCGTTGTGCAGGATGCCTCCTGGACCAAAGTTGCTACCACCACAAAATCAGGCTGGTTTCAGAGTCCCAAGCGCCTGCAGCAATCTGCCACACCAACCTGGGCTGCTGAGGTTTGCTTACCTGGGAAAAGGGTCAGCACTAGTGTTCAGGGGCCTGTGGCCCGGAGTGACCGGCTGTCTGCTGAATGTCCGCATTGCGCAGGATGCCTCGTGGATCCAAGCTGCCACCACTGCAAAGTCAGGCTGGTTTCAGAGTCAGAAATGCCTGCAGCACCCTGCCATCAGAAACCTGAGCTGGTGAGTTACACTTAGCTGTGTAAAGGGCGGCATTGGTGTTCAGGAGGCCCAGGGGCCGTTAGTGGCCGGCTGCCTGCTGAAATGCTGCATTGCCAAATACGCCTAGCAGACCCAAGCTGGCACCAGTTCCAACTCCAGCCCTTTGGCCTCGGCACGTGTCTCCTGCCATCTGCCACATGAACCTGGACTGCTGAGTTGTGCTTACCTGGGAAAAGGGTCAGCACTAGTGTTCAGGGGCCTGTGGCCCGGAGTGACCGGCTGTCTGCTGAATGTCCGCATTGCGCAGGATGCCTCCTGGACCTACGCTGCAATCTGTGCCGAGTCCAGCTCGTTTGAGAGTCCCAAGCGCCTCCATCAATCTGGCACACGAACCTGGGCTGCTGAGGTTTGCTTACCTGGGAAAAGGGTCAGCACTAGTGTTCAGGGGCCTGTGGCGTGGAGTGACCGGCTGCCTGCTGAAATTCCGCATTGCGCAGGATGCCTCGTGGACGCAAGCTGCCACCACTGCAAAGTCAGGCTGGTTTGAGAGTCAGAAATGCCTGCAGCACCCTGCCATCAGAAACCTGAGCTGGTGAGTTACACTTAGCTGTGTAAAGGGCGGCATTGGTGTTCAGGAGGCCCAGGGGCTGTTAGTGGCCGGCTGCCTGCTGAAATGCTGCATTGCCAAATATGCCTAGCAGACCCAAGCTGGCACCAGTCCCAACTCCAGCCATTTGACCTCGGCACGTGTCTCCTGCCATCTGCCACATGAACCTGGTGTGCTGAGGTTTGCTTACCTGGGAAAAGGGTCAGCACTAGTGTTCAGGGGCCTGTGGCCCGGAGCGACCGGCTGTCTGCTGAATGTCCGCATTGCGCAGGATGCCTCGTGAATCCAAGCTGCCACCTCTGCAAAGTCAGGCTGGTTTGAGAGTCAGAAATGCCTGCAGCAACCTGCCATCAGAAACCTGAACTGGTGAGTTACACTTCCTTGTGTAGATTTGGCATTGGTATTCTGTGCCCAGGGGCCCTTAGTGGCCGTCTGCCTGCTGAAATTCGGCCTTGCGCAGGATGCCTCCGGCATGCAAGCTGCCACCACCTTTTAGTCAGGCAGGCTTGAGAGTCACACATGGCTGCAGCACCCTGCGAACAGAAACCTGAGCTGGTGAGTTACACTTCCTTGTGTAGAGGGTGGCATTTCTCTCGTGTGCCCAGGGGCCCTTAGTGGCCGGCTGCCTGCTGAAATGCTGCATTGCCAAATACGCCTAGCAGACCCAAGCTGGCACCAGTTACAACTCCAGCCCTTTGGCCTTGGCACGTGTCTCCTGCCATGTGCCACATGAACCTGGTGTGCTGAGTTTTGCTTACCTGGGAAAAGGGTCAGCATTAGTGTTCAGGGGCCTGTGGCCCTGAGTGACCGGCCGTCTGCCACCTGATGTTCTGCGTTGTGCAGGATGCCTCCCGGACCAAAGTTGCTACGACCAAAAAATCAGGCTGGTTTCAGAGTCCCAAGCGCCTGCAGCAATCTGCCACACCAACCTGGGCTGCTGAGGTTTGCTTACCTGGGAAAAGGGTCAGCACTAGTGTTCAGGGGCCTGTGGCCCGGAGCGACCGGCTGTCTGCTGAATGTCCGCATTGCGCAGGATGCCGCCTGGACGCAAGCTGCCACCACTGCAAAGTCAGGCTGGTTTCAGAGTCAGAAATGCCTGCAGCACCCTGCCATCAGAAACCTGAGCTGGTGAGTTACACTTAGCTGTGTAAAGGGCGGCATTGGTGTTCAGGAGGCCCAGGGGCCGTTAGTGGCCGGCTGCCTGCTGAAATGCTGCATTGCCAAATACGCCTAGCAGACCCAAGCTGGCACCAGTTCCAACTCCAGCCCTTTGGCCTCGGCACGTGTCTCCTGCCATCTGCCACATGAACCTGGACTGCTGAGTTGTGCTTACCTGGGAAAAGGGTGAGCACTAGTGTTCAGGGGCCTGTGGCCCGGAGTGACCGGCCGTCTGCCACCTGATGTTCTGCGTTGTGCAGGATGCCTCCCGGACCAAAGTTGCTACGACCAAAAAATCAGGCTGGTTTCAGAGTCCCAAGCGCCTGCAGCAATCTGCCACACCAACCTCGGCTGCTGAGGTTTGCTTACCTGGGAAAAGGGTAGCACTAATTTTAAGGGGCCTGTGGCGTGGAGTGACCGGCTGCCTTCTGAAATTCCGCCTTGCGCAGGATGCCTCCTGGACGCAAGCTGCCACCACTGCAAAGTCAGGCTGGTTTGAGAGTCAGAAATGCCTGCAGCACCCTGCCATCAGAAACCTGAGCTGGTGAGTTACACTTAGCTGTGTAAAGGGCGGCATTGGTGTTCAGGAGGCCCAGGGGCTGTTAGTGGCCGGCTGCCTGCTGAAATGCTGCATTGCCAAATATGCCTAGCAGACCCAAGCTGGCACCAGTCCCAACTCCAGCCATTTGACCTCGGCATGTGTCTCCTGCCATCTGCCACATGAACCTGGTGTGCTGAGGTTTGCTTACCTGGGAAAAGGGTCAGCACTAGTGTTCAGGGGCCTGTGGCCCGGAGCGACCGGCTGTCTGCTGAATGTCCGCATTGCGCAGGATGCCTCGTGGATCCAAGCTGCCACCACTGCAAAGTCAGGCTGGTTTGAGAGTCAGAAATGCCTGCAGCAACCTGCCATCAGAAACCTGAACTGGTGAGTTACACTTCCTTGTGTAGATTTGGCATTGGTATTCTGTGCCCAGGGGCCCTTCGTGGCCGTCTGCCTGCTGAAATTCGGTCTTGCGCAGGATGCCTCCGGCATGCAAGCTGCCACCACCTTTTAGTCAGGCAGGCTTGAGAGTCACACATGGCTGCAGCACCCTGCGAACAGAAACCTGAGCTGGTGAGTTACACTTCCTTGTGTAGAGGGTGGCATTTCTCTCGTGTGCCCAGGGGCCCTTAGTGGCCGGCTGCCTGCTGAAATGCTGCATTGCCAAATACGCCGTGCAGACCCAAGCTGGCACCAGTTACAACTCCAGCCCTTTGGCCTTGGCACGTGTCTCCTGCCATGTGCCACATGAACCTGGTGTGCTGAGTTTTGCTTACCTGGGAAAAGGGTCAGCATTAGTGTTCAGGGGCCTGTGGCCCTGAGTGACCGGCCGTCTGCCACCTGATGTTCTGCGTTGTGCAGGATGCCTCCTGGACCAAAGTTGCTACCACCACAAAATCAGGCTGGTTTCAGAGTCCCAAGCGCCTGCAGCAATCTGCCACACCAACCTGGGCTGCTGAGGTTTGCTTACCTGGGAAAAGGGTCAGCACTAGTGTTCAGGGGCCTGTGGCCCGGAGTGACCGGCTGTCTGCTGAATGTCCGCATTGCGCAGGATGCCTCGTGGATCCAAGCTGCCACCACTGCAAAGTCAGGCTGGTTTCAGAGTCAGAAATGCCTGCAGCACCCTGTGATCAGAAACCTGAGCTGGTGAGTTACACTTAGCTGTGTAAACGGCGGCATTGGTGTTCAGGAGGCCCAGGGGCCGTTAGTGGCCGGCTGCCTGCTGAAATGCTGCATTGCCAAATACGCCTAGCAGACCCAAGCTGGCACCAGTTCCAACTCCAGCCCTTTGGCCTCGGCACGTGTCTCCTGCCATCTGCCACATGAACCTGGACTGCTGAGTTGTGCTTACCTGGGAAAAGGGTCAGCACTAGTGTTCAGGGGCCTGTGGCCCGGAGTGACCGGCCGTCTGCCACCTGATGTTCTGCGTTGTGCAGGATGCCTCCCGGACCAAAGTTGCTACGACCAAAAAATCAGGCTGGTTTCAGAGTCCCAAGCGCCTGCAGCAATCTGCCACACCAACCTGGGCTGCTGAGGTTTGCTTACCTGGGAAAAGGGTAGCACTAATTTTAAGGGGCCTGTGGCGTGGAGTGACCGGCTGCCTTCTGAAATTCCGGATTGCGCAGGATGCCGCCTGGACGCAAGCTGCCACCACTGCAAAGTCAGGCTGGTTTGAGAGTCAGAAATGCCTGCAGCACCCTGCCATCAGAAACCTGAGCTGGTGAGTTACACTTCCCTGTGTAAAGAGCGGCATTGGTGTTCAGGAGGCCCAGGGGCTGTTAGTGGCCGGATGCCTGCTGAAATGCTGCATTGCCAAATACGCCGTGCAGACCCAAGCTGGCACCAGTTCCAACTCCAGCCCTTTGGCCTCGGCACGTGTCTCCTGCCATGTGCCACATGAACCTGGTGTGCTGAGGTTTGCTTACCTGGGAAAAGGGTCAGCATTAGTGTTCAGGGGCCTGTGGCCTGGAGCGACCGGCTGCCTGCTGAAATTCCGCATTGCGCAGGATGCCTCGTGGATCCAAGCTGCCACCACCGCAAGGTCCGGCAGGTTTAAGAGTCACAAATGCCTGCAGCAACCTGCCATCAGGAAACTGAGCTGGTGAGTTACACTTCCTTGTGTAGAGGGTGGCATTTCTCTCCTGTGCCCAGGGGCCCTTAGTGGCCGGCTGCCTGCTGCAATTTCTGCATTGCCAAATACGCCGTGCAGACCCAAGCTGGCACCAGTTCCAACTCCAGCCCTTTGGCCTCGGCACGTGTCTCCTGCCATCTGCCACATGAACCTGGTGTGCTGAGGTTTGCTTACCTGGGAAAAGGGTCAGCACTAGTGTTCAGGGGCCTGTGGCCCTGAATGACCGGCCGTCTGCCACCTGATGTTCTGCGTTGTGCAGGATGCCTCCCGGACCAAAGTTCCTATCACCAAAAAATCAGGCTGGTTTCAGAGTCCGAAGCGCCTGCAGCAATCTGCCACACCAACCTGGGCTGCTGAGGTTTGCTTACCTGGGAAAAGGGTCAGCACTAGTGTTCAGGGGCCTGTGGCCCGGAGCGACCGGCTGTCTGCTGAATGTCCGCCTTGCGCAGGATGCCTCCTGGACCGACGCTGCAATCTGTGCCGAGTCCAGCTCGTTTGAGATTCCCAAGCGCCTCCATCAATCTGGCACACGAACCTGGGCTGCTGAGGTTTGCTTACCTGGGAAAAGGGTCAGCACTTGTTTTAGGGGCCCTGTGGCCCTGAGTGACCGGCTGTCTGTGACCTGATGTTCTGCGTTGTGCAGGATGCCTCCTGGACCAAAGTTGCTACCACCACAAAATCAGGCTGGTTTCAGAGTCCCAAGCGCCTGCAGCAATCTGCCACACCAACCTGGGCTGCTGAGGTTTGCTTACCTGGGAAAAGGGTCAGCACTATTGTTCAGGGGCCTGTGGCCCGGAGTGACCGGCTGTCTGCTGAATGTCCGCATTGCGCAGGATGCCTCGTGGATCCAAGCTGCCACCACTGCAAAGTCAGGCTGGTTTCAGAGTCAGAAATGCCTGCAGCACCCTGCCATCAGAAACCTGAGCTGGTGAGTTACACTTAGCTGTGTAAAGGGCGGCATTGGTGTTCAGGAGGCCCAGGGGCCGTTAGTGGCCGGCTGCCTGCTGAAATGCTGCATTGCCAAATACGCCTGGCAGACCCAAGCTGGCACCAGTTCCAACTCCAGCCCTTTGGCCTCGGCACGTGTCTCCTGCCATCTGCCACATGAACCTGGACTGCTGAGTTGTGCTTACCTGGGAAAAGGGTCAGCACTAGTGTTCAGGGGCCTGTGGCCCGGAGTGACCGGCTGTCTGCTGAATGTCCGCATTGCGCAGGATGCCTCCTGGACCTACGCTGCAATCTGTGCCGAGTCCAGCTCGTTTGAGAGTCCCAAGCGCCTCCATCAATCTGGCACACGAACCTGGGCTGCTGAGGTTTGCTTACCTGGGAAAAGGGTCAGCACTAGTGTTCAGGGGCCTGTGGCGTGGAGTGACCGGCTGCCTGCTGAAATTCCGCATTGCGCAGGATGCCTCGTGGATCCAAGCTGCCACCACTGCAAAGTCAGGCTGGTTTGAGAGTCAGAAATGCCTGCAGCACCCTGTGATCAGAAACCTGAGCTGGTGAGTTACACTTAGCTGTGTAAAGGGCGGCATTGGTGTTCAGGAGGCCCAGGGGCCGTTAGTGGCCGGCTGCCTGCTGAAATGCTGCATTGCCAAATACGCCTAGCAGACCCAAGCTGGCACCAGTTCCAACTCCAGCCCTTTGGCCTCGGCACGTGTCTCCTGCCATCTGCCACATGAACCTGGACTGCTGAGTTGTGCTTACCTGGGAAAAGGGTCAGCACTAGTGTTCAGGGGCCTGTGGCCCGGAGTGACCGGCCATCTGCCACCTGATGTTCTGCGTTGTGCAGGATGCCTCCCGGACCAAAGTTGCTACGACCAAAAAATCAGGCTGGTTTCAGAGTCCCAAGCGCCTGCAGCAATCTGCCACACCAACCTGGGCTACTGAGGTTTGCTTACCTGGGAAAAGGGTAGCACTAATTTTAAGGGGCCTGTGGCGTGGAGTGACCGGCTGCCTTCTGAAATTCCGCCTTGCGCAGGATGCCTCCTGGACGCAAGCTGCCACCACTGCAAAGTCAGGCTGGTTTGAGAGTCAGAAATGCCTGCAGCACCCTGCCATCAGAAACCTGAGCTGGTGAGTTACACTTAGCTGTGTAAAGGGCGGCATTGGTGTTCAGGAGGCCCAGGGGCTGTTAGTGGCCGGCTGCCTGCTGAAATGCTGCATTGCCAAATATGCCTAGCAGACCCAAGCTGGCACCAGTCCCAACTCCAGCCATTTGACCTCGGCACGTGTCTCCTGCCATCTGCCACATGAACCTGGTGTGCTGAGGTTTGCTTACCTGGGAAAAGGGTCAGCACTAGTGTTCAGGGGCCTGTGGCCCGGAGCGACCGGCTGTCTGCTGAATGTCCGCATTGCGCAGGATGCCTCGTGAATCCAAGCTGCCACCACTGCAAAGTCAGGCTGGTTTGAGAGTCAGAAATGCCTGCAGCAACCTGCCATCAGAAACCTGAACTGGTGAGTTACACTTCCTTGTGTAGATTTGGCATTGGTATTCTGTGCCCAGGGGCCCTTAGTGGCCGTCTGCCTGCTGAAATTCGGCCTTGCGCAGGGTGCCTCTGGCATGCAAGCTGCCACCACCTTTTAGTCAGGCAGGCTTGAGAGTCACACATGGCTGCAGCACCCTGCGAACAGAAACCTGAGCTGGTGAGTTACACTTCCTTGTGTAGAGGGTGGCATTTCTCTCGTGTGCCCAGGGGCCCTTAGTGGCCGGCTGCCTGCTGAAATGCTGCATTGCCAAATACGCCGTGCAGACCCAAGCTGGCACCAGTTACAACTCCAGCCCTTTGGCCTCGGCACGTGTCTCCTGCCATGTGCCACATGAACCTGGTGTGCTGAGTTTTGCTTACCTGGGAAAAGGGTCAGCATTAGTGTTCAGGGGCCTGTGGCCCTGAGTGACCGGCTGTCTGTGACCTGATGTTCTGCGTTGTGCAGGATGCCTCCTGGACCAAAGTTGCTACCACCACAAAATCAGGCTGGTTTCAGAGTCCCAAGCGCCTGCAGCAATCTGCCACACCAACCTGGGCTGCTGAGGTTTGCTTACCTGGGAAAAGGGTCAGCACTAGTGTTCAGGGGCCTGTGGCCCGGAGTGACCGGCTGTCTGCTGAATGTCCGCATTGCGCAGGATGCCTCGTGGATCCAAGCTGCCACCACTGCAAAGTCAGGCTGGTTTCAGAGTCAGAAATGCCTGCAGCACCCTGCCATCAGAAACCTGAGCTGGTGAGTTACACTTAGCTGTGTAAAGGGCGGCATTGGTGTTCAGGAGGCCCAGGGGCCGTTAGTGGCCGGCTGCCTGCTGAAATGCTGCATTGCCAAATACGCCTAGCAGACCCAAGCTGGCACCAGTTCCAACTCCAGCCCTTTGGCCTCGGCACGTGTCTCCTGCCATCTGCCACATGAACCTGGACTGCTGAGTTGTGCTTACCTGGGAAAAGGGTGAGCACTAGTGTTCAGGGGCCTGTGGCCCGGAGTGACCGGCCGTCTGCCACCTGATGTTCTGCGTTGTGCAGGATGCCTCCCGGACCAAAGTTGCTACGACCAAAAAATCAGGCTGGTTTCAGAGTCCCAAGCGCCTGCAGCAATCTGCCACACCAACCTGGACTGCTGAGGTTTGCTTACCTGGGAAAAGGGTAGCACTAATTTTAAGGGGCCTGTGGCGTGGAGTGACCGGCTGCCTTCTGAAATTCCACCTTGCACAGGATGCCTCCTGGACGCAAGCTGCCACCACTGCAAAGTCAGGCTGGTTTGAGAGTCAGAAATGCCTGCAGCACCCTGCCATCAGAAACCTGAGCTGGTGAGTTACACTTAGCTGTGTAAAGGGCGGCATTGGTGTTCAGGAGGCCCAGGGGCTGTTAGTGGCCGGCTGCCTGCTGAAATGCTGCATTGCCAAATATGCCTAGCAGACCCAAGCTGGCACCAGTCCCAACTCCAGCCATTTGACCTCGGCACGTGTCTCCTGCCATCTGCCACATGAACCTGGTGTGCTGAGGTTTGCTTACCTGGGAAAAGGGTCAGCACTAGTGTTCAGGGGCCTGTGGCCCGGAGCGACCGGCTGTCTGCTGAATGTCCGCATTGCGCAGGATGCCTCGTGAATCCAAGCTGCCACCACTGCAAAGTCAGGCTGGTTTGAGAGTCAGAAATGCCTGCAGCAACCTGCCATCAGAAACCTGAACTGGTGAGTTACACTTCCTTGTGTAGATTTGGCATTGGTATTCTGTGCCCAGGGGCCCTTAGTGGCCGTCTGCCTGCTGAAATTCGGCCTTGCGCAGGATGCCTCTGGCATGCAAGCTGCCACCACCTTTTAGTCAGGCAGGCTTGAGAGTCACACATGGCTGCAGCACCCTGCGAACAGAAACCTGAGCTGGTGAGTTACACTTCCTTGTGTAGAGGGTGGCATTTCTCTCGTGTGCCCAGGGGCCCTTAGTGGCCGGCTGCCTGCTGAAATGCTGCATTGCCAAATACGCCGTGAAGACCCAAGCTGGCACCAGTTACAACTCCAGCCCTTTGGCCTTGGCACGTGTCTCCTGCCATGTGCCACATGAACCTGGTGTGCTGAGTTTTGCTTACCTGGGAAAAGGGTCAGCATTAGTGTTCAGGGGCCTGTGGCCCTGAGTGACCGGCCGTCTGTGACCTGATGTTCTGCGTTGTGCAGGATGCCTCCTGGACCAAAGTTGCTACCACCACAAAATCAGGCTGGTTTCAGAGTCCCAAGCGCCTGCAGCAATCTGCCACACCAACCTCGGCTGCTGAGGTTTGCTTACCTGGGAAAAGGGTAGCACTAATTTTAAGGGGCCTGTGGCGTGGAGTGACCGGCTGCCTTCTGAAATTCCGCCTTGCGCAGGATGCCTCCTGGACGCAAGCTGCCACCACTGCAAAGTCAGGCTGGTTTGAGAGTCAGAAATGCCTGCAGCACCCTGCCATCAGAAACCTGAGCTGGTGAGTTACACTTAGCTGTGTAAAGGGCGGCATTGTTGTTCAGGAGGCCCAGGGGCTGTTAGTGGCTGGCTGCCTGCTGAAATGCTGCATTGCCAAATACGCCTAGCAGACCCAAGCTGGCACCAGTTCCAACTCCAGCCATTTGACCTCGGCACGTGTCTCCTGCCATCTGCCACATGAACCTGGTGTGCTAAGGTACTATTGCTATTTACCATCAGGAACCTAGTCTCTTGCATTTTCTTTCCAGGGCAAAGAGCCGGCTTTCGTGTTTGGGGGCCTGTGGCCCGGAGCAGCCGTCCGGCTGCTAAAATTCTGCATTGCACCAGATGCCTTGCAGACCCAAGCTAGCGCCAGTGAACACTCAGGCTGCATTAACAGTATCAAGTGTCTTCTGCAAAGGGACACCAGGAATCTGGACCGGTTACTTTTGTTTACCTAGGAAAAGGGCTGGCATTTTTGTTAAGGGCTCAGGCGCCACCAGCTCAGCCGACTCCTCATATTTTGCAGTGCATAGCATGCCTCTAAAGCCCGCACCAGCACCACTCCAAAATCCGGCTGCGTGGTCATTGCCAAGCGCCTCCTGTGAATCCGGGCCGGTGAGTTTTGCTCGCCAGGGAAAAGGGCCGGTGTTTGTGTTCACGGGCCATAGCCCAGAGCGGTGTCCTGCCTGCTGAAATTCTATTTTGTGAAACATCCCTTCCAGGTCCAAGCTGGCAGCAGTGATAACTCAAGGTAATTTGGTGGTGACAAGTGCCCCTTGCAAACTACCTTTCTGAACCCAGGCTAGTTAGTTTTCTTTGTCAGGGACAAGGGCCAGCACCGGTGTTTAGAAGTCTATGGCCCAGAGCGGGCAGCCGCTTGCTGAAAATTGTGCATCGAGCCAGATGTCTCCCAGACACAAGCCGCCACCACTGTAAAGTCAGGTTGCTTTGTGAGTCTTAAGCACCTCCTGAAAACCTTCCCCAGCTGTCCCTTGTTGTTAAGGGTTTTTATTAACGGCAAAAAATCTGTTTTTTCATTGCTGGAGGGATTTAAATTGAGGAGAACCCTTTTTTTCCCAGTATTTTTGGCGAATAAATTTTAGGGTAGAATTGATTTATTTGCCATTTTATCAGTTTCAGCAGAGATAACTGCCCCGAATTCTGATTTTTACAGGTTCCCTGGAAGGAAGCTCTGTCTTTTTCAGCATTTTTAGAATTTAAATATTCATTGCTGGCCACTTTCTTCTGTGCCTTTGGCCCAGCTATCTTAGACAAGAACGAAACTGGCGTGCATTTAACACGTAAGCCGCCGAGGAGGTTTTTTTTCTCATTTTTCTTTCTAATGTAGATAGGCCTAATTAGGAGTTCCCATGAGACTTAGGCTATTCATGTCATTATCACTCTTGTTCATCCTACTTAGTCATACTTGATGTTCTACCTAGCAACCACCAAAGAATAATCATGTAAGGTATCAGCAAATTACCCCATTTATGCACCTATGTAACCTTAACACAAAGTTTTATGTCTTACCAGTTTTTTCTTCACCTGCTGCAAGTAGTCATTGAGGAAAAGACAACCACTGTTGTTTCTCTGAAGAGTTTTCTTCTATAACAAACCCGTTACTCCCCTTGAATCCGAGTCAGAGGAGCCAAACTGCTGCATCTGCTCTGAGGGATTTTATACCCGGTGGGATTAGTCCCCTCCCTTTTCCCAGGCATCATGGGAATGAGAGGCGGGCACCATCAGGGGTATATTAACCCCAGCCTTGGCTGAGGGGCTTCATTCCCTCCCTGGGATGAGCTGGGGTAAGAGCTCTCTTATCATTTCAGTGAAGAGGCTTTTTCAGCTCATCTCAACTTGTTTCCAGCAAGCAGGTGTTCCTGGGCATTTGAAGCAACAGAGGCTTGGAAAATACTGTGAAGAAAAACTACGAAATACAGGGAGTATTTAAGTTTGTGATTTTGGGTTTTGTGTTTAGGGGTGATGAAGCGCATTTGTGTTTTCTGGTTTTGTTCTCATTATGGTTTTTTATTGTTTATTGGAGGAGTGCAGCTTTCAGAGATTCCAGGTGGTGTCAATTCCATTACTTTTTTCAGCATATTACTTCTGTGACAAGGGGCATCTTCCCAGTGTCCAAGAATATGTTTGAGATTAAGGCCTCAGGTGACTTGAGGATTGTGAGTAGGACAAGGGAGGGTGAGCAGGAATCCAGTTGGGAGTTCTTGAGGGGGGGCTTGAAGGCAGCAGGGTGAGAAAGGGTGTTTATTTGAGGGCACCCCCACTACAGGTTTTTCAGAAACATAGCAGAGACATTCTCATGTCTCCTTCACAAAGATCATCCACTGCACTCACAGGAATGCCATTTAATTTTGCTTTTTCCAAATTGAGGTGCCACTTGTAATAGAAGCCACAGCCTTGGAGTCAGGATGAACTTGGAGCCTGAAAGAGCCAGGCACACTCAGGAGAGCACAAGTAGTTCCCTTGCTGGGATTTGGCCCACCTAACTCTGTATTTAAACTTTGGATTTGTTTTTTTTCTCTTGTAGTTGACCGAAAGGATATCAGGTCATCACAGGGCCATCCGAGGCAGACTCATTTCAGGTGCCACCTGGGTTCCCGTCACTGCTGATCATCCAAAAGATAAGTTGGGGGCCGCAGCTTGGAGATGAGAGGGTAGAAGATTGGGAGTTAATGGACAGATTTACAAGTTAGCTGAGGGCAAAGCAATCTTCTTCACAAGGGGGTTTTAGGACAGCTAGAGGAGGAGGCTATACTTTTGATGGCAGCTTTCAGGCGGGCAGTGCAGAACAGCTCTGGTTTGTGTCGTGGTTTCCGGTGTGCCGTGTTCCCTAGGGTGACTTTGGGGTCCCTTTTGCCTTCTTCCCTCGAGGCCCTCACCACAAGCATGATGTGTGGTGTTTGATGTCCCCCTGTTTGTCACGTTCTGTGTCACGGGTGTCTGCACACATATGGGTGCCGGAGCTGGTCTGCCCTGCCGCACGGCCAGCTGCAATGGGACAAGCCCTGGGGAGTGTAAATTTGTAATGGAGGCTGTACTTGGGCTCTAGATGCTATTCCTAGATGGACCTAAGGTGTTTGCAGCTTGTGAGTTATCCTGGTGGTGTTTGACACATGTTCTAACTTTCTTTCAGGTGCAGATGCATTGCATCCATGGCAGAGGGTCAGAGTTAGCAGGTGCCGGGCCTTCCTAGGAGCAGGGTGAGTAGCAGACTGGTGGGGTTTTGGCCGATGGGGTGCCAAGATCAGGCACTGATGTTTGGTTCTCTTTAATCTAGCTGTCTGAGAGACACCAGCCCGGTGACAGCAGGACCTTCCCAGCTGACGAGGTGGCCTTTCTTTGCACCTGACACGGACCGGCATCCCCACATGTCTGAGAGATAAGTAGAGGGCTATGACCCACAGAGGGGATGAAGGCAGGGTGCTGGTTTGGGAATTACTGGCAGGGGTTTTTGAGTCCAATTTGGCGGTGGGGGGGTGTCCATGAAGTGGCCCCTTAGGCCCCATGAAAGCCAAGTCTCACCTTTGATCACAGTGCTGAGGTGTTCAGGGCAGAGCAGTCCCGGTGTGTCTGGTGTCACTTGTCTGCTGTGCATTATGTGTTGTTTGTGTATCTCCTGTCTTTTACCTTAGCACATTGAGGGGCCTGTCAGAAACCTTGGCATCATTGTTAGCATCTGTGATCTCTGCATTCCTTGGCCTGGCACCCAGGCCATAGAACTTTTGACTCGGGAGCTCAGACAGGTATCAGACTCTCTTCTGTCTTTGGAAGCATCCAGTCAGATGTCTTGTTCTGAGCTGTACGGACAGCTGTGCCCCACCTGGATCCATTATGGTGGATTAGGGCTTGAAAGAATGTGAGGGCAGGCAGAGGATTCTGACCATAGGATTCCTAGGCATCCATCTTTGAATGATTGATTCCAAGAACAGTAGTTAGCATCTTCTTCCTCCAGTGTTCTCTGAGCCTCATCAGGTCACCATTGGTCTCAGGTGGGTCATCTCCTTTTGCATTCTCTCAGTCCTTTCAGCCATTTTCCTGGCCTAGAGGTTTCTGTCTGTGTTGTGTCCCTGTTGTCTGTCACGTCCTGTCCTGTGTCACGGGTGTCAGCACACATTTGTGCCGGGGCTGCTCTGCCCTGCCGCATAGCCTGGTGCAATAGGAGAGGGCCCGGGGACTTGGAATGTGTAATGTGGGGTGCAGGTGGACTCCGGATGGGATTTGTAGATGGATACGGGATCTCTGGAGCTCTTAAGTTATCCTGCAACAGTGTGACTCTTGTCCTAACTTTTTTTTCAGATTCAGATGGATAAAATCTCTGTCAGAGGGCCCCATCCTGGGTGACGAGATTCCCCCGAGCAGGTGAGGCATCATTTTTCTCTGCAGCAGAAGCGTTCTGATGACTTTATTACAGCACTGGTCTTTTTCTTTTGTTTTAGGAAATAAATCTGGCTACCAGCAGTCAAGGTGAGCAGTGCAGAGAAGTACTTGTTACTGCTGAGCTGTCAATGTGTGCTGCAGCTCTAAGTTTCCATTCCTGTTTTTACCCTTTAGGCAATCCACTCGGAGCATGCTAGGCCTCTGTAACCACCCGCCCGATGCACTGGGTTTCCGGCTCATGTGAGCCCTGTGGATATATTACAGGACCTGGTGATGAAGCCCTGAATTTTCTACTTAATGGTGTCATCTGTGTGGCCTTCGGCAGCTGCCACAATGTTGTTGTGAGTTGGGGAAATAGGGAGCAGGAGCGTGGGTTTGTTCATGTTTCAGCCCTGGGAAATCATTTCATCTGTTTTTAACCAGGTGTCTCCTGTGACGACGGCCTCGGTCTCTGAGCATGTCCGATGAGTGTGTGGCCCGAGTAGCTGTGCCTTTCTAGGAGCACCGTGAGTAGCAGAAGGGTGGGGTTTTGGGCACTAGGCTGCCAGCATCAGGCACTGATATTTGGTTTTCTTTACTACAGCTGTGTGAGTGACACCAGCCCGGTGGCAGCAGGACCTTCCCAGCTGACGAGGTGGCCTTTCTTTGCACCTGACATGGACCATCATCCCCCGATATCTGAGAGATAAGTAGAGGGCTATGACCCACAGAGGGGATGAAGGCAGGGTGCTGGTTTGGGAATTACTGGCAGGGGTTTTTGAGTCCAATTTGGCGGTGGGGGGGTGTCCATGAAGTGGCACCTTAGGCCCCATGAAAGCCAAGTCTCACCTTTGATCACAGTGCTGAGGTGTTCAGGGCAGAGCAGTCCCGGTGTGTCTGGTGTCACTTGTCTGCTGTGCATTATGTGTTGTTTGTGTATCTCCTGTCTTTTACCTTAGCACATTGAGGGGCCTGTCAGAAACCTTGGCATCATTGTTAGCATCTGTGATCTCTGCATTCCTTGGCCTGGCACCCAGGCCATAGAACTTTTGACCCGGGAGCTCAGACAGGTATCAGACTCTCTTCTGTCTTTGGAAGCATCCAGTCAGATGTCTTGTTCTGAGCTGTACGGACAGCTGTGCCCCACCTGGATCCATTATGGTGGATTAGGGCTTGAAAGAATGTGAGGGCAGGCAGAGGATTCTGACCATAGGATTCCTAGGCATCCATCTTTGAATGATTGATTCCAAGAACAGTAGTTAGCATCTTCTTCCTCCAGTGTTCTCTGAGCCTCATCAGGTCACCATTGGTCTCAGGTGGGTCATCTCCTTTTGCATTCTCTCAGTCCTTGCAGCCATTTTCCTGGCCTAGAGGTTTCTGTCTGTGTTGTGTCCCCGTTGTCTGTCACGTCCTGTCCTGTGTCACGGGTGTCAGCACACATTTGTGCCGGGGCTGCTCTGCCCTGCCGCATAGCCTGGTGCAATAGGAGAGGGCCCGGGGACTTGGAATGTGTAATGTGGGGTGCAGGTGGACTCCGGATGGGATTTGTAGATGGATACGGGATCTCTGGAGCTCTTAAGTTATCCTGCAACAGTGTGACTCTTGTCCTAACTTTTTTTTCAGATTCAGATGGATAAAATCTCTGTCAGAGGGCCCCATCCTGGGTGACGAGATTCCCCCGAGCAGGTGAGGCATCATTTTTCTCTGCAGCAGAAGCGTTCTGATGACTTTATTACAGCACTGGTCTTTTTCTTTTGTTTTAGGAAATAAATCTGGCTACCAGCAGTCAAGGTGAGCAGTGCAGAGAAGTACTTGTTACTGCTGAGCTGTCAATGTGTGCTGCAGCTCTAAGTTTCCATTCCTGTTTTTACCCTTTAGGCAATCCACTCGGAGCATGCTAGGCCTCTGTAACCACCCGCCCGATGCACTGGGTTTCCGGCTCATGTGAGCCCTGTGGATATATTACAGGACCTGGTGATGAAGCCCTGAATTTTCTACTTAATGGTGTCATCTGTGTGGCCTTCGGCAGCTGCCACAATGTTGTTGTGAGTTGGGGAAATAGGGAGCAGGAGCGTGGGTTTGTTCATGTTTCAGCCCTGGGAAATCATTTCATCTGTTTTTAACCAGGTGTCTCCTGTGACGACGGCCTCGGTCTCTGAGCATGTCCGATGAGTGTGTGGCCCGAGTAGCTGTGCCTTTCTAGGAGCACCGTGAGTAGCAGAAGGGTGGGGTTTTGGGCACTAGGCTGCCAGCATCAGGCACTGATATTTGGTTTTCTTTACTACAGCTGTGTGAGTGACACCAGCCCGGTGGCAGCAGGACCTTCCCAGCTGACGAGGTGGCCTTTCTTTGCACCTGACATGGACCATCATCCCCCGATATCTGAGAGATAAGTAGAGGGCTATGACCCACAGAGGGGATGAAGGCAGGGTGCTGGTTTGGGAATTACTGGCAGGGGTTTTTGAGTCCAATTTGGCGGTGGGGGGGTGTCCATGAAGTGGCACCTTAGGCCCCATGAAAGCCAAGTCTCACCTTTGATCACAGTGCTGAGGTGTTCAGGGCAGAGCAGTCCCGGTGTGTCTGGTGTCACTTGTCTGCTGTGCATTATGTGTTGTTTGTGTATCTCCTGTCTTTTACCTTAGCACATTGAGGGGCCTGTCAGAAACCTTGGCATCATTGTTAGCATCTGTGATCTTTGCATTCCTTGGCCTGGCACGCAGGCCAGAGATGCGATTCTGATACCTGTCTGAGCTCCCCAGTCAAAAGTTCTCTCTTTGGAAGCATCCAGTCAGATGTCTTGTCAGGTCTTGTTCTGAGCTGTACGGACAGCTGTGCCCCACCTGGATCCATTATGGTGGATTAGGGCTTGAAAGAATGTGAGGGCAGGCAGAGGATTCTGACCATAGGATTCCTAGGCATCCATCTTTGAATGATTGATTCCAAGAACAGTAGTTAGCATCTTCTTCCTCCAGTGTTCTCTGAGCCTCATCAGGTCACCATTGGTCTCAGGTGGGTCATCTCCTTTTGCATTCTCTCAGTCCCTTCAGCCATTTTCCTGGCCTAGAGGTTTCTGTCTGTGTTGTGTCCCCGTTGTCTGTCACGTCCTGTCCTGTGTCACGGGTGTCAGCACACATTTGTGCCGGGGCTGCTCTGCCCTGCCGCATAGCCTGGTGCAATAGGAGAGGGCCCGGGGACTTGGAATGTGTAATGTGGGGTGCAGGTGGACTCCGGATGGGATTTGTAGATGGACACAGGACATCTGGAGCTCTTAAGTTATCCTGCAACAGTGTGACTCTTGTCCTAACGTTTTTTTCAGATTCAGATGTATTAAATCTGGGCCAGAGGGCCCCATCCCGTGTGAGGGGATTCCCCCGAGCAGGTGAGGCCCCATTTGTCTGTGCAGCAGAAGTGTACATGGTGACTCTGTTAGAGCTCACTTCTTTGTCTTTCTTTTTAGGAAGTGAATCTGGATATCAGCAGTCAAGGTGAGCCGTGGAGAGAAGTGGTTGTTATTGCTCAGCTCTGAAGAACAACACCTTTTTCAGCAGCTTGATCATGTCACAAGAGGGATCTGCCCCGTGTCAAGGATGCTGTTTGAGATTGAGGCTTCAGGTGAGTGGAGGATTGTGAGTGGGAGAGGGAGGGTGAGCAGGTATCCAGTTAGGAGTTCTTGGGAGGGGGTTTGCAGGCAGCAGGGTGAGAAAGGGTGTTTATTTGTTTATTTGAGGGCCCCCCCCCACAAGGCTTCTAGCAGAGGCATTCCCATGTCTTAGAGCACACAGAGTCATCCACTGCACTCACAGGAATGCCATTTAACTTTGCCTTTTTCTAACCCAGGTGCCACTCCCAATAAAAGCTGCAGCCATGGAATCAGGATGAGGCTGGATTCTGAAGGAGCCAGGCACAGTCAGGAGAGGGCAAGTAGCTGACTGGCTGGGATTTGGCCCGCATAACTCTGGACTCATTCTTTGGTTTTGGTTTTCTTTATTGTAGCTGACCGAGAGGCTCACAGGCCATCACGAGGCTCTCTGAAGCAGACTCATTTCAGGTGCAACGTGGATTCCCATCACCGATCATCCAAAAGATAAGTTGGAGCCCATGGGCTGGAGATGGGACCATTGGAGAGTAGTGGGTTGGCAGTTTTTGGGGCAGATTTAAAAATTAGCTGAGGGAAAAGAGATCTTTCCTAAGGACCTCTTAGGACAGCTGAAGGATGACACTCTACTTTTGATGGCAGCTTTCAGGTGGGCATTGCAGAGCAGCTCTGGTTTGTGTCGTGTTGTCCGGTGTGCAGTTTTACCTAGTGTGTCTTTGGGGTCCCTTTTGCCTTCCCACCTCTAAGCCCTCACCACAAGCATCCTGTGTCGTGTTTAATCTTCCCCCCATTTTTCACGTTCTCTGTCACGGGTGTCTCCACACCTTGGTGCCAGAGCTGTTCTGCTGTGCTGCGTAGCCTGCTGCAATAGGCCAAGCCTGGGGAGTTGAAATTTGTAATTTGGGTGTATTTGGGCTCTAGATGCTATTCCTAGATGGACCTAAGGTGTTTGCAGCTTGTGAGTTATCCTGGTGGTGTTTGACACATGTTCTAACTTTCTTTCAGGTGCAGATGCGTTGCATCCATGGCAGAGGGTCAGAGTTAGCAGGTGCCGGGCCTTCCTAGGAGCAGGGTGAGTAGCAGACTGGTGGGGTTTTGGCCAATGGGGTGCCAAGATCAGGCACTGATGTTTGGTTCTCTTTACTCTAGCTGTCTGAGAGACACCAGCCCGGTGACAGCAGGACCTTCCCAGCTGACGAGGTGGCCTTTCTTTGCACCTGACACGGACCGGCATCCCCACATGTCTGAGAGATAAGTAGAGGGCTACGACCCACAGAGGGGATGAAGGCCGGGTGCTGGTTTGGGAATTATTGGGAGGGGTTTTTGAGTCCAATTTGGCGGTGGGGGGGTGTCCATGAAGTGGCCCCTTAGGCCCCATGAAAGCCAAGTCTCACCTTTGATCACAGTGCTGAGGTGTTCAGGGCAGAGCAGTCCCGGTGTGTCTGGTGTCACTTGTCTGCTGTGCATTATGTCTTGTTTGTGTATCTCCTGTCTTTTACCTTAGCACTTTGAGAGGCCTGTCAGAAACCTTGGCATCATTGTTAGCATCTGTGATCTCTGCATTCCTTGGCCTGGCACCCAGGCCAGAGATGCAATTGTGATACCTGTCTGAGCTCCCCAGTCAAAAGTTCTCTCTTTGGAAGCATCCAGTCAGATGTCTTGTCAGGTCTTGTTCTGAGCTGTACGGACAGCTGTGCCCCACCTGGATCCATTATGGTGGATTAGGGCTTGAAAGAATGTGAGGGCAGGCAGAGGATTCTGACCATAGGATTCCTAGGCATCCATCTTTACTGTTCTTGGAATCAATCATTCAGTTAGCATCTTCTTCCTGCAGTGTTCTCTGAGCCTCATCAGCTCACCGTCAGTTTGAACTCAGTCATCTCCTTTTGCATGCTCTCAGTCCTTGCAGCCGTTTTCCTTGCCAAGAGATTTCTGTTCCTGTTGTGTCCCCGTTGTGTGTCCTGTCCTGTCTGTCCTGTGTCACGGGTGTCAGCACACATTTGTGCCGGAGCTGCTCTGCCCTGCCGCATAGCCTGGTGCGATAGGAGAGGGCCCGGGGACTTGGAATGTGTAATGTGGGGTGCAGTTGGACTCCAGATGGGATTTGTAGATGGACACAGGGCATCTGGAGCTCTTAAGTTGTCCTGCAACAGTGTGACTCCTGTCCTAACGTTTTTTTCAGATTCAGTTGAATGAAATCTGGGCCAGAGGGCCCCATCCTGTGTGAGGGGATTCACACGAGCAGGTTAGTTACTGCTTTGCTCTGTAGAGGGAGTATAATTGATACGTGTCACAGTAGTGTTCTTTGTCTCTCTTTTTAGGAATTCAAGGGTGAGAGCTGTAGTCAAGGCCGAGTGGGCAAGGTGAGCATTGAGTAGCATACTGAAGCAGTTTTTATTGCTGTAGTCTCAGTTTCTGATGCTGGTCTAAGTATGTCCACTTGTTTTTTTTTTTGTTTTAGGTGGCCCCCTTGCAATCTATCTTGGCCAAGCATGCCCGTGCCAGGTGGGTGCAAGCTTAAGGTAGTGCTGTGGCATCCTTGTCAGGGTAGGGATGTTGTGTTTTCACAGTATCTCAGCATGCTTTTCTCCTCTGTTTCTTTCCAGGTTGTCTCCCTGCCCTAGGCATGCCAAGGAACACAGGAGGGCAGGTGAGTTGGGGTTTAGGCAGGCCGACTCATAGGCGAGTGTTACGCAGCAGCATGCTAAGCCTGCGCCTTTTGTTTTTGCAGGTATCTTCTGCGTACCTTCCGGATTCAACGCGAGACTTGAGGTGAGCTGGGGCGGTGGTGCACAGCACTCCCGGGGATTACCGGTTTTGAGGACAATACTCACTTTTTCTGTTTTGTCTTAGGTACTCTGAGGAGGCTCTTAGCCCAAGCTCGGAAACGGCAGCGCCAAAGCACACACATCGAGAAAGCCTCCACATCCACGTCCAACCGAGGATGGATTTTGTCCCCTCCTCATGTGAAAGCTAAGTGTCGGGGCCAGTGGTCGGGGAAGGGGAAAACCTTTAGTATCACAGGGGGCCGTTTCATGTTAGCTTAGCGGAGAGGTCTGTAGCGGGATGGGTCCTCTGGAAGTAAAGGGTGAGGCTTTCTCTTCAGCTTCATCAGAGCCTTTGCCGGGCAGGGCAGTTCCGACCCCTCTCCACAGCGTCACGAACTTTGCGTCGTCAGCCTTCCTCGACTCGGCATCGTCACGGATCTTTCTCCCCAGGAGCTCGCCTTCGGGTCTGCAGCTATAGCTACGATCACTCGGCCGTCCACTTCCTTTTCTAGGCTCGCTGAGCCTCTCGAGCATCTTCTCAACTGCTTTGGCACTGAGTGCTTTTAATGAGTTACATTTCATTAACACACGCTATTGTCATAGGGCTTCCTTTCCTTTGGAGTCATCAGCCTCTGGTTCATCTTGCGCTAGGAATCTCAGGTCCCTAAGTGGAAAGTTGTCACTTGTCTCTGTGTTAGGTCATCCATGTCCGTTACATCGTCTGTGTCTGTGTTACATAGCGTGCGTCCATCTTCTTCCACGTCACAGGCCTTTGTTACATCTCGACCCTTTGTGGGCACCACTCCGTGCCATGTTGCTCTTATTTTACTCACGTTCCTTTCCGGATATTCCTTATTCCGGCATTTTTACCTTTTTACTCTTTGAGCCAGGAAGGGTTACAGAAGATGTTATCCATGTTCCTTCTCACTACCCGCTTTGGTAGTGCCTTTTTTCCATGCCATTCTCTTGGACTTCTAGTGGGAGCATCTTAATCCTTCCTCAGGTGACTTCAGTAGTTCTATCGGTTCCATCTTCTCAAAGGATATAGGTCTCAAAAATTAATCTTGCAGATAGCTATCCTAAGTCCTGCTTTATGTTGTATGTACCTATGTTGGCTTCTATTTTATGTACCAATATTGTGTGTACCTATGCTGGCTTATACTCTATGTACTTATATTGTGTGTACCTGTGTTGGCTTATGCTGTATGTACTTACATAGTATGTACCTGTGTTGGTGTATATTGTATGTACCTGTGTTGGCTTATGCTGTCTGTACTTAGATTGCATGTAGCTATGCTGGCTTATACTGTATGTACCAATATTGTGTGTACGTATGCTGGCTTATACTCTATGTACTTATATTGTGTGTTCCTGTGTTGGCTTATGCTGTATGTACTTACATAGTATGTACCTCTGTTGGTGTATATTGTATGTACCTGTGATGGCTTATGCTGTGTGTACTTTCATTGTATGTACCTGTGTTGGCTTATGCTGTCTGTACTTAGATTGCATGTACCTATGCTGGCTTATACTGTATGTACTTATACTGTATGCGTCGCCTTACATTCTGTGTACTTACCCTATGTGTACACTTGCAATGTATGTGTCAGCTTATATTGTGTGTATTTATATTGTACCAATTATGATCGGAGCTGCCTTGCCCTGGCACGTAGTCACAGTTAGGTAGAACAGTTATAAAAGCTTTACTGTTCATCTGTGTCTTGTGGGATTTTGAGTAGGAAATTTATAGGTCCAGAGTGGGGACAAGTCCTAGCTGTCAGATACCCGCTCATTGATCCCTTCCTGTCGTCTCACAGGTCCCCGAGGCTACCGATTTCCCTGGAATCTACCATTTGAAGTCAAGGAGCAGCAGCGAGAAGATGCGTCAAAGCACGTTCTTCAGAGTCGTGAGTAAGGGCCGCAGCGAGCGTGTAAGTCGGAAGAGGGTGCGGGCGTGTGTGGGAGCAAGCGAGCGTGTCTGTCTGCCTCCCCTCGTTCCTGCGTCTGTGAGCGCATGCTGACTGGATTTACCCTTGTGTGTATGGCTTTTGGTTTTGCAGGTTTTTCAACTCATTTTTAAATTTAGAATAAAAAATCCCCAGCCGGGGGGTTTTTTTTTTTTTCCCCCCGGCTGGGTTTTTTTTCCCTCGGTCCCGGTCGGTCCGCGAGGCGACGTTCATCGCCAAAGTTTGGGCGCGGACCCTCCAGGGACCGGGGTTTTCGTCAGGCAGGAGGATTTTTTGCAGGCTCCCGGGAACCGCGTTCCCGAGGAGCGGTGTGCATGCTTGCAGAGGGTTAGCTGAGCTGTTGATGTGTGAATCAGTGTGGGTTTGTCTGTCAGCTGAAGGATGTGTGTGTGTTGAAGGGCTGTAGGGTTGTAACCTTGTATGGCTTTTGGTTTTGCAGGTTTTTCAACTCATTTTTAAATTTAGAATAAAAAATCCCCAGCCGGGGGGTTTTTTTTTTTTTCCCCCCGGCTGGGTTTTTTTTCCCTCGGTCCCGGTCGGTCCGCGAGGCGACGTTCATCGCCAAAGTTTGGGCGCGGACCCTCCAGGGACCGGGGTTTTCGTCAGGCAGGAGGATTTTTTGCAGGCTCCCGGGAACCGCGTTCCCGAGGAGCGGTGTGAATGCTTGCAGAGGGTTAGCTGAGCGGTTGATGTGTGAATCAGTGTGGGTTTGTCTGTCAGCTGAAGGATGTGTGTGTGTTGAAGGGCTGTAGGGTTGTAACCTTGTATGGCTTTTGGTTTTGCAGGTTTTTCAACTTATTTTTAAATTTAGAATAAAAAATCCCCAGCCGGGGGGTTTTTTTTTTTTTCCCCCCGGCTGGGTTTTTTTTCCCTCGGTCCCGGTCGGTCCGCGAGGCGACGTTCATCGCCAAAGTTTGGGCGCGGACCCTCCAGGGACCGGGGTTTTCGTCAGGCAGGAGGATTTTTTGCAGGCTCCCGGGAACCACGTTCCCAAGGACCACTGATTTCTGGGGTGTAATTTAGCAGTTGTGATGAGAGGGATGGTGAGGTTTTGTGCTATCTGAAGGGAGTGTGTGTGGTAGATGAATGTAGTTTTCTCTGTGGTTTTGTTGTTTTGGGTTTCCTGTAATCATAAATTAACCTTTTTTTATTTTGATTATATGGTGTATTGCTGTGTATTGCTGTGTATTGCTGTGTATTGCTGTGTATTGCTGTGTATTGCTGTGTATTGCTGTGTATTGCTGTGTATTGCTGTGTATTGCTGTGTATTGCTGTGTATTGCTCTGTATTGCTGTGTATTGCTCTGTATTGTTCTGTATTGCTGTGTATTGCTCTGTATTGCTCTGTATTGCTCTGTATTGCTCTGTATTGCTCTGTATTGCAATTTGACTTGTACCAGTGTGTGTATGGCTTCTATTTGTATTTACATTTGTGTACACTGTTTAAATGTATTTTGGTGATGTATAAATAAAATCATTCACTCAATCCAGTAAAATCCCCCCTAATAAAGATATCCCCTGCCCTTCCCTACCCCCATTGTGGCTCCTGTGTTTTTTTGGTGTGGTTTTGTATTTTCTTTCCACTGTATTTCTTCCTGTTGCTCTTCACTTTCCTTTTCTATCTCTAACGTAACTTCCATCTGTCTCTATCCCTTTGTTTCTGTTTCTCACTCCTTCTGACACTGTCTCTGCTTCTGTAACTATGTTTCCATCCCCTTCCTTCTATTATTTGTGTATTTTCATTTTTTGTTTGACTGTATTTATTTTGCCCTCTTTTGCTTATACTTTGTACCTTCTTTCTTTTTCCTCATAACTTTCACCCTTGCTCTTGTTGCTTCTGTTTCTCTGTTTTCTCCTTTTCCTTGGTTTGTCCTTTTTGCTCTTAGTATTTTCTTTTTTCCCTCTGCTCTGAGTTTTCACTTTAACTCTAATCCCCACCAATTTCTTTTTCCTGTAACTCTCATCCTTCATTTTCTCACCCTCCATTTCCTTTCTCTCTGTCTTGGTTTCTCTGTCTGTCTTCTTTTCTCTTTCTGTCTCTGTGTTCTCTTCTTTTCTGTCTTGTCTTCTTTCTATTCTCTGTCTCTTATTTTTCTCTCTAATTTTCTGTCTTCTCTTGCTTTTCTCTTCTCTCGCTTTTCAGTCTTATTGCTTTTTTCTTCTCTCTCTTTTCTCTCTTTTCTCTAATTTGTCTTTTCTCTCTTCTCTCTTTTCTCTCTTCTCTAACTTTTCTCTTTTCTCTCTAATTTCTCTTTTCTCTCTAATTTCTCTTTTCTCTCTAATTTCTCTTTTCTCTCTAATTTCTCTTTTCTCTCTAATTTCTCCTTTCTCTCTAATTTCTCCTTTCTCTAACTTCTCTTTTCTCTAATTTCTCTTTTCTCTCTAATTTTTCTCTCTTCTCTCTAACTTCTCTTTTCTCTAACTTCTCTCTTGTCTAACTTCTCTAATTTCTCTCTTTTCCCAAACTTCTCTTTTCTCACTTCTCTCTAACTTCTCTCTAACTTTAACTTCTCTCTTTTCTCTTCTCTCTTTCTAACTTTGTTTTCCTTTCTAGCTTTAATTTAAAAAAGCAGCAGTAGAAACTTTCAGGCTCCCTGGGAGTAAAGGAAAAAAATAAAAATACAAAACAAACCATTTACTCCCCGGGAGCCTGAAATTTTCTACTGCTGCACCGGACATATAGTTTTTATTCTTTTTATTTATATACAGTATATAGGCCCCTAACCCCGCCCCGAAGGGGCGGGGTTAGGGGCGGGGTTAGGGGCGGGGTTAGGGGCGGGGTTAGGGGCGGGGTTAGGGGCGGGGTTAGGGGCGGGGTTAGGGGCGGGGTTAGGGGCGGGGTTAGGGGCGGGGTTAGGGGCGGGGTTAGGGGCGGGGTTAGGGGCGGGGTTAGGGGCGGGGTTAGGGGCGGGGTTAGGGGCGGGGTTAGGGGCGGGGTTAGGGGCGGGGTTAGGGGCGGGGTTAGGGGCGGGGTTAGGGGCGGGGTTAGGGGCGGGGTTAGGGGCGGGGTTAGGGGCGGGGTTAGGGGCGGGGTTAGGGGCGGGGTTAGGGGCGGGGTTAGGGGCGGGGTTAGGGGCGGGGTTAGGGGCGGGGTTAGGGGCGGGGTTAGGGGCGGGGTTAGGGGCGGGGTTAGGGGCGGGGTTAGGGGCGGGGTTAGGGGCGGGGTTAGGGGCGGGGTTAGGGGCGGGGTTAGGGGCGGGGTTAGGGGCGGGGTTAGGGGCGGGGTTAGGGGCGGGGTTAGGGGCGGGGTTAGGGGCGGGGTTAGGGGCGGGGTTAGGGGCGGGGTTAGGGGCGGGGTTAGGGGCGGGGTTAGGGGCGGGGTTAGGGGCGGGGTTAGGGGCGGGGTTAGGGGCGGGGTTAGGGGCGGGGTTAGGGGCGGGGTTAGGGGCGGGGTTAGGGGCGGGGTTAGGGTTAGGGTTAGGGTTAGGGTTAGGGTTAGGGTTAGGGTTAGGGTTAGGGTTAGGGTTAGGGTTAGGGTTAGGGTTAGGGTTAGGGTTAGGGTTAGGGTTAGGGTTAGGGTTAGGGTTAGGGTTAGGGTTAGGGTTAGGGTTAGGGTTAGGGTTAGGGTTAGGGTTAGGGTTAGGGTTAGGGTTAGGGTTAGGGTTAGGGTTAGGGTTAGGGTTAGGGTTAGGGTTAGGGTTAGGGTTAGGGTTAGGGTTAGGGTTAGGGTTAGGGTTAGGGTTAGGGTTAGGGTTAGGGTTAGGGTTAGGGTTAGGGTTAGGGTTAGGGTTAGGGTTAGGGTTAGGGTTAGGGTTAGGGTTAGGGTTAGGGTTAGGGTTAGGGTTAGGGTTAGGGTTAGGGTTAGGGTTAGGGTTAGGGTTAGGGTTAGGGTTAGGGTTAGGGTTAGGGTTAGGGTTAGGGTTAGGGTTAGGGTTAGGGTTAGGGTTAGGGTTAGGGTTAGGGTTAGGGTTAGGGTTAGGGTTAGGGTTAGGGTTAGGGTTAGGGTTAGGGTTAGGGTTAGGGTTAGGGTTAGGGTTAGGGTTAGGGTTAGGGTTAGGGTTAGGGTTAGGGTTAGGGTTAGGGTTAGGGTTAGGGTTAGGGTTAGGGTTAGGGTTAGGGTTAGGGTTAGGGTTAGGGTTAGGGTTAGGGTTAGGGTTAGGGTTAGGGTTAGGGTTAGGGTTAGGGTTAGGGTTAGGGTTAGGGTTAGGGTTAGGGTTAGGGTTAGGGTTAGGGTTAGGGTTAGGGTTAGGGTTAGGGTTAGGGTTAGGGTTAGGGTTAGGGTTAGGGTTAGGGTTAGGGTTAGGGTTAGGGTTAGGGTTAGGGTTAGGGTTAGGGTTAGGGTTAGGGTTAGGGTTAGGGTTAGGGTTAGGGTTAGGGTTAGGGTTAGGGTTAGGGTTAGGGTTAGGGTTAGGGTTAGGGTTAGGGTTAGGGTTAGGGTTAGGGTTAGGGTTAGGGTTAGGGTTAGGGTTAGGGTTAGGGTTAGGGTTAGGGTTAGGGTTAGGGTTAGGGTTAGGGTTAGGGTTAGGGTTAGGGTTAGGGTTAGGGTTAGGGTTAGGGTTAGGGTTAGGGTTAGGGTTAGGGTTAGGGTTAGGGTTAGGGTTAGGGTTAGGGTTAGGGTTAGGGTTAGGGTTAGGGTTAGGGTTAGGGTTAGGGTTAGGGTTAGGGTTAGGGTTAGGGTTAGGGTTAGGGTTAGGGTTAGGGTTAGGGTTAGGGTTAGGGTTAGGGTTAGGGTTAGGGTTAGGGTTAGGGTTAGGGTTAGGGTTAGGGTTAGGGTTAGGGTTAGGGTTAGGGTTAGGGTTAGGGTTAGGGTTAGGGTTAGGGTTAGGGTTAGGGTTAGGGTTAGGGTTAGGGTTAGGGTTAGGGTTAGGGTTAGGGTTAGGGTTAGGGTTAGGGTTAGGGTTAGGGTTAGGGTTAGGGTTAGGGTTAGGGTTAGGGTTAGGGTTAGGGTTAGGGTTAGGGTTAGGGTTAGGGTTAGGGTTAGGGTTAGGGTTAGGGTTAGGGTTAGGGTTAGGGTTAGGGTTAGGGTTAGGGTTAGGGTTAGGGTTAGGGTTAGGGTTAGGGTTAGGGTTAGGGTTAGGGTTAGGGTTAGGGTTAGGGTTAGGGTTAGGGTTAGGGTTAGGGTTAGGGTTAGGGTTAGGGTTAGGGTTAGGGTTAGGGTTAGGGTTAGGGTTAGGGTTAGGGTTAGGGTTAGGGTTAGGGTTAGGGTTAGGGTTAGGGTTAGGGTTAGGGTTAGGGTTAGGGTTAGGGTTAGGGTTAGGGTTAGGGTTAGGGTTAGGGTTAGGGTTAGGGTTAGGGTTAGGGTTAGGGTTAGGGTTAGGGTTAGGGTTAGGGTTAGGGTTAGGGTTAGGGTTAGGGTTAGGGTTAGGGTTAGGGTTAGGGTTAGGGTTAGGGTTAGGGTTAGGGTTAGGGTTAGGGTTAGGGTTAGGGTTAGGGTTAGGGTTAGGGTTAGGGTTAGGGTTAGGGTTAGGGTTAGGGTTAGGGTTAGGGTTAGGGTTAGGGTTAGGGTTAGGGTTAGGGTTAGGGTTAGGGTTAGGGTTAGGGTTAGGGTTAGGGTTAGGGTTAGGGTTAGGGTTAGGGTTAGGGTTAGGGTTAGGGTTAGGGTTAGGGTTAGGGTTAGGGTTAGGGTTAGGGTTAGGGTTAGGGTTAGGGTTAGGGTTAGGGTTAGGGTTAGGGTTAGGGTTAGGGTTAGGGTTAGGGTTAGGGTTAGGGTTAGGGTTAGGGTTAGGGTTAGGGTTAGGGTTAGGGTTAGGGTTAGGGTTAGGGTTAGGGTTAGGGTTAGGGTTAGGGTTAGGGTTAGGGTTAGGGTTAGGGTTAGGGTTAGGGTTAGGGTTAGGGTTAGGGTTAGGGTTAGGGTTAGGGTTAGGGTTAGGGTTAGGGTTAGGGTTAGGGTTAGGGTTAGGGTTAGGGTTAGGGTTAGGGTTAGGGTTAGGGTTAGGGTTAGGGTTAGGGTTAGGGTTAGGGTTAGGGTTAGGGTTAGGGTTAGGGTTAGGGTTAGGGTTAGGGTTAGGGTTAGGGTTAGGGTTAGGGTTAGGGTTAGGGTTAGGGTTAGGGTTAGGGTTAGGGTTAGGGTTAGGGTTAGGGTTAGGGTTAGGGTTAGGGTTAGGGTTAGGGTTAGGGTTAGGGTTAGGGTTAGGGTTAGGGTTAGGGTTAGGGTTAGGGTTAGGGTTAGGGTTAGGGTTAGGGTTAGGGTTAGGGTTAGGGTTAGGGTTAGGGTTAGGGTTAGGGTTAGGGTTAGGGTTAGGGTTAGGGTTAGGGTTAGGGTTAGGGTTAGGGTTAGGGTTAGGGTTAGGGTTAGGGTTAGGGTTAGGGTTAGGGTTAGGGTTAGGGTTAGGGTTAGGGTTAGGGTTAGGGTTAGGGTTAGGGTTAGGGTTAGGGTTAGGGTTAGGGTTAGGGTTAGGGTTAGGGTTAGGGTTAGGGTTAGGGTTAGGGTTAGGGTTAGGGTTAGGGTTAGGGTTAGGGTTAGGGTTAGGGTTAGGGTTAGGGTTAGGGTTAGGGTTAGGGTTAGGGTTAGGGTTAGGGTTAGGGTTAGGGTTAGGGTTAGGGTTAGGGTTAGGGTTAGGGTTAGGGTTAGGGTTAGGGTTAGGGTTAGGGTTAGGGTTAGGGTTAGGGTTAGGGTTAGGGTTAGGGTTAGGGTTAGGGTTAGGGTTAGGGTTAGGGTTAGGGTTAGGGTTAGGGTTAGGGTTAGGGTTAGGGTTAGGGTTAGGGTTAGGGTTAGGGTTAGGGTTAGGGTTAGGGTTAGGGTTAGGGTTAGGGTTAGGGTTAGGGTTAGGGTTAGGGTTAGGGTTAGGGTTAGGGTTAGGGTTAGGGTTAGGGTTAGGGTTAGGGTTAGGGTTAGGGTTAGGGTTAGGGTTAGGGTTAGGGTTAGGGTTAGGGTTAGGGTTAGGGTTAGGGTTAGGGTTAGGGTTAGGGTTAGGGTTAGGGTTAGGGTTAGGGTTAGGGTTAGGGTTAGGGTTAGGGTTAGGGTTAGGGTTAGGGTTAGGGTTAGGGTTAGGGTTAGGGTTAGGGTTAGGGTTAGGGTTAGGGTTAGGGTTAGGGTTAGGGTTAGGGTTAGGGTTAGGGTTAGGGTTAGGGTTAGGGTTAGGGTTAGGGTTAGGGTTAGGGTTAGGGTTAGGGTTAGGGTTAGGGTTAGGGTTAGGGTTAGGGTTAGGGTTAGGGTTAGGGTTAGGGTTAGGGTTAGGGTTAGGGTTAGGGTTAGGGTTAGGGTTAGGGTTAGGGTTAGGGTTAGGGTTAGGGTTAGGGTTAGGGTTAGGGTTAGGGTTAGGGTTAGGGTTAGGGTTAGGGTTAGGGTTAGGGTTAGGGTTAGGGTTAGGGTTAGGGTTAGGGTTAGGGTTAGGGTTAGGGTTAGGGTTAGGGTTAGGGTTAGGGTTAGGGTTAGGGTTAGGGTTAGGGTTAGGGTTAGGGTTAGGGTTAGGGTTAGGGTTAGGGTTAGGGTTAGGGTTAGGGTTAGGGTTAGGGTTAGGGTTAGGGTTAGGGTTAGGGTTAGGGTTAGGGTTAGGGTTAGGGTTAGGGTTAGGGTTAGGGTTAGGGTTAGGGTTAGGGTTAGGGTTAGGGTTAGGGTTAGGGTTAGGGTTAGGGTTAGGGTTAGGGTTAGGGTTAGGGTTAGGGTTAGGGTTAGGGTTAGGGTTAGGGTTAGGGTTAGGGTTAGGGTTAGGGTTAGGGTTAGGGTTAGGGTTAGGGTTAGGGTTAGGGTTAGGGTTAGGGTTAGGGTTAGGGTTAGGGTTAGGGTTAGGGTTAGGGTTAGGGTTAGGGTTAGGGTTAGGGTTAGGGTTAGGGTTAGGGTTAGGGTTAGGGTTAGGGTTAGGGTTAGGGTTAGGGTTAGGGTTAGGGTTAGGGTTAGGGTTAGGGTTAGGGTTAGGGTTAGGGTTAGGGTTAGGGTTAGGGTTAGGGTTAGGGTTAGGGTTAGGGTTAGGGTTAGGGTTAGGGTTAGGGTTAGGGTTAGGGTTAGGGTTAGGGTTAGGGTTAGGGTTAGGGTTAGGGTTAGGGTTAGGGTTAGGGTTAGGGTTAGGGTTAGGGTTAGGGTTAGGGTTAGGGTTAGGGTTAGGGTTAGGGTTAGGGTTAGGGTTAGGGTTAGGGTTAGGGTTAGGGTTAGGGTTAGGGTTAGGGTTAGGGTTAGGGTTAGGGTTAGGGTTAGGGTTAGGGTTAGGGTTAGGGTTAGGGTTAGGGTTAGGGTTAGGGTTAGGGTTAGGGTTAGGGTTAGGGTTAGGGTTAGGGTTAGGGTTAGGGTTAGGGTTAGGGTTAGGGTTAGGGTTAGGGTTAGGGTTAGGGTTAGGGTTAGGGTTAGGGTTAGGGTTAGGGTTAGGGTTAGGGTTAGGGTTAGGGTTAGGGTTAGGGTTAGGGTTAGGGTTAGGGTTAGGGTTAGGGTTAGGGTTAGGGTTAGGGTTAGGGTTAGGGTTAGGGTTAGGGTTAGGGTTAGGGTTAGGGTTAGGGTTAGGGTTAGGGTTAGGGTTAGGGTTAGGGTTAGGGTTAGGGTTAGGGTTAGGGTTAGGGTTAGGGTTAGGGTTAGGGTTAGGGTTAGGGTTAGGGTTAGGGTTAGGGTTAGGGTTAGGGTTAGGGTTAGGGTTAGGGTTAGGGTTAGGGTTAGGGTTAGGGTTAGGGTTAGGGTTAGGGTTAGGGTTAGGGTTAGGGTTAGGGTTAGGGTTGGGTTAGGGTTAGGGTTAGGGTTAGGGTTAGGGTTAGGGTTAGGGTTAGGGTTAGGGTTAGGGTTAGGGTTAGGGTTAGGGTTAGGGTTAGGGTTAGGGTTAGGGTTAGGGTTAGGGTTAGGGTTAGGGTTAGGGTTAGGGTTAGGGTTAGGGTTAGGGTTAGGGTTAGGGTTAGGGTTAGGGTTAGGGTTAGGGTTAGGGTTAGGGTTAGGGTTAGGGTTAGGGTTAGGGTTAGGGTTAGGGTTAGGGTTAGGGTTAGGGTTAGGGTTAGGGTTAGGGTTAGGGTTAGGGTTAGGGTTAGGGTTAGGGTTAGGGTTAGGGTTAGGGTTAGGGTTAGGGTTAGGGTTAGGGTTAGGGTTAGGGTTAGGGTTAGGGTTAGGGTTAGGGTTAGGGTTAGGGTTAGGGTTAGGGTTAGGGTTAGGGTTAGGGTTAGGGTTAGGGTTAGGGTTAGGGTTAGGGTTAGGGTTAGGGTTAGGGTTAGGGTTAGGGTTAGGGTTAGGGTTAGGGTTAGGGTTAGGGTTAGGGTTAGGGTTAGGGTTAGGGTTAGGGTTAGGGTTAGGGTTAGGGTTAGGGTTAGGGTTAGGGTTAGGGTTAGGGTTAGGGTTAGGGTTAGGGTTAGGGTTAGGGTTAGGGTTAGGGTTAGGGTTAGGGTTAGGGTTAGGGTTAGGGTTAGGGTTAGGGTTAGGGTTAGGGTTAGGGTTAGGGTTAGGGTTAGGGTTAGGGTTAGGGTTAGGGTTAGGGTTAGGGTTAGGGTTAGGGTTAGGGTTAGGGTTAGGGTTAGGGTTAGGGTTAGGGTTAGGGTTAGGGTTAGGGTTAGGGTTAGGGTTAGGGTTAGGGTTAGGGTTAGGGTTAGGGTTAGGGTTAGGGTTAGGGTTAGGGTTAGGGTTAGGGTTAGGGTTAGGGTTAGGGTTAGGGTTAGGGTTAGGGTTAGGGTTAGGGTTAGGGGTTAGGGTTAGGGTTAGGGTTAGGGTTAGGGTTAGGGTTAGGGTTAGGGTTAGGGTTAGGGTTAGGGTTAGGGTTAGGGTTAGGGTTAGGGTTAGGGTTAGGGTTAGGGTTAGGGTTAGGGTTAGGGTTAGGGTTAGGGTTAGGGTTAGGGTTAGGGTTAGGGTTAGGGTTAGGGTTAGGGTTAGGGTTAGGGTTAGGGTTAGGGTTAGGGTTAGGGTTAGGGTTAGGGTTAGGGTTAGGGTTAGGGTTAGGGTTAGGGTTAGGGTTAGGGTTAGGGTTAGGGTTAGGGTTAGGGTTAGGGTTAGGGTTAGGGTTAGGGTTAGGGTTAGGGTTAGGGTTAGGGTTAGGGTTAGGGTTAGGGTTAGGGTTAGGGTTAGGGTTAGGGTTAGGGTTAGGGTTAGGGTTAGGGTTAGGGTTAGGGTTAGGGTTAGGGTTAGGGTTAGGGTTAGGGTTAGGGTTAGGGTTAGGGTTAGGGTTAGGGTTAGGGTTAGGGTTAGGGTTAGGGTTAGGGTTAGGGTTAGGGTTAGGGTTAGGGTTAGGGTTAGGGTTAGGGTTAGGGTTAGGGTTAGGGTTAGGGTTAGGGTTAGGGTTAGGGTTAGGGTTAGGGTTAGGGTTAGGGTTAGGGTTAGGGTTAGGGTTAGGGTTAGGGTTAGGGTTAGGGTTAGGGTTAGGGTTAGGGTTAGGGTTAGGGTTAGGGTTAGGGTTAGGGTTAGGGTTAGGGTTAGGGTTAGGGTTAGGGTTAGGGTTAGGGTTAGGGTTAGGGTTAGGGTTAGGGTTAGGGTTAGGGTTAGGGTTAGGGTTAGGGTTAGGGTTAGGGTTAGGGTTAGGGTTAGGGTTAGGGTTAGGGTTAGGGTTAGGGTTAGGGTTAGGGTTAGGGTTAGGGTTAGGGTTAGGGTTAGGGTTAGGGTTAGGGTTAGGGTTAGGGTTAGGGTTAGGGTTAGGGTTAGGGTTAGGGTTAGGGTTAGGGTTAGGGTTAGGGTTAGGGTTAGGGTTAGGGTTAGGGTTAGGGTTAGGGTTAGGGTTAGGGTTAGGGTTAGGGTTAGGGTTAGGGTTAGGGTTAGGGTTAGGGTTAGGGTTAGGGTTAGGGTTAGGGTTAGGGTTAGGGTTAGGGTTAGGGTTAGGGTTAGGGTTAGGGTTAGGGTTAGGGTTAGGGTTAGGGTTAGGGTTAGGGTTAGGGTTAGGGTTAGGGTTAGGGTTAGGGTTAGGGTTAGGGTTAGGGTTAGGGTTAGGGAGGGTTAGGGTTAGGGTTAGGGTTAGGGTTAGGGTTAGGGTTAGGGTTAGGGTTAGGGTTAGGGTTAGGGTTAGGGTTAGGGTTAGGGTTAGGGTTAGGGTTAGGGTTAGGGTTAGGGTTAGGGTTAGGGTGGGTTAGGGTTAGGGTTAGGGTTAGGGATAGGGTTAGGTTGAGGTTAGGGTTGGGTTAGGTTAGGTTAGGGTTAGGTTAGGGTTAGGGTTAGGGTTAGGTTAGGGTTAGGGTTAATTAGGGTTAGGGTTAGGGTTAGGGTTAGGGTTAGGGTTAGGGTTTAGGGTTAGGGTTAGGTTAGGGTTAGGGTTAGGGTTAGGGTTAGGGTTAGGGTTAGGGTTAGGGTTAGGGTTAGGGGTTAGGGTCTAGGGTTAGGGTTAGGTTAGGGTTAGGTTGGGTTAGGGTTAGGGGTAGGGTTAGGGTTAGGGGGTCGGTAGGGTTGGGTAGGGTTAGGCGGTTAGGGGTTAGGGTTAGGGTTAGGGTTAGGGTTAGGGTTAGGGTTAGGGTTAGGGTTAGGGTTAGGGTTAGGGTTAGGGTTAGGGTTAGGTTTAGGGTAGGGTTAGGGTTTGGGTTAGGGTTAGGGTTAGGGTTAGGGTTAGGGTTAGGTGGTTAGGGTTAGGAGTTAG